>NC_083700.1:40971171-41596171 GCF_033118175.1 Dama dama
TAACTATTGCTTCCTGACCTGCATACAGGTTTCTCAAGAGGTGGGTCAGGTGGTCTGGTATTCCCATCTCTTTCAGAATTTTCCACAGTTTATTGTGATCCACACAGTTGAAGGCTTTGGTGTAGTCAATGAAGCAGAAATAGATGTTTTTCTGGAACTCTCTTGCTTTTTTGATGATCCAGCAGATATTGGCAATTTGATATTACTAGGAAATAAATATCAATCAAGGCAATCCAACCAGTCCATCCTAAAGGAGATCAGTCCCAAGTGTCCATTGGAAGGACTGATGTTGAAGCTGAAACTCCAATACTTTGGCCACCTGATGTGAAGAGCTGACTCATTTGAAAAAAACCCTGATGCTAGGAAAGATTGAAGGTGCAAGGAGAAGGGGATGACAGAGGATGAGATATATATATATATAATTTGAAAGAAGTTATCCAACATATCTAAAGTTCAGTTTTGGTTGAGAATTCCCCTCTTTAATAAATTACTCTGATGGCTATATTAGGGGAATATATTTGAGCTAAGTCTTTTTATTTTGTAAGTGAAAAAAAATCAGCTCCTCTTAGGCCAAGCAGAAGGACACATTAACCAAGTTTTGAGGTATGTGACCCAAGGGTTATCTGAAAAACTAAGCCTTGTGAAGTATATAAATTATTTGTGAAGAACTCAACTGTGAGAGTCAATGGATGTGACTTTCTAGTAAAAAATCATAAAATGATTTATGTACTAAGGGTTTTCATTCAACATTTGAAATGCTAGTGAAAGGGAATCCGAGAGGCTAGTTTTTTTCTCAAGGGTCCACTGTAGGACCAATCACAGGCAGGGCCACTGAGCAGAAACTTGGCTCCCTAGAGTCCAGCTCTGCTGGTGAGAGAGGCAGTTTTCAGAATAAAGCATCTGGTCAAGCAACCATAACATTATCCACTGTATCATGTTCAAAGAACAAAATTAGGTAGATATTTTAGGGAACTACTGCAATAATTTAGTTAGAAGATGATAAAATACTAACTTGTGACATGATGAGGAACAATGCAGCCTGGAAACTAAATGCAACTTTCAATAATTAAAAAGGTTTTTTAAACTATTCTGGAGTATAATAATCATAGCATAAAAAGTCAGAAAATCAACTGATATCCATAAAAATGGCCTTAAGGATTAGACTGTAGCCTGCCAGGCTCCTCTGTCCATGGAATTCTCCGGGCAAGAATACTGGAGTGAGTTGCCATTCCCTTCTCCAGGGGATCTTCCAGACCCAAGGGTCGACCCCAGGTCTCCTGCATTGCAGGCAGATTCTTTACCATTTGAGCCACTGGGGGAAACACTAGGGAAGTCCCTTGGGGATTGGATCTATCAAATATATGATATAAAGGTGAATTGATCTCACATATTTCAGCAATTTTGCAATTAGAAAACAGAAAAACAATTCAATAAAACCAGTTTTATTATTTCAAGGTAATTTTATAGTTCATTTTTCAATTCCTTAACTGATTACATAGTAGTCACATATTTAGATTTAATAAATATCAAATAAGTGAGCAAAATGGCATTATACATTTAAATATAAATTGTAACCAAAGAAGTACAAACCTTGAAATGATGAATTATATGAAAGTAGATTTCTGAGGGAGGTAAGGAAGTCTGAAACGATGCAGATTTAGGAAAAGAATTTGAATAATGTATCTACTAACATATAATACAAGCATTTTGAATTGTAGTGGATGTTGAAGAAACGAATCAGCATGAGACCTCCAGAACATTGCTAACTGTAAATGCATTTTAAAGCAGTGAAATTTCAGTTTAATAATCCCCCATAGGTTCACATGAAGGTACTAAATTATGAAGTTCCTTGGAAAGGTTGTTGCAAAGCTTAAGACAAGAATATTTTACTTTGACAATTTTTGTATTTGCATATTTGATGGCCATGCATGAGTGGGGAGAAAAAGCAGTCAGTTTTGGTATTTCAGAACTGTCCAGCACAAAATATAAAGAGGTCCATAAAAAGAAAAAGGAGAACTGTATCGCTTTGATGTACTGACTTTCATTTTGAAAGATCACATAGCTTTTTACAGATTTAACAACCTGACATACAGAGATTATTTCAACCTCTGCTGAAATACAATCAGCCTAGGGGTGAAACTCACCTGTTATTAAACTGACTCTGGCAGCACTACAGAATACTTTAGTACAGAAAATAAAAAGAGAAGGTCAAACCTCATTAAAACTTCTAGGAGAAGTTACCAGAGGACTACAGAATCTTGGAGCAGAATCGGTTCCAAACAAAGTGAAACTGCAATATTTAAGAGATGAGATGATATTAGAAAAAAACAAATGATTCCATTATCTCAGTAACAAGGAAGTAGATATATAAGAAACAGGCCAATAAAAAACAAGTATCCATACCGTGAGTTAATGCATCTGCCCTACTCCCACGGCAAGTGTTAGCTATTTGGAATCAGGGAATAGTTGATAAAGGGGGGTAGTCTATTCAAAAGATAAGAAATTACATAAAAAAGTAATTTTATTATTACTGAAAGATGAATATGAAAGAGTTTATGGTCACCAGATTTAGTCACAAGGAGGAAGGCATTGGTCAGATGGTTTTACATTATAAAAGCCTTAGGTATTTCCTGAAAGTCCAATGGTTATGAATCTGTGCTTCCACTGCAGGGGACATGGGTTGATCTGTGGTGGGAGACCTAAGATCTTGCATACCCTGTGATGTGAACAACAAGAATCTTTATGTAACACATAAGCTCCATAAGAAATGCTCACTAAACTCTGTTTTGTTTTTTGGAATCCTAAGGTCAGGACTTCCTTGGTGGTCCAGTGGCTAAGAATCTACCTGCCACTGCAGGGCACAACAGTTAGATCCCAGGTCCAGGAAGATCCTACATGCCACAGGGCAATTAAGTCCATACCCACAATAACTGAGCCCTCTTGCCATAGAGCCAGTGCCTGAAGCAAGAGAAGCCACCACATTGAGAAGCCTGAGCACCACAACTCAAAAGTAGCCCCCACTTACTTTTACTGGAGAAAGCCCAAGCGCAGCAATGACGACCCAGTGCAGCCCAAAACAAAAATAAACAAATCCCAATGTCAGACTGAATAGGACTACAGCACTACATAGGAAACAAAATAAAGTCAACACTACTAACTGATAATAGGAGGTCGGCATTCAGTTCAGTTCAGTTCAGTCACTCAGTGGTGTCCAACTCTTTGCGACCCCATGAACTGCAGCACGCCAGGCCTCCCTGTCCATGACCAACTCCCGAGGTCCTCCCAAACCCACATCCATCGAGTCGGTATGCCACCAACCATCTCATCTTCTGTCGTCCCCTTCTCCTCCTGCCCTCAATATTTCCCAGCATCAGGGTCTTTTCCAATGAGTCAGCTCTTCACATCAGGTGGCCAAAGTATTGGAGTTTCAGCTTCTACATCAGCCCTTCCAATGAACACCCAGGACTGATCTCCTTTAGGATGGACTTGTTGGATCTCCTTGCAGTCCAAGGGACTCTCAAGAGTCTTCTCCAACACCACAGTTCAAAAGCATCAGTTCTTCGGTGCTCAGCTTTCTTTATAGCCCAACTCTCACATCCATACATGACCACTGGAAAAACCATAACCTTGACTAGACGGACCTTTGTTGGCAAAGTAATGTCTCTGCTTTTTAGTATGCTGTCTAGGTTGGTCCTAACTTTCCTTCCAAGGAGTAAGCATCTTTAAATTTCATGGCTGCAATCACCATCTGCAGTGATTTTGGAGCCCAGAAAAATAAAGTCAGCCACTGTTTGCACTGTTTCCCCATCTATTTGCCATGAAGTGATGGGACCAGATGCCATGATCTTAGTTTTCTGAATGTTGAGCTTTAAGCCAACTTTTTCACTCTCCTCTTTCACTTTCATCAAAAGGCTCTTTAGTTCTTCACTTTTTGCCATAAGGTTAGTATCATCTGCATATCTGAGGTTATTGATCTTTCTCCCAGCTATCTGATTCCAGCTTGTGCTTCCTCCAGCCCTGGGTTTCTCATGATGTACTCTGCATATAAGTTAAATAAGCAGGGTGACAATATATAGCCTTGATGTACTCCTTTTCCTACTTGGAACCAGTCTGTTGTTCCATGTCCAGTTCTAACTGTTGCTTCCTGACCTGCATGCAGATTTCTCAAGAGGCAGGTCAGTTGGTCTGGTATTCCCATCTCTTTCAGAATTTTCCACAGTTTATTGTGATCCACACAGTCAAAGGCTTTGGCATAGTCAATGAAGCAGAAATAGATGTTTTTCTGGAACTCTCTTGCTTTTTCGATGATCCAGTGGATATTGGCAATTTGATCTCTGGCTCCTCTGCCTTTTCTAAAACCATCTTGAACATCTGGAAGTTCACGGTTCACGTATTGCTGAAGCCTGGCATGGAGAATTTAAGCATTACTTTACTAAGTGTGTGTGAGAGGAGTTGAGTGCAATTGTGCAGTATTTTGAGCATTCTTTGGCATTGCCTTTCTTTGGGATTGGAATGAAAACAGACCTTTTCCAGTCCTATGGCCACTGTTGGGTTTTCTAAATTTGCTGGCATATTGAGTGCAGCATTTTTACAGCATTGTCTTTCAGGATTTGAAATAGCTCAACTGGAATTCCATCACTTCCACTAGCTTTGTTTGTAGTGATGCTTCCTAAGGCCCACTTGACAATTATTTAGTTCTTATGACTCATCACAGGATTTTTTTTCTAACATTGAAAAATTTAGAAATGATGTATGAAGATATGCTCTTGAGTGATTATTTTGCTAATACAAGTAACGCATATTAAACTTAGCTAAGAGAAAACTTTTCCATAAAGGGAAAAGTTGTATTTCCTTAAAGGAAATACAAACATATGTACCTCATAATTATAGTACTCCATAAGAAGAGAGGAAATAGAGAGACATTAATTGAGAGAAACCATGGCTAGATTACTCATAAGTGGTCAAATTGAAGTTCAGATCACCTATATTTTAGGGCCAATTGAGTGACACTCTCTATTGAGGAATTCTTATAATTGCTTGCCAAGAAATCAGTCGACTGGTCTTTTTCAGAGTCTATCATTCACCTCATTAGGCCAGTGACAAGTGGAGCCAAGTCTGTCAACTTCATTTCCCACAGCCTTCTGCCCACTGAAGGGCTAATCATGAAGAATACTAATTGATCTGATGGCAATACATTTCAGACTAGGTATGGTCAACTGTGGAAGACTTTGAAGGCCTAAATCTCTGGTTTATTTTTATATCCCAAAAAGTAAAATAAGAAGCTAAAAAGTAAAGCATATCAAATCATAATCAAATATTTTCTGGAAAGATTCTCAGTAAAATGTTTTTAGAGTTTTTTGCAGGTCATCTGTTTTATAATCAGAATTTAGCTACTGATACCCTGATGGACTGAAAAGTAGTTTCCTCTTAGATACATACCCAGGAATGGAATTATTGGTTCATACAGTATTTATTTTTAGTTTTCTGAGAAACTTCCATACTGTTTTCCGCAGTGGCTGCACTAATTTACATTCCCATCAAGAGTGTATGAGCAGTCCCTTTTCTCCACACCCTTGCCAACATTTATTATTTGTATTATTTTTTATTATAGCCATTCTAACAGGTATGATTTGCTAATTTGAAAAGATACAGGCATCCCAGTGTTGATAGTGGCACTATTTACAATTGCCAAGATATGGAAGCAACTGTCTATCAACAGATTATGGGTAAAGATGTGGTTATATACAAAATGAAATACTACTCAGCCAATAAAAGAATGAAATTTTGCCATTTGCACCAACAAGAATGGACTCGGAGGACAATATGCCCAGTGAAATGTCAGACAGAGAAAGCCAAATCATATAAGTATGGAATCACTTATATTGGAATCTAAAAAAATATAACCAACTAGTGAATATAACAACAAAAAAAAGCAGACACACAGATAGAACAAACCAGTAGTTATTAGTGTGGGGAAGGGAGGGAGAGGGGCAAAATAAGTGTAGAGAATTAAGAGGTACATACTACTAGGTATAAAGTAAACTACAAGGACATATGGTACAACACAGGGACTATAACCAATATTTTGTGATAACTAGAAAAAGAGTATAATTTTTAAAAATTGTGAATCACTTGATTGCATATATATTGTACATCAACGGTACTTCAATAAAAAATAAAAGTGGGAAATTTTTTTTTTTAGGTAGTTTTTTCTCAATGATTTCTCCTTGAATGTGATTCCCTCTGCTTACCTTTTCATTCCTCCCTCTCTTATCCTTCTGGAACACTTGTACTTATTCACTCAAACATACTTCTAGGCAGTTATTTATTATTCTGTCTCAAAACTTTGCTCATCTCTCTATGTATAAGTTGGACTTCCCTGGTGGCTCAGAGGTTAAAGCGTCTGCCTGCAACATGGGAGACCTGGGTTCGATCCCTGGGTCAGGAAGATCCCCTGGAGAAGGAAATGGCAATCCACTCCACTATTCTTGCGTGGAGAATCCCATGGATGGAGGAGCCTGGTGGGCTACAGTCTACGGGGTCGCAAAGAGTTGGACACGACTGAGCGACTTCACGTACACTCACTATGTATAAATTAGTATTTTATTAATTTACTATGACTTTGACATTTTAGAATAAATATTTTATTGGCTTTTAACATATACAGAAAAGTATGAAAATGATTGTTATCACATCATGAAAATATCCGTATAAATTCTATCCAAATAAAGAAATGCAAATCAAAACCACAATGAGGTACCATTACACACCAGTCAGGATGGCTGCTATCCAAAAGTCTACAAGCAATAAATGCTGGAGAGGGTGGGGAGAAAAGGGAACCCTCTTACACTGTTGGTGGGAATGCAAACTAGTACAGCCGCTATGGAAAACAGTGTGGAGATTTCTTAAAAAACTGGAAATAGAACTGCCATATGACCCAGCAATCCCACTTCTGGGCATACACACTGAGGAAACCAGATCTGAAAGAGACACGTGCACCCCAATGTTCATCGCAGCGCTGTTTATAATAGCCAGGACATGGAAGCAATCCAGATGCCCATCAGCAGATGAATGGATAAGGAAGCTGTGGTACATATACACCATGGAATATTACTCAGCCATTAAAAAGAATTCATTTGAACCAGTCCTAATGAGATGGATGAAGCTGGAGCCCCTTATACAGAGTGAAGTAAGCCAGAAAGATAAAGAACATTACAGCATACTAACACATATATATGGAATTTAGAAAGATGGTAACGACAACCCTATATGCAAAACAGAAAAAGAGACACAGAAATACAGAACAGACTTTTGAACTCTGTGGGAGAATGTGAGGGTGGGATATTTCAAAAGAACAGCATGTATACTATCTATGGTGAAACAGATCACCAGCCCAGGTGGGATGCATGAGACAAGTGCTCCAGCCTGGTGCACTGGGAGGACCCGGGGGAATCGGGTGGAGAGGGAGGTGGGAGGGGGGATCGGGATTGGGAATACATGTAAATCCATGGCTGATTCATGTCAATGTATGACAAAACCCACTGAAATGTTATGAAGTGATTGGCCTCCAACTAATAAAAAATAAATAAATAAATAAATAAAAAACAAAACAAAAAAGGCTTACTGAAACAGCAGGCAACCAAAACGGGGAAACTAGAGAGGTTTGTCAGACTGTTAATGAATATATGATGCTGTTTATATCAATGTTGTAATGTCTGTGGTATTGTTCACAATCTAAATCTAAAATTGGTATTTTAGATTTCTAATTTTCTTTTATTTCTTTTTCACTCTAAATAAACATTCATTTGGTAGCAAAAAAAAAAAAAAAAAGAAAAAAGAAAAAAAGAAATACAATGTTATCAACATTGAAAGAGCACCTTTAAAAAAAAAAAGAAAGATCACCTTTTGTGTCCCCTTTCAGTCATTATTACCTTCTCCCTGAAAGCAGCCATATTCTTGCACTACATATTAATTTTTCCTAACTGAACTATGAAATGAGATGATAAACTATGTAATATTCTGTGTCTAGTTTCCTTCACTGGACATTATGCTTTTGATATTTATCCATACTGTTAACTACAGATTTAACTTGGTCCTCCTCTTACTCTATGATTAGTGATAAAATGGATAAGTCCCAATTTATTTTCTATTCTGAAGTTAATGAAGTTTTGATTGTTAAATGTTTCAAAGTATTATAAACATTTTCCCATAAATATTTCTGTCCATGCCTCATAAGTTTTCAGCTGTGTTCCATATACAAGCATGGGCTTTCTTGGAAATAAGGCATGATTATATTCCACTTTAATAGAAACTAGCCAAGAGTTTTCCAAAATTGGCCATACAATTTTACAATTCTAACAATAGTGACTGAGAGTTCTATTTTCTATATCCTTGACAATCACCATAATACACTGTGTTAAAATTAAACTAAAAATTATACTCACTACAAAGTGAATAGGAAAAAGAACAAAATATCAAAATAAATAGCAAAAGTTATATTTTCATAATAAATATAAGGCATCTTATTCCAATTATACTCTTTATAATCTCCATGTTCATATTCATATTTATGTTCATATTCAGTTTTCTGGTGACTATTTAAATTTTTGTGATCACTAATAACATTTATATCATACTATTCCATTTATTCCTCTATCTCAATTAAAATTAATGTATCATATTATTGTTTAAATCTGTACACTTTTGAGAATGAAAGAGAGTGATAGCTGGATGGAATCATTTGGACAAATCTATTTATAATAATAGTTTTGGAAACTATTCTGATTTTCCCAGCAAATTCAAATGCCATCTAGAATTGTTGATTATTCTATCAACTGTAGACCACATCTTTTATCTTATAAGTTTTTGAGATGAGGACACTTAGTACTTCTAAATGTTTTCCACATCCTCCTTAATCAACTGTGTCCCTCAGCTTCTGAATTGCACTTGCAATTAGTATTTCGCCTATGTTGACTAAATTTTTATTTCATTTTTTAGCCATTGTTAGTTTTCATAATTCATATACATAAATTGATAAACTAAACATATTTTTCAATGAACATTAAGGTAGTATACTATTTTACATTTCCTTCACTATAGAGAGAATATTAGGAACTTATACAATTCAAACATAATATTATCATAGTCATAGCTGAATGAATTTTCCTCTATTCGCTACATTACTTCTCTTTACCATATTCTCATATTTTTCAAAGGAATTAATCATTCCATTTATGTGTGATGCATTTAAGATTTCATTTGTGAATGTCCTTTGTTTCCATTTTATAATCTGAACTGATTGTATTTTAAACCTCCACAAAAACACTGTGCTGAAATAAGAAGTTATTTTTCAACTAGGCAGATTCATAGAAGAATATTGATATTTTCCAAATATTATGTCTTTATAGCCCTAGGTTACTTAATTTAAAAATTTTGTTGGTATGTATGTTCCAATGACTTTTAAAAAGGACATAGAGAAGCTAAAATTTTAGAGTTTGGATTATATGAAATATATTTATTTGTTTCTTATACAAGATTGATTTAATTTTCCAGCTTGTCTGGGGATACACAATGAAGCAATTTCCTCAAGTCTTTAGATGGCCTTTGGAGAAGGGAAAGGCTATCCACTCCAGTATTTTGGCCTACAGAATCCCATGGACTGTATAGTCCATGGGGTTGCAAAGAGTCCGACATGACTGAGCGACTTTCACTTTCACTTTGAGGGCCTTACTTCCTACTAGCTATTCTTTTGAATAAGTCTGAAGATGATGATCTCATTCTTGTTTGTACCCAGTCTGTTTCTTTTCCCTGCTGGAAGTTTTTAGTATGTTCTCTTATCTTTGATTTTTAAAGTTTTGTAATTTTTCTACACTGCATTGAGATGTGTGTCTTCACCAAGTGAAAATTTTGTAAGCCTTTTCATTTCTGGAAATTTCTCTTGTAATATATTTCTGCTAACCTGTCCCTCCCCACTTCCTCTCTATATTACTAAATTTTATTTGGTATTTACTTTGGGAATTAATTCTCTCCCTGCCATTTATTTTTCTCTATCACATTTTCACATTCTTGGGTTTTGTTCAGTTTTCTAAGGGGTGTTTTTTTCTTCCAAATCATCTTTTTATTTCTCTGTTAGTGAATTATATATATATATGTATGTATATACATATTTATATTTAATTTATGAGTTCTTTATTATAATTTATCATTCCCTAAAAGTATTACATTCTTATTTCATAGATGCAACACAATATATTCTTAATTCTCCAGGATATTAATACAGTATTTATTTATCTTCATTCCCTACATTATCTTATTTTTTTAGATTATACTGTTTTTGCTTTTGGATTAGACCTAAGGAACCACTACTTCTGGGTGGGGTAGGGGAAATAGAAGGAGATCTCCAGGAAATCTTATAAGAGAATATTAGCTTGGGTATTTGAAAAATTTGGTTTGGGAATATGGAAAAAGAGTGGGTCTTATTGAAAGGTTGATTGGTGCTATTAAAATACTAGCAATTAACATATAAAGCCCTATATAAAAGTCAGATGGATAATATTTCCATAATAGTAACATGTTAATTTTGTCTTTAAGTTTGTTATAGAATCAAATTGCTTTTCTTTATCTTCCCCAAAGTGTGTACCTATAGTTCATCCCATTGTGCTTCTCTTTATTTTCCTCAGATTAGTTTTAAAACATAACACTTTTGCTATCACTGCATGTGATTTCAGGAGATTGAGTAAATACTTTCACATGGTCAGATCTGTACCAAAAATCTAACACTGCCTTTTAACTATACATTTGTGTTCCTTTCTCTCTTACTAGAATGAGTACTGAAAAAGAGTAAATCTATTTTCATATTAACAGTGACAGCTCAATGCCTATGGTTTTATTAAATTTTGATTATTTTTTTAATGTGCTATGTACTAAGCCTTTTTTCAGTCCATTGACACATTTGAAATGTGTGGTCTCTTCACCTTCAGTTTTGTATCTTGTGTAGCCTCCTATCACTGATTAATGAAAAATCTATCGTCATTCTTTATGTAGCCTCATGAACAATTAAAAATAAAAATCTTGAGCCACATTTCCTCCTTAAATAGTTTATGTCTATAATAGTCAATGTACAGAAAAAAATATCATATACAAAGAACTAAAACAGTAGCTACAGTATTAAGGTTACCTTTCAAATATGTTCAACAAATCTGTGAAATAAGTTTATGATGATAAATTGAATTGCTTTATAATAATCTATCACTTTATGCACTTCATATGATTCTAGAGATCTTCCCCCAAATAGTCTTATAGTTAGTTCCAAAATTTTGTGACTCTGTGAATTTTACTGAACAAACATTTTTTCACATACTTAATCTTAAATTATGCAGTTACAGACTGGTATTGATAATTATGGTAGTATTGTAAAGTGATTTCTATATTGAAAAAATAGATGCATTTAATTGGGGGTTTATTGTACAAATATAGATGATTATCTTAAAGTCACCTGACTCAAATTCTAGTAAATAAGAGTCTGCATCAGAAAATAAGTAAAATAACTCAGAGTAGTAGAAAATCCAACCCAACATTTACCAGATCTGAGTGAAATGCAAGGCACTTCATAGCCCTAATTGTCAGTTTGATATGAGACAGTAATGTACAGACCATGAGGTTTTATTAATTTGAAAGTATGAGTTTTTATCTAGGCATAATCAGTAACGGGCCAGATATAATCTAAAGATCATATTTTATATTGGTAAGCAAACCATCAGAGGAGAGTCCTGTGACTCTTACCAATTTAATGTCAATGTAAATGACAGTGTAAACTCTATTTCATTGTATGTGCTAGAATCCATTAAGTTTAAGTGAGCAATAAAAACCTACTTTCAAGGTCATCTATTCCTGTGAATAATGACTATAAAAGACTC
This sequence comes from Dama dama, assembly GCF_033118175.1. NCBI lineage: Eukaryota > Metazoa > Chordata > Mammalia > Artiodactyla > Cervidae > Dama > Dama dama. Next base: position 40,983,087 of record NC_083700.1, read on the forward strand.
TCTCTCTTTTCTAAAACAAATGCATCAAAAGGCAATAAGCAAGACGTTATTCAGAAATAATAAATGTTTTCTTATTTTTAGAGAAAAGAAAGTCTATGAATTCTACCAGATGCATAATACTTTAAGGGGGAAAAAAAAAAGAAAGCTTCAAATGTATGCCAGGTATTAGCTCAATTACATAACTTACAGCACATTTGAAAGATGGCAATTCTACAAGTAAAATAACATTTTTAGGGAAATCATATAATAAGCTTAACTACTCACTGACTGCAGAAAATAAAATAAACATGCATATATGGAGGAATATATTAGGTAGTTCAGATCGTAACTGTATTTTTGGTGATGGTTCACATTTTTGTAAACATAAAAAAAAATGTATAAACAACAAGACAGCATTTACCATGTACTAAAGTAGCCACAATTTTTAAAATAAATATTGGAAAATCATGTCAAGGATGTGATGAAATAGTATGTCCATTCACTGTGGTCAGCAGTGTATATTTTTTCAGACTTTTGGATTATTTTATTTATTCATTCCTACTTGTTCTACTTCTCATGCAGAGAAAATTCAAAATAGATAGGACTTTTATTAAACAAGGGCTAACATTTTGTTTAGAGAAGCATATTAAGAAAAAAAGATAGAAAATTATAAGTAAAAATTACCCTCCTCCAGCTACTGATTATTATGTGGTTCAAATAAAGTAGAACAGAGTGACATGAAAAAAGTTTGTGTGTGTGTTTATACACACACACACATGTGTAAGAAGGGGAAATGAGGGGAGAAGACTTGGATCAGAGAAAACTTGTCTGTGGTTGTTTTTAAGAGTTAGTCATTTAACAGTCTGAACAGAGGGTGCTCTGTGTTGAAGAGAAGATAAGGTCAAGCCAAGGCCTTATGAGAGAAAAGAATGAGGTATATTCAAGAAAGAAAACAGCAATGATTTGGCCAATATGGATGAAGCATAGTAGACAGATGGGAGGAAGAGTAATATATGATGAAGCTGAAATATCACGTGTAAAAGCATTTTGGAGGCTCTGACCTACTGCTCAAATAACAAGGAATGATACCTTTAGCTTTGTAATCTCTGTTTCAAATATAACCCTATCCAACTACATTCCAATATTCCCTGATTTTTCTCTCTTAAAGATTGTCTCTTTCTCTCTTAAGACTGCCTGAATCCAACAATATTAAGACTCAACTGGAGTATAAAATTGATTGATCCTCAACATTTTCACTCATATATTCACCTTTTTCCTTGCCCAACTTAAATTCCATGGTTAATCTTTTATTATAGCTACCTCTTTCTTTGAACGTAAAAATAAATTCCTTGTCTCACTTTTTATCAAAATCCAAACCCTAGTTCATATTTATTTCTCTGTCTATACTATTCATATCTGTAATTAAAGAACAATATGCTATCATACTAACTGGTTTCACTCTAAACATGTAAAGTGAAGTGAAGTGAAGTGAAGTCGCCCAGTCGTGTCTGACTCTTTGTGACCCCATGGACTGTAGCCGACCAGGCTTCTCCATCCATAGAATTTTCCAGGCAAGGGTACTGGAGTGGGTTGCTATTTCCTTCTCCAGGGGATCTTCCCGACCCAGGAATCGAACCCGGGTTTCCTGCATTGCAGGCAGATGCTTCACCCTCTGAGCCACCAGGAAAGCTCTCTGAAGATGTAACAGTAAACCTAATAGGGCCCTAGCGATTTTAGACAATTACACTGCTTTCTATTACATTAACTCCTTCATTATTCATGATTCCATTTCACACTTTATACCCTGGCCCCAAACCTCCAAAACTTCATTTCAGCAACTTTTTTTTTTTTTTTTCAGCCAATGACATTACTCTTGTCTAACTAAAGAAATAGAAGCAGATGAGTGCTTGTGAAATTGGTAGATTTGGCAGCTCTATATGCTCATCCCTTCACAGAAATGGCAAAAACAACAACAACAACAAAAATGTGCTGGATGAAGAAAAAGACTGCTTTAAAATGATAAGAAATTTCTGTGGCATTTTAATGTGTCTTTCCTCCATCCCTTTCCAATATCAGTGGTGGTCTCAAGGAGGGTAGCCTATGTTTTCAATGTGGGACCCTGGTCCTTGTTCTGGAGGGGGAGGAACAGGTCTTTTTGTAACATCTGTCCTATCCTGTCTGTGGCCTACCTAGTGTACTGATACAGGCTCTTGTCTTTGTTTACCTGTCAGAACTCATTCATGGCAGAAATGCAATGGACATTCCTTGAAAATGTAAGGTGGATAGAAAACACCCAGTAACTAGGGTCAAAGCATTGAGACAGAGGCATACAACAGAATACTGAAAGCCTCGGAGGAAAGGCTTGGGGGAGAGGTTATTTGGGAAATTAGGGCATTCCAAAGTAACCATGAATAGCATATACTGAGGAATTAAAAAAGCCACACAGAGGCTCAGAACAGGAAATATGCATAGAAAAAATTCTAACAATGCCTCAAGCTTCCCCTCTGGCTGATCTCTAGATTCAGTGTAAGTAGAAAGAAAGCCTAAGGTAGAGGTGATGACAACAAAGCTTCCTCTCCTTGTTCACAGCTTAACCTTGTTCACAGTCATAACCTTGAATTTGCTAGTGGAATTCTAGAAAGGACACCAAAAAGCATGAGCTTTTCTTTTAAAAGAAAGAAAAAGTAAGTTGACTTTTACCAAGATTAAAAACTTTTGTGTATCAAAGCCCTTTAATCAGAAAGTAAAAAGATAATCTACACAATGGGAGAAATTATTTGTGATTCATATACTTAATAAGGATTTAGCATTCATAATATGAAAAGAACTCCTATGGCTCAAAAGCAGAAAGACAACCCAGTTAAAAAATGGGCAAATAATTTGAATATATATTTCTCCACAGAAGATATATAAATGGCCAACAGGCACTTCAAATGATGATTAATATCACTAGTCATCAGGAAAGTGCAAAGCAAAACCCCAATGAAGCACTTCTTCACACTCATGAGTATGGTTATAATTTAAAAAAGAGATAATAATAAATGGTTGGCAAGAATGTGGAAAAATTAGAACTCTCCTGTACATGCCAGTAGAAATGTAACATGGTTCAGCTCCTGTGGAAAACAATTTTGGGGGTCTTTAAAAAGTCAAATATAAAATTTAACTTTTAAAATATAAAAGTTAAATATAAGATTTAACTTTTAAAATATAAAAGTTAAATGTAAAACTTATGACCCAGCATTTCTATCCCATATATACTAAAAAGAATTGAAAATAAGTATTTAAACAGATGCATCTATATCTGTTAGGGGAAACACACTGACTGAAACCACCCTCCCTGGCCAGGCACCGTAGTAACCATTTGCATGAGTTGTTTTACGACAGGAGGTCCTGGTAAGGAACACGGAACTAATAAGTTACCGCCAACCAGAAGAGTTCGGGAAAGGTCAAAAGGAGACACTACATGTCCAACCAACTCCCAGAATCCTTCTTGCTGGCATCCATATTGGCTGAACAAGGTGTGCACCACCAGGAAGGACTCTGAGTCAAAATGATTGGCTAAAGACAACCCATAAACTAATTCCATCACTATAAAACTGGACACTGTGAACCACTTGGCAGAGAAGTTCTCCTGGGTTCTTTTACCCTACTGCTTTCCACCCAGATACCCGTTCCCAATAAACTCTCTTGCTTTGTCAGCACATGTGTCACCTTGGACAATTCATTTCCAAGTGTTAGACAAGAGCCCAATTTTGGGCCCTGGAAGGGGTCCCTCTTCCTGCAACAAATGGCGACTCTGGCTGGGACTCTTCTTTGCTGTGACTGACATCCTGACCACTCGGAGTACTCAGGGACCAGCTTGCCCATTGATGCACTAGACCCAGAGGTCATGACTGGGACCCTTTTGTCCCTGGTCTCCTCCTGACACAGACAACTGGACAGAGTGCCCCAACCGAGTAAGGAATAAGAGACTTTATTGACCTCTTTCCCCATCTCTCTCTCTTTCCTCTCCTTAACCCTTCCCATCCTACCCCTTTTTTTTAGTTTCCTGGTCCTGGACACAGGAATCTGGTCAAAGGGCCTCAGCCTGAGCTGAGGATTGGAGACTGATCACATCCTCTTGGAAGAGAACTCTAATTGTGGTTCTGTTCTGGTCTAGCTTCTGGTAGGGCAGAGTTCCAGTCCTCTCTTCTCTGGTGGCCCAGGGTAAAGTCCCGTAACACCTGGGTGTCTGCAGGTGGCATGAAACGTCTGTAAGGACACCCCTTTTGGCCTCCTCTCCTGCCTCTGACCCCTCTTCCTTCAACCCGGCTTCCTTTCCTCCCTTTGAAATCTGTGAAGACCTGAGATATTTTCATTTACTCTGTTAGTACTTGGATCTGAAGTTCTGTGTCTCTATAGGTTTTCTGAGAGACTGTAATCTTATATTTAAAGAAGTGTCTGATAAGGACTGCCAGGTCTGTGTATGTGTTTTATACTCTGTGTTCTGTGTTGTGATTTGTGGTGAGCATTTTGCTTTATCTGGCCACTGTTTGGTTTAGACTTATCTCTATTTTGTTAGAACTTGATTTTCTTTTCCTGTGCCTTGAGACCAGGGCTCTCAGGAACACTAACCTGGACCATCTCTAACTCCTGAGATTGAGGAAAAATGGGAAAAAGCCACTAAAATTTTTATTAATTTGAAAAGTTATTTATAAACTAGTAAATTTTATATTGTAGTCTCTAATTCATGACTAAGCTTAGAAAATGAAGCTAGATCTTGTGTTTTGTCTGTCTGAATATGTCTCAGTACATCTTTGTCTCTGGATAATATTTTTTAATAATATTTTGGTCGGTAGGTGGCCAATATGCTACTGGAGAAGAGTAGAGAAATAACTCCAGAAATAATGAAGAGACGGAGTCAAAAACAAAACAAAACAAACAAACAAAAAAAAAACACAATACCCAGTGGTAGACGTGACTGGTGATGGAAGTAAAGTCTGATGATGTAAAGAAAAATATTGCAAAGGAACCTGGAACGTTAGGTCCATGAATCAAGGCAAATTGGAAGTGGTCAAACAGGAGATGGCAAAGAGTGGATATTGACATTTTAGGAATCAGCAAACTAGAATGGACTGGAATAGGTGAATTTAACTCAGATGACCATTATATCTACTACTCTGGGCAAGAATCCCCTAGGAGAAATGGATTAGCCATCATAGTCAACAAAAGAGTCTGAAATGCAGTACTTGGATGCAATCTCAAAAATGACAGAATGATCTCTGTTCATTTCCAAGGCAAACCATTCAATATTGCAGTAATCCAAGTCTATGCCCTGGCCAATGATGCTGAAGAAGCTGAAGTTGAATGGATCTATGAAGACGTACAAGACCTTCTAGAACTAACACCCCCAAAAGATGTCCTTTTCATTATAGGGGACTGGAATGCAAAAGTAAGAAGTCAAGCAGTACCTGGAGTAATGGGCAAATTTGGTCTTGGAGTACAGAATGAAGTAGGTCAAAGGCTAACCGAGTTTTGCCAAGAGAATGCATTGGTCATAGCAAACACTCTCTTCCAACAACACAGAGAAGACTCTACACATGGACATCACCAGATGGTCAATACCAAAATCAGACTGATTTTATTCTTTGCAGTCAAAGATGGAGAAGCTCTGTACAGTCAGCAAACACAAGACCGGGAGCTGACTGTGGCTCAGATTATGAATTCTTTACTATCAAAGTCACTTAAATTGAAGAAAGTAGGGGAAACCACTAGACGATTCAGGTTTGACCTAAATGAAATCCCTTACGACTATACGGTGGAAGTGACAAATAAATTCAAAGGGTTAGATCTGATAGGGTGCCTGAAGAATTATGGATGGAGATTTGTGACATTGTGCAGGAGGCAGGGATCAAGACCATCCCCAAGAAAAAGAAATGCAAAAAGGCAAAATGGCTGTCCGAGGAGGCCTTACAATTAGCTATGAAAGGAAAAGAAGTGAAAGGCAAAGGATACAAGGAAAGATATACCCATTTGAGGGCAGAGTTCCAAAGAATAGCAAGGAGAGATAAGAAAGCCTTCCTCAGTAATCAATGCAAAACAAACAAACAAACAAAAATAAATAAATAAGAGGAATACAATAGTATGGGACAGACTAGAGATCTCATCAAGAAAATTAGAGATACTAGAGATACCAAGAGAACTTTTCATGCAAAAATGGGCACAATAAAGGACAGAAATGGTATGGACCTAACAGAAGCAGAAGATACTAAAAATAGGTGGTAAGGCATCACTGACTCAAGGGACATAAGTTTGAGCAAACTCTGGGAGATAGTGAGGAACAGGGAAGCCTGGCATGATGCATTCTATGGGGTCACAAAAAATGAGACACAACTTGGTGACTGAACAACACAACAACAGCAACAACATAAAATTCTTATAATAAAAAATGTCAGCATATTGTTTTATTCTTTATAGATTCTATTGTTTCACTGTCAGGAATCTTCCTCGTCAAAATAAAATAAAATAAAAATAGGTGGTAAAAATACACAGAATTATATAAAAAAGATCTTCATGACCCAGATAATCACGATGGTGTGATCACTCACCTAGAGCCAGACATCCTGGAATGCGAAGTCAACTGGGACTTAGGAAGCATCACTACAAACAAAGCTAGTGGAGGTGATGGAATTCCAGTTGAACTATTCCAAATCCTGAAAGATGATTCTGTGAAAGCACTCGATATGCCAGCAAATTTAGAAAACTTGGCAGTGGCCACAGGACTGGAAATGGTCAGTTTTCATTCCAATCCCACAGAAAGGCAATGCCAAGAATGTTCAAACTACCACACAATTGCACTCATCTCACAGGCTAGCAAAGTAATGCTTAAAATTTTCCAAGTTAGACTTCAACAGTACATGAACTGTGAACTTCCAATGTTCCAATGTAATGCTGGATTTAGAAAAGTCAGAGGAAACAGAGATCAAATTGCCAATATCCGTTGGATCACTAAAACAGCAAGAGAGTTCCAGAAAAACATCTATTTCTGCTTTATTGACTATACCAAAGACTTTGACTGTGTGGATCACAACAAACTGTGGAAAATTGTTCAAGAAATGGGAATACCAGACCACCTGACCTGCCTCCTAAGAAATCTGTATGCAGATCAAGAAGCAACAGTTAGATCTGGACATGGAACAACAGACTGGTTCCAAATCGGGAAAGTAGTATGTCAAGGCTGTATATTTTCACCCTGCTTATTTAACTTATATGCAGAGTACATCATGAGAAATGCTGGACTGTATGAAGTACAAGCTGAAATCAAGGTTCCTGAGAGAAATATCAATAACGTCAGATATGCAGTTGACACCACCCTTATGGCAGAAAACGAAGAAGAACTAAAGAGCCTCTTGATGAAAGTGAAAGAGGAGAGTGAAAAAGTTGGCTTAAAGCTCAACATTCAAAAAACTAAGATCATGGCATCTGGTCCCGTTACTTCATGGCAAATTTATGGGGAAACTGTGGAAACAGTGACAGACTTTATTTTTTAGGCTACAAAATCACTGCAGATGATGACTGCAACCTTGAAATTAAAAGATGCTTGTTCCTTTGAAGAAAGGTTATGACTAACCTAGACAGCATATTAGAAAGCAGAGGCATTACTTTGTCAACAAAGGTCCATCTAGTTAAGGCTATGGTTTGTCCAGTAGTCATGTATGGATGTGAGAGTTGGACTGTAAAGAAAGCTGAGTGTCAAAGAATTGATGCTTTTGAACTGTGGTGTTGGAGAAGACTCTTGAGAGTCCCTTGGACTGCAAGGAGATCCAACCAGTCAATCCTAAAGGAACTCGGTCCTGGGTGTTCATTGGTGGGACTGATGCTGAAGCTGCAATCCCAATAATCTGGCCGCCTAATGCGAAGAACTGACTCATTTGAAAAGACCCTGATGCTGGGAAAGATTGAGAGCAGGAGGAAAGGGGACGACAGAGGATGAGATGGTTGGATGGCGTCACTGACTCCATGGACATGGGTTTGGGTGGATTCCGGGAGTTGGTGATGAATAGGGAGGCCTGGCGTGCTGCAGTTCCTGGGGTCGCAAAGACTCCACGCGACAGAGCAATTGAACTGAACTGAACTGAACTGAACTGAACTATGTTGGAAACAATTAAATCCTACTCAGGATAATCAGTCTCGTAACACTAGAAAACTGGGCTATGTGCCTTACAGATAGTGCCAATATATAATTTCCCTGGAAGATAAAGATTTGTACAGAGTATAATAAGTCAGATAACCTGGGATATTCTGTGCTACATCTAGTGGAAGCTCCTATCTTAAGTCTTACTTGTGATTTTACTAATACTTCTGGCTATGTTATTTGTATTTCACCTGTTTTACAAAACTGATGTTTCTTACACTGCCAAATGTGAGACTGAGGCAGCTGATATGGGATTTTCCAGGCAAGGGTACTGGAGTGGGTTGCCATTTCCTTCTCCAGGGATCTTCCCAGCCCAGGGATTGAACTCAGGTCTCCTGCATTGCAGGTAGACACTTTACCCTCTGAGGCACCAGGGAAGCAATAAAATAATATATAGTTCCATATGAGATCTATGATAGTAGCAGTGTAAATCTAGATATGGGAGGAGGCAACAGGAGGGAATGTTTTCCTAACCAAAAGGTTTGTAAGATATGTGGTCCAGAGAATTTTGAATACTGTTTTGTAGCCTAGTCCAGTTACAGTACATTGAGTGGCCTGTCAACAAAATCTTTGCCAAACCTGAGAATGGTCATCTCAGCACCATGGGATGAAATGGTCATGAAATGGCGCCCTCAAAATCATGGTCAAGTTTATGAGCAAAAAAGGATTCTACCACCTGAAAACTGACATTTGCCATCTACGTCTACAAAGATTAAATCATGGCCAGTGCAGCTGCTGATCTTCAACACCCCTGAAAAGAGTTCAGGGTGGAAATAAAAAATGAGGCACTCTTTGCTCTGGGGGAAAAAAAAAAACCTGGCAGAACAAGCTTTCATGTAGTTAGATCTTTTCAAGGGAATTTTTTATGAGTGCCAATTCTTACATCTTCTCATACCTAGAGAAACACTGACATTGTTAATGGTGACATCTGCTTTTGCAATTAAGGATAATTTTACAATTAAAAGTCAAAATACAGTAGTTATGGTTCAAACATCCAAGGAAATAACTAGGTGATTATATGGGTGTAATTTTAGACTAGACCTTGTATTGCTAAACACTTGAGTTTTCTGAGTCATGTCAGGTTTGGATGCCACCATTCTCAAAACAATGTCTGCTGGCAGCTAGTAAATGCAACCTTACTTTTTATAAAACTAGGCAACTGGCTACCTGGCTACAAGTCTCCCCAAAGTGCCAGGTTCAGTCTGGGTTTCGGGCCTTTTCTTCTAAAAAGAAATGAGATTTATTTTATTCCAGTGATCACTCCTCCAACTACTTCTAACTGGGTCTGTTACACCAAAATGGCAGACCAAGGATTGAGATTTTAATCATACAAGACTCAGATCTAGGACTTGGAACTCAGGAATACTTCCAATTCAGTGTATATTCTCCAAGCTGAGGCAGTCCTATGCCCCATTTTGACAGGAAGTTATCACAGTCATAGCTGCCCAGTTCCCTAAATTAAAATTGAGCAGGACTTTGTGCGACTCTGGAATACAGATCTGTTCTATTCTGTGTTCTCCTTTTCTTACCTGTAGGATATAGGCTTCATTCAGCCTCCTTGACCTTCCCTGAGTTCCAAAGGGTGGATTCAAACAATTGCTAATCAGGGAAGGGAGGGGATACAGAAACAGAGGAGAAACAATAAAATGGTGGTACAGCCTTGAGACAGTGTCCTGGTTCCTACTTAAAAAAAAAAAAAAAGCATAACTATGGCTTTGAGTTCTTCTTACAGAACTGGGGTCCCCACCCAAGTGGAGGATGGTAACTTCAGATTGAACACAAGATTCCTGGAGCACAGCTCTGTTGCCTCACCACCAACCAAAAAAAAAAAGTCACAACCCCGGCAGTCACAAACCCAAATGTTGCCTTCTGCTTCTGGGGACCAGTGATGACCATCCTGTTAGGTCTCCTGTTTGGCCCCTGTCTATTTCATCTCTGAGAGGAGCCAACAGTTTCAAACTAAATTACTGTTATTATAAGGGTGAATGCTGGCTTCAGGCAAAAGATACCTTTACTTAGATCAGGTAGAGAGAGACTTCTGCTCTGCTAGGCAGGCCTACGTCCATGCACTGCAGGAAGTTACAGAAGAAAGGGACCTCCGCCCCAATTCCCAAGAAGTCTCTTGAGTATGAAGTCTCTCAGGGGGAAGTTGTTAGGGGAAGCACACTGATTGAAACCACCCACCCTGGCCAGGCACCATAGTAACTGTTTGCATGAGTTGTTTTATGACAGGAGGTCCTGGTAAGGAAAATGGAACTAATAAGCCACCACCAACCAGAAGAGTTCGGGAAAGGTCAAAAGGAGACACCACATGTCCAACCAACTCCCAGACTCCTTCTTGCTGGCATCCATCTTGGCTGAACAAGGTGTGCACCATCAGGAAGGACTCTGAGTCAGAATGATTGGCTAAAGACAACCTGGAAACTAATCCCATCACCATAAAACTGGAGACTGTGAGCCACGTGGCAGAGCTGTTCTCCTGGGTTCCCTTACCCTACTGCCCTTTCCCAATAAAATATCTTGCTTTGTCAGCACATGTGTCTCCTCAGACAATTCATTTCCAAGTATGAGACAAAAGTCCAGTTTCGGGCCCTGGAAGGGGTCCTTCTTCCTGCAACTTACCCATGTTCATAGCATCACTATTAAAAACAGACCAAACGTAGACACATTGCATATATCTACAAACGGATTAATAGATAAACAAGCTGAAACACATATATACAACTCAATATTATTCATCAATAAAAAGATGAAATACTGATCTGTGCAACTACATAGAGGACCCTGAAAAACATTTTGCTAAGTGAAAGAAGATAGAAACCAACAGTTTCATATTGTGCAAACCCATTTATATGAAGTACACAGAATAGAAATAACCATAGGAACAGAACAGATTGCTCATGTCAAGGGGCTGAAGGAAGGGAGAAGTGGGAAGCAACTTTAATGAAGTTTGAATTTCCTTTTGGAGTAGTGAAAATGTTTGGGGTGATAATTGTGCAAAACTGTGAATGCACTAAATGTCACTGGATTGTTCTTTCTAAAATGGTTACCTTTATGTTATATGAATTTTACCTAAAAAAGTAGAAGCAATCAGAAGAAAACCTCTGTTAGTGCATTCACTGTATCAACCCACCTACCAGCTTGTATTCTCCTACATTCACCTCTGTTAGCAGAGATGAAATGTCCTTGTATTTATTAAAGGCCAGGCTCTCCCCTTGTGCACCAGATCCATTCCTGTTTATTCAAAGTCAATCTAGCTAGTGATTTTCATTTTATTCTCCTGGATCATTTTTCACTCTTCACTGGATCACTTCCATCAGAACATAAGACAATATTACTCCCACTCAACAGTTTTATAAAAAGTACAAACAAACAAACAACAACAAAAAACCTTTAACTTACATTTTCCAATATTCTCCACCTCATTCCTTCACAGCAAAACCTCTACTATTGAAAATAAGTTTCCCTGTCTCCCAACTTGGATGGGCTGCTAAGTTCAGTCCCTGTATATCTCTTCCCCATCCATCCTGCTTCCTTGGAGACATCTCCCATCTCATCCATGCTGAAAATGCTCACATTTTAACTTGAAGACTTGGTCTTCCTCCTTATCTTCCAATTGATCCATTCATCTGCATACCTAAATATACATGTGAATACTTCATGGGAAACATATTAATTGAAGATCTGATCTTTTCCCTCAGATCTGTTCCTTTTCTAACACTCCCTAATTTAATTTAGGCAGTTCCATCTTCCCAGTTACTTGGGACAAAATCTTAGGCTGATCTTTGATGCTTCTCATTCTTTCATGTTCTGTTTTTAATGTCAATAAATATACTGGCTATATTTTCAAAATACATGCTGAATATTATTTCTCCCACTGTTCCTGTTTCCTCTCTGACTTAAACCAACATAATTTCTCACTTGGATAATTTTGATAGCCTCCTATCTGGCCTCCTTGCTCTTGCCCTTGTCTTACTGTATTCTATTTTCCAGGAAACCTACCAAGTCCCCTCTATTTTAGCCACACTGACCTTTATTCTGTTTCTTCACAATTCTTCTTCTTCTACTTCTGTTATTTCTTTGAGGCTCATTCTATCACTTCCTTCAAAGTTATTTTCATAAGTAGCCTTCTCAGTTGTGCCTTCTTTGAATACTGTATTTGAAACTCAACTTCCTTCCCTAATCTATGTTCTTTCTCTGCTTTAGTCGCCCCCCACCATGGGATTTTCTAACACACTACATAATTTACTTATTCATTTGTATTTATTTTTGTAGTTCCTAGATGTTTAGCTGCGTGTGGATGGTAATGTTTTCTATTTTGCTCACTGGTGTATCTAAAGTGCCCAAATGTGTGTCTGGCACATAGTAGGTGCTAGAAAATATTTGCTGAAAGAATGAATAAACTATTACAAGAAAATATTTGCTTTCATATGGATTGTAAAATGTAGAAAACTCCAGGCAACTTAAAATTGTAGTTTTTTGTTTTATCAAGATAATATGAAATATTATGAAACATATGTTTATGTTTAAAACATATGTAATATGAAATAAAAGCACTTAAAATATTCTAGCTTTAAAAACATCCACTTCTGTTACATATCTAGAAGCTTTTGGAGGGCAGGGTGTCATACCCAAATTTTATTTAGATAATACCTCCACTATGCAATAGTTCTTCCCTGGTGGCTCAGTGGTAAAGAATCCACTTGCAATGTAGGAGATCTAGGTTCAGTCCCTGGGTTGGGAAGATTCTCTGGAGAAGGAAATGACAACCAACTCCAGCATTCTTGCCTGGAGAATGCTATGGACAGGGGAGCCTGGCATGCTACAGTCCTTAGGGTGGCAAAGAGTCAGACACAACTGAGCAACTAATATGTTGGATATAGTGGATATGCACTGAGTTAATCTTATATGAGATTGAAAGGAAAACTTTTGGAAATTGATCTGAAAGAAAGAACATAATATTTAGAACAGAAACAAGCAAGTTCTAAAGGAAGGAAAAGAAAAAAAAAAAAAAGCTGTGACAATACTTAATTTTGGAAGTGTAATTTTCCCTAATGTAATTAATCTACGTTTGTGATTTCAAAAACTGTTCCATATTTTTCTGCTATATATTTGTACCGTACGTGTAATAGGCAGAAAATTCCCTAGCTACAGCTGTGTGCACATAGTATTTTCTATAACTGTTTCTAGAGTCAGAAGTTCTTTTTTTTTTTTTTCTGAAAGATTTTAGATTTGAAAATTCTAACATTAAAATACTTCAAAACATCTTAAAGTTTCTTTAAAAGGGCCAAATACCTTCCATCTAAATAAAATGTAGCTTTAATTTTGCATAATCAAGTGTTTACAAGAAAAAAAATCACCTCTTCAGATAGTTCAATAGTGTACACTGGTCCAGATATATTATGGAATCATCATGATACACATTTGAAGGTTGTTTAAATACCAATTTTTACAGAATTGTCAGTTTATGTATTACTTTGTGATATATGTGATTATTTGTGCTATTTCATTTGTGTGTATACCTGAGTGCTGACAGAAAAAGAGAGCATTTCAAAAGATTTAGATTACTTCTCTCAAATATAAGCTCTATGCCTTAAAATAAACACAGATAGAGGGCCAGTTGGCTCGGGAAAACAAATTGGAATCTGCCATTACTGGGAGCCTGGACTTGTCTGAGGACTGAACTGAAATGAGTAGCTGTAAAAGAGATTATAATATCCAGTGTGGAGGGAAACTGTGAATTAGAAAAGGTTATGACTGACATACTGTTGATGTACGCTTTCTCCTTTGGAATTAGATAGAATTTGGTATTAAGTGATAGAAAAATGAAAAAAAAAAAGGAAAGACTAGCTTTTTTTGTTGTTTACTCAGTTGTGTCCGATTCTTTGAGACTCCATGGACTGTAGCCCATTAGGCTCCTCTGTCCACAGAATTTTCCAGGCAAGAATACTGAAGTGGGTTGCCACTTCCTACTCCAGAGGATCTTCCCGACTAAGGAATAGAACCTGTGTATCTTGTGTCTCCAGTATTAAATGCATATTACCAAAACTTGGAAATTAAAGCAATAATGGTAGCTTCACCAGAAAATATTTTTATTTCATAATAGCTTTTCTTTCTTTAAAATATAAAATATCTAATTTATATATATATATAAATATCAAAAACACTTGCCCATAGGCAATCACTTGCTTATTCAAATGTATCCCTATCCTCTATATACTACTCTGGACTGGAAGGGCAAACCAGCAAAACATAAGTAGAATCTGTACCCTCAGAAGGCTTGTGATCTGGGAGGGAAGGTACAATCAAGCAAGTTATCACAGAATAAGACAAAAGTGAAGAGAACTACCAACAGGTTTTAGATTAATTTCTCTGTGTGTGATTTAAAGTATTTTACAGCTGCTTGTGTGAGCTTTAGGGTAAAAGTCACCTTCTTAACTTCTCCTCTCTTACTATATACAATATTCTTATTTAATTACTGGATTTGGCAATGCACTATATGTCATTTTAGGCTTGTATATTTAGAAAAAAAATAAATGATATAGTATGGAATGCTAGAAAGTTCCTCATATGCAAAATAATGTATCACTTCAGCATTCCTAAACATAAATAGTCTTTCTTTTCTGAAGTCTATGCTCATAATAAACTCATCCTGCTCACGAGCCTAAATCTACATAATACTTCTGATTCTGATTCCAATTATTTTTACAGAATCCGTATAGACATTTCTGAGAAGTCTGTGCTCACTCCTCAAGACTGAGTTAAATTTCCATCTGTGGGCACATAGCACCCTGTATTTGTCCATTTAATAACACTTACGCTTACCATTTTTGCTTATTTGTCTATGAAATACCAGTAGATAGGCAGACTGTTTTCTATTAAAAAATATTTAATGCATAACACCATTGTAAGCACATAGTAAATGCTCAAAAAATAATTGCTGAATAAAAGAACTTTTCCCCAATTGTTTGTAAGGAAGTGTGGTAATCTACACAAACACCTGGCTATTCAAAAATTTGAATATACTATATCAATGAAAATAATTATATGTGTATTAAAACAAGGATAACATGTTCAGAGAGTCAGAGTGTAAATGAAAGAGATGTACTCATGATTTTTAACATAACAAAATCTGTGGTGTTGTGAGATGGTTTTAATACAGGGGCTATTCTTAAATTTGTTGTTGTTCAGTTGCTAAGTTGTGTCTGACTCTTTGTGACCCCATGAACTGCAGCACACCAGGCTTCCCTGTCCTTCAATATCTTCCAGAGTTTGCTCAAACTCATTGTCCCTTGAGTCAGTGATGCTATCCAATTATCTTACAATTTAGGGAAATAAATTTTATTTTGAATATTTTACATGGCAGTTTTAATATAGAACAAATTTATTTTGAAACTACACAGTTTCTCTACAAGTTATGTACATATTGGTTTTTATCAGAGCCACTTAATGTGTGTCAGAAAAGCAGCAACATGGAAGCAAATGAGAAAAACACCCCAAACAGAAGGACATAGGATATGCAGGTGCCAGGCAATCTGGATTTTCCAGACAAATCAGGAGGGGCATGATGGAAAGACACAACTTTAACACAAATAAAAAACAGTCCAAAAATATTTTACTAATGCCTTAGAGCTCTCACTAAAAATAATTTTCTGGGTGAAAAAAAAGTTAAGATTTTAACTGGAGGGGATTTTTAAAATCAGAGAGATGTTGAATTATTAATGAGCCAAACTGGTCGTTTGCATTTTCTTTCCTAATCCGAGAAATCTTCAGGGTAGCTGTTAGAAGGATATTTTTTTCCCATCTCTTGCTTTAGGCATTCATAAATGCATTTGAAAACACTATCTTAGATACAGCCCAATCAAATGATCAAGGTCACTTAGGAGACTAAATTAAAGTTCGAATACATATTCACTGTTGTCATTTCAGCACATTTTTGATGAGCCTGTGGAAACGCTTGCTTTGAATGTCATTCCTGCTTGCTCTCTAATGGTTTGTCGGCCACTTTAGTGCCGATCAGATTTCAGAGACTTACAGAATGCAATGAAGCCATCTTTCTCAAAGTGATTTTTCTTCATACTATACTAATTCTTTAAGATAGTGCACTAAAGATTTATTTTAAACTGTAGTGTAATTAGTTAAGCTCTTGTGTTACACCGTCAGTTGAAATAAAACCCCATCCTGACTTCCATTTAGAGGAGGGAAAGCTCTGGCAGGAATTACACTACAGTGCAGCTTGCTGACAGCATATGCAAATAAGGAAGACATAGTTTGGTTTAAATATCTGTAAAAGCAGGAATCAACATCTGTGGGAATTATTTTCAAAACTGTAGTAGCAAAGACATCATCACAAGTGGTTATGTAGTTACAAATAGAAGCCTGGCAGTTGTCCAGAAATAAAGTTTTCTTTTTTCTCTTTCCAGATAAGAAAATAGCCAAAATCATTTTCTGGTTTGGAATTAGGTTCTAATGCTAGATCCATTATTACCTTAATATCTGAATTAAAAAAATAAATTCTAGGTTTTACCTTCCTTACCTTCTTTTCCACATCCTCCTGGGAACAATTATACAGAGTAATCAAATAAGAAAATAGCAACACTATAGGATATAGAACTTTCCCAGTAGCTCAGCTAGTAGAGAATCCGCCTGCAATGTGGGAGACCTGGGTTCAATCCCTGGGTTGGGAAGATCCGCTGGAGGAGAGCATGGGAACCCACTCCAGTATTCTTGCCTGGAGAATTCGCATGGATAGAGGAGCCTGGTGGGCTACAGTCCATGGGGTCTCCAGGAGCTGCACACACAACAAAGTGACTAAGCACAGCACAGCACAAAGGATATGATGCAAGGCAAAATGACAGTGTAATCTATAACCTAGATTAATTGAAGGCTGTTTTAATATTTAATATTTTCTCAATTGTGAAATGTTATGTTTTCAAAAATGAGATTCTCTTTAATTGAACCAGTTTTCCAAATAAATAGAAGAAAACCTTTCCTTTGTAATACACTCTAAGTTGAAAATATTAAATGTGTTTAAGTAAAAAATATAGTATTTCACAAATGAATCACAGCTGCAGTCAAGAGCTAGTAGGACTCTTCTTTGTCTATCCTATTTTTAAAAACAAATTTGTTAGACCTTACTGAAACCATGCCATTGATTGCACCGCCAAATTCTCCATACTGCTTCTTGCTTTTTTTTTTTTTCTTATTTTAATGAAATAATTATTTATGTAGTATAAAATAGGTATTTTTATAAAGTTAAAAAAATTATTAACACTAATGTATACATTACTGTACATTACACACCATCCGTTTTAAGAGTTTGAAATTACCCAAACTCTTAAAAACCCTGTTTTTCCTTTGTATCGCTTATGCAGCCATTATTGAAAGGGAGCAGTACCCAGTGGGGTCTCCTGGGCTCAGGAGCCTTTCTGTTAAACTTCTGTGATCTTCCTTGAGTTCCAAAAGGCAGGTTCAGAGAAGGGATGAGATGCAGGGACTAGGGAGGAGCAGCCAAGAAACAATAGTGTAGCCTTGAGGCAGGGTCTTGGTTCTGCCTCAAACGCTCCACATAACAATACGTTTTGAGCTCTTTTAGAACTATATGAATGAATAGAAATTTTTAAAGGGATTTTCAAGCAAACAATTTGTAAAACCACTAATCTGAATGATTTTCAATTTCCTAATAGAACTGTAAGTTCAAACACCTGCCTACCTGCCTGTTCAAGTCACATCTGACTCTGCAACTCTATGATCTGTAGTCCACAAGTCCTCTGTCCGTGGGATTTTCCAAGCAAGAAGGCTGGAGTGGGTTGCCAGTTTTTTCTCCAGGGGATCTTCACAACCTGGGGATTGAACCCAGGTCTCCCTCATTGCAGGAAGATCCCTTGGAGTAGGAAATGGCAACCCACTCCAGTATTCTTGCCTAGAAAATTCCATCTGTAGAGAAACTGGAGAGCTACAGTCCATGGGGGTCACAAAGAGTTGGACACGACTGAGCGACTGAACATGCACACACAATAATAGAGACATTAGCAGTTCAGAGCAGGAGGACATAACCAAGTTATCAGTTGTCCCATTGATTCAAATGTGCTCTAATATGAAGCAAAATCTCTAGAAAGAAAACAATCACCTTTTAAGCACTGAACTTTCATTAAATAAATTTTCAACATACCTAAGAATTAGGTATTAGAATTTTCATTTTAATTGTAGAGAAAATAAGTTTTCAGTTTAAGTTTTCCAA
Source organism: Dama dama (assembly GCF_033118175.1). Lineage (NCBI taxonomy): Eukaryota > Metazoa > Chordata > Mammalia > Artiodactyla > Cervidae > Dama > Dama dama. Next base: position 41,001,479 of record NC_083700.1, read on the forward strand.
AAGAAATGTAGGAAGAGTAAGGAATTTCCCTCTAACGTCTAGTTTCTTCTGCCTGTCTAAGAATTAAATTGACATGAGACAGATTAAAGAGAAAATCAGTTTAATAACATGCATGCCCGGAAGAGACCCAGGAAAACTGAATAACTTCCAAAATGTCTAAAATCCTCACCTTAAATACCATCTGCAACTAAAGACAAAAGAGGATGTTGGGGGAGGGGATTTAGGATTTCAAAGAGGCAACTGACATGGAGATGGAAAAGTAAATGTTTGGTAAAAAAATGCTTGCTGGGCCATTCAGGGACTAGGGGAGAAATGTGTGTGTGTGTGTGTGTGTGTGTGTGTGTGTGTGTGACTGTGCACGCACAATTAGTCATGTTCGACTCTTTGCGACCCCATGGACTGTAGCCTGCCAGGTTTCTCCGTCCATGGAAATTTCCAGGCAAGAATTCTGAAATAGGTTGCCATTTCCTTCTCCAAGGGATCTTCCTGACCCAGGGATCGAACTTGCATCTCTTATGTCTCCTTCATTGGCAGGCAGGTTCTTTACTACTAGCAGCACCTGGGAAGCACAGTGGAATCTTAACAAATAGACTTTGCTGTGCTTTTCCCTGTCTACACACTTAGTTCATACTACAGTTATCTATGGTGATAGCTTGCTTCCTGGAATAGGTCCTCTATCTACCTGTTTTAAGTGATAAGGGAGAAGGCCAAGCAAGTTTCTCTCTGAGTCTTTTGGGCCTTGGTTGTTTTCTGCTGGAAAAAAGAAGCATGCCAAAGAGATATTTTGTTCCCCTACAGACCTCAGTTAATACTACTGATTTCCACAACATGGTTAAGACAATGTATACATTTTGGGTTTTTTTGTTTTTGTTAGATTATTTCTGTTCAAAACAGAATTTATTTGTTTCAGATTGACAGTAAAGCTGGTAATTCAGTACTTTCATCAGTTCTCTAAGAATTCTCTGGGTTATTCAAGATAATACCTATTAATCTAATAGCACTTTTTGAATAGGTAGTTCATGTCTTGTAGTATCTTTATTTTCCCTTCATCCTAAATCTTATTATTTTTTATCACTAATCAGGTTAATTTTATAATTTACAGAATACTGTCTCAGGATGCGCTTTTTAGTAACATCTCTGAAAGGTGTTCTACCTAAAAAATCAAGCAAATAATGATTCACATCTCATTTTTTGTTTGAATTATTCAGTGTCTTCTTGAAAGAATTCAGAATTCTTTTATATAAGAATATGTATAAATATAGGTGAATAAAATAAATGGAAATAACAGTAAATCTGCAATTTACTTAGTGCTTGACTGATGTCTGGTACTATTCTTTGAAAGTGATTTAGTACAATGCATTTTACTTTCTTTTAGATACTACAAAGGAATCAAGGATAACTAGCAAAAAAATCTAAGAATGAAGGCATTTTTGTGTCTCTTTTGAAATCCACTGAAAACAACAAAAAGAATGAAGAACAAAATGAAATGCAGAAGTCAAAATATACAAAAAATTTAGTCTTCAATGAAACAAGAAAAGGACTTAAAGCTGAAAACAAAAGTCAACCAATACTATCTAAAAAATACAGTGAAATTTGAATCAGAAAACTGAATGAATCTATATCTACATATCTCTATCTAAATATGTCTCTTTCACTATCTATCTATTAATATTCAGTTTTTCCCTTTTGGGGAGGATAGATATAGAGATAGATTATAGATACAGGTATAGATATCACCTCAAAAGATACAGATTTCTATAGAAGTAGTTTTAGTAACTATATGTTTAATATTAGAAGTTCTAAAGGAACTACCTTTAAATTAGAGATATCTGGGGAGTGGGATCAGGTCTGGAAAGATGTTAAATCACTTTAAAGATTCACTTGAAGAAGATAAAAAAAGCAGGACATGGAGCTGTGTCCAGAGTCCCCAAGATCACTCTGAGGCTTGATGATTTGCTTAAATGACTTGCAGGACTCAAAAAAAACTGTCATTCTCATAGTTTATTATAGCAAGTGGATACAGATCAAAATTAGCAAAGGAAAAGAGCACATGGTGTGAAGTTCAGGAGAAAGCAGGCTCAAGATTTTCTTGTCTTATTGAGATGCATGAGGACATGCTTCATTGTCCTAGCAATGATGTGTGACAACACTTGCAAAATCTTGCCCACAAGGAAAGCTGGCCACATGGATTACATCATTAGGATATATTTATCTGATCAAACTGGTCAAAGTTGGCATGACCCAAGACCTCAGGTATACACAAACCCTCTACCAGGCAGAATATTCCAAGGGTTTAGAAGCTCTTTTCCAGGAGTCAGACAAGAGTAAGTCCTCAATGCAGACTTTTTTGGGGGAATGTATGGGATTTGGGGAAACCTGGCCTGCTGGGTTAACTCTTTCCTGCTCAGTCCTCATCCCTGACCCTTGGCCTAAGCTCTTGCAGAAAGACGATCATATTTTTGTGAACATGTAATTTAGGTTAATATTTATATAGCTGATATAGCAGTAGTATCTGCAAAAATACATCAAAAACTAGGAGGAGTCAGTGCAAAGTAGATTTAAAGAAAGAACTAACACACTGTCACAGGCATATTTTCATACTGATTTGACTATTCATTTCCTCTCTTGATATAGTGTTACTTGTACTGTGTGACAAATTTTACAGAACCATTTAACATAGAATTTAGCTGACAGCTAGGTAAATCCAGTTTTTCCGTAGGCCAGTCATTTTCCACTGGTAATGTATTCTGAGGAGGTTTTAATTTGATCTCCCAATGCATTTGATTACAATCTCAGTATTATCATTATATTTATACAAATCAGGTAGTTGAACCTTACCAAAAACATCAGTGTTATACCATAATTCTGTATTGTCATGCACAATTAGTTTCATTATAAAACAAATCAATAAGGATTGTAGAGACATCTGATACGTCTTCCCACAGAATTGGTCCTTGTCCATACACCATAAAATTTAGTGGACAAAAGTCACTACAATTGATCATGATTTGATTATTTCTGAGTTCCAGGTAGACTGAGGATAAAGTCAGTCACCTTGTTCTAATTCATGGGCTTGTGTTGAGACTGGTTTTCATTGCTGCCGCTGCTGCTGCTAAGTCACTTTAGTCGTGTCTGACTCTGTGCGACCCCATAGATGGCAGCCCACCAGGCTCCTCTGTCCCAGGGACACTCCAGGCAAGAACACTGGAGTGGGTTGCCATTTCCTTCTCCAATGCCTGAAAGTGAAAGTGAAGTCACTCAGTCGTGTCTGACTCCTAGCGACCCTATGGACTGCAGCCTACCAGGCTCCTCCATCCATGGGATTTTCCAGGCAAGAGTACTGGAGTGGGTTGCCATTGGTTTTCATTGGGTGCTGCTATATAGCAGGGTTTATCTCCTTCTCAAACGAGAATATGGGTGTTTTTCAAAATAGTTCCTGTTCCTGATAACTATACTATAGAATATGTCTTATTCTTACGTATTCTCCAGGTGATGACAACTGTAGTGCATCACTGTTAATTACATAAGTCCCCAGAGAATTTCTATAAATTTTCAAGTGCATAAGACTTCCATGGTGCATTTCTTGATCCTCAGTAGCTAGGATGGAGAGCCATGGCTTCTGTTTTAATATAACCAAGTAGTCCTACAGGACCAGGGTATGTGCTGTTTTCCAAAGATGCATCTTAGCATTATCTGTCATTATCTGTTCAGGTGGTCTGCCTAACTTTACTAAAGTTACATCATCTTTCCAGGACAAGTCCCATCTCCTGTCTGCCTCTTAGAAGAGAATTCACTCTAATCTGCTAATTTACTGTAATTCTGCTAGTAAATCTTTTCCCTTTGAAGATTGTTCCTCACTAAATGCAAAGTCAGCACCTCCCATTATGTCTAACTAGCAGTCATCTCCCCTAAAGCCGTTTTCTGTCTTGTGGGATAATGTTTAATTCACTGCACACATTGTGGCCATTGTAAACCTGTGACCTGGGTGCTGCAAAAATATGTTTTTTATATCCCTAAATAGCAGGTCTTCCATACCAGATTGAGATGGATTGCAAACACACCTAGATGCAATTTAGTATAAACATGCCATAAAACTTCCCATAATTTACTTCACCTCAGGGTAGAGATGTTCCTCAGGGGAATTCAGGTCCATTGAATGTGCCTATGGTGCTTACTGCTTTATTCCCATGAGAAATCCATGGGAATCCATGTCTTTATTTCTTTCTAATCTTTTAAAGAGCTTTTCATCCATAAAAGCAAAGATAGTACATATTGGTACACAGCACAGTGTGGCATGTAGGGGATGCTATTACTGTATTTCCTCCTTTATAACCAGGCATCTTTCTAAGTACTTGGTCATCAAGGTTTATGGTTACACAGTTATCAGTCAGATGAACACTGCATGATCAAACAGACCAATAGAGGGCAGTTGCCAGAAACCCCTTCCTGAATTATATCTTTTGTACTAAACATATTTAACTTAAAAATAAGAAATGAAAGATACTAGCCCGTTACCAGAGTTTCACTCACTGGTCCATTTCATCATAGTGCATGACGACAATGTCTCACAGATCAATGCAACTCTGGTTTACAGGCTTCAGTTGGACCTGGTCCCTTTCTTTTTAAAAGCAGGGTTGTTCCCAGCAAATATATGTCTTAACCCTTTCAAACATACAGCATAATTGTGTTAAGAGACAATGCCATTTTCTTTCTCTGAGCCTCTCTTAAGATATCAGAGTAATAATGATTTCCTTTCTCGCACAACCCACTTATTCATTCCTTTACTCTTACCTGTTATTTTACTTTCTTTGTTCATGATTTTAACCCCAAATCCTCCACAGGTTTAGTCAGATGTTGTGCTGCTCCAGATTGATGACAGCAATACCAGTCTAGCAAGTGCTTTCCACTCAGTTCATTTCCATTTTTATAGGGAATAGTTATATAGGTACAGACCTAGGGGCTATCTCTACTACTAGGCAATATGGCTGCATTCACTATTCACTGTCAACCCAAATTTTGCCAGATGGGTGATAGGTTCTTAGTAATTCTGATGTAAAAAATGAAGAAATACTTACAGTTATTTCTTTTGGACTCATTCCTGCTTCTGGCACTCACAGTTATAGGTCTGGTCCCAGGATCTATGCATCAAATAGAAAAAAAAAAAAAAAAACTGAGGTGATGAGGGGAAGAACTGTACAGTTGTTACAACATCCACCCTTACCCCCTCTATAGTAGTCAAGGTGCTCCAGAATATACATACATATATATATATATATATATATATATATATATATATACATACACACACATATTTATTGTTGTTGAACTTGTTCAGTTGCTAAGTTGTGTTTGACTACTTGTGACCTTATGGACTGCAGCACACCAGGCTCCTCTTTTCTCCACTATCTCCTGGAGTTTGCTCAAACTGATGTCCATTGAGTCAGGGAAGTTTTGAACCATCTCATCATCTGCTACCCCTTCTCTTTTTGCCTTCACTCTCTCCCAGCATCAGAGTCTTTCCAATGAGTCAGTTCTTTGCATCAGATGGCCAAAGTATTGGAGCTTAAGCTTCAGTTGAAGCTGTATATATGTGTGTGTGTGTGTATATATATATATATATATATATATAATATAAACTTTTATTTTTATATATAAATATTTATTTTTCTTATTAACAAAACTAACATATATATCCACTAACATATGTATATAGCTAATATCTATATCTATCTATAGATATAGATATAAATATATATACATACACACATCCTTTGACTATGTGGTCACCACAAACTGGAAAATTCTTAACGAGATGGGAATACCAGACCACCTGACCTGCCTCCTGAAAAATCTGTATGCAGGTCAAGAAGCAACAGTTAGAACTGGACATGGAACAATAGACTGGTTTGAAATTGGGAAAGGAGCACATCAAGGCTATATATTGTCACCCTGCTTTTTTAACTTATATGGAGAGTACATCATGGAAAATGCTAGGCTGAATGAAGCACAAGCTGGAATCAGGATTGCTGGGAGAAATGTCGATAATCTCAGATATGCAGATGACACCTCCCCTGTGGCAGAAAGTGAAAAAGAACTAAAAAGCCTCTTGATGAAAGTGAAAAAGGAGAGTGAAAAAGTTGGCTTAAAACTCAATATTCAAAAAACAAAGATCCTGGCATCTGGTCCCATCACTTCATGATAAATCAATGGGGAAACAATGGAAGCAGTGACAGACTTTATTTTTTTAGGCTCTGAATCACTGCAGATGGTGACTGTAGCCGTGAAATTAAAAGATGTTTGCTCCTTGGAAGAAAAGCTATTGCCAAACTAGACAGCTTATTAAAAAGCAGAGACATTACTTTGCCGACTAAGATCCATCTAGTCAAAGCTATGGTTTTTCCAGCAGTCATGTATGGATATGAGAGTTGGACCACAAAGAAAGCTGAGTGCTGAAGAATTGATGTTTTTGAACTGTGGTGTTGGAGAAGACTCTCGAGAGTCCCTTGGACTGCAAGGAGATACAACCAGTCCATCCTAAAGGCAATCAGTCCTGAATATTCATTGAAAGGACTGATACTGAAGCTGAAACCCCAATATTTTGGCCACCTAATGCAAAGAACTGATTCATTTGAAAAGAACCTGATGCTGGGAAAGATTGAAGTTGGTAGGAAAAGGGGGACAGCAGAGGATGAGACGGTTGGATGGCATCATCAACTCGATGGGCATGAGTTTGAAAAAGTTCCGGGAGTTGGTGACGGATAGGAAAGCCTGGTGTGCTGCAGTTCATGGGGTCACAAAGAGTCGGACATGACTGAGTGACTGAACTAACTGAACTGACACACATCCAGTGTGTGTATATATATATATATATATATATATATATATATATATATATATATATATATATATATATATATATATATAATGGAGCTTGAGAGAGACAAGTGGCATCACAATCATTGTACGGTATTCCCATATAAATATAATAGACATACCCTCCAGATCACAGAAATAGTAAAATGTTGTAAAATAATAAGAGTGATAAGTTTTTGGTATTTTTCTTTATTTTTCTATAATTTTAACAGAATTCATCTAGCTGTAAGTGTTATTCTCTCAGTCGTGTCTGATTCTTTGTGACCTCAGGGGCTTAGACCACCAGGCTCCTCCTTCCATGGGATTTTCCAGGTAAGAATATTGGAGTGGTTTGCCATTTCCTTCTCCAGGGAATCCTCCCAACCCAGGGCTCTCCTGCATTGCAAGTACATAGTTTAAGTTTTAATTTTATCTGTGTTTAAAAGCTGAATTCTAAACATCTGCTCTTACTAATTACCTTCAGAGCAGTGTTGCTTTTAGTTTTTGTGATTATTTTATTTTTCTCTGCCAGCCTTTTCCCACGTCTGCAAAGACATTCTTACCTCTAATCTTTTTGATGATTTTCATTTTTAATAGAATCATTTCTCACAAGGAACTTTGATTTTTGAATTCTTATGGTTTTCTCATATTAATTCTTTTCTTGGTCACATGTTCTTGATATGCTTTTGGTAGATTTCAATTTTTACATTAAAAAATGTAAAATGTGATAAATTTAGTATTTTATTTATAGTATGGAGAGATTTCACAGTATAACCTCTTTTTGGTTTAAAAAGTTTAAACCATATGAACATACTAACTAATAAAAAAATCTAAATTTAAATAAATATATATTTTACTGTCTCACTTTTATAATCATCTGTCTATAACTATGTCTCTGAAACTCTTTGTTTGGTAAATATTTATTTAGTGCCTAATATTTCCAAGTCCTATTATAAGGGGTCAGGATTAGACATGAACAAAAATTTTAAACTCTCTGTCCTCAAGGTTAGACAAAAATAAACAAAAAAAAAAAATAAGGAAAATATATTGCATGTCTGGTCATGATAATGGTTACTGAGAGAAATAAAATAGAGAATAGGACAGACAATGATAGTAAGTCAGTTCTCATTATTTGCAGATTCCATATTTGCAAATTTGCCTACTTGCTAAAATTTATTTATAACTTCAAAATCAATACTCACAATGATTTCAAAGTTACTCACAGGCATGGGCAGAGTGGCAAAAACCTGACATACGTGTTCCTTGTTGAAGTCAAGCAAGGCAGTGATCTACCTCCTTGTTTCAGCTTCATATTTATATACAAGTGTCCTTTCATGGTTTATTCAGTGCCGTACTTTTCACATTTTTGTCCTTTTTTGTGTGATTTCACTGTTTAAAAGGGTCTTTAAGTGTGGTGTAGACGCACCATGTAGAGTTCCTAAGGCCAAGAAGGCTGGGTGTTTCTAAAGAGGAAATATGAGGGTTAAATAAGCTTTATTCAGGCATGTGTTATAATGTTATTGATGATTAGTTCAGCCCTAATGAATCAATAATACATCTTAATGAAGTGTCTTTAAACAGAAACACACATAAAACAAAACTATGTATTGATTAATTGATGACAATTTATCACAAGAGGTTCTACGGGCCCTATTCCTGTATTTACCCTAGGACCAATGGGTTAGAATTCTTTGATTCAGTGTTTTCACAGTGACTTTGAGAAGGTAATGGCAACCCACTCCAGTACTCTTGCCCAGAAAATCCCATGGACGGGGAGACTGGTAGGCTACCTTCCATGGGGTCGCAAAGAGTCAGACACGACTGAGCAACTTTACTTACGTGCTTACAGAACATAACTACTGCACATAATGAGATCAGCTGTGATTCAACTGAGGCTAAGTAGTCAGATTCTGCATTATTTTAATAGTAGAATCAACGTGTGTTTAAAAGTTGGAATCAAATGTAAAAAGGAGAGAATAATACATTCTTTAGATCTGAGAAACTGGAAGGATGGAATTGCCCCTGATTGAGGTGAGAGTCTGGGAAATGAGCAGACTTCTGAGAGGGTCTAAAGTTGCTGTTGAAACATTTATATTCAACATGTATTTAGCCATCCAATGGGCTTCCCAGGGGAAACTAGTTGTAAAAAAACCATCTACCAATGCAAGAGACATAAAAGATGTGGGTTCAATCCCTGGGTCAGGAAGATCCCCTGAAGGAGGGCATGGCAACCCACTCCAGTATTCTTGTCTGGAGAATTCCACGGACAGAGGAGCCTTGCAGGCTACAGTCCATAGGGTCGCAAAATGTAAGACATGACTGAAGCAACTTAGCATACGCACACACACAGTCATCCAAGGGCAGAAGTTGCATAGATTCTAAAATATATAAATCTAGAGTTCATATTATAGATGATATTTGAGATCATGAGATTACATAAATTGAGTGAGGATGTGACTTGGAGAAGTCTAGGGACAGAATCCTGATGCCCTCTTATATTCTAAAATCAAGGAAATGAGAGTCAATAAAGGGAAAAGAAAGAAAGAAGAAAGAAAAAGTCTCTATTGCTAGTTCCTCTTCTTCGGAACCTTATGTGTCCATGTGTCACCAATTAAGTTCTCAACTTCTTCACTTCTCTGAATACTTAGATATTATACTATCTCATGACTGTGAGGGCCAGTAGACATTGATGACTCCTCAAAGTATATCCATGACAATCATTTAGTACTGAATTTTAGTCTTATAAATCCAAATATGCTCTTGTTGACCTGATACAGATAGACTGCCAGATACATCTCCATACAGATGGGTTTATTTGGAATTAGTGGAGAACTGCAGTTCTGATTCTGCAAACACGGTGAGCCACGTGCAATTTCCGTCAGGGCAGGAAAAGGAGAAAATGTTTATGAAAGGAAAATGACACAAGGAGGGCTAAAATAAAGAATCCATTATTTTTAATTGGCTGAGTTCTTGCTAGGAAAGAAGAGGAGTCTTTCTTCTTGTTGAGCCCTGCTATTGTCACAAGGTGTGAGAGCTCCCCATTCTGGTCTCCCAACTCTATTTAATTAACAGGTTTCTGTTGACTAATTTTTCTCATCCTTCACATATTTTACTTGAATGTAAAATAGGTACCTCAAAGAACACCTATCCAAAACTGGATTTTTAATTTCTACCCCATATTGTGCTCTTACTCTAGTGTTTTTCAACTCAATAAGTTATATTGCCACATACAGATAGCACAAAAATCTTCAGAATTATCCTTAGCTCTTCGTTCTCTTATACTGCAGTCAATTCAACAACCAATGCTACAGATTCTACTTTTGAATAAATCCAGAATCTGACTACGTTTCCCTCTCTCTATTTTATCAGCTTAGTTTGAGCCACCATCTTGTTTTTCTGGACCATTGCAAAGATCCACTAAAGGTTCCTTTGTTTCCAAACTTGCGCCTCCTCACAACATCAATTTTTCACAAAACCAAAGGAAAAATATATAAATTGGGTTGTTTTACCTCTGTGTAAATGTTGTGTTACCTGCCTAAATGACTTTTAAGAACACAATCCAAGTGTTTTAACTAAAGCATACCAGACACTGAATAGTATAATTCTAGTTTATTTGAATGTCCCAAAATTTGTTTATTTGAATTATCACACTTTTTCTTCTTCATTCGTTAGCTCAAGTTTAGAAATAATAATATAAAAGTGAAAAAGATTTTCAAAAAAGTGTTCTCCTCGAGTGTTGTATTTTATCTCAAACATATCCTTCTCCTAGCTAATTACCCTTACCTATACAGCTCAGCACAATGGTGTGATCACTCACCTAGAGCCAGACTTCCTAAAATGTGAAGTCAAGTGGGCCTTAGAAAGCATCACTATGAACAAAGCTAGTGGATGTAATGGAATTCCAGCTGATCTATTTCAAATCCTGAAAGATGATGCTGTGAAAGTGCTGCACTCAATATGCCAGCAAATTTGGAAAACTCAGCAGTGGCCACAGGACTGGAAAAGGTCTGTTTTCATTCCAATTCCTAAGAAAGGCAATCCCAAGGAATGCTCAAACTGCTGCACAATTGTACTCATCTCACACGCTAGTAAAGTAAAGCTCAAAATTCTCCAAGCCAGGCTTCAGCAATACGTGAACTATGAACTTCCAGATGTTCAAGCTGGTTTTAGAAAAGGCAAAGGAAACAGAGATCAAATTGCCAACATCCGCTGGATCATCAAAACAGCAAAAGAGTTCCAGAAAAACGTCTATTTCTGCTTTATTGACTACACCAAAGCCTTCGACAGTGTGGATCACAATAAACTGTGGAAAATTCTGAAGGAGATGAGAATACCAGGCCACCTGACCTTCCTCTTGAGAAACCTGTATGCAGGTCAGGAAGCAACAGTTAGAACTGGACATGGAACAACATACTGGTTCCAAATAGGAAAAGGAGTACGTCAAGGCTGTATATTGTCACCCTGCTTGTTTAACTTATATGCAGAGTACATCATGAGAAACACTGGTCTGGAAGAAGCACAAGTTGGAATTAAGATTGCTGGGAGAAATATCAATAACCTCAGATATGCACATGACACCACCCTTATGGCAGAAAGTGAAGAGGAACTAAAGAGCTTCTTGATGAAAGTGAAAGAGGAGAAAAAGTTGGCTTAAAGCTTAACATTCAGAAAACTAAGATCATGGCATCTGGTCCCATCACTTCATGGGAAATAGATGGGGAGACAGTGGAAACAGTGTCAGACTTAATTTTGGGGGGCTCCAAAATCACTGCAGATGGTGACTGCAGCCATGAAATTAAAAGATACTTACTCCTTGGAAGGAAAGTTATGACCAACCTAGACAGCATATTAAAAAGCAGAGACATTACTTTGCCAAAGGTCCATCTGGTCAAGGCTATGGTTTTTCCAGGGGTCGTGTATGGATGTGAGAGTTGGACTGTGAAGAAAGCTGAGCACCGAAGAATTGATGCTTTTGAACTGTGGTGTTGGAGAAGGCTCTTGAGAGTCCCTTGGACTGCAAGGAGATCCAACCAGTCCATCCTGAAGGAGATCAGTCCTGGGTATTCATTGGAAGGACTGATGCTGAAGCTGAAACTCCAGTACTTTGGCCACCTCATGCGAAGAGTTGACTCATTGGAAAAGACCCTGATGCTGGGAGGGATTGGGGGCAGGAGGAGAAGGGGACAACAGAGGATGAGATGGTTGGATGGCATCACCGACTTGAAGGGCATGAGTTTGAGTAAACTCTGGGAGTTTGTGATGGACAGGGAGGCGTGGCGTGCTGCGAATCATGGGGTCGCAAAGAGTCGGACACGACTGAGCGACTGAACTGAACTGAACTGAATACAGCTCAGCAATTAAAAATGAATATTTATTATATTCTTACTATTTTATCATGAACTTGCTATCTCATGCTGTTGTTAGTTTTAAGTCCTGTCCAGTGAAACTCTCTTTCCTTTCCTATACATATCATCTTATCTTTTCAAACATGAATTTAATTGCAATTTTTGCAGTTTTATTATACCAATGTATAGCACTATACACTGTAGCTTATTTGGCCACTAAAAAGTTCTTGGGTTTTATGTCTTCTAAATCAAGTTTATTCCTCTTTCCTTTCTTTTCCTTATACTTTATACTTTATGTGAAGAACTTAATCTGAGTTTGGCTGAATGTATACTCACTGTGCAAATAAACATGTTCAAACATTCTTTGTGTCCCCTGCAAATGGACACTGGACTTAACAAATGTTTTTCTATTAATATACTATACAATTTTGAAACTTTGCTTATTTTGAGGGTTTCCTTTTCTCAGGCCCCACACATGCTACCACACTGCTTCTCTTATCCCCCCATATAGAGAATGATATTGTGTAATTTCGTGGCTGTTGAAAGTGTGTTTCTACCTGCTTATATTTGTGGGGTTTGGGGGGATATCTTGCTACTTAGTTTTATTTTAAATACACTATTTGGGATTTTATTTTTGCTCTCCACTTGCTTTGTCCACTTTTAGGTGGGCATTTGGAGAGACTAGTAAATAAGGCTGTCATCCCTCCAGAATTCACTTGTTTAGTTTTAAAATATCTGTGTAATAGAAGCATTTTTATCCTCCTTCTTTGGAATGAAAAAGTTGACTCTAATACATAAAGCTATTATGTTGTCTTTATAAAAATTATTTTAAAGAAAATGCAATATTGGTTCCCTCTTCTATTTTTCCAAATTGTGTCTGGAAAATCCCAAATTTGGAGGTAATGATAATGCAGGGATCCTCAATTACCATTAATCACACATTCTTACACAAGACATTTGTAAAATGAACTTTTCTTCCCTCCCAAACTGGATATCCCAATATAAGGTGTTTTTTCCAAAGATCAATGATAGTGTGAAGTGAAGTTGCTCAGTTGTGTCTCTTTGCGACCCCATGGACTGTAGCCTACCAGGATCCTCAGTCCGTGGGATTTTCCAGGCAAGAATACTGGAGTGGGTTGCCATTTCCTTCTCCAATGATAGTGTATAAGACCAGACAATTTAGTATAGCTATACTACTACTCTGGGCTTCCCTGGTAGCTCAGACTGTAAGGAATCCTGCAATGTGGGAAACCTTGGTTAGATCCCTGGGTTGGGAAGATTCACTGGAGAAGGGAACAGCTACCCACCCAGTATTCTTGCCTGGAGAATTCCATGGACAGAGGAGCCTGGCAGGCTATAGTACATGGGGTCAAAGAGCTGGACAGGACTGAGAGACTTTCACTTTCACTTTCATACTAATACCACAGATGATGCTAGTGGTAAAGAATCCACCTGCCAATGTGGGCAACTAAGAGATGGAGGGTTGATCCCTGGGTCAGGAAGATCCCATGGAGAAAGAAATGGCAACACTCTAGTATTCTTGCCTGGAGAATCCCCGTGGACAAAGGAACCTGGTAGGCTACACCCCATTGGGTCACAAAGAGATAGACATGACTGAAGCAACAGCACGCACACATACTAGTATCCACTTTAGTACATATTATAGAATTTAAGCAAATATTTAAGGGAATATAGATACCAGAAAGTAGCTAAAACTTCAAATTCATCCTTTTGTACATATCATATTCCTCTTTGTTGTTTCATCCTCTGTCATGGCATAAACCTCTCTTAAATACTTTGATAGACACTTCCACAAATAGACCTAATTAGACTATATAATTGTTAAGTTTTATTTACATATAAAATTTTTGTTATAATGTCATTATCTGCATAAGAATGTATGATTGCTAAATGAGTAGGAGTGAAATATTTAGCATACAGTTTTGACATTCTGTGCTCTTCACTACCATCACTCTTAAGATTTATGTGAAAGTGAAAGCTAAAGTCACTCAGTTGTTTCCAACTCTTTGCAACTCCATAGACTATACAGTCCATGGAATTCTCCAGGCAAGAATACTGGAGTGGGTATCCTTTCCCTTCTCCAAAGGATCTTCCCAACCCAGGGATCTAACCCAGGTCTCCTGCATTGTGGGTGGATTCTTTACCAGCTGAACCATAGGGAAGCCCTGAGATTTATGTAATTCAGAAAAATCCTCAGTTATGTTTACTTTGTTTTGCTTCTTTCCATCCAAAGGACCTTTCTCTTACTCTTTTACAGTTTCCTCTAAATTTATTAATTGCCTTCTCCTATTTCTATCAGATTTTAGTCATTTGTCATTTCTGCAAATGGTGTATTCACTCTTTGGTCAATACAACTCACTCAATCTATGCCAACAAAGGTCCATCTAGTCAAGGCTATGGTTTTTCCAGTAGTCATGTATGGATGTGAGAGTTGGGCCATAAAGAAAGCTGAGCGCTGAAGAATTGATACTTTTGAACTGTGGTGTTGGAGAAGACACTTGAGAGTCCCTTGGACTGCAAGGAGATCCAACCAGTCCATCCTAAAGAAGATCAGTCCTGGGTGTTCATTGGAAAGACTGATGTAGAAGTTGCAACTCCAATAATCTGGCCACCTGATGTAAAAAACTGACTCATTGGAAAAGACCCTGATTCTGGGAAAGGTTGAAGGCAGGAAGAGAAGGGGATGACAGAGAATGAGATGGTTGGATGGCATCACCAACTCACTGGACATGAGTTTGGGTAAACTCTGGGGGTTGGTAATGGACAGGGAGGCCTGGTGTGCTGCAGTCCATGCGGTCACAAAGAGTCAAACACAACTGAGTAACTGAACTGAACTGATACTATTACTAAACCATAATAACATCAGTTGGCAGTAGCTGGTCTTGTGTTAGTGTGGATTTGCTTTCAGATTCCTCATTAACAGAGAAATTCTCTGGAAAAAAGAGGAGAGATTCTTCAAAAGAAGACCACAGACAGGTGAAATAATTTCTTAGTCTTACAGCAATATCTGTTCTCTATAGCTTTACCTTTATTTCACTGGTTGCAGAATAAAGAGTTTCAAAATTAGGAAAAATATTTCCTCCTTTCCCAAAGAGACAATAATAGCAAGTTTTAGGAATTGCTCACACCAGATTACCTTGTGATATGAAAATATAACACCGTGGCTTCATATAAACAGCATATGCTCCACAAATGATAATGAATGTGTAAAACATAATATTCTTAGAAATATGGTGTTCTTAGTATGCTCAGTATCCATTTATTCATTTGCTATATTTCATTAAAAAATATGAATTGAACTTCCAAGACTTTAAAATATGTATAAAAGGTATGCTAAACTCTTTGTTTATTTTGGATTTCACAAAGTATAACTCTATGTCTTCAAAGTCCAGAAAGAAAAATTTTCTTTCTGAAATAGAAAATAACTTTCAACTCATTTAAGTCAATAAGTACATTTAATCCGTGCATTAATTTTCAATTTCTTTCAATCTCTTTAGTCTGTTTATTCCTTTAAGAATTTCATGAAGTGTTAGTCAGTTTAACATCTCTGAAAACCTGGATTTCACCTGCATTTCTGTGGGAAATTACTTAAGAATTGTTCGAAATTGCCTTAAAAGTCTCATCATATTGCCATTTTCTTCTTTCCTGCTATTTACAGCCACATTCTTTAAAAAAAAAAAATTAACTATGGAAACCCTGAAGGATTTCTCATTTCTAAACAAGTTTCCAAGGAGCAATAAACCAGTGTATGTTAGATATAAAATCCATTTATAGGCATTCTAAATGAATCCTATAGATGAACACACTTCTGCATCTTCTATTGAACAAGTTCATAGTGAAAAACCTTTTTCATAGGGAAAAGCCTTTTTTCATGTGTATTTCAGTTATCTGTTGCTGAGTAGCAAAGTATACCAAAATTTAGTGGCTTAAAACAGGGCTGATTTCTTAATTCTTGGAATCTTGGTGTTTGGCTAGGCTCAGCAGGGCAGTTCTTCTACTCTATGTGTCCTAGCTGAGGTCACTGATGAAGCTGCATTCAAATGGAAGCTCATGAGGGCTAGGACATCCAAGATGACCTCTCTTCCTTCAAAATCTCACTCTTCATAGTTCTCACACTTAGTAATTTGATCTGTATTTCTTTATAGCATGGCAACTGGCTTCCAGAAAGAGCTTTTCAAGAGGGTAAACCTCCATGTGTAAGTTTTTATATTAGTTGTTACTTTCATTGCAGTTATTAATGTCTTACTAGCCAAACAAATGTGTTGGTCAAGCCAGGATCAGTGTGGTAGAGGACTACATGGAGGAGTGAATACCATAAAAACATTAGTAGAGGGAATGAGTCAGAATTTTCATATCTTTTGATGATTTTATGTGTTTTCAAACTCAATACAGGCTGTTATCTTGATATTATTGTATACAAAGGACCTCATACTATCTTCCATGCCCATTGCCCATGAATAGAAATACGTTTCTGCATGATCCATCATATTGATTTTCCAGGTGTGCTCAGATATGAATACCATTAAATAGGTATAATATATAATCTCTCAGGCTCCCTGGTGGCTCAGATGGTAAAGAATCTTCCTGCAATACAGGAGACCAGGGTTCAATTTCTGGGTCAGGAAGATCCCCTGGAGAAGGGAATGGTTACACACTCCAGTATTCTTGACTGGAGAATTCCATGGACAGAGGAGCCTAGGTCCATGGAATTTTTTAACATATTTTTAAAATTAATTAATTTATTTTAATTGGAGGCTAAATATTTTACAATATTGTAGTGGCTTTTGCCATGCATTGACATGAGTCAGCCATGGGTGTACATGTGTCCCACATCCTGAACCCCCTTCCACCTTCCTCCCCATCCCATTCCTCAGGGTCGTCCAAGTGCATTGGCCCTGAGTGCTGTGGCTCACATATTTAACCTGGACTGGCAATCTATTTCACATATGATAATATACATGTTTCAATGCTATTCTTTCAAATCATCCCACCTGTGCCTTCTCCCACAGAGTCCAAAAGTCTGTCCTTTATCTCTGTGTCTCTTTATCCTGTATCTCTGCATATAGGGTCATCTTTGACATCTTTCTAAATTCCATATATATGCATTATTATACTGTATTGGTGTCTTTCTTTCTGACTTACTTCACTCCATATAGTAGGCTCCAGTTTCATCCACCTCATTAGAACTGATTCAATGCATTCTTTTCAATAGCTGAGTAATATTCCATTGTATACATGTACCACAGCTTTCTTATCCATTTGTCTGCCTATGGACATCTAGGTTGCTTCCATGTCCTGGCTATTGTAAACAGTGCTGCGATGGACATTGGGATACACGTGTCTCTTGCAACTCAGGTTTCCTCAGTGTGTATGCCCAGCAGTGGGATTGCTGGGTCGTATGGCAGTTCTATTTCCAGTTTTTTAAGGAATCTCCACACTGTTCTCCATAGTGGCTGTACTAGTTTGCATTCTCACCAACAGTGTAAGAGGGTTCCTTTTTCTCCGCACCCTCTGCAGTGTTTATTGTTTGTAGACTTTTTTATAGCAGCCATTCTGACCAGTGTGAGATAGTACTTCATTGTGGTTTTGATTTGCATTTCTCTGATCATGAGTGATGTTGAGCATCTTTTCATGTGTTTGTTAGCCATCTGTATGTCTTCTTTGGAGAAATGTCTATTTAGTTCTTTGGTCCATTTATTGATTGGGTCATTTATTTTTCTGGAATTGAGCTGCATGAGCTTCTTGTATATTTTTGAGATTAATTCTTTGTCAGCTGCTTCATTTGCTATTATTTTCTCCCATTCTGAAGGCTGTCTTTTCACCTTGCTTATAGTTTCATTCACTATGCAGAATCTTTTAAGTTTAATTAGACCCCATTTGTTTATTTTTGCTTTTATTTCCATTACTCTGGGCGGTAGGTCATAGAGGATCCTGCTGTGGTTTATGTCAGAGAGTTTATGCTGTGGTTTGTTTTCCTCTAGGAATTTTTGGTTTCTGGTCTTACATTTAGATCTTTAATCCATTTTGAACTTATTTGTGTGTATGGTGTCAGAAAGTGTTCTAGTTTCATTCTTTTACAAGTGATTGACAGTTTTCCCAGCACCACTCATTAAAGAGATTGTCTTTTCTCCATTGTATATTCTTGCCTCCTTTGTCAAAGATAAGGTGTCCATAGGTGCGTGAATTTATCTCTGGGCTTTCTATTTTGTTCCATTGATCTATTCTTCTGTCTTTGTGCCAGTACCATATTGTCTTGAAGACAGCATAGCTTTGTAGTATAGCCTGAAGTCAGGCAGGTTGATTCCTCCAGTTCCATTCTTCTTTATCATGATTGCTTTGGCAATTCAATGTTTTTTGTATTTCCATACAAATTATGACATTATTTGTTTTAGTACTGTGAAAAATACCATTGGTAGCTTGATAGGAATTGCATTGACTCTCTAGATTGCTTTGGGTATTATACTCATTTCCACTATATTTATTCTTCCAATCCATGAACATGGTATATTTCTCTATCTATTTGTGTCATCTTCAATTTATTTCATCAGTGTTTTATAGTTTTCTATATATAGGTCTTTTGTTTAGGTAGATTTATTCCTAAGTATTTTATTCTTTTTGTTGCAATGGTGAATGGAATTGTTTCCTTAATTTCTCCTCCTGTTCTCTTATTGTTAGTGTATAGGAATGCAAGGGATTTCTGTGTGTTGATTTTATATCCTGCAACTTTACTATATTCATTGATTAGCTCCAGTAATTTTCTGGTTGTGGCTTTAAGGTTTTCTATGTAGAGGATCATGTCAATTGCAGAGTTTTACTTGTTCTTTTCCAATCTGGATTCCTTTTATTTCTTTTTCTTCTCTGATTGCTATGACTAAAACTTCCAAAACTATGTTGAATAGTAGTGGTGAGAGTGGGCACTCTTGCCTTGTTCCTGATTTTAGGGGAAATGCTTTCAATTTTTCACCATTGAGAATAATGTTTACTGTGGGTTTATCATATATGGCTTTTTATTATGTTGAGGTATGTTCCTTCTATGCCTGCTTTCTGGAGGGTTTTTATCATACTGCTGCTAAGTCACTTCAGTCATGTCCGACTCTGTGTGACCCCATAGATGGCAGCCCACCAGGCTCCCCTGTCCCTAGGATTCTCCAGGCAAGAACACTGGAGTGGGTTGCCATTTCCTTCTCCAATGCGTGAAAATGACAAGTGAAAGTGAAGTCACTCAGTCGTGTTCAACTCCTAGCGACCCCATGGACAGCAGCCTACCAGGCTCCTCCATCCATGGGATTTCCCAGGCAAGAGTATTGGAGTGGGTTGCCATTGCCTTCTCCATATATCAATTTTTGTCATAAATGGATGATAAATTTTGTCAAAGGCTTTCTCTGCATCTATTGAGATAATCATATGGCTTTTATTTTGCAAATTGTTAATGTGGTGTATCACGTTGATTGATATGCAAATAGTGAAGAATCCTTGCATCCCTGGGATAAAGTCCATTTGTTTATGGTGTATGATCTTTTTAATATGCTGTTGGATTCTGTTTGCTAGAATTTTGTTGAGGATTTTTGCATCTATGATCATCAGTGATATTGGCCTGTAGTTTTTGTTTTTTAGGGCATCTTTGTCCGGTTTTGGTATTAGGGTGATGGTGGCCTCATAGAATGAGTTTGGCAGTTTACCTTCCTCTGCAAATTGCTGGAAGAGTTTGAGTAGGATAGGTGTTATCTCTTCTCTAAATTTTTTGTAGAATTCACCAGTGAAGGCATCTGGTCCTGGGCTTTTCTTTGTTGGAAGATTTTTTATTATAGTTTCTGTTTCCATGCTTGTGATGGGTCTGTTAAGATTTTCTATTTCTTCCTGGTTCTGTTTTGGAAGGTATACTTTTCTAAGAATTCATCTGTTTCTTCCAAGTTGTCCATTTTACTCTTATATAGTTGCTGAGAGTAGTGTCCTATGATCTTTTGAATATCTGTGTTGTCAGTTGTGATTTCTTCATTTTCATTTCTAATTTTGCTGACTTGATTCTACTCCCTTTTTTACTTGATGAGTCTGGCTAATAGTTTCTTTATTTATCTTCTCAAAAAAAAAAAAAAAAAAAAAAAAACAACCCAAAAAATAGCTTTTAGTTTTGTTGATTTTTGCTATGGTCTCTTTTGTTGCTTTTGCATTTATTTATGCCCTAATTTTTATTATTTCTTTCCTTATACTAACCCTGGGGTTCTTCATTTCTTCTTTTTCTAGTTGCTTTAGGTGTATAGTTAGGTTATTTATTTGATTTTTCTCTTGTTTCTTGAGGTAAGCTTGTATTGCTATGAAACTCCCCCTTAGCACTGCTTTTACTGAATCCAATACGTTTTGGGTTGTGGTGTTTTCATTTTCATTTGTTTCTATGTATATTTTGATTTCTTTTTTATTTTGCCTGTGATTTGTTGGTTATTCAGAAGCATATTGCTTAGCCTCCATATATTTGTATCTATAGTATTTTTATAGTATACTGTAGTATATATATATAGTATATATATATATATATATATACTATATATATTATAGTACACTATCCATATCTATAGTATTTTTCCTGTTCAGTTCAGTTCAATTGCTTAGTTGTGTCTGACTGTTTGTGATCCCAAGGACTGCAGCATGCCAGGCCTCCCTGAGTTTACTCAAACTCATGCCCATTGAGTCGGTGATACCATCCAAACATTTCATCCTCTGTTGTCCCCTTCTCTTCCTGCCTTCAGTCTTTCCCAGCATCAGGGTCTTTTCATATGAGTCAGCTCTTCACATTAGGTGGCCAAAGCATTGGATTTTCAGCTTCAACATCAGTCCTTCTAATGAATATTCAGGACCGAGTTCCTTTAGGATTGACTGGTTGGATTTCCTTGCAGTCCAAGGGGCTCTCAAGAGTCTTCTCTAACACCACAATTCAAAAGTATCAATTCTTAAGTGCTCAGCTTTCTTTATAGTCCAACTCTCACATCCGTACGTTACTACTGGAAAAACGATAGCCTTGACTAGATGGACCTTTGTTGGCAAATTAATGTCTCTGCTTTTTAAATGCTGTCTGGGTTGGTCATAACTTTTTTTTTCCCGAAGAGTAAGTGTCCTTTAATTTCATGGCTATAGTCACCATCTGCAGTGATTTTGAAGCCCCCCAAAACAAAGTCTGCCATTGTTTCCACTGTTTCCCCATCTAATTGCTATGAAGTGATGGAACAAGATGCCATGATCTTCGTTTTTTGAATGTTGAGCTTTAGGCCAACTTTTTTCCTCTCCTCTTTCACTTTCATCAAGAGGCTCTTTAGTTCTTCCTCACTTTCTGCCATAAGCGTGGTGTCATCTGCATATCTGAGGTTATTGATATTTCTCGCAGCAATCTTGATTCCAGCTTGTGCTTCATCCAACCCAGCATTTCTCATGACATACTCTGCAGATAAGTTAGCATTGTGATCAGAAAAGATGCTTGAAATTATTTCAATTTCTTTGACTTTACCAGGGCTGGATTTATGGCCCAGGATGTGATTTATCCTGGAGAATGTGCCATGTACACTTGAGGAAAAGGTGAAATTAGTTGTTTTGGGGTGAAATGTCCTATAGATATCAGTTAGATCTAACTGGTCCATTGTATCATTTAAAGTTTTTGTTTTCTTGCTAATTTTCTGTTTGATTGATCTATCTATAGATGTGAGTGGGGTATTAAAGTCTCCCACTATTATTGTGTTACTGTTAATTTCCCCTTTCATACTTGTTAGTATTTGCCTTACATATAGCAGTGCTTTTATGTTCAGTACATATATATTTATAATTGTTATATCTTCTTGGATTGATCCTTTGATCATTATGTAGTGTCCTTTGTCTCTTTTCACAGACTTTATTTCAAAGTCTATTTTATCTGAAATGAATATCGCTACTCCTGCTTTCTTTTGGTCTCCATTTGCATGAAATATCTTTTTCCAGCCCTTCCCTTTCAGTCTATATGTGTCCCTTGGTTTGAGGTGGGTCTCTTGTAGACAGCATATAAAGGGGTTTTGTTTTTGTATCCATTCAGCCAGTCTTTGTCCTTTGGGTGGGGCATTCAACCCATTCACATTTAAGGTAATTATTGATAAGCATGATCCCATTGCCATTTACTTTGTTGTTTTGGGTTCGAGTTTTCTGTGTTTCCTGTTTAGAGAAGATCCTTTGGCATTTGTTGAAGAGTTGGTTTGGTGGTGCTGAATTCTCTCAGCTTTTGATTTTTTCTGTAGAGCTTTTGATTTTTCCTTCATACTTGAGTGAGATACTTGCTTTGCATAGTAATCTGGGTTGTAGGTTTTTCTCTTTCATCGCTTTTAGTATGTCCTGCTATTCCCTTCTGGCCTGAAGAGTTTCAGTTGAAAGATCAGCTGTTATCCTTATGGGCATCGCCTTGTGTGTTTGTTGTTTTTCCCTTGCTTCTTTTAATATTTGCTCTTTGTGGTTGATCTTCATTAATTTGATTAGTATGTGTCTTGGCGTGTTTTACCTTGGGTTTATCCTGTTTGGAAGTCTCTGGGTCTCTTGGACTTGGGTGGCTATTTCCTTCCCCGTTTTAGGGAAGTTTTAAACTATGATCTCCTCAAATATTTTCTCATGGTCTTTCTTTTTGTCTTCTTCTTCTGGGACTCCTATGATTCGAATGTTGGAGTGTTTAACATTGTCCCAGAGGTCTCTGAGGTTGTCCTCATTTCTTTAAATTCTTTTTTCTAGTTTCCTCTCTGCTTCATTTATTTCCTCCATTCTATCTTCCACCTCTCTTGACCTATCTTCTGCCTCAGTTCTACTGTTGGTTCCCTCCAGAGTGCTTTTGATCTCAGTTATTTCATTATTTATTATTGATTGACTCTTTTTTATTTCTTATAGGCCCTTGTTAAATATTTCTTATATCTTATCAATCCTTGTCTCTAGTATATTTATCTGTAACTCCATTTTGTTTTCAAGATTTTGGGTCATCTTTGCTATCTATTCTGAATTCTTTTTCAGGTAAACTCCCTATCTCCTCCTCTTTTGTTTGGTTTGGTGGGCCTTTATCATGCTCCTTTACCTGAACATTTCTCTGCCTTTTCATTTTGTTTAGATTGCTGTGTTTGGGGTGGCCTTTCTGTAGGCTGGAAATTCATGGTTCCTCTTTATTGTGGAGTTTGCTCCCTGGGGGAGGGGGGCACCGGGGTGCTGGACGAGTGGCTTGTCGAGGCTTCCTGGTTAGAGAAGCTTTGGTCTGTGTTCTGGTGGGTGGAGCTGGATCTCTTCTCTCTGGAGTGCAATGAAGTGTCAAGTAGTGAGTTTTGGGGTTTCTATGGGTTTGGTATGACTTTGGGAAGCCTGTATTTTAATATTCAGGGCTGTGTTCCTGCATTGCTAGAGAATTAGTGTGGTATGTCTTGCTCTGGAACTTGTTGGCTCTTGGGTAGAGCTTAGTTTCAGTGTAGGTATGGAGGCTTTTGGATGAGCCCTTGTCAATGTTCCCTGGAGTCAGGAGTTTTCAGGTGTTCTCAAGTTTTGGATTTAAGCTTCCTGCCTCTGGCTTTTAGTCTTATTCTTACAGTACCCTCAAGACTTCTCCATCCATACAGCACAGATGATAAAACATCTAGTTAAATGAGGAAAAGATTCTCCACAGTGAGGGACACCCAGAGAGATTCACAGAGTTACATGGAGAAGAGAAGAGGGAGGAGGGAGATAGAGGTGACCAGAAAGAGAAGAGGGGGGAGTCAAAAGGGGAAAGACCAATCTAGCCAGTAATCAGTTCCCTCAGTATTCTCCACAGCCCAGAACACCCAGAGAGATTCAGAGATTTAAGTAGAGGAGAGAAAGGAGAGGGAGGAGATAGAGGTGACCTGGGCAAGAAAAGGGAGAGTCAAAAGGGGAGAGAGCAATCAAGTCAGTACTCACACCCCTAAGTAAAAATGGGTACTGAAGATTAGATTCTTAAAGATACAAAATTGATAACAAACACCAAAAAGCAAAGATTAAAAATCTAGAGTAGAGGTTAGACTCTCAAAAATACAATATTAAAAATACAAAAGAAAATCAATCATAAAAATTATAAAATATATATATATGAAATTTGCTTTCAAAATTTTTTTTGCAAGATAATAGTAAGATATAAAAATGAAAATTAAAGGAGTAATAAAGACTTTAAAAATAAAATAAAAAAATGGTAATAGTAAGCGTTTATCTAGGAATTTCTCTGGAGCTGTTGAGGGCAATGTGGGGTCAGTTCAGTTTCAGATAGTTCCTTATTCCAGCTTATACTTCTTCTCAAGGTCTATAGGCCCCTTCCAATGCTTAGTCAATATTAACTACAGGGTTTTAATCTGTGTCACTTCCAGAGTGGTTCCTTCTTTTTTGTTTATTCTGGCTTCCTCTGTTTGCAAGTCTCTTCAGTGTCTAATTTCCACCCTGACACAAGGGGATGAAGGTGGTCACTTATTTAGGCTCACTTGTTCAGTTGTGTTGTTGGGAGGGAGGGACACTGCAAATATCACTCGCATGTGTGGGGAGCGCTCACAGTGTATGGACCACACTGGGTTTGCCCCAGTTCATGGCAGCTTGTGCTTTCCTGGTCTACACTGCTCAGGCTCCAGGTTGCTCTGCAGGGTGCTGTCCATAATGGGTCCTGTGTTTCCTGCACTTCCCAGGTCTCTGCTCACGTTCAGGTTCTCGGGTACTCCATAAGGGCACAGACTTGGTTGAGCATGCATTTTGTGCCCTTCCCAGGTCAGAGCAGCTCAGGCGACCAGGTGCCTGGTGAGCGCACTGTCCCAAATGGGTCGTAAATCTTAATCACCTCCCCGGTCCAGGCTGATATGTTTCCCGGGTGTGCCCTGAGAGAGCTGTCTAAGGAGTGTCGTGTGTCTCCACTGGGGAGCTGATCTCAGGCTGCAACCCTCCTGGCAGATGTCAACCGTCCAGGATGCCAGGAAGACTTGGTTAGCAACTGGGAGTATTCTCATAGTTTGGTGGGAGATACCTCTCACCTTCAGTCTCTGGCTATCTCTCGCCTGCCTCTCTGCCTCTGGTGGGGTGAGGGGCTGGTCTGCAGCCGGCCAGCTCTCCTTTGCTTTTCACTCAATTCTTTGTTCTGTGAGTGGGGGAAGTGCTCTCTCTTTTTTCTCTCTCTGGCTATCCTACAGTTTGGGTTTCTGTCTCATGTTAGCTCCCTCAGGTTGTCCTCAGGGCATTCAGGCCTGGTCCTTACCCTAAGCATTCAACCTATGCCTCCCTGTCCAGCCCCCCTTGCTAGTGGTGGAGGCAAGCGTCTGGACTACTACTCCGCTGGGAGTTGTGGTTAGGCATGTATTCTGTGGGTTCTTTTTTTTTTTTTTCCTCTCAGTCACGTTGCCCTCTGAGATCCCAAAACTCCCCACAGATCCGACAGTGAGAGGGTTTCCTGCTGTTTGGAAACTTTTCCTCCTTCACGACTCCCTCTCCAGGTTGTCCCTACCTCTTTTGTCTCTTTTTGTCTTATATTTTGTCCTACCTCCTTTTGAAGAGAATGGGCTGCATTTCTGGGTGCCTGGTGTCCTCCACCAGCGTTTAGAAGTTATTCTGTGGAATTTGCTCAGCATTCAAATGAACTTTTGATGAGTTTACTGGGGAGAAAGTGGTCTCCCCATCATATTCCTCCACCATCTTAGGACCACCCCCTGCCATAACATTTTTGAAAAATATAAATTACTTTGTCTATCAAATATTTTGCAATATGGAGACTAGTGAGTCTCAGTTTTTAGTCTAGTGGAGACTCAGTTTTTAGTCATAAAATTTTGTAATAAAATTATTTTGTGCATATGTCTGTTTCTAAAAACATTAATGTATACTCCTCAAGTCCTTATTCATTTATTTTAAATCATATTTACTATAATTATATAAGTATTTTATAAAATTGAAATAATACAGTCTTCAAAAGTTTGGAGGTATAGAAAGTTAATTGAATAACTGTCCAAAATACAATATACCAAAATATAGTTATTCTAGAAAGAAACTGTACATCAAACTCTGTTGCTTACCTGACAATAACAAAATCATCTTAATGCATTATTTTCCAGAAGTTACATAAAAGTTATTCAGAACTTCATACTCATGGTTTTAGTTGATAAGTTGATCCATTAACAACTTAACGATGTCATTGTTACCATTGTTACAGTATATTAAGGAAGGAAATGAATATTTGTGTATGAGGAAGTTGTTTATATTGTGCAAAGTATATTTTAGAGAATATATAATTATTAAGGATTAACATTTGTGTCAAATATTCAGAGATTTTTGTCCAAATCTAATCAGATAGCTAAATGTACCTAAGTATTAAGACTACACATTCAGGTAACTGAATTTAATGTCAAAGATTTTGGTTGTGTTCAAGTAAAGTCTGCATCCAAAATAATTCCCTTAAATATTTTTGTAAAACAACTTTCTAAAACATTGTATTTCAAATGATATTTGATTACTTTGTGTATGTTTATGTCAATCATTGAGGAGGTGATTGGCAATTTTTGTGGCTAATACATGAACCCTTATACCTAATACCTGAACCCTTATAGTGTATTTGAGGAATTACCTACTTTACAAATCTTAGTGGAAGATAATCACTATAGAAGTTGAGATTCCAAGATACTCACTTTTCCTCCCTTGTTTGAAATAAGACAAACATCCATAACCTAGAATTCACCTAACCAAGATTTTGGATCAGAAAACTGAACTAAGGAAAATAACACAGGCTCTGACAAGGAGGAAGTCTCATTCCTGAGGTAGAAATGGCTATGCTGTTGAATATTGTTTTGATAAGATAAGTAGTACTAATGGCACTGCCTGCTGTTGAGATCTAGATACAGGAATGGTAGCAGAGTTACATCACCCTGAAATGACACTTTGACAAAAGATTATTTTGAGCAGAAGGCAATGATTCCTTTGTGTTTTTGCTTTATTATAACCCAGTCACATTACATGCTTTTTTTATTGTACTTATTTATTTATATGGTTTCTTTATTATTGGACCATAAAATTTCAGAAAGGAGGCATTGTGTGATGCATCTTTTCAACTCTGGTGCTTAACATAGAGTAGGTATGCAGTAAGTTCATATAAATGTCTTCCCAGCTTCCTCTAATGCAGAGGAAAATGATTCCTGGCATCTTATTTACTTTGAGCCATGAAACAGTTGAAGAAAATGAGATTTACTCAAAAACTAAGCTCTATATATACTCTCTATATAAAGTATATAATTTGTATTGGACAATTTAATTTTCTGTTCACACCCAAGATTCTTGCATGATGTCAAGAAAAGTGAGCTATCAGTACATAAAGATCTATATGCTCTTCACATACCTGGATGTACACTAGGATGTAATACAAGGATGGAGTACATGGATTGTCCCAACCTGATCAGAGAGGTCTATGGAACAACTCATTGTTAACACTATCAATGTTAGTGGCTGAGCTCAGTGAAACATTGATATGAATGCAGAGAATCTGGTGCTAGAGCTTATGCCATTACCTGGGGCAACACAAAAGCAAATTTATGGAGGTGTTTTTTTTTTTTTGCCTACATGGATATCACCAAGACTCAGTATAGGAATTCACAGCTATAATGGGAGAAAAAGGGATAATAAAGTCACCTTTATTATCTTCTAGCTGTATATTAGAGATGTATTAAAGAGCTATGCTAATGAGCACATACCTCACATTTATTTATGTTTATGTTCATATTATATTTATATCTCTCCTCTGTCAGCTGATCCAATGCTAGGTGTTGTCAATAAAGGGTGATAGAGGGACAGTATAAGGCCATACCAAGAAAAAGGGGCTTAATTTCCTAGTCTTGTCATGATTGTCTACTTTTATTTCTTTGGCACAGCTGCCAATGGAGTGGCCTTCTTGCAGTCTCTCTTTGAGCTTTTCAGTTACCCCATGAGACACTCCTGCCTACTTCATGGGGCCCCCGCCTTACTCAGGTTTCTTTGCTAATAGTACTCTGCCTGTTTCTGTGCAGCCATTCTCCTTTCGTGTGTGTTTGTCAGCCGCTCAGTCATGTCTGACTCATTGCAACCCCATATACTGTCCCATCAGGCTCCTCTGCCCATGGAATTCTCCAGGCAAGAACACTGGAGTGGGTTGCCTTTTCCTTCTCCCTCTTTAGGGTTCCCCTGGTGGCTCAGATGGTAAAGAGTCCACCTGCTATAAGGGAGACCTGCATTTGATCCCTGGGTTGGGAAGATCCCCTGGAGAAGGGAACGGTTACCCACTCCAGTATCTGGCCTGAAGAATTCCATAGACTGGAATCCACAGGGTCACAAAGAGTTGGACATGACTGAGCAACTTTCACTTCACTTTACTTCTCTCTCTTTAATAAAGTGTAAATCTCAACCTCAGTAGAAATTACTCTTCTAAGTTCTTACTTCTACCCATATTCACTTCTCCATGGCCTGATTTCTACATTCACTGCTTTTGTATATTTTAGAGTTTCTTTTACCCCTTTTAGTAGTTAATCACATATATACTGATTTATAATTTTTTATAATAAATTTTTTCAGTTCAAATTTTTAAATCAAAATTTACATATATATATATATATAAACAAATTATTGATATCATGGACATTATCCTTTAAGATAAATCTAAGTCAACCTTACTTAAAGCTGATAAAAGATATATTAAACACATTGATCGAGGAAGTATGTAAATGTGACAAATTCATAAAGGTTATTTTGAAATGAGTGAACTTTAGAAAACTGTAGACTTTATTTATCCATATTTTACCAGAATGTCATGTAAGCTTCTGTTTATTTAAACTTAATTCTCAGTTTGCCAGTACTCATTTTCTACACGCAGCTCCCTGTATGTCAATTATATTATTGATGGAAAATTATATTCAAAATACTGTGGCTACTACTACCAACATTTTTACACAGTTGTTATGGACTAAACATAGTTATGGAATGAGACAAAACAAATTTCTGTGTTTAAGCTACCCCAGTCTATGATATTTTGTTATGGCAGATCCCAAAGACAAGACAGCTGTTTACAGTATCAGTTCAGTTCAGTTCAGTCCCTCAGTCGTATCTGTCTCTTTGCAACCCCGTGAATCGGAGCATGCCAGGCTTCTCTGTCCATCACCGACCCCTGGAGTTTATCCAAACTCGTGTCCATCGAATCGGTGATGTCATCCAGCCATCTCATCCTCTGTTGTCCCCTTCTCCTCCTGCCCTCAATCCCTCACAGCATCAGGGTCTTTTCCAATGAGTCAACTCTTCACATCAGGTGGCCAAAGTATTGGAGTTTCAGCTTCAGCATCAGTCTTTCCAATGAACACCCAGGACTGATCTCCCCTAAGATGGACTGGTTGGATCTGCTTGCAGTCCAAGGGACTCTCAAGAGTCTTCTCCAACACCACAGTTCAAACGCATCAATTCTTAGATGCTCAGCTTTCTTCACAGTCCAACTCTCACATCCATACATTACCACTGGAAAAATCATAGCCTTGATTAGATAGACCTTTGTTGGCAAAGTAATGTCTCTGCTTTTTAATATGCTATCCAGGGGGTCATAACTTTCCAAGGAGTAAGCATCTTTTAATTTCATGGCTTCAATCACCATCTGCAGTCATTTTGGAGCCCCCAAAAATAAAGTCAGCCGCTGTTTCCACTGTTTCCCCATCTATTTCCCATGAAGTGATGAGACCAGATGCCATGATCTTAGTATGCTTCCTAATGAATACTTTTTTATAATGTTTTTACAATAATCTTGAGAAATCATTAAGTTCACTTGTTAGGTGGGAGGAAACTGAGACTCCCATGTAAATACAAACCTACCTGTATAATGGAATAAACTTTACCTTCTTATCCAACTGGGAAGAGAAACACAAGAAATTTCCCAAAGCAAAAAGAATTGGCCATAGTGGTAAGCTTGTAAACAGTAAATTTTGAACAAAATTGGCTCTCAATAAAAGTAAGATGTCCATTCATTCTTCCATGTTTAAAAGTTGATTTTCAAGCTCATTGGTAGCTTAGCAATGATTATGAGTTAATCTGGGGAATTTAGGATCAGGGCAGTGTGTTACCTCCCTGCTGCACAACCATGAGAGCTGAAACTATGCATTCCAGGTTTTGTTTTAAAAATATATATATTAAAAAATAAAAACAAAAATATATCAGAGGAGAGAAAATGTAAGTATTGTCAATTAAAAAAATCACAACTTTTAAGCCATAGTGAAATCTGTTTACTTAATAATTTTGGTAGTGTATTCTTGGATTGTACCTAACTTTTAAAAAATTATTATTATTATTTACTAAATCTGTTTTTTTCATGAATTTGTTAAATCAACCTTTGTTAATAGGACCTCAGACCACAAAGGAATTGAAATAGAAGTTTATGACTCAGAGACCTAAGAGGTGTTGTGGCAGGCCTTGGCAGGCCTGAAGGGACAAAGCAGGTAGGTTAAGCAGCATTTGTGGAGAGAGAGCATGGCCGGGCCTGGGGCACTCGCCTTTCTTCAGGTCTGCGTGTGGAGTACTTTGAGGTTCTAGGGCAAAGGCCAGATTGAGCCATTCAAATAAAAAGAGTGGGGCTTGGGGGACTTCCCTGGTGGTTCAGTGGCTATGATGCGGTGCTCCCAATGCAGGTGGCCCTAGTTAGATCCCTAGTCAGGAAATGTAGATCCCACATGCTGCAACTAAAAGTCTCCCATACCACAACAAAGATCAAGGATCCCAGAAGGCAACTAAGGCCCAACAGAGCCAAATAATTTTTTTTTTAAGAGTTGGATTTTGATTTGAGCTTCATGGGAGTCATATTCAAGGGGTACATAAGGGGAAGGCACCCGGAGGCAGGTAGGAATGTTTACTAGAAGGGCTACTGGGGAGTTATATCAGAAATTTATATTTACTTGTGACTCTATGGCTGTTATCTACTAGAGGGAGAGGCAAATGTCAGTTTAAGGCCTCTAGTGGTCACACAATATTGAGGATGAGGAAGCAATATTATGGAGCTATTCATCTAAACTCTCAACATGTGTGTATGCATATTATACTAGATACTGCACTAAACAAAAATATTTAAAAAGAATTATACTTGGAATTCAAAAATAATAAAAAGAGGATTTA
Source organism: Dama dama (assembly GCF_033118175.1). NCBI lineage: Eukaryota > Metazoa > Chordata > Mammalia > Artiodactyla > Cervidae > Dama > Dama dama. The sequence continues at coordinate 41,032,810 of NC_083700.1, forward strand.
AATATTATCTTAATAGAAATTAGTGATAGAATAAAACAGGTGCTAAACAAGTTTTGGAACTTAATAGGAAAGAAGATGAAGAAAAAACAGTAATTTCATAAGATTAAACATTATTTTGGTAATTGAGTCCAAGAATCATACTTTAAAAATTATTAGTATATAATTTGTATATTAAAAGCCTAAATATATATTTATATCTAGATAAATCTTAAATAGAAAGTTGAAAATGGAACCAATTAAGCTTTGAAAATGAAAATTTTATAATGAATTTTATGTAATATTTTAAGCTTGTTTTTCATTATGTATGTAGGAAATACCATAATATATTGATTAGTATCTTGCAAAGTAAAGTATTTGGAATTAGAAACACTCGTAGAAAGGCAAATATGAAGAACAAATTATTATATAGAAAAAAAACTAATTATTGGTATAAAAAAAAGTCTAAACATATCTCCAAAGAATTTATCTGAAAATTAAGTGAGAAGGGGCAGGTATCTTGTTCTAGAACCAGTATTTGACAGAGGGGATCTATTTTGTTGACCCAGAGATCTATATAGAACTATGCTACTAACATTCCAATATCAAATGATAAATTTGAACATGCAAAAACCACAATGACTTTTGTATCAATCTAATATATACATATGCAACAGGGAACATGCACTCCTTCTGTTCTACATGTGCATTTTATCCTAGAATATAAAACCTCCAAGCTGGAGAAAATAATTTGTGCCTTGCTATTTACAATAGCCAAGACATGAAAGCAACCTAAATGTCCATTGATAGATGAAATAGATAAAGATGTGGTACACACACACACACACACACACACACACACACACACACACCCCAGAACACTACTCAGTGTAAAAAAGAATGAAATAATGCCATTTGCAGCAACATGGTGGTCCTAGAGATGGAACGATGGATAGGCCTTATTTCATTTCATACTAAGTGAAATAAGACAGACAGAAAGACAAATAACATGATTTCACTGATATGTATTATCTAAAATTTGACACAAATAAGCTGATTTGCAAAACATAAAAGGACTCAAACATAGACAGCAAACTTATAGTTACTGAAGAGAAAATGGGGGTGGAGGAGGGATAAATTTGGAGTATGGAATAAGCAGATCCATATGATTCTATACAAAATAGATTTAAAAGGTATTACTGTATAGCACAGGGAACTATATTCAATATCCTGTAATAAAGCATAATGGAAAATAACATGAAAAAGAATGCTGTGTTGTACTCAGTCACATCTGACTCTGCGACCTCATGGACTGCAGTCCACCAGGCTCCTCTGTCCTTGGAATTTTCTAGGCAAGAATACTGGAATGGATTGCCATTTCCTGCTGAAGAAGATCTTCCTGATCCAGAGAGCAAATGTGAATCTATTGCACCTCCTGCACTGGCAGGCAGATTCTTTACCACTGCACCACTTGGGAAGTCCATGGAAAAGTTGCATATATATGTGTGTGTATATATATATACACACACATGTTTGTGTAACAATCACTTTGCTGTACACCAGAAACGAATACAACATTGTAAATCAACTATAATTTAACATTTTTTAAAAAATGATCTGTGCTTGTACTGCTACCTGCTTCTATTTTCCTCTAGGAACTAAGGCTCTTTTCATCCATTCTATCATTAAGCTCATAAAATGATTATCTTATTCAGATGTTATTTTCCCAGTCTTACAGAGAAGGAAACCAGAGCTTCAGTTACTCAAACAAGGTCACAAAGATAGTAAATGGCAAAAATGCAATTCTGAACTAATTTCAAACCCATTTTCTATCTTTTATAAATAGGTACCTAAGGATATTCTAGGAAATCTACAGGGTCAAAAAACAAACAAACAGCAACAATAAAAATAAAACAATAATACCTGTGTTTTAACTGTTTAAAAATCTATGAGGCTGTTTCAGATGTTCCTATGAGTCTTAAACTGGCCCAGCCCTGAGGAAAATCATTAGACAGAGTTTTATGTTTGTTTGTTTTTTTTTTTTTTTTTTTTTTTACAAGTCTCTACCTTCTTATTTAAGTTCCTTTCCTATCCAGGAATAGGAAGTACCTGCTTTAACCCCAAGCAACTTGCACTGTGGTTTAGATCTTGCTCTTTTCTTCTTGGCCAACCATATTCTCAATTCAAGAAACAAAAATTAACCAGACAATATAAATGGTTGATATAAGCTTACAGTCTTAACTTTGCAAGAAATATTTACATTTAAGCTCTATAAAATCTCAAGATAAACAGATGTGTAGTAGAATAACTAATTAGTGATTTGCACAAAAAAGATATTCCAGAATGGATTACAGCAATTCCTCACAGAGATCAGAATGGGCATAATTCAGTATACCACTAAATTTTTGCCTAAAGTAAAACAAACAGTTAACACTGGGTTATCCTTTGGGTACCTCAATATTCTGATGAGAGCATTTTGGCAAGTCTGAAAGTATTTCAAGTGCAAAATGTATAACTGATTCAAAAATTGATGTGAAATAATGCCACCAAAATAATAACTAAAGTGAGTATCCCAGGAATATACTAATTGGTTTTCTTAATGCTTATGTCCATGAAAGAATCAATTTTAGGTCTACATCTTCTGGAAAATAGAATAGTCTTTCTATTAATAATATTGTACAACCCTGCCAGATTTACATAAAGGAGCATAACAGAAAAAATCATGTGAGTCAGCTAGACAGTTTCAAATACGAAATGCAAACAAAATTTTGAGTGGTGTCTAGTGTTAAAAGAAGTAGCATCAAAGAAGTGTTACTTCCTGGTCAGTTTTATCTTTCTAGCTAACTGACATTCTATTGACCACAATAGCTAATTCTGTACCTCTGACCAGCAAAATCATATTTAAATGCTCACCCCACATGTCATTTGATAAGAAGTGAAAATGTTCTATTGTTCTTATTTACTATATATTTACCTTGTCTTTTATTTCAAAAATGAATATTAGGTGCCCAAAATGATACTTGTGACTTTTTAAAATGTCAAACCGCAGCATGAAGCCGAGTAGCCTTCACATTACATCAGGCCTCCCAACAGTTTTTCTGATGACTATTAATGAGGTTGTTGTCCCTGCCCTCACTTCCAGTTTTCTGAAATCATTTACAAGATATTTCATAGTTTGATCATTCATGCCAGTGATTGCACAGAGAAGATTATAGGAATACTGCTATCTGCTGTCTAACCAGTAATTAAACTCTCTTAAAAATGAGCAGTGCATTTCTAATTGTTTTTTCCAGAGGTTTCATGAACAAGGTATGTTCTTTTAAGGAAGAGCTCATCTTTCATCAATACCTAAATTCACACCAAGGCTCAGTGGCTTTTTTCAATTGGATGCCTGCACATTGTATCATCAATCATCCTGGCATGGTAACAGTGGTGGGAAAGAGGCATTAACCTGTCACACTGTGATTCAGGAAGGAATGTAGCTTTCAAAGGAGCTTCAGCTTGGTTACCAGATCAGAACTACAAAGTGTGTGGGGTGTGTGTATGTGTGTATACAAATATGTGCCAAACAGGGCCTTAAAATTCACACTGACAGGAAATCTCTATCTGAAAAACATCTTGGAGTGGAGATGAATGTTTAAGCATCTTAAAGTTTTACTGACAAAACTCATTCCTTGTTCCATATTCTACCCTTCTCTTGTTTAGCACATTTCTATGCACACAGGAGCCCTGGGCTAATTCCTGTGGTTTATACACGGAAAAGAAAAATAGTCTGACAGACAATTAATAATAGTTCTACAAAGGTGGCCTAAAGTGTGCATGCAATGCAGAAAATTTTCCCTGGCTCATGCAAAAACAGTGTGTATTGCTATTTCAGCCTAGATCATAGGACATTTTTGTTCTATGATCATCAGAATATAGTGAACTGCAAATGGATGTCACTTGAATCCAATTTTGATGTACTTGTTAACTAGCACAATTTGTTTATTTTTTATTAATTTTATTGGAGTATAGTTTCTTTATAGTGTTGTGCTATTTTCTGTTGTACAGTAAAGTTAATCAGGTACATGCTTAAATATATTCCCTCTTTTTTGGATTTCCTTCCCATTTAGGTCACTATAGAGCATTGAGTAGAGTTTGCTGGGCTATATGGTAGATTGGCATTAGTTATCTGTTTTATATACAGTATCAATATTGTATGTAGGTCAACCCCAATCTCCCAATTCTTCCCGCCCAATCCCTTTTCTCCTCTTGTTGTCCATACATTTGTTCTCTATGTCTGTGTCTCTATTACTGCTTTGCAAATAAGATAATCTATACCATTTTTCTGGAGTGGCAAGTGACCAAGAGGAGATGTCCCATGCCCAAGGTCAATAGTGGCAGTGGTGAAGAGATACCCCTCATCCAAGGTAAGGAGCAGCAGTTGCACTTTGCTGGAGCAGCCATGAAGAGATACTCCATGTCCAAGGTAAGAGAAACCCCAGTAAGATGGTAGCACTGAGAGAGGGCATCAGAGGGCAGACAGACAGAAACCACAATCACAGAAAACTAACCAATCTCATCACATGGACCACAGCCTTGTCTAACTCAATAAAACTAAGCCATGCTGTGTAGGACCACCCAAGATGGGCGGGTCATGATAGAGAGTTCTGATAAAATGTGGTCCATTGGAGAATGGAATGGCAAACCACTTCAGCATTCTTGCCTTGAGGACCCCATGAAGAGTGTGAAAAGGCAAAAAGATAGAACACTGAAAGATGAACTCCCCAGGTCGGTAGGTACCCAATATGCTCCTGGAGATCAGCAAAGAAATAACTCCAGAAAGAATGAAGAGACAGAGCCAGAGAAAAAAACAAAAAACAAAACACCCAGTTGTGGATGTGACTGGTGATGGAAGCAAGGTGTGATGCTGTAAAGAACAATACTGCATAGGAACCTGGAATGTTAGGTTCATGAATCAAGGCAAATTGGAAGTGGTCAAACAGGAGCTGGCAAGAGTGAACATCAACATTCTAGGAATCAGTGAACTAAAATGGACTAAAGTGGGTGAATTTAACTCAGATGACCATTATATCTACTACTATGGGCAAGAATCCCTTAGAAGAAATGGAGTAGCCATCATAGTCAACAAGAGAGTCTGAAATGCAGTCCTTGGATGCAATCACAAAAATGACAGAATGATTTCTGTCCGTTTCCAAGGCAAACCATTCAATATCACGGTAATCCAAGGCTATGCCCCCACCAGTAATGCTGAAGAAGCTGAAGTTGAACGGTTCTATGAAGACCTACAAGACCTTTAAGAGCTAACACCCAAAAAGATGTCCTTTTCATTATAGGGGACTGGGATGCAAAAGTAGGAAATCAAGAAACACCTGGAATAACAGGCAAATTTGGCCTTGGAGTATGGAATGAAGCAGGGAAAAGGCTAACAGAGTTTTGCCAAGAGAACGCACTGATCATAGCAAATACCCTCTTCCAACAACACAAGAGAAGACTCTACACATGGACATCACCAGATGGCCAACACTGCAATCAGATTGATTATATACTTTGCGGCCAAAGATGGAGAAGCTGTATACAGTCAGCAAAAACAAGATGGGGAGATGACTGTGGCTCAGATGATGAATTCCTTGTTTGTCAAATTCAGACTAAAATTGAAGAAAGTAGGGAAAAGCACTAGACCATTCAGGTATGACCTAAATCAACTCCCTTACAATTATACAGTGGAAGTGAGAAATAGATATAAGGGACTAGATCTGTTAGATAAAATGCCTGATGAACTATGGACAGAGGTTCATGACATTGTACTGGAGCCAGGGATCAAGACCATCCCCAAGAAAAAGAAATGCAAAAAAGAAAAATGGCTGTCTGAGGAGGCCTTACAAATAGCTGTGAAAATAAGAGAAGCAAAAAGCAAAGGAGAAAAGGAGAGATATACCCATTTGAATGCAGAGTTCCAAATAAGAGCAAGGAGAGATAAGAAAGCCTTCATTGAAAAAGCAAGAGAGTTCCAGAAAAGCATCTATTTCTGCTCTATTGACTATGCCAATGCCTTTGACTGTGTGGATCACAATAAACTGTGGGAAATTCTGAAAGAGATGGGAATACCAGGAGGTCAGTCCTGAGTATTCGTTGGAAGGACTGATGTTGAAGCTGAAACTCCAATACTTTGGCCACCTGATGGGAAGAGCTGATTCATTTGAAAAGACCTTGATTCTGGGGAAGATGGAAGGCAGGAGGAGAATGGGATGACAGAGAATGAGATGGTTGGATGGCAATACCGACTCAATGGACTGTGTGCCTGGGACAATTCACTTAAGATCTCTATGCCTATGTTCCTCTCACTTTAAGTTAGGAATAATAGCAAGTTGATCAGATGGCACTATTGGGGTTACAATTTTTTGTTGCCATATAAGGCATACAAGTCATGTTTGAGATCACCAATGGGAAGCAAACATGACTTGAATAGGTTATTTTATGTAAAGTAATAACCAATGCTTTTTATTTTTTTGGTTACTGATGTATACATTTTGGCTTTGGGGAAGGAGGTGTTTTGTGTTGAATTCTGTCCTCCAAAAGGATACATTGAAGTCCTAACCATAAGTACTTCAGAATATGACCTTATTCAGAAGTAGGATCTTTTCAGATCTAATTAGTTAAGATGAGGTCATACTGGAGTAGGGTGGACCTTAATAATTCCATATGACTGAAGTCCTGATAACAAAAGGAGAAGCAACACAGGGAAGAGAGTAATGAGAAGAGGATGGAGGCAGAGACTGGATGTAAGTTGGTTGTTTCAAACCAAGGAACATCTAGGGCTACTGGAAACTGTAAGAGGTGACGAATTCTCCCCTACAGGTGTCAGAAGGAGCTTGCCTCTGCCAACAGCTTGAGTTTGCACTTTCAGACTCCAGTATGGTGAGACAATAAGTTTCTGTGTGATAAATCACACAATTTGTGGGACTTTGTTATGGCAGTCCTAGAGTGCTAATATAGGAAGTTTAGCATATATATTTTTAAAGGTCTAAAGTTACCCTAGTGGCTCAGATGGTAAAGAATCTGCCTGCAATGCAGGAGACCTGGGTTTGATCCCTGGGTCAGGAAGATCCCCTGGAGAAGGGAATGGCAACCACTCCAGTATTCCTGCCTGGAGAATTCCATGGATAGAGGAGCCTGACAGTCTACAATCCATGGGGTCACAAAGAATCAAACATGACTGAGCAACAAACACAAAGTTATTTAAATCATCATAGAGATGCAGTGTTGCAGCCTGGCGGAGCAGAGACCAGCACCTGCCCCATGACTCGAGGGTGTGGCAAATGATGCCCTCGTGATTGTCCTAGTAAGCATGCCGAACGGACATTCTTGGAGCGGGACATGCTCTCTGCTCCACTTCACTGCCGTCCATCCCCATGGAAACAAAACAAGGTATTGCTGATCAACAGCAGAGCCTTAACTTTACTCCCTCTTGATGGTGTGCTAATCAAACTCCCCAGTATAGGTATTCCCTAATGATGTCATGTGACTTCTGCCAATAAAAGTGCGGGCTGAAAGGAGCCATTTTGTCTTCCTGCCATGGAGGGCAGGAGGGCCCCTGACTCCTCTCTTGCCCCCTTTTCAGGGGGCAATGCAGTAGTAATATCAGAACTTATTGTATTTCAGTTTTTCGGTGCTATCTTTTTAACATGAATCAACTTGCTAGAGTTTCACTAGTTTGTTTTCCACATCTTTCTGGAACACGTTATATTTACCCAGAATACCATACATTGTTAAAGACGCATAGCATAGAATTTTATAGACTGTAGACAGTGGTCTCTTTTAATTTAACTGTTGTTGTTCAATCGCTCAGTCATGTCTGACTCTTCACAGCATGCAAGGCTTCCCTGTCCTTCACCATCTCCTGGCGTTTGCTCAAACTCATATCCATTGATTCAGTGATGCCATCCAACCATCTCATCCTTTGTTGCCCCCTTCTCCTGCCCTCAGTCTTTCCCAGCATCAAGGTCTTTTCCAGTGAGTTGGCTCTTTGCATCTGGTGGCCAAATATTGGCACTTCAGCCTCATCATCAGTCCTTCCAATGACTATTTAGGATTTAGGATTGACTGGTTTGATCTTGCTGTCCAAAGGATTCTCAAGAGTCTTCTCCAACACCGTAATTCAAAAGCATCAATTCTTTGGTGTTCAGCCATCTTTATGGTACAACTCTCACATTGGTACATGACTACTAAAAACCATAGCTTTGACTATATGGACCTTTGTTGGCAAAATATTATATACGTGAAAGACTGTGATCTTTTTCATTCAAAATGATGTATTATTACATATTTTGTTTTAATCTTTTTTTGCAGTAGTATTCATTTTTCCCTTTAAAGTTGTATTTAATAATAGTAAAAAATAAACAATAAATTTACAATTATTTAGTCATTAACCAGCAGATAGTTCAGTAGTAGTATATTATATTCATGGTATTTCTTATATTTGGCTATTTTATTGAACTTTTCAAAATTCTTTTGCATTGTTTTACATGGTATTTTATTTTTCATTTTTTCTTGTAATTTATTTTTACTGAGGTAAAATTTTACTTAAAATAAAATTTTAAATTGAAATAGTGACTTTAATTATTTACACATCTACTTCTTCACAGAATTTTAAATTTTTATGAATTTTTCTTTTTAGGAATTCATATTTATAAATGTTGTAGACCTTATGGACATTGCCTAAATATTTTTTTTATATTTTATTGTCATTGATATTTGATATCCATTTGATAATCATCCCAATAATATTTATTTCAAAACAGAAGATTTTCCATCAGCATATTTGATAATTTGTTAATTCATTTAAAGGAAAAATTTCTTTTTTTAACTTTTTAAAATCAACTTTACTGAGGTAGAGTTTATACACAATATGCTTGCTAAGCGACTTCACTCTTGTCCAACGCTTTGTGATTTCATGGTCAGTAGCCCACCAGTCTCCTCTGTCCATCGGATTCTCCAGGCAAGAATACTGAAATGGGTTGCTATGCCCTCCTTCAGGGGATCTTCCTGACCCAGGGACTCAACCTGCATTTATTAGGTCTCCTGAATTGGCTGGAAGGTTCTTTACCACTAATGTCACCTGGGAAGCCCCTTATATACAATAAGAGAGCATATTTTAAGTGTATATTTTGATGAGGTTTTGAAAACCTTCACCTCAGATTGGGACTTGAGCCCACTTGGCCAGGATTCCAAACCCAGCCAAAACCCACAGTCTTCTTACTGAGATTACACACTTGGTTTCTGGACTTAATGAAGCTCAGAAGGAAATCAGTGAGAGATAAAGTGATAGGTAAGAAGTGGATTTATTCATGGAGAAACATATTCCATAGACAGAATGTGGGCCATCTCAGAAGATCAGAGTGGCCTATAGGGAAACTTTTAACAAATTATGATGAATTTAAAATTTCAAACATTATTATGCTACAGAATTTAATTTTATAGTCTTATTTAATTCTAAAATGTAGTAACTTATTTAACATCATGGAAAGAATTAGGTTCAGGACTAAAGAGAAAATGTACTTAATTTGTTTTTTTTTTTTTTTGTTTTTTTTTTAAGAAAGAAATCTAAAACCATAAGACCTTAGGTGAGAGGTGAGATGACATTGATTGAGAGAAGTCATTTGTTTCATGTCAATGGACATGAGTTTGAGTAAACTCCGGGAGTTGGCAATGGACAAGGAGGCCTGGCATGCTGCAATGCATGGGGTCACAAAGAGTCGGACACGACTGAGTGACTGAACTGAACTGGAGTCCCAAAGAATATAATGTATTCATTTCTGCTTCTGTGTTTTGATGCCATTTTTCTTTGAAAACCGGTGTTGACAAATAAAATAAATATGTTTATATAATATATTCTACTTCTAGATCAATAGGACAGGTTTGAAAATAGTAATGAACAGTTGTTGCTTTAATATTAATTAGACCTGTATACAATAAATGATTCATCTAGGTTATGTCACAAATAATTTTTTAAAACTCAATGACCCTAAAAGATAATCCCTCTCTTCATTTGCCAAGTTGAGTTTTTTTTTTTTTTTCCTTTTTCACAAATCTTTGGTGAATGATTAACACAATATATGGCACATGATTAAATTGTAGAAGTACTGACTGCAATAATATCAGGAAATAACATTTAGATGTCAAAGACCAGAAGCAGATATAAGTTAAGAAAAATCAGAGCACTGTTCTTTTCATGCCAGGGCTTCTTCATGAAGCAGGTGTGCTCAGACAAACTAAATAACTAAATGATGAGCTGCCATATTTGGAAACTTTCCAAGCATGCTCTGAAGCATTTCTTATGCAAACATAGTGTGTCATGTGGCAAGACATCTATTCAAAGCCAGCATCAGAGAAAATGTAGGAACAAATATGCCAATTCATCACCCAACCTCTCTTTTCTTAATGTGAAAGTGGGTATTTGCCTCAGTGTACAAGGTTTCGTTAACACTTAATTCCCAGTATTAGAGTGAAGAGCAAGAGGGAAAATTGGGAATGTTCTTATGCTTCTTTGTTGTTGTTGTTCAGTCACTAAGTCATGTACTACTCTTTGGAACCCTATGGACTGCAGCATAATAGGCTCCTCTGTCCTTCACTATCTCCTGGAGTTTGCTCAAATTCATGTCCATTGAATTGGTGATACTATCTATCCACCTCATTCTCTGCCATCCTCTTCTCCTTTTGCCTTCAATCTTTCCTAGCATCATGGTCTTTTCTAATGAACCAGATCTTTGCATCAGGTAGCCATAGTATTGGAGCTTCAGCTTCAGCACCAGTCCTTCCAATGAATATTCAGGGTTGATTTCCATTAGAATTGGCTGGTTTGATCTCCGTGCAGTCCAAGGGACTCTCAAGAATTTAATCCAGTACCACAGTTCAAAAGCATCAATTCTTTGGGTCTCAGTCTTCTTTAGGGTCCATTTCTCATATAGGTACATAGCTACTGGAAAAACCATAGCTTTGACTACACAGATATTTGTCAGTAAAGTGACGTCATTTCAGCTCAGTTGCTCAGTCGTTTCTCACTTTTTGCGACCCTCTGGACTGCAGCACACCAGCTTCTGTGTCATCACCAACTCCCAGAGCTTGCTCAAACTCATGTCCATCTAGTTGGTGATGCTATCCAGCCATCTCATCCTCTGTGGTCCCCTTCTCCTCCTGCCTTCAATTTTCCCCAGTATCAGGGTCTTTTCCAATGAGTCAGTTCTTCTCATCAGGTGGCCAAAGTATTGAAGCTTCAGCCTCAGCATCAGTTCTTCTAATGAATATTCATGACTGATCTCCTTTAGAATTGACTGGTTTGATCTTCTTCCAGTCCAAGTGACTCTCAAGAGCCTTCTCTAACACCACAGTTCAAAAACACCAATTCTTCAGCACTCAGTTTTCTTTATGGTCCAAATCTCACATCCCTACTGGCTACTGAAAAAACAATAGCTTTGACTAGACAGGCCTTTGTCAGCAAAGTAATGTCTCTGCTTTTCAATGTGCTGTCTAGTTTGGTCATAGCTTTTCTTCCAAGGACCAAGCATCTTTTAATATCATGGCTGCAGTCTCCATGTGCAGTGATTTTGAAGCCCCCCAAAATAAAGTCTCTCATTGCTTCCATTGTTTCCCCATCTATTTGCCATGAAATGATGGGGCTGGATGCCATGATCTTAGTTTTCTGAATGTTGAGTTCCAAGCCAGTTTTTTCACTCTTTTCTTTTACCCTCATCAAGAGGCTCTTTAAAACTACCATGTAGAAGCAGATAAGCAAGTGAAAGAGAACTGTAGCAATTCAGTTTTCATCTGGGACTATAGTGATGGTAGAAGCTCAAGTGAAGAATGATGTATTACAGTTCTCTGTCATTTGCTTATCTACTTCTACATGGTAGTTTTTAAGTTGCTAAGTTTTTCTTTCATTCATGAGTCATAACAGCTCATGTGGAACAATGAGTGAGGCATCATCATAAGTTACTGCTATTAAATAGAAATATCCTGAAGGGCTCATTTGAGAAATGTAAAACATCAAGTGTTTTCCTGGAATAGTAATTTAACCATGCATTCACTGACTTTCAGTAGACCATCAAGTCTGCCTTTATCAACAATTCTGTACAGATTATGTAAGCCACAGTTTCACACTGAAAAGGAGAAAAGGAAAAATTAGCTCACTCACATCTGTGTGTATGTATTATACTATAATGTTTTTATAAAAAATAGACTTAAAAATTAACAGTACACTGTGTATATTTACTTTATTCTTATGTGTAAAAGACAGACCCTGAAATTATCCACAGTAAAATCTGATTCTGTGTAATTGCCTCCTTTTGTATGTAGGTTGGACCTTTGATTTGTTCTCAAGTGTAGAATATGACAAAGACAATAGAATGACATCCCAATGATTATATTACTATATATGTAATCCATCTTCCTGGGCTTTCCTGGTGGCTCGGTAGTAAAGAATCCATCTGCAATGCAGGAGACACAGGTTTGGTTCTTGGGTTGGGAATACCCCCTGGAGAAGAAAATGGTAATCCACTCCTCTGTTCTTGCCTTGAAAATCCCATGGACAGGGGAGCCTGGCAGGCTATAGTCCTTCGGGTTGCAAAGAGTCAGGTAGGACGTAGAGACTGAATGACAACAATCTGTTTTCCTAGCCAACTCACATTTTGTTTTTAATCCTTTGCAGGCTTTGAAAAAGCATAATGTCATGAAGTAGCTGTCATGCTTAGATACCTATGTGGCAAGAAATTGCGAACAGACACCAGGTTTTGAGGGTGACCTCCAAAACAAATCTAACACTCTCAGACCTGCAACCACAAGGAAATGAATTCTGTCAACAACCAAGGGATCTTGGAAATATACCATTCTTCACTTGAGCCTCTACCATCACTAGAGTCCCAGATGACAACTGAGTTGCTACAGTTCTCTGTCATTTGCTTATCTGCTTCTCTATTTCCTGAACATGTCAATCACAATTATTTAAGAGTTATGGGATAAGCCTTATGTATAGATTGGTTATAGTCTTTTTTAGTGACTGTTTTCTTGGGTTTTAGGTCATACAGTCTGAATCTTGGAATATTCTCTAACCTTTTAATTTGTAAAATATTGTTTATAAAACAGAATATTTTAGAGAATCCAGATGATTTATCCTCTCCTAGAGATAGCTGAATTTTTTTTTTCCTAGTAGGCAGAGAGAGATGTAACCTAATTACTTTAATCCAAACATGGACTGAACTGAGTCAAGCCTCAATTATAGCATTAGTAAAGTCACTTTACCTTTCAGATTTCGCTTCTAATGAAAGTGAAATTTTTAGCTGCTCAGTCGTGTCTTACTCTTTGAGCCTGCCATGGAGTGTAGCCCATCAGGTTCCTCTGTCCATGGAATTCTCCAGGCAAGAATACTGAAGTGGGTAACCATCCCCTTCTCCAGGTTTCGAATTCAGGTCTCCTGCATTGCAGGCAGATTCTGTAGTGTCTGAGCTACAATGAAACGGTATACAAGGACCAGTGTCCTTGTCTTAGGAAGTAAAACACTGACTCAAGAGTTAATGACTGGGAAAGGTGAAGACTGAAGATGTAGAAACAAAGAATAGCTGTTGGGCTGGAGAACTGATAACAATTTAGACTGTGAATCTTACCACACAGTGGAATCGCCAAATTCACAGTTCCCAGAAAGATACAGACACACATTCCTAAGTTGTTTTTACAGGAAGCATACCCACATCTGATGAAGTGCTGACCCTAAGAACACAGACACTACACTGGTTTGAACCAAAAGGTTGAAGATGCAGATTCCCCATTACCTCATTACCAACCAATCAGAAGAATGTCCACAAGCTGATTGCATCCTGCTCCTTGAACTAGTACTATAAGATTCCTCGCTACCTTATCCAGGACAGGACACACAGCCTTGAGGGCAAGAGACTGATGTGCCCCTCTTTGCCTGGCAAAGCAATAAAGCTATTGTTTTTTGCTTCACCCCAAACCCTGCCTCCAAGATTCAGTGTAGTGCCTGTGTACACAGGCCAAGATTCAGTAACCCAAGGATGGATCTTTAGAAAGGGACATGGTTTCACTGTCCACCAGGAATCTTTCTGTGAGGACTTTAAAATCACTTGTCATCTTCTTGGCCTTCTGAGAACTCTATTTTGCTCTGAAGATTTTTTCTGTTGCCTTTTAGGTGCCTGATTCATTTAGCTTCAAATTAGAAAACTTATTGATGGTAAAAGTAGGCATAGATTTGAATTCTCTCAAGTAAAAACTTTGTATGTTCAGCACCTCCTAGGGAATATTAAAAGCTCTGCTGGTTTGTCCATCAACCTGGGGATTATTTTTCTTTGAGTAATTCCTGGATTTGAGAATTCTATGTTCTCAGTGTCTTGTCCAGTACCAGAAATGGAAAAATTCCCCAGGGAAAAGTGGCTACTCAAAGGCAGCTTATCTCTTCATTTTCTTTCCTCTCTAGAATCTTAACCCATCCATGCTTTATGCTTTAGAATCTCTCTGACACCTTTAAACAGATAGTCTTTTCCCATCTTTTTCCAGTTATTCTCAGTACACTTATTGATTTTTGAAGTTACTCCAACCTGCCTAGAAGCAAAATCCTTCCACATTCATTTTCATTTCCTAGCATATACATATGGAGACAGAGAGAGAGAGATTGATTTGTTCAGGTAAATATGAAACAAGATAATTTCCCTTAATGTTTTTGCACTGGTACTTTAAAAAATTTTTACTTGCAAATTCTTCAAATAAATTCATGACATGCTGGTAAATCATTTCCCAAACACAGGTATATTTTCAACTTTGTTTAGCTTCATTCACATGCCTGAAAAAAAGTTACACACTTCATCCTATAGATGTTTCTAGATGTTTCATACTTCACTTCTTTTTTTTTATACTTCACTTCTTAAGATATATTTTGTTGTTTGTTCTCATTTTTCTCCTTATTCTTTATTGTAATTTGCATGAATATATATATGTATATATACATATTTGAAGACAAATATTTCTTTCAGTGTCTAGAATTAAACAATAATACAAAAATGTTATGCTACTTTTGACTCTAATTCCATATTTCATACACATTTTTTGAAAGTCCTGTGATTTTAGATGCAGATTATTATAGTCAATTTGATTTTAATGTTATATGCCTTACATTAAGTAATCATATCTTAACATATGCATTCATTATCATACTGAAAAAATAATTTAAATATTACCTTCAGGTTTTACTGTTTACATCATTTCTTTGATATGTTGTTGTTCAGTTGCTCAGGCCTATCAGACTCTTTGCAATCCCATAACTGCAGCAAGCCAGGGTTCCCTGCCCTTCACCATCTACTGGAACTTGCTAAAACTCATGTTCATTGAGTCAGTGATGCCATCCAACCATCTCATCTTCTATTGTCCCCTTCTCCTATGCCTTCAATCTTTCCTAGCATCAGAATCTTTTCAAATGAGTCAGCTCTTTGCATCATGTGGCCAAAGTATTGGAGTTTCAGCTTCAGCATCAGTCCTTCCAATGAATATTCAGGATTGATTTCCTTTAGGATTGACTGGTTTGATCTCCTTGCAGTTTAAAGGACTCTCAAGAGTCTTCTGTAACATCACAGTTCAAAAGCATCAATTCTTCAGTGCTCAGCTTTCTTTATAGTCCAACTCTCATATCCACATGTGACTACTGTAAAAACCATGACTTTGACTAGACAGACCTTTGTCAGCAAAGTAATGTCTCTGCTTTTTAGTATGCTGTCTAGGTTGGTCATAGCTTTTCTTCCAAGGAGTAATTGTCTTTTAATTTCATGGTTTCTGTCACCATCTGCAGTGATTTTGGAGCCCAAGAAAATAAAGTCTCTCACTATTTCCATAGTTTCCCCATCTATTTGCCATGAACTGATGGGACTGGATGCCATGATTTTTGTTTTTCGAATGTTGAGTTTTAAGCCAACTTTTTCACTCTCATCCTTCAGCTTCATCAAGAAGCTCTTTAGTTCTTCTTCACTTTCTGCCATAAGGGTGGTGTCATCTGCATATCTGAAGTTATTAATATTTCTCCTGACAATTGATTCCAGTTTGTGCTTCATCTGGCCCAGCTTGATGTACTCTGCATAGAAGTTAGACAAGCAGAGTGACCATATACAGCCTTGATGTACTTCTCTCCCGATTTGGAACCAGTTCATTGTTCCATTACTGGTTCTAACTGTTGCTTCTTGACCTGCATACAGGTTTCACAGGAGACAAGTAATATGGTGTGGTATTCCCATCTCTTTAAGAATTTTCCACAGTTTGTTGTGATCCAAACAAAGGCTTTTGTGTAATCAATGAAACAGAAGTAGATGCTTTTTCTGGAACACTCTTGCTTTTTCAGTGATCCAACAGATGCTGGCAATTTGATCTCTGGTTCCTCTGTGTTTTGTAAATCCAGCTTGAACATTTGGAAGTTCTTGGTTTACATAGTGTTGAAGCCTGGCTTGGAGAATTTTCAGCATTACTTTGCTAGCATGTGAAATGAGTGCAAATGTGAGGTAGTTTGAATATTCTTTGGCATTGCCCTTCTTTTGGATTGGAATGAAAGCTGACCTTTTCCAGTCCTGTGGTCACTGCTGCCTTTTCCATATTTCCTGTCATATTGTGTGCAGCACTTTAACAGCATCATCTTTTAGGATTTGAAGTAGCTCAGATATCATTCCACCACCTCCACTAGCTTAGTTCGTAGTGATGTTTCCTAGGGCCCACTTGACTTTGCACTCCAAGATGTCTGGCTCTAGGTTAGTGATCACACCATCATGGTTATCTGGGTCATTAAGATCTTTTTTGGTATAGTTCTTTTATTCTTGTCACCTCTTCTTTATAGTTTCTGCTTTTATATGTAACATTTCTTATTGCTTCTTTTATATGTAACATTCCTTATTGCTGAGTTCTTGATGTGATTTATTTCTCAAGATATTAGTATTTTTCAAATACTATTTGACATATTTATTTATCAGAAGTGTAATGATTCCTAAGGGCTTCCCTTGTAACTCAATCGGTAAAGAATCTGCCTGCAGTGCAGGAGACCCAGGTTCGATCCCTGGTTTGGAAAGATCCTCTGGAGAAGGAAATGGCGACCCACTCCAGTATCCTTGCCTGGAAAATCTCATGGACAGAGGAGCCTGGTGGGCTGCAGTCCTTGGGTTCGCAGAGTCGGGCACGACTGAGCGACTAACACATAAAGATTCCTCGTCTTTTGTATTAATTTGTTTCACAAATGTGTATTAGTCTGGCTGCATGTATAGTATTTTCCACAGTATTGTATAGGGGGAAGAATTGTTGTAGATGTAGGGTTCTGAAGTGCTCCCTATACACCATTCACCACCCTGGATTTCCTGCATATTTGAAGGATATTTACCCTGCATTAATAGTAGTGGTACATAATTGCAGTGGCTTTCTAATGCTAAATTTCTACATAAAAGATAATTCATTAGCTATCATGGGAGAGTTGAGCTTAGTGTAATTTCCCAGGAGTTTTACTTATGTTCCCTTTAAATGTTTGAAGAAGGGAAAAGTAATTATTATGGGTTATTTACTATGGATTTTTATTTACAAAGAAAAAAATTGGGGTGTGTCAGAGCAAGGGAGTTACATATGGTTTGTGGGGGACAGTTGGTACATATTATTTTCTGTTTGATCTTCATAGGAGTTTTTCTAAAAAAACTGAAATTCTGAAAAAAAATTAGCTATAATATATCTGTGCTTTATAAATCTTGGTTGATAATTTGTAGAACTTTTGGAAATTTTTTTCAGATAAGGAAAATTTTATTCTATACTTTAAAAAATACTTCTTCTATGTTTTCTATTTTCTTATTTACATTTAAAATAGCTGAGTTTTTCTGGCTTTCTTCATATATTTTATCCTTTTGCATATCTTTTTAATCTCTATGCTTGTCACTAAGCAACATTTGAATTCATTTTACAGATTATTGCTTTCTTCTGTAAGATAGCAACCTGACTTATTTCATATTACTTATTGGAATAAATCTCTTAAAGACTATGTGATCTTTCTTTAAAAAGCACCACTGCCTAAATTTGGACTCTAGTGACACACTCTGGCTACACATTCTGTAATGCTATGTAAGTGAAGTACAGAGAGCATGGGATGGTGTCAGCAATTCATTGCAGAGTGAGCAAGCCATGGTGCAAGTGCTGCTGGCATTTGCTTTACCTTCCAAAAAAGGTCTTTGTTTCACCACTGACTGCTTGCATTGTTTCTCTGAGCCTGTGGTTTTGATAGCAGTGGTGGTGGAGGGGTGGTTCTCCTGGGGAGGGATTTCATCTTCTCAATTCCCAGGCATTTTTTTTAAGCAAGTAATTTGGTTAGTATTTCACACTAACTTCCATTAGAAATGCATTAGCATGTCTTAAAATTTCTGGCATGTTTTGCCATCTCTCAGTTTTTCACTATATTCAGCTTAAAATTAAATATGTAGGTTCAAACACAAATCCTAAAATCTAATCATACACCTTGAAAATAACTAGATATTTATAAACTTTCCTACACATGCTTAGGTTTTTTGGGGGAGTTACTTTGTGATCGTTTGATTTTTGCTTAGATTTGATGTTAAAATACATACCAGTATCTAAAGAATAATGATTATATCCTTTCCATTTACATGCATGAAAAGATAGAAAGTAAATCCATGGTTTTCAAAGGAGTAAAGAAAAAATACAGTGGTCTTACTGTAATGATTACACATTATAGAAGTAGATTAATTGATCAATTAATTCCACCAACATTTATTGCATACTTTATGTATGGAGCACATTATTAAGTGCTGAAATACTGAGATAATAATATACATGATTAATTTTGGCACTGTTGTTCAACATGTACATTGTTCATTGTCATTTAACTGCTTCTTTCATGTACTGTAAAATTTTAGATTTTAGCTTCAGAATATTATAATTATATTAAGAATACTTTGTTTAATACTTTTTATTATTTTGAGTGCTTCATCTTCAGAAATAAGATTTTTTTTTTTTTAATACTAACCAGTCAACACTCTAGTGAGGCATTCTTTGTGACTTTTACTTTGACTGTTACTTGTTACACTAAAGGCAATGAAAACTTTTCAGATGTAAATTAAATATTTTACATTTTCACTTCCAAGTGGGCTAGGATGAATTTTTTCCAAGAATATTGGTCTTTATTGAAATTTCAGGTGTCCAATAATGAGAGCAAACCAATTTTTTTATAAAATGCCTTCAATGTTTATCAGCTTTTGAGAGATACTCAGGAAGAAAAATTTGTCTCCTTTAACACAAAATTAAGACGGATTGATATGTTCACCGAAAAATCAGAGTAATCTGATTCTCTACTGTAATGAACATCTGATTAATGTGAAACTTTACATAGTGTCATTAAAGAGAGACAATATGATTGATTAGATCAGGACAGCTCTGCATTTCACCAGTCTGTGCCATTTATGGAGTAGTGGGTGTATGAATGAATGGTGAATGAAAGCAATTAATGTCACAGGTAAATAAATTTCAGCTGGAAATCTAGATTGATATAACATTTTATGGAAACTGATACATGTGATGAAATTTGAATTAAAAGGCATTTTTTAAATGGCAAAAAATGGAACATTGAAAATTGTTGGGACTTTAGAGGTAAACACATCACTAATATTTGGCAAACTATTTGGAAAATATTCAGATTTATGAAAGCTACTTGAAAGATATTCCTACATTTGAATAATGAAAAATCACATGTAAATACTGAAACATCTTGCTATTATTTACTTCAATTTAAAATATGATGGATATTAGCATTCTGAGCTAACCAACAAAGAGTCAATGACAAATGAATCAATGAAGTATTCATTAGAGAAATTCAGTAGGAATCCTTAACCATCTCCAACCCTATTAAAATTTGCAAAATACTTCGGCACTCTACTTTCAATCCTTTCAAAAGGTTATGAAAAACATCAATTTTAAATTAGGACACGGCTGCTATGATTGCTCATAGCAATATTGGTCTTTATGGTGTCTAATAATGTCATGAGAGCAACAACATTATGATCCCAAAGTAAATCACAAGATTAAACTTTTGCTCTGGACTTTTGGCTTGCTCCATCATGTTACACAGAGTATCTTGTCTATTTAATCAGCAAATGACCACAAATCTTTAAGGGATAAAATTATTATAAAATAAGCATAAGAAAGTTATCTCATTTCTTTCCTTACTTTCTTCATTTATGGGAAAAAAGTTCATTTATTTATGGAATGTACATTCCATCCTAGGTTTTGTCATTACTATATTACTGGTAATTCATTCATAATAATTCAAAATATTAAAAAAAAAAAACTCTATCCTCATGGGACTTACAGTAAGAGATAGAAAATAAATAAGAAAACAAGTAACATATATATTATATTAAATAGTGGCAAGTGGTGAGAAGAAAAGGAATACATCAGGGAAGAAGTGTGTATGAGGTTGCAAGGTTAGAATGGGAAAGAAAAGTTTCTCTAAAAAGTGACTTTTGAATAAATCTTGAATATAAATTCCCTCTCACAAGCCTGGCATGTTCAATGAAAATGAGAATGTCTGCCTGGGTGCAGACTGTGAGACCGGAGTGGAAGAAATGAGACTAGAGAAATAAGACAGTGAGGAAGCAACAATAGGAGCTCTAGAGATATTGTTAGGACTTTGGCATTTACTCTGAGCAAAAAAAAGAAAACTATTACTAGCAGATTTCAAGCAAAGAGTGACACAATGTTACATGTATACTCTCCCTGTTGAGAGTTCTTCTTACTTTGGGTTTATGAAACCATGCTTTTATACAGTTAAATTTTTAGATTTACATGCATGTGTGCTAAGTCTCTTCAGTTGTCTGACTGTGTGACCACGTGGACTCTCCATGGGATTCTCTAGGCAAGAATACTGGAGTGGGTCTCCATGCCCTCCTCCAGGGGATCTTCTCAACCCAAGTATTGAACCCACATCTCTTATGTCTTCTGCACTGACAGACAAGTCCTTTACTACTAGCACCACCATAGACCTTCCAAATTCTTGATGACAGTCATATATATCTCAAATTTATTAACATATAATCCATCCCATGTTTCTAGAATTCACATGTCTTACTTGTATGATCAACACTGTTAAAGAATTTCTGTGCAGAAACAGATAAAGTTTAAAGAATGTATTCTTAAGGAGCTAAGTTAATTAGTTTAATGCTGCAGGGCAAAGTTAACCAGAAAGCTAGAAAAACATGAATTACAGAAATTTTGTAAATGCAAGACAAAAAACTGGGAAATCAAGCCAACATTTATTATTAAATACTTAATATTGTATACAAGCTGCCATTAACTTCTATAAACTTTTACTTCAATTTTATTTTTATACTTAGTGCCTTTCTGTGCACTTTTCTTGAATATATCCAGTTGTTTCAGCTCCATTTGTTAAGAATCTGTTTTCTCACATTAAATTGCTTTGGCTATTTTGTTGAGAAATGATTACCACATATATTCATTCATTAATGGACACTCTCTTCTCTTCCATTGACTTATTTATACCACTTCAGTATTCTTGCTTTGAGAACCCCATGAATGAATGAATTTATAACACCATGAATGAATATATACCACTTCAGTATTCTTGCCATGAGAACCCGATAAAAGGCAAAAAGACAGAACACTGAAAGATGAAATCCCAAGGTCGGTAGGTGCCCAATAAACTACTGGAGATCAGTGGGGAGATAATTCCAGAAAGAATGAAGAGTTGCAGTCAAAGCAAAACAACTCCTGGTTGTGGATGTGACTAATGTGGATGGAAGTAAAGTCCGATGCTGTAAAGAGCAATATTGCATAGGAACCTGGAATGTCAGGTCCATGAATCAAGGCAAACTGGAAGTGATCAAACAGGAGATGGCAAGAGTGAACATCAACATTTTAGGAATCAGCAAAATAAAATGGACTGGAATGGGTGAAATTAACTCAGATGACCATTATATCTACTACTGTGGGCAAGAATCCTTTAGAAGAAATGCAGTAGCCCTCATAGTCAACAAAAGAATCCGAAAGGCAGTACTTGGATGCAATCTGAAAAACAACAGAATGATCTCTGTTTGTTACCAAGGCAAACCATTCAATATCACGGTAATCCAATCCTATGCTCCAACCAGTAACACTGAAGAAGCTGAAGTTGAACGGGTCTATGAAGACCTACAAGACCTTCTAGAACTAACACCCAGAAAAGATGTCCTTTTCATTATAGGGGACTGGGATGCAAAAGTAGGAAGTCAAGAAATACCTGGAGTAACAGGAAAATTTGGCCTTGGAGTACAGAATGAAGCAGGGCAAAGACTAATAGAGTTTTGCCAAGAGAACACACTGGTCATAGCAAACACCCTTGTCCAAAAACACAAGAGAAGACTCTACACATGGATATCACCAGATGCTCAATACCAAAATCAGACTGATTATATTCTTTGCAGCCAAAGAAGATAGAGAAGCTCTATACAGTCAGCAAAAACAAGATTGGGAGCTGACTGTGGCTCAGATCATGAATTCCTTATTTGTCAAATTCAGACTTAAATTGAAAAAAGTAGGGAAAACCACTAGACCATTCAGGTATGATCTAAATCAAATCACTTACAATTATACAGTGGAAATGACCAATAGATTCAAGGCATAGATATGATAGACAGGGTGCCTGCAGAATTATGGACAGAGGTTTGTGACACTGTACAGGAGATAGTGATCAAGACCATCCCCAAGAAAAAGAAATGCAAAAAGCAAAATGGCTGTCCACGGAGGCCTTACAAATAGCTGTGAAAAGAAGAGAAGTGAATGGCAAAGGAGAAAAGGAAAGATATACCCATTTGAATGCAGAGTTCCAAAGAATAGCAAAGAGAGATAAGAAAGCTGTCCTCAGTGATCAATGCAAAGAAATAGAGGAAAACAACAGAATGGGAAAGACTAGAGATCTATTCAAGAAAATGAGGGATACCAAGGAAACATTTCATGCAAAGATGGACTCAATAAAGGACAGAAATTGTATGGACCTAACAGAAGCAGAAGATATTAAGAAGAGGTGGCAAGAATACACAGAAGAACAGTACAAAAAAGATCATCATGACCCAGAAGATCACGATGGTGTATCACACACCTAGAGTCAGACATCCTGGAATGTGAAGTCAAGTGGGCATTAGGAAGCTTCACTATGAACAAAACTAACAAATGTGATGCAATTCCAGTTGAGCAAATCCTAAAAGGTGATGCTGTGAAATTGCTGTACTCGATATACCAGCAAATTTGGAAAACTCAGCAGTGGCCACAGGACTGGAAAAGGTCAGTTTTCATTCCAATCCCAAAGAAAGGCAGTCCCAAAGAATGCTCAAACTACTGCACAATTGCACTAATCTCACACTCTAGCAAATTAGTGCTCAAAAATCTCCAAGCCAGGCTTCAACAATACGTGAACCATGAACTTCCAGATGTTCAAGGTGGTTTTAGAAAAGGCAGAGGGACTCTAGGTCAAATTGCCAACACCTGCTGGATCATGGAAAAAGTGAGTTACAGAAAAACATCTGTTTCTGCTTTATTGACTATGCCAAAGCCTTTGATTATGTGGATCACAACAAATTGTGGAAAATTCTGAAAGAGATTGGAATACCAGACCAGCTGATCTGCCTCTTGAGAAATCTGCATGCAGAACAGGAAGCAACAGTTCAAACTGGACATGGAACAACAGACGGGTTCCAAATAGGAAAAGGCGTACGTCAAGGATGTATATTGTCACCCTGCTTACTTAACTTATATGCAGACTACATCATGATAAAAACCTGGGTTGGATGAAGCACAAGCTGGAATCAAGATTGATGGGAGAAATATCAATAACCTCAGATATGCAGATGACACCACACTAATGGCAGAAAGTGAATAAGAACTAAAGAGTCTTTTGATGAAAGTGAAAGAAGAGAATGAAAATGTTGGCTTAAAACTCAACATTCAGAAAACTAAGATCATGGCATTCAGTCCCATCACTTCACAGCAAATAGATGGGCAAACAATGGAAACAGTGAAAGACTTTATTTTGGGGGGCTCCAAAATCACTGCAGATGGTGACTGCAGCCATGAAATTAAAAAGCTGCAGCCAGCTTGCTCCTTGGAAGAAAAATCTATGACCAAACTAGACAGCGTATTAAAAAGCAGAGACTTTACTTTGCCAACAAAGGTCCATCTAGCCGAGGCTATGGTTTTTTCAGTGGTTGTGTAGGGATGTGAGAGTCAGACTATAAAGAAAGCGGAGCGCCGAAGAATTCATGCTTTTGAACTGTGGTGTTGGAGAAGACTCTTGAGAGTCCCTTGGACTGCAATAAGATCCGACCAGTCCATCCTAAAGGAGATCAGTCTTGAGTGTTCATTGGAAGGACTGATGCTGAAGCTGAAACTCCAATACTTTGGCCACCTGTTGTGAAGAACTGGCTCATTTGAAAAGACCCTGATGCTGGGAAAGATTGAGGGCAGGAGGAGCAGGGGACGAGAGAGGATGTCATGGTTGGATCGCATCACCTGCTCAGTGGAACTGAGTTTGAGTAAGCTCCAGGAGTTGGTGAGGTACAGGGAAGTCTGGCGTGCTGCAGTCCATGGGATTGCAAAGAGTCAGACACAAGTGAGTGACTGAACTGAACTGAACTGATGACAATACTAAGATATCTTGATTATTGAAGGTATATAGTATTTCTGAAACATTAGTTGAGTCCTCTAAAGTTTTTCTCATCTTTTTGCTTATTATTTGTTTACTTAGGATTTTTGCAATTCTATTTCAAAAATATAGTTTATGTTTGGATTGGGTAGGATTGAAGGATCTGTATTTGGCCTAAGTAGGGGATATTCTGTGGGGTTATACAATTGTATTCAAAAGGGTGAGTTGAGCAGGTGCCTGAAGAAGAAAAGAGGATATGTTTTTATATGTGTGTTATCATGTAATGGGGCTTCACTGGTGGCTCAGACAGTAAAGAATCTGCCTGCAATGTGGGAGACCCCGGTTCTATCCCCTGGAGAAGGGAATGGCAACCCACTCCCATATTCTTGCCTGAAAAATTCCATGGACAGAGGAGCCTGGTGGGCTACAGTCCTTAGGATCACAAAGAGTCAGACAAAACTGAACCAACTGAGCTCAGGGCAAAGTGGTGACTGTGTGATTTAAGACTAGCATATGATCTGCTCCAGCAATGGAGTGACAAACACACTATTATGTAATATATTCACATGTTTTAGATGCATTTACATTTTGTGTCAGTTGTTTTTCTTAGGTTCAGTTCTAAGTATGTGATGTTGTTTGATATAATGTACATGTACCTTTACATAAAAGGCATATTCTAAATCTTTTTGTTATAAACATAAACTGATGTAAATTTATATAAACAAGTTGATTTTAATTGACCTTTTAGCCAGCCAGTGAAGTCATCTGTACCAAGAGGTTTCTTTGAGGATATTTGAATTACATTTCCTTAATATCTTTAGAAAAAAATTTTGTTTTCCATTTCTTGTAACAATTTTGATAAATTGTGTTTATTGGGAACTTATATTTGAAAAACATATTTACTTAAATGTGCATATATGTTTTTAGAAACTATCTCTAATATATAATCATGACTTTTTAAAAGTCTAAATAATTTGTAGCATTATACCATTTTCTAAATCTGTTACTGGCAACATGCATTCCTCTTTTCTTATGATTAGTCTTGAGAAGTATTTTTAATTTTTTATTGTTTATTCAGAGCACTATGTGTATATATATATATATTTATAGTTAAAATCAATTTTCCATAAAACTAATTTTCTGGGCATCACTATATACATTATACAGGGATCAAGCCATCTCCAAGATAAAGAAATGCAAAAAACCAAAATGGTTCTCTGAGGAGGCCTTACAAATAGTTGTGAAAGAAAGAGAAGCTAAACACAAAGGAGCAAAGGAAAGATATACCCATTTGAATGCAGAGTTCCAAAGAATAGCAAGGAGAAATAAGAAAGCCTTCCTCAAGGTCAGTACAAAGAAAAACAGGAAAACAATGCAATGGGAAACACTAGAGATCTCTTCAAGAAAACTAGAGATTCCAAGGGAACTTTTCATGCAAAGATGGGCTCAGTAAAGGACAGAAATGGTATGAACCTAACAGAGGCAGAAGATATTAAGAAGAGGTAGCAAGAATACACAGAAGAACTATACAAAAAAGATCTTCATGACCCAGATAATCAGAATGGTGTGATCACTAACCTACAATCAGACATCTTAGCATGTTAAGTCAAGTGGGCATTAGGAAGCTTCACTACAAACAAAGCTAGCAGATGTGATGCAATTTCAATTGAGCTATTTCAGTTCCTAAAAGATGATGAGATGAGTGCTACACTCAATATGCCAGCAACTTTGGAAAACTCAGCAGTCGCCATAGGACTGGAAAAGGTCAGTTTTCACTCCAGTCCCAAAGAAAGGCAATGCCAAAGAATGCTCAAATGGCTACATAATTGCACTCATCTCACATGCTAGTAAAGTAATGCTCAAAATTCTCCAAGCCAGGCTTCAACAATATGTGAACCATGAACTACCAGATGTTCAAGCTGGTTTTAGAAAAGGCAGAGGAACCAGAGGTCAAATTGCCAACATCCGTTGGATCATTGAAAGAGCAACAGAGTTCCAGAAAAACATCTATTTCTGCCTTATTGACTATGCCAAAGCCTTTGACTGTGTGGATCAGAATAAACTGGAAAATTTGAAAGAGATGGGAATACCAGACCACCTGACCTGCCTCTTGAGAAATCTGTATGCAGGTCAGGAAGCAACAATTAGAACTGGACATGGAACAACAGACTGGTTCCAAATAGGGAAAGGAGTACGTCAAGGTTGTATATTGTCACCCTGCTTATTTAACTTATACACAAAGTACATGACGGGAAATGCTGGGCTGGATGAAGCACAAGCTGGAATCAAGATTGCAGGGAGAAATTATCAACAACCTTTGATATGCAGATGACACCATCCTTATGGCAGAAAGCGAAGAAGAATTAAAGAGCCTCTTGATGAAAGTGAAAGAGGAGAGTGAAAATGTTGGCTTAAAATTCAGCATTCAGAAAATTGAGATCATGGCATCCAGTGTCATCACTCCATGGCAAATAAATGGGGAAACACTGGAAACAGTGGCAGACTTTATTTTTTTGAGCTCCAAAATCACTGCAGACGGTGATTGCAGCCATGAAATTAAAAGACGCTTACTCCTTGGAAGGAAAGTTATGACCAAACTAGATAGCGTATTAAAAAGCAGAGACACTACTTTGCCAACAAAGGTCCATCTAGTCAAGCTATGGTCTTTCCAGTGGTCAGGTATGGATGTGAGAATTGTACTATAGAAAGCTGAGCACCGAGAATTGATGCTTTTGAACTGTGGTATTGGAGAAGACTCTTGAGAGTCCCTTGGACTGCAAGAAGATCCAACCAGTCTATCCTGAAGGAAATCAGTCCTGAATATTCATTGGAAGGACTGATAATGAAGCTGAAACTCCAGTACTTTGGCCACCTGTTGCGATGAGCTGACTCACTTGAAAAGACCCTGATGTTGGGAAAGATTGAGGGCAGGAGGAGAAGGGGACGACAGAGGATGAGATGGTTGGATGGCATCACTGACTCAATGGACATAAGTTTGGGTAAACACCAGGAGTTGTCATGGACAGGGAGGTCTGGAGTGCATGAAGCACCATGGGGTCACAAAGAGTCAGATAGAACTGAGTGACTGAACTGAACTGATATACATTATAAAATGTCATACATGTTTTGTTTAAAAATTTTAAGCTCCATTATAAGCAAAATATTTAAAAAATAGAAATATTACTTGCTAAGTCTCATAATTGCTTATGTTAATGAGTTACGTATATCTGTAACCATCCCTAAGCTTCATTACGCATTTACCTGAAACATAAGAATAAACACTTCTAAAGATGGTTACCCAAGACAGGATTTATGATTGTAGACAAGTGAGCAAAAACAGCTTTACTAATAATTATTAAAGGATGTCATACACATTTCAAAAAGAAATCTTATTTTGAAGCTTATAAATGAAATTTTTCCAGTTAATTATAGCTATTCAGTATATTTGTATATGATATATAAATATATACAATGTATATATACAATTTATGTATATATATAAATTATACATATAACATCTATATATTATATGAAATGTATATATAAATTATATATATATATATAATTTCAGCATGCTAAAATAGCACATCATTTTCATTAACCAAATATAAAATGCAAACAAGATTGCCAAGAATTTATGAAATTTGATTGGAGTAGACTGGAAATATGCATTAATTTTTATCATATATTTTAATTCAAATATCTGAATACATTCTTTTGCATTTTACACTCATTAGCTAAGTTTAAGTATAATTAAATATAATAAACATTTGAAGGTTTCAGTAAAGTATTCTTTTAAAAACATAACTTCAGGTATGTGGCCAAGATAGTGGAGTAAGAAGACCCTCAGATCACCTCCTCTCATGGCCAAACCAAAATTATAACCACTTACAGAGAAACTACCAATGAGATGACTTGAAGATCAGCAGAAATTATTTTCCACAACTAAGGACATGGAGGAACCGCAAGATGTGTAGGAAGGGCAGAGAAACAATGTAGTCAGGACCCACACCCATGAATAGGCAACCCACAAATGGAATGATTATCACAATTACAGAGGTTTTCCCCAGGAGGCATCTGAGCTCCATAACAAGCTACCCAGCGCGGGGGTCCTTCACTGGGACAACATGCCCCAGAATGTCTCGCATTTAAAATCAGAGGGACTTATGCTTAGGAGAGCTAGAGAGCAGTAGGAAACAAGAGACTGCACTTTTAAAGGGCACATATTAAACCTCGCATGATTCAAGTCCCAGTGTAGAGGTAGCAGTTTGAAAGGAACTAGAGTCAGACTCACTTGCTGATCTTGCAGAGCCTCCCAGAGAGACAGGGGACATCTGGGACCCCCCTTGGGGATGGGGAAGCTCATGGCAGTCATTTTAAGGGCTCATTCTACTGTAGCACTGGCACAAGAAAAGTAGCTAGTTGTGTAAAAGGAACTCACATGAGACTATCAGTTGACTTCAGCAGCAACTTTGTAGGCCAGAAGGAAGAGACACAATATAATCAAAGTGATAATAAGAAAACACTTATAATGAAGATTACCGCTGAGATTTGAAGAGAAAAAGAGTTTCATGAACAAGCAAAAGCTGAAAGAGTTCAGCACCACTAAACCAACTTTACAAGAAATATTAATTGGAATTCTCCAAGCAGAAAGAAAATACACAAACAGAAATACAAAAATACAGAAAGTAAAATTCCCACTGGTAAAGTCAAACATACAGGCAAGATAGCAGAAAACTGCCTATAAAGCTAGTAGAAAGATTCAAAGACAAATGTAATAAAAGTATCTTTATCCATAATAAGTACCTAAAAGTATACACAAATAAAAAGATATAAGGTTGGTGGAAAAAGATGTAAAATATGTCAAAGACATTGAATATGGCAGGGAGAGTAAAAATTTAAAGTTGTTGAAATGTACTCTACCTTGACATCACCAACTTAAATCACATATATACATATATAGAAGTTATTATACATGGACCTCATGATAATAACAAATCAAAAACCTGTAATAGATACACAATCAGTTCAGTTCAGTCACTCAGTCATGTCCGACTCTTTGCGACCCCACAGACCATAGCACGCCAGGCCTCCCTGTCCATCACCAACTCCTGGAGTCCACTCAAACTCATGGCCATTGAGTTGGTGATGCCATCCAACCATCTCATCCTCTGTCGTGCCCTTCACCTCCCACCTTCAATCTTTCCCAGCGTCAGGGTCTTTTCCAATGACCCAGTTCTTTGCATCAGGTGAACAAAGTATTGGAGTTTAAGCTTCAACATCAGCCCTTCCGATGAATACTCAGGACTGATCTTTAGGATATACTGGTTGGATCTCCTTGTGGACCAAGTGACTCTCAAGAGTCTTCTCCAACACCACAGTTCAAAAGCACCAATTCTTCTGTGCTCAGCTTTCTTCACAGTCCAACTCTCACATCCATACATGACTACTGGAAAAACCATAGCCTTGACCAGATGGACCTTTGCTGGCAAAGTAATGTCTCTGCTTTTTAATATGCCGTCTAGTTCTGTTATAACTTTCCTTCCAAAGAGCAAGTGTCTTTTAATTTCATGGCTGCAGTCACCATCTGCAGTGCTTTTGGAGCTCAAAAAAAATAAAGTCTGCCACTGTTTCCAGTGTTTCCCCATCTATTTGCCATGAAGTGATGGAACCGGATACCATGATCTTAGTTTTCTGAATGTTGACCTTTAATCCAACTTTTTTACTCTCCTTGTTCACTTTCATCAAGAGGCTCTTTAGTTTTTCTTCACTTTCTGCCATAAGGGTGGTGTCATCTGTATATCTGAGGTTATTGATAGTTCTCCCGGCAATCTTGATTCCAGCTTGTGCTTCTTCCAGCCCAGTGTTTCTCATGATGTACTCTGCTGACAATATACAGCCTTGACATACTCCTTTTCCTACTTCCAACCAATCTGTTGTTCCATGTCCAGTTCTAACTGTTGCTTCCTGACCTGTATACAGATTTCTCAAGAGGCAGGTCAGGTGGTCTGGTATTCTCAGTTCTTTCAGAATTTTCCAGTTTGTTGTGATCTACACAATCAGAGGCTTTGGCATAGTCAATAAAGGAGAAATAGATGTTTTTCTGGAACTCTCTTGCTTTTTCGATGATCCAGCAGGTGTTGGCAATTTGATCTCTGGTTCCTCTCCTTTTACTAAATTCAGCTTGAACATCTGGAAGTTCACAGCTCACATATTGTTGAAGCCTGCCTTGGAGAATTTTGAGCATTACTTTACTAGCATGTGAGATGAGCGCAATTGTGTGGTAGTTTGAGTATTCTTTGACATTGCCTTTCTTTGGGGTTGGAATGAAAACTGACCTTTTCCAGTCCTGTGGCCACTGCTGAGTTTTCCAAAGTTGCTGGCATATTGAGTGTAGCACTTTCATCGCATCATCTTTTAGGAACTGAAATAGCTCAAGTGGAATTCTGTCACCTCCACTAGTTTTGTTCATAGTGATGCTTCCTAAAGCCCACTTGACTTCACATTCCAGGACGTCTGGCTCTAGGTGAGTGATCACACCATCCTGATTATCTGGGTCATCAAGATTTTTTTTGTACAGTTCTTCTCTGTATTCTTGCCACCTCTTAATATCTTCTGCTTTTGTTAGGTCCATACCATTTCTATCTTTTATTGAGCCCATCTTTGCATGAAATGTTCCCTTGGCATCTCTAATATTCTTAAAGAGATCTCTAGTTTTTCCCATTCTATTGTTTTCCTCTATTTCTTTGCATTGACCATTGAGGAAGGCTTTCTTACCCCTTTTTGCTATTCTTTGGAACTCTGCATTCAAATGGGTACATCTTTCCTTTTCTCCTTTGCTTTTCACTTCTCTTATTTTCGTAGCTATTTGTAAAGCCTCCTCAGAAAACCATTCTGCTTTCCTGCACTTATTTTTCTTAGGGATGGTCTTGATACCTGTGTCCTGTACAATGTCACAAACTTCCGTCCATGGTTCATCAGGCTCTCTGTACACACACAAATATATCTAAATGTCACACTAAAGGTAGTCATTTAATCGCAAGGACGAGCAAAAGAAGAATGAAACAAACAAACTAAAATATCTAAAAAAGAAAGCAAACAAACATCAAAACCAAAATCCAAACTGATTTAGATACAGAGAACAAATAGGTTGTTGCCAGAGTTAAAGAGGGATGGGCAACTAACTAGGGGAGGGAGATTAAGAGATACACACTTCTAGTTATGAAATAGATAATCCATGGGAATGTGATATACAGCATAAAGAATATACCCAGTAATATTGTAATAACTTTTTGTATGGGGACGGAGAGTTTCTAGACTACTGTGACATCATCTCATAACATATGCCAGTGGCAAATCACTATGTAGTATGTTTGAAATTAACATCATATTGTATATCAACTATATCTCTAAATAAATAAATAATAAAATAGCATAAAGTATGGTGAAGAAATAATGTACTCATTTGGAAGATCAAATTTTTATTTCTTACCAGCCAATATTTTTGCATTTCCCTCAATAATAATTAGTTAGAAAAGATTAATTTTGTCATGATTTTTTTGTTGAAACACTTGAAGAAAATGTTTATTAGGTGATTTTGAAAGAAATAACTCATTTTTATGCAGAGTACCACTAATTTATAAGAATAAATTATGGGAATTAAATATGCCTCTGTGTTGCTTCATCAGAGCTATAAGCACATCAACTGAAAGATCTTAAAATGAATTAGTTAATTTGATTTTTTTGTCATTTCCCTATGGCATTTAAACATTTATATTTTTTAAAAAATACATTATCACACACATATGTAAATATGTCATACTAAAAATTTCCTGTTTCTTTCATACTAGCAAAACAATATTTATATTGGTAGTGTTATGCCAATTACACTTCATACATGACTTTGCATTGTTATAGTTATGATGGTTTGTTTAAATACTACCTAATACACTATTCTTGCCTCTGAAATTCCATGGACAGAGGAGCCTGGTAGGCTACAGTCCATGGGACCACAAAAGAGTCAGACACAACTTAGTGACCAAACAACAACAAATAAAAATAAGCATATAGATCAAGCACTGGAATATTTATTTTCCAGATATGTATTATAGATATTCTTTCAAACCGTAAGTCCTATCCTTTGATGATTTTCTGGATTCAATGTTCAAATGATTTTACATTACTTTTTAATAGATGTAGATCAAAGATCATTTGCAAAGTTCCTTTGTTTGAGGTGCTGTCAAAATGCTGGAAGTTAAGTTGTAAAAATAAAGTGTCTCCAAAATATGGGGGTAGACAGATAATATGCAAGTAAATGCATGAAGTAAATTTTAGGTGGAAATAAAAGCCACAGAATAACAGGATGATATGGTAAAAACAGCATGGTTTAGGGTTAGGTTACCTGAGATAGATACTCAAGAAATGTCCTCTGAAAAGACAATACTGAACAGAGGATAGAATAATAGGAAAAGAAAACTGTCCAGTAAAGAATTAAGAATAAGTCAGCACATTTGGGGTTCATAGTGCAGGACCCTGTAAGCATAGGGAGAGAGAGATATGAGGTGAGAGTGGAAAGCTGGACAAGAGATGCAAAATTTTTTACACCATGATAAGCTAAAACAATTTAATACCGTAGTTAAATACACAGTGCAGTTGTCAATTGGTGATTGGTTAACAAGACTGGAGTTACTAGCTTAAGTCAGTGTGAAACTACAGGGCTAACTAAGATTCTCAGGGAATATTATACAAACAGAGGGAAAACAAAAGGGTCCAGATTTCATTCTTTAAATTAAGATATTACATTAAAAGCTATATAGGCACAATGAATTCTATGTAGTATCTGAAATTTATCAAATTGTCATTGACCTAATATATGTAATACTGCCTCTTAAACAATAATAATTGCTAAAATACACTGAATAATTATTATGCACCCAACACTGTTTTAAGTGTCTTATTTATTTAAACTAAACACAGTTATGTGGTATGTTCTAAAGTCAACTGTATTTAAAGGATAGAGGAAGCCAGGCTAAGGAGGATAAATCACTCTCAAATATGCTCAGCTTGTAAGTTTTAGAAACAGGACTAGAATCCAGGCAGTTTGACACTGGAGCTCACTACCTAATTCTACTTCAAAAGTCATTATGTACATATATTGGGCTTATCCTTCCAAAGGCCTAGCATTAAATTTCCTGGAGACATGAGGATTTTTGGTGAACTGGTTAAAAACCTGGACCAAATTTTCTACTTATATCCATGTTGAAATGTGACTGTTGAAATGTGACTTTGTAACTTAATTCCTCACATAAAGAGTCTGTCTCTCTTGAAACCATGAGTTTCATGTGAGTGACTGTGAATCAGCAAAATATAAACAGAATTTCACTCTTCACAAGTATTAGGTCAATGGCAATCTGACTAATTTCAGATCTTACTGAGAAGACATTCTGCCTATAAGCTCTTAAGGTTGTTGTTTACTTGCTAAGTCATGTCTGACTTTTTTGAATCCCCACGTACTGTAGATCACCAGGCTCCTCCTGTCCATGGGATTTCCCAGGCAAGGATATTGCAGTGGGTTGCCATTTCCTTTTCAAGGGCATCTTCCCAACCCAGGGATAGAACCTGTGTCTCCTGCATTGGCAGGCAGATTTTTTTTTTTTTTTTTTTTAACCACTGAGCCATGTCAGAGGCCCATAAGATCTTAACATAGAAAACCAAATTAAAGAAAGGTATTCTTTCTCTGTGTGCTTTTATCGATGGTTGGTGCTGGCAGAAGTGACTGGGTAACAGGTCAGGACTCAGGAGTCCTGGCATGCTTCCACTCTCTCAGAACTTTGCCACCACAAACAGCAAGTCTGTACTCATCAGCTGGAGGATAAGGAAACAGATGGAGCCAAACCCAACAGTTCACACTGCGGCCACTCTAAATCACTCAAAGGCAGTGTAAAATGTAAGTTTAACATTTAAAATGTAAATTATTTAACTATATTATCAATATTGGGGGAGAAAAATCACAGGATCATCTCAAAGGCAAAAATCTTGATGAAACCTTTTAGCAAGTCTATGGAAAGAGAACTTACTTTTATAAATTGTACCTATAAAATAAACAAAATTTAAAATATGAACAACATATTTTATCACTAACATTTTAAGGGTTGGCAAGAATAAATCAATAAGGTACATATAAAAATAAGATAAAAATGACTTATTTTTACCAATTCTGCCACATTTAGATAAAAGCCTTAGTCAATACAATAGGGCACAAAATGAAAAGTCATATGAAATGAATGACAATAAATAAAAGTATTATTTTATGTAGATTGTATGTGTTGTAGATGTGAAAGTATCCAAAAAACAAATTATAAGGCTAAGCAGGTGAGTACAGCAAAAGTATTGGTTTTGATCTTGGCAGGAAAGAAATGGCAGATTCACAAGTGGTAACTGAAAAGTTTAATGGAGACACTATCTCAATGGCTGCAAGCAACTTCAAGAGACGTTAACAAGATATGGGCTTCCCTTGTGGCTCAGCTGGTAAAAAATCTACTGATATGGTGAAACTTGCAGTGAGGGACAAGAGTAGGAAGCCTGACCTGAAGGGACCAAAGAATGGGAGAT
The DNA here is from genome assembly GCF_033118175.1 of Dama dama. Taxonomy (NCBI): domain Eukaryota; kingdom Metazoa; phylum Chordata; class Mammalia; order Artiodactyla; family Cervidae; genus Dama; species Dama dama. The sequence goes on from NC_083700.1 coordinate 41,068,106, forward strand.
ATTATCAATATCTGAGAACTGCAGCTGTAGGGTAGGGCCACTACTCATTATCTGTTTTCTTTAGTGAGGAATATGGCTACCTTTAAACAATAGCTTGGCAGAGATAGGGCCAATAAGATAAATTCCCATGCCTGTGTTTCCTAGTAAAGTAAAGCTCAAAATTCTCCAAGCCAGGCTTCAGCAATACGTGAACCATGAACTTCCAGATGTTCAAGCTGGTTTTAGAAAAGGCAGAGGAACCAGAGATCAAATTGCCTACATTACTGGATCATCAAAAAGCAAGAGAGTTCCAGAAGAACACCTATTTCTGCTTTATTAACTATGCCAAAGCCTTTGACTGTGTGGATCACAATAAACTGTGGAAAATTCTGAAAGAGATGGGAATACCAGACCACCCGACGTGCCTCTTGAGAAACCTGTATACATGTCAGGAAGCAACAGTTAGAGCTGGACATGGAACAACAGACTGGTTCCAAATAGGAAAAGGAGTACGTCAAGACTGTATGCTGTCACCCTGCTTATTTGACTTATATGCAGAGTACATCATGAGAAACGCTGGGCTGGAAGAAGCACAAGCTGGAATCAAGATTGCTGGGAGAATAGCAATAACTTCAAATATGCAGATGACACCACCCTTATGACAGAAGGTGAAGAAGAACTAAAGAGCCTCTTGATGAAAGTGAAAGAAGAGAGTGAAAAACTTGGCTTAAAGCTCAACATTCAGAAAACTAAGATCATGGCATCTGGTCCCATCACTTCATGGCAAATAGATGGGGAAACAGTGGCTGATTTTATTTTTCTGGGCTCCAAAATCACTGCAGATGGTGATTGCAGCCATGAAATTAAAAGTCGCTTACTCCTTGGAAGGAAAGTTATGACCAACTTAGATAGCATATTAAAAAGCAGAGACATTACTTTGTGAACAAAGGTCCATCTAGTCAAGGCTATGGTTTTTCCAGTGGTCATGTATGGATGTGAGAGTTGGACTATAAAGAAAACTGAGTGCCAAAGAATTGATGCTTTTGAACTGTGGTGTTGGAGAAGACTCTTGAGAGTCCCTTGGACTGCAAGGAGATCCAACCAATTCATCCTAAAGGAGATCCGTCCTGGGTGTTCATTGGAAGGACTGATGCTGAAGCTGAAACTCTAATACTTTGGCCACCTGATGTGAAGAGCTGACTCATTTGAGAAGACCCTGATGCTGGGAAAGATGGAGGGCAGGAGGAGAAGGGGACAAGAGAGGATGAGATGGTTGGATGGCATCACTGACTCAATGGACATGGGTTTGGGTGGAGTCCAGGAGTTGGTGATGGACAGGGAGGACTGGTGTGCTGCGGGCCTTAGGGTTGCAAAGAGTCGGACATGACTGAGCAACTGAACTGAACTGAACTGTGTTTCTTCCTGCTCCCCTGTCTCCTGATAGTGCCTACTATCAGTGGGTCCCCCAAAAGGTCAAGGGATTAGGAAACCAGTTGATGCTATCCATGAATATCAGATTTTAGAAGTAAAGAAATGGTAGTTTGGGATGTATATTAGATCTGGAAGGGCAGAATTTGTCAGAGAATATGCAACAAAATAGGGCTTCCCTTGTAGCTCAGCTGGTGAAGAACCTTCCTGCAATGCAGGAGACCCCAGTTTGACTCCTGGGATGGGAAGATCCCCTGGAGAAGGGATAGGCTACCCCCTCCAGTACGGTTGGGCTTCCCTGGTGGCTCAGATGGTAAACAATCTGCCTGCACTAAGACCTGGGCTTTATCCTTGGGTTGAAAGATTCCCTGAGGAGGTCATGGCAACACACTCCAGTTTTCCTGCCTGGAGAATTCCCATGGACAGAGGAGCCTGGTGGATTCCAGCCCATGGAGTCCCAAAGAGTAGGGCATGACTGAGTGACCAAGCACAGCACAGCACATGCAACATCAACAACAAAAGTACATTCATTTTCTGTAAAAGTCTAATATAAAAAGATAGTTATATTTTTATATCTATCAGTGACAGTTTAAATAATGTCTCCCAAAATTCATGTCCACCCAGAACCTCAGAGTGACACTTTATTTGGAAATGTCCTTGGAGGTGAATTAAAGGTCTTGAGACAGTATCATACTAGATTTATGGTGGGCCCTAAATTCAATAACTAGTGTCCTTCTAAGAAGAGGAAAGGAAACAGAGAGACATAGAGAAAGAGGCCAAGTAAAGACAAATGCAGAGACTGAAGCTATGCTTCCACAAGCCAAGGAACACCAGGAGGCACCAGATATTGGAAAAGGCAAGTAAGGGATTATCTCCCAAGCCTCTCATTAGTCCTGCCAAGGCTTCAGTTTTGTCCTTCTGATCTCCAGAATTCTAAGAGAATAAATTGCTCTTTTTTTAATTAAACAGCTCAATTTGTGGTAATTTGGTTTTTCATCCTTGAAAAATTAATAAATGTACCAAGAGTTACAGTTGAAATTGAAATTGAGAAAGAAATTAAACAATTGAATACCCAACTAAACTTCTAAACAGAAAGCTATAAAGGTAAATTTAAGAATAAAATTAAAAAATTAAGTAAATGGAGGGACACAAAGAAAATGGATTAGAAGTCTTAACTCTTGTAAAAACACCAATTTCCCTCTAAGTCATCTCCATTTAAATATATTACCAAGCAAAATTTCAATAGATATTTTTGTTTAACTAGATAAACCCTTTACAAACCTTGCATGCAAAGGATCAAGAATAGCAAAGACACTCTTGAAAAAAATTGGAGCAAAGCAGAAACAATTTCTCTACTGAATTTCAATAATTATAAACCTGCTAATTAGGTCATGTGATATTAATACCGACTAAGTACAGATGAGAATAAACAAAGAGACCAATGAAAAATAATTGAGGGCCTAAAAAAGATTTATATAAAAATAAATTCTTGATTTACAGTCAATGTAGTATTGTACAACAGAGTAATGAGACAATAATTATTATTTCAATAATCTGTGCTCCCTATATTGACATCCTTCTGCATGATTTAAAAAAAAAAAAACTTGCTTTGAGCTTCCAACATTTGCAAAATCAATTTCAGTTTGATTGGATCCTTAAGTGTGAAAGGCAAAAAAAAAAAAAAAAAAATCTCTTTCTGGAGAGGATGTTAGAAAATAAAATTATCTTGAACAAGAGAAAGAGTTCTTAAATAAGACCTAAAATCACAAAATATGAAGATAAATCTTGATAAAATAAACTATATTAAAATTAAGAGCTGTTGACAATCAGATTACGCCCCATTGTGCTGTCCAATATGATAACCAATAGCCACATATGACTGTTAAATTTTAAATTAGATACATTTAAATAAATTTACATTTTTTTTTCTTATTTGCACTAGCCACATTTTAGGTGCTAATGGCTAAGTCATATAAGAGAGTGGAGAAAAATCTGTGAAAAACGCAGTTGTGTAGCTGCTTTGCTGCTGCTGCTACTAAGTCTCTTCAGTCGTGTCCGACCCTGTGCGACCCCGTAGAAGGCAGCCCATCAGGCTCCCCCGTCCCTGGGATTCTCCAGGCAAGAACACTGGAGTGGGTTGCCATTTCCTTCTCCAGTGCATGAAAGTGAAAAGTGAAAGTGAAGTCGCTCAGTCGTGTCCGGCTCGGTGACCCCATGGACTGCAGCCTACCAGGCTCCTCTGTCCATGGGATTTTCCAGGCAAGAGTATTGGAGTGGGGTGCCATTGCCTTCTCTGGTGTAGCTGCTCTAGAGTGAGTTAAATAAAAAAGACACAGAGTTGAGGAAGCTATTTAAAATACATAAAATTCTTGTAACCAGAATATATAAAAACTTTTACAAATCAACAAATAAGACAATATAATAATGAACAGCAGACTTAAGACTCTCAACCTAGAGAATACCTTGCATACAGAAAGGTCTAAGTAGCAAAAAGGGCTATAGAAAATGAGTAGGGAGATAACCAGTGGGAAACAGCAGCAGGACATTACATTCTAAATGTGATGAGAAAACACACCGGGAGGACTGTGAATGAGAAGTGGCATGGATTTGCCATTTTTAAGGATCTCTCTGGCTGCTGAGCAGAGAATAGACTGAGGGTTATGAAAGCAGAAACCCAGAGATTAGTGAGAGTACAGTATTCCTGTAAGAGATAACAGAGGTTTGGACTAGATGGGGAAATATGAGTTAGAATTGCCTAGGATCAAGACATATTTTGGGAATAGTTCTGACAGTATTTGTTGTTTGACTTAAGTATATGAATGGATTCTGGATTAACTAACATAAAAAAATGTAGAAGAATGAATGATTTGAGAGGAATGACTCTATGAATCTAAGTCCTGCTTTGGACTTATTTTGGTATATAGAATCAATTTTTCTGAAAGACATTTGGATATATGAGCTTGAAAAGTGAGAGAGTCATAGATTAAAGAAAAAGATGTAGGAGCCATCTTAATTTTGCTTAATATGAAGATATGCAGATGGAATATTCAGAAATATTTGCAAACTACATATCAGATAAGGGAATAACATCCAACATATAGAAGGAACTCATACAACTCAAAAACAGAGCAAAATAAAATAATCTAAATTTTAAAAAATGGGCAAAGGACCTGAATAGATGTATTTTCCAAAGAGCACATACAGTGGCCCAACAGGTACATGAAAAGATGCTCATCCTCACTAATTATCAGGTAAATACAAGTAAAAAAACCACAATTGGCATCACATCACACCTGTTAAAATGGCTACTATCAAAAAGACAAGCAGACATATCTTGGCAAGGATGTGAAAAAAAAAAGGAACCCTTATGTACTATTAGTGGGGATGTAAATTGGTACAACCACTATGGAAAACGAGTATGGAAGTTTCTCAGAAAATTAAAAGTAAAAATAACATTTTATATAGCAACTCTTACTATATATATATATATATATATATATAGTTGTGTATATATATATATATATATATGGTGTATATTTGAAGAAAGTGAAATCACTATCTTTGAAAGATATCTGCACCTCCTATGTTACTGCAACATTATTCACGAAGCCAAGATCCGGAAATACCCTAAGGGTCTACCAACCAAGGATTGTATAATAAAAATGTGGCCTCTCCCTATCAACGTGCCATATTTTATGCATACAATGGAATATTTGTTATTGCTGTTTAGTCTCTAAGTCATGTCCAGCTCTTTGCAACCCCATGGATGGTAGCCTGCCAGGCTCCTCTGTCCATGGGATTTCCCAGGCAAGAATACTGGAGTGGGTTGCCATTTCCTTCTCCAAAGAATCTCTCTGACCCAGGGGTCAAACTCTCATCTCCTGTATTGGTAGGAGGATTCTTTATCACTGAGCCACCAGCAAAGCATAATGGAATATTACTCAGCCATAAAAATGATGAAATTGTGCCACTTGAGACAATGTAGATTAACCGTGAGGGCATTTTGCTGATTGAAAAAAGTCTAATAGAGACTGATAAAAATTTTAAGATCTCACATATGTATGGGATCTAGAAAAACAAAAGCCAAACTCATAGAAACAGGGAGTAAAATGATAGTTAAGAGGACCCAGGAATACAGGAAATGGGGAGATTTTAAAGGGTACAAACTTCCGGTAGTAAGATTAATAAATTCTGGGGATCTAATATTCAGAATTGTGTCTATAATTGTATTATATACTTAAAAATTGCCAAGAAAGTAAATCTTGTGTCCTTACCTCACACAGGTAATTATGTGAGGTGATGGAGGTATTGACTAACTCTGTTATGGCAATCATTTCTAAATTGATTCATATGTATAGTCAACACATCATATGACTGGAACTTATTGTTATATGTCTATTGTCTCTCAATAAGTCATAAAACTGAGGGGGAGAAAAACGACAACAACAACAAAAAGCTCCAATATTTAGTGTGAAGTTTTGGCTTACCCAGTGGGAGCTGATGTTCATTAACTAAGGTGTAGACAGAGAGCCTGATGGGGTACATGGGGATGCAGAAGTTAGATACAACTTAGCAACTAAACCACCAACTACCAACAAGTACAAAAGAAGGAGCAAGTGTGCTGGACCTTCTATAGTAAGTGGAGTGAGAGGGGTGAGAATTTCATGTTAGTGGTATCTCTCACACTTCTTGTTTCTTGTCTGCCCTCTGCTTGGTTCTTTTATTCCAAGAGCAATAAAAATGTCAGTACCAGGAGATGACATGAGATGATACAGTTGCTTGGCATCAAACAAAACAGGCAAAAGCTGGAAAGAGTAAGAAAACTGTGTTGCAATTAAAAAAAATTTTTTTTCTCTTGCTAGCTATCACTTTTAAGTTGCATTTCTTTTGTTCTCCATTTTGATTGTTATCCCCTAGCCTCTTGCCTTTCCCTTTTGCATTTATTATTGGTATTTCCGTCCAATTCTGTTTTCAGCCTTATTTATGATATTTAAAAGTAATTTTCTGTAGTTATGTTAGTTTGCAGTTCTCAAGTTGTCTCCTTAGGTTATCAATTTCTCTTCAACTCTCACTCTACTTTTCTTAAAGATTACTGCTTTGAGTCCTTATTTTTTTTTGATTTCATAATTGGAGCAATTTATTTCTTTAGCATACAATACTTGTTTAAAAAACTAGTGTTTTGATTATTTTTGCTTATTCTTTGAGTTACATTTTTCTATAGCCAGAATTTTTCATCTTCTTTGCACACATTAGTGTTTGTCATTTTGTTATTTTTCTGTATAGTTGCATAATTGTCTTGTCATTCTTAATTTTGCTCTTGTTTAAAGTGACTTGCTCTTTCTAAGGCACCTAGTTAGTCCTCTGCAAAACAAATTTAAATTCTTTTTATCTGCATGTTTTCAATACAATGTGAGGGCTGGAAATTGTATAAATCTACCCATTCGGAGTCCAAAAGCATAAACCCCTTCTTGAGAACTTGATTTTGATCTCTCTTTTGAGGGCTTTTTTTTTTTTTTTTTTTTCCTGTCTAATGTATAAATGTTCCTTTTATATTGGGATATTCTAACACAATGGATGGATACTCCTAACCTTACAGTAATTTCCCAGTGCTCATTGTTTAGCCAATGCCTACCTTAGAGTTTGTTGTCATTTTTCAGCATCATGTGAGTTCCCTCACCCATCACAACAATTTCAAAACTGAAAAGCCTAGGGCACCTATTGGTTTTGAGCCAGGTTTTTTTCAGTATATGACAGGAGCAGAATCTCACCTGGATTTCTCAATGAGTTTCTTTGTTTGATACTCCTGTTTTCTCTGGGGATTCTAGAATATTTACTTTCTCTTGTTCACAGTATTTCTCAGTTACTATGTATTGTAGGAAAAACTGGCTCCCTGTGGTTATGGTGACTGCATTTTCTCTTTCTGCAATTCTCCCAGACTGGAGAGGGAACATTGTGAGCAGCTTATTCCTTTTGTCTCTGTTGAGATAGTTTAATATTGATTCTTAGACATTTTTCAGAGACTTTTCCATGAATATTGGAGACAATTGCTGGATTTTGTCAGCCCACCTTCATTTTAAAGTGTAGATTCTGGGAAGGAAGGGCTTACATTTTTAAAATTAAAAATAATTAATAAAATGCAATAACCACCCCCCCTCATGTTTTTCTTGAAACGACACAGGATTATTTCATTTCCAGGAAACTTCTGTTAGGGCTATACCTTATGAAGTTTTAATTTATACAAGCTTTATTTACTATCTTAATGTGTAACTTTAACTAGTTTATAGAAATATTTAGACTTACACAGCTTTTGGTTTCAGCTGAATTTTCCCAGAAAAATTATTTTAAGTGGTTCACCAGGATTTATTTTTATTTTATATATAATAAATGCAGTCCTCCAATTGCCCATTAATTTTTTTTTACAGAGATAATCAAAATGGTTAAAGGTTACTTGTTACAGCTGTGTAACATTAAAAAGATGAAAGAACTACTAATTACAATAATTAGAGAAGGAAATTGAGAGAAGACAGGAGATATATTGGGCTTATTGCTGTTTTATTTAAAGATATGCTTTAGATGATCTATTAAAGATTATTTAATTAAGAGGAATAAGATTTCCTGATCACAGACTTGAGTCAATTTGAGCAAAGAAATAGCTATGTTGAAGCTGCTGTTCAGTTAATGAGACCAAGGCTGATCCAAACACAATGTGAAGAGGAAATATTCAAGTTCCAAACTCAGTCTCCCAGGCTTATTAATTACATGTATAATTATAGAATCTGTACATTTTCCCAAACTCAACCTTACAGTCCCTCTTTACTGAAACACTATTATTCCAGAAGTTCTTAAAGTTTCTCTGTCTGTGATGCCGTTATGGTGTACTTTTTTTCCCATGACATCCATAGGCCAAAGAAATCATCATTCTGTTTGTTTAATAGGTTAAAAAAAACTTAAAAGTGTTTATATTCTAAAATGTACTAGTGATTTGAAAAACAAATGTACATAAACTGAAAAATAATTTTATTTCATTCTTGAAATATTCACTAACTTATTAATGGGTTGTGTGTGCCTATTTCAACCCTTGAATTAGATTGGATGTCACCATCCTAATTCCTCTTCCAAACTGATTTTTGAATGACAATTGCTTTAAAAATTTTTTTTCTATTATTAATGTATTAAGAGTTTATTTTCAGAGCAGTTTTAAACTCATGGCAAGTTTGAGGGAAATATACAGAGATTTCCTATGTATTTCCTGACCCCACACATGCAAAACATTCTGCATTACCAACATTCACCACCACAGCATTTGTTTTAATTGATGAAGGTATGCTGACAAGTCACCCAAAGTCCATATTGACATTAAGGTTCACTTGATATTGTATATTCTATACACTTGGACAAATGTATAATGACGTAAATCCATCATTATATAAGCATACAGAGAATTTTCACTGCTCTAAAATCCTATGTGATCCAACTGTTCATCTCTCTCCCCTCCCCCAAGCCCCACCAACCAGTAACTTTTTTATTGTCTCCATAATTTGTATAATCCAGAATTTCATATAGCTAAAAATATATAACATATAGATTTAAAAAATTAAATTGCCTTTCACTTAGTGATATGCATTTATGGTTCCTCCATGTCTTTTCATGACTTGATAGCTTATTTCTTTTTAGTGCCGAGTAATATTCCATTGTCTGGAGGTACCAACCAAGGATATCTTGGTTGCTTCCAAGTTTTGGCAATTATGAGTAAAATAAAACTCCCGTAGACATCCATTTGCAGGCTTTTCTGTTGACAGAAGTTTTAAACTCTTTTGGGTAAATATTAATGAGCATGGCTATCATATCACATGGTAAGAGTAAGTTTAATTTTGTAAGAAACTGCCAAACTGCGGCAGTGGCATTTTGCATTCCTACCTGAAATGAATGAGAGGTCCTGTTGCTCCACATCTTGGCCAGCATTTGGGGCTGTCAGTGCCTAGATATTGGGTATTCTAATAGGGGTGTAGCAGTATTTCATTGTTGTTTTAATATGCATTTCCCTGATGATCTATGACATGGAACATCTTTTCATATGCTTATTTGCCATCTGTGTATCTTCTTTGATGGGGAGTCTGTTAAAATCTTTAACATTTTTTAAATCATATAGTTTGCTTTCTTATCACTGAATTTTAAGAGTTCTTTGTGTGTTTTGGATAAAAATTCTTCAGCAGATGTCTTTTACAAATATTTTCTCCAAACCTGTTTTATCTTCTGATTATTTTAATATTGTCTTTCACAGAGTGTAAGTTTTTAAATTTAATGGAGTCCAGCTTATCAATTCTTTCTTTCATGGATATTACCTTTGGTATTATATGAAAGAAATCATCACTGTATCTAAGGTCATCATATTTTCTCATATTTGCTTTCTAGGAGTTTTATAGTTTTTAGTTTTACTTTTATACCTGTGATCAACTTTGAGTTAATTTTTGTGAAGGGTATAAGGTATATGTCTAGGTTGGTAATTATATTTTATCACAAAAAACACTAGAAATCTAGCTTGCAAAAATGCATTATTATTCAAAAGAATGTAGTACAATATAATGCTAAAATTGTTAACTTCTTCAAGCTAGTATTTTACACATTGTTCAATAGATATTCAGCATTGCTGAATTTCCTTTGAAAATTTAACATATCCTACAGAATTCCCATGAGTTCAGGTGGTATATAGACGTGTCACAAGATACATTTTGGGAATTGTGGGTATCTACCATTGATAGAAAAACCAAGGGTCTAAAATGTATAAAAAAACAAATCTACAGACATTATTAAAGCAAAATGCTAAGTAGCAGAAGATATTTGAAGTACAACTTAGATATTTGAAGTACAACTGGGAGAAAATATTTGCCAATGATGTTGCTGACAAGGGCTTAATTTCCAAAATGTAAAAATAGCTCATACAATTCAATAACAACAACAAAAAACAAACAAACAAAAAAAAAACAACCTACTCAAAAATTGGGCAGAAGACCTAAATAGGCATTTCTTCAAAGAAGGCATACAGATGACCAATAGGCACATAAAAAGATGCTCAACACTGCTAATTATTAGAGACATGCAAATCCAAATTCCAATGCAGTACCACCTCACACCAGTCAGAATGGCCATCATAAATGTCTACAAATAATAAATGCTGGGGAAGGTGTGGAGAAAAGGAAACTCTCTTCCACTGTTGGTAGGAATATAAGCTGGTGCAGCCACAGTGGAAAAATGGTATGAAGGTTCCTCAAAAAGCTAAAAGCAGAGTTACTGTATGATCCAGCAATTCCACTCCTGGGCATATATACAGCCAAAAACTATAATTCAAAGATTCATGAACCCTATGTTTATAGCAGTACTTCACAATAGCCAAGACATAGAAACAACTTAAATGTTCATCAATATATGAACAGATAAAGAAGATGTGCATATATACATACATATAATGGAAAATACTCATACTCAGACAAAATAAAGAATGAAATGTCATTTGCAACAACACTGATGGACCTAGAGATTATTATACTAAGGGAAGTAAGTCAGAAAGACGAAGACAAATACCATATGATATCTTTTACACATGGGATCTAAAATATGACAAAAATGAACTTATCTAAGAAATGGACTCACACATATAGAAAATAGACTTGTGGTTGCCAAAGGAAGGGAGGGGAGAAGATGAATGGGAGTTTGGGATTGGCAGATGCAAACTATTATATGCAGAATGAATAAACAAGGTCTTAATGCATAGCACAAGGGACTATATTCAATATCCTATGATAGACCATAGTGGAAAAGAATATGAAAAATGTCTATGTATTAATTATTAATATGTATAATTGAATCACTTTCTATATATGACAAACCCACAGCAAGCATCACCCTCAATGGTGAAAAAATGAAGGCATTTCCCCTGAAATCAGGAACAAGACAAGGGTGCCCACTCTCACCACTACTATTCAACATAGTGTTGGAAGTGCTGGCCACAGCAATCAGAGCAGAAAAAGAAGTAAAAGGAATCCAGATAGGAAAAGAAGAAGTAAAACTCTCACTGTTTGCAGATGACATGATCCTCTACATAGAAAACCCTAAAGACTCTACCAGAAAATTACTAGAGCTAATCAATGAATATAGTAAAGTTGCAGGATATAAAATTAACACACAGAAATCCCTTGCATTCCTATATACTAACAATGAAAAAACAGACAGAGAAATTAAGGAAACAATACCATTCACCATTGCAACAAAAAGAATAAAATACTTAGGAGTATATCTACCTAAAGAAACAAAGGACCTATACATAGAAAACTATAAAACACTGATGAAAGAAATCAAAGAGGACACAAACAGATGGAGAAACATACCGTGTTCGTGGATTGGAAGAATTAATATTGTCAAAATGGCTATTCTACCCAAAGCAGTCTATAGATTCAATGTAATCCCTATGAAGCTACCAACGGTATTTTTCACAGAACTAGACCAAAGAATTTCACAATTTGTATGGAAATACAAAACACCTCGAATAGCCAAAGTAATCTTGAGAAAGAAGAATGGAACTGGAGGAATCAACCTGCCTGACTTCAGACTCTACTACAAAGCCACAGTCATCAAGACAGTATGGTACTGGCACAAAGACAGAAATATAGATCAATGGAACAGAATAGAAAGCCCAGAGATAAATCCACGAACCTATGGACACCTTATCTTTGACAAAGGAGGCAAGGATATACAATGGAAAAAAGACAACCTCTTTAACAAGTGGTGCTGGGAAAACTGGTCAACCACTTGTAAAAGAATGAAACTAGAACACTTTCTAACACCATACACAAAAATAAACTCAAAATGGATTAAAGATCTAAATGTAAGACCAGAAACTATAAAACTCCTAGAGGAGAACATAGGCAAAACACTCTCCGACATAAATCAAAGCAAGATCCTCTATGACCCACCTCCCAGAATGTTGGAAATAAAAGCAAAACTAAACAAATGGGACCTAATGAAACTTAAAAGCTTTTGCACAACAAAGGAAACTATAAGTAAGGTGAAAAGACAGCCCTCAGATTGGGAGAAAATAATAGCAAATGAAGCAACAGACAAAGGATTAATCTCAAAAATATACAAGCAACTCCTGCAGCTCAATTCCAGAAAAATAAATGACCCAATCAAAAAATGGGCCAAAGAACTAAACAGACATTTCTCCAAAGAAGACATACAGATGGCTAACAAACACATGAAAAGATGCTCAACATCACTCATTATTAGAGAAATGCAAATCAAAACCACAATGAGGTACCATTACACGCCAGTCAGGATGGCTGCTATCCAAAAGTCTACAAGCAATAAATGCTGGAGAGGGTGTGGAGAAAAGGGAACCCTCTTACACTGTTGGTGGGAATGCAAACTAGTACAGCCGCTATGGAAAACAGTGTGGAGATTTCTTAAAAACCTGGAAATAGAACTGCCATATGACCCAGCAATCCCACTTCTGGGCATACACACTGAGGAAACCAGATCTGAAAGAGACACGTGCACCCCAATGTTCATCGCAGCACTGTTTATAATAGCCAGGACATGGAAGCAACCTAGATGCCCATCAGCAGATGAATGGATAAGGAAGCTGTGGTACATATACACCATGGAATATTACTCAGCCATTAAAAAGAATTCATTTGAACCAGTCCTAATGAGATGGATGAAGCTGGAGCCCATTATACAGAGTGAAGTAAGCCAGAGAGATAAAGAACATTACAGCATACTGACACATGTATATGGAATTTAGAAAGGTGATAACGATAACCCTATATGCAGAACAGAAAAAGAGACACAGAAACACAGAACAGACTTTTGAACTTTGTGGGAGAATGTGAGGGTGGGATATTTGAAAAGAACAGCATGTATACTATCTATGGTGAAACAGATCACCAGCCCAGGTGGGATGCATGAGACAAGTGCTCGGGCCTGGTGCACTGGGAAGACCCAGAGGAATCGGGTGGAGAGGGAGGTGGGAGGGGGGATCGGGATTGGGAATACATGTAAATCCATGGCTGATTCATATCAATGTATGACAAAACCCACTGGGAAAAAAAAATAATAATAATAAAAATTAAAAAAGAAAAAAAAAAAAAAAAAAAAGAATCACTTTGATGTACAGAAGAAATTAGCACAACATTGTAAATCAACTGAACTTGAATAAAATAAATTTAAAGCAGTTCTACAAAGCAATGATAAAAGAAAAAATAATTCAACAGGAAAAAAATGAGTAAATGCCATTATTTTGTAATGAAATATTTCCAAAGTATTTTATAGGAGAAATATATGAAAATGCAATTGATTTCTATAGCAATAAGTGAATAAAAAATAAAACTATAATAGATACCATCATATACTCACTGTAGTGATTTAGCAATACATAGAAATCATCAACAATTTCTATTTTTCCAAAAGTACAGAATGAAAAAATTTTTATATACTACTTGTAGGAGTGTAAACTAGTATATGGACTATGGAAATGAGTTTGGTCATTAGAAATTCACATATTCTCTAAAATGTAACTCCACTCCAAATATATACTCTAGACGCATGCATGCTCAATTACACAGATGTTGCTCAGATTGAGAAAAACTGGAAACAAACTAAATCTCTAATAAAATAAAGAATTAAATTGTATATTCATGAAAGGGTATATTACACAGGAAGGAAATGAACAATATTGAACACAGGAAGGAAATGGAAAATAAAATGTCATATCAAAGCCAGACACATAAAACATAGTATGTGAAGCCACTGATATAAATTTCAAAATTAAACAAAATTAAATGATTTTTCATGGATTGCTGGAGGTAAACTCAACAAAACAAATTACTGATTCCCGCAGGTTTTGGAGTAGGGGTATTTTATAGAGAGTAAGATTTTGTGGGCTTCCCTCATGGCTCAGAAGGTAAAGAATCTGCCCATATCGCTGGAGACCTGAGTTTGATCCCTGTGTTGGGAAGATCCGCTGGAGAAGGGAACAGTTACCCACACCAGTATTCTTGTCTGGAGAATTCCATGGACAGAGGAGCCTCACAGGTTATAGTCCGTGGGGTCACAAAGAGTCAGACATGAACGAGCCACTTTCACTTTCAAGATGTTGTGAGGAAGAGACAATTGGGAACAATTTAGGAGATTCTAACAATGTTATATATTTTGATCTGAGAGATAGATACACAATGTTGACTTTGTAATAACTTGTTTAACTGCAAGTTTTGTTTTACACTCTTTTCTATGAATGTATTACATGTCTCAATTTAAAAAATAAATGGTTAAAAAACTAGGAAATACAAAATCAAAAGGTTAAGAACTGATTAAAATAGAATTTAGTATCTTTTTTTTTTTTTTTTAAGAATTAGGTGAAAAGTTTAGATAGCAAAAATTAGCATTTAAAATTTTGGGTGGAGAGAGATGATTAGTAGTTGCATTTTCTACATTTCTGCTGTGTTTTTTCTCAAGATGTATCAACAATAAACAAACAAAAAATCAAAACAGGCCATGTATAGTAACAAAGCACACTTACTCTCCAGTACCTTCTGTAGTTGTCCCTACTGTATAGTATAATGATGTTTTTACTGGTAGTTTTTACAGGTTTTGCAGGTTGTAGAGTCACATGAGACAAAAGCAAAAGAGTTTTCTGCAGATTAATGGATTATATTACTATCTAGAGTAGAATGCATAATGGAAAAGGGATGATTGACAGGTCTAATTGGTAAAAGCAGAACAAACTTGAGAAGATGCATGTGGAAATAAATTACTTTGCTAAGATCAAGCTGTTTCACCATTACAAAAAAGTTAGAAGAAAAGTTTAATTTTATTTAAAATTCATTTGTTAGGCTACAGAGAGGGAAGATCTATACTTTGAAAGTGAACATGATATAAGATGTAAATTTTATAAGTGTTTGTAACCCAATGGAACATGGATAATCAATTGTTATTATCTAGGCTTACCTAGGCTTTAATTGTCTTCATCATATAATTTTGACTGAGGGGCTAAAATGAGTAAAAAATTAAAAAATACATTTTTAAACAATTTCTGGAATGAGTGTGTGTGTGTGTGTTCAATCATATCTGACTCTTTGTGACCCCATGGACTGTAGCCTGCCAAGATCCTCTGTCCACGGAATTTTCCAGGCAAGAATACTGGAGTGGGTTGCCACTGTCTACTCCAGGGGATCTTCCTGACACAGGGATCATACCCGTGTCTTTTGCATCTCCTACATTGTCAGGTAGATTCTTTATTACTGTGCCACCTGTGAAGCCTGTTGTATCACAGACACACCAAAAACACGTATTAAAAAAAAATTAATAAGATTTTTTTTCTTGAAAACAGCTATACAACCTCCATCTGCCAATGTAGAAGAGGAAGGAGTTGTGGGATGGATCCCTGAGTCAGGAAGATCCTCTGGGGTAGGAAATGGCAACCTACTCCAGTGTTCTTGCCTGGGAAATCCCATGGACAGAGGAGCCTGGTGGGGTCACAAAGAGTCAAACACTACTGAGCAACTGAACATGCACGCACAGCCTAAAGCAAAATGTTTAAATGTTTTATATATTGACAATGTAAATATTTAAAATAAAATACAAGCCTTTTTTTTACTTGTGTTACAATCTATTTAAGGCATTTTCTGTAGCCCTCCTGCAAAAGTGGCCATGCTCAGAGTAATGTCTTTCCATTAAACTCTATTGATTCTGGTAGTAGGTTGCACAAGATCAGGGATTGAAGAGCAAATGGACTGGTGAAAAGAAGTTGTGCATAGCTTTGGTCAACCCATAGGTAACTTTTTTGTTTGTTTTTGAAAATTTGAAAGAAATTCCTTCTTTTTTATCAAAGGGAAGTTTGGCTTTATCCCACCCCCCATCACTCCACTCCATACCCACTTCCCATAAGCTGGGTGTCTTGTGCAATGTACAGTATGCAAAATCACACTCGATTACTCTGTAGCTGAGGGACTCCAGGTTCAAGATCTATTTTATGATGATATTTTTTTAAGCCACTTTAATTTGACAAGTTAGGTTAAATACTATATGTAAATATATATATGAATGAAATTGTCTACTTAAACACACACACACACACACACACAAATACTTCAGGCTAATTAATTTAGTAAAAGTTCAACTAAATATTTTAATGTGAAACACTATTTTCAACAATCTGTTTATACCAATAGATCAGACTGTTCTGTTTCCATCTGTCTTAATAAGTTTAGTATCACAGTTATGTTGTAGTGCAATTTATTTTGCCAAGATATCTTTTTAATGTTATGAATCTTGTTGCTTGTGATATGACACATTTGTTAAAAATGAATACTTTTGCGTGAAGTAAGTAATGTACATGATATAAGTTGTATGTCCTATAGGAAAACAATATGATCGTACCTCAAAGTCCTGTTGACTTTTATTTCCTATTTTAAAAGCAAAAATAGTTTATAGCACCATAAACAGCATGTAATAAATACTTTTCATGATGTGACAATGTGAATACTGGTCCCAATAAATGTATTATTGTCCTAACACTCACAGCTCATTAGAGAAATGCTGCCAGTTTGTAAACAAATATGCAAGCCATCAAACCTTAAGGCCAAACTTGATCAGCAGAAGAATTTTAATTAGAAATGGCTCAAATCCCAGATCACAGGTATGAAAAAAATAGTATAAAATGTGAGCTTTGAAATAGACGGAAATTTTATTTCACTGATTTCTTTAAGCTATTCCATCTACAATATATTGTTCTTGGCTTCTTGGAAGAAGACTAAAAACAAGAATGCTTGACTGATTAGGATTATTCCCATAGGAAATAATAGATGCCTGTTATTAATTATAACATCAAATGCAAAATAAGAAGTGATTTTTTATTTCTATTTTTGATGCCAGATTATTAAAGTAGATGAAAATAATGTAATTAAATTTGCTTTTCAGATAACAGCAGGGAAAATTTCACTATGTCAGATCATTGGTTACTCTACTAATTTTCAATTTTCTATGAGGTAATATAAGGTACTTAAATGTTAGTTGTTGCAGAATCTTATTTCTGAGTAAATATACTCCATTGTTCTTTAGAATGATGATGTCTTTCAATTTTTTACCAAGAAACACACACAAAAATATATTTTCCATCATGATGTAGCATATATGTATGAATTACATTTGTGTGCATAAGCAAAATTTCATACACACACACCCCGAATGGCCTTCATAGGTGTAAAAACTTGCATATAATCCACACTATGCTTCCTTGGAAGCTCAGATGGTAAGAATCTGCCTGCAACACTGCAATGCAGGAGAGGCAGGTTTGCTCTCTGGGTCAGGAGGATCCCCTGGAGAAGGGAATGGCAAACCACTTCAGTATTCTTGCTTGGAGAATTCCACAGACAGAGGAGTCTGGCAGGCTACAGTCCCTGGAGTCACAAAGAGTCATACATGACAGAGCAACTAATACAAACATGCTATTTTATCTATTCTATAATTTTCATTAATAATAATATCATTTTATTATTTTTCATTAAGAAAAAATAAATTAAGATCTCAAATCTCCTCAAATTAATGTTACTGACTTTACTAACAGTTTGAAAAACGTCCCCTTTCTCTTTCCCAGCTGGAACCATGGAGGGTGCAGAAGAGAAGAAAAAGAAAGTTCCTATTGTGCCAGAAACCCTTAAGATAAAGGGAAGGATTTCAGAAAGATTAGGATCAAGTGCCTTAGAAAGAAATTTTCCCAAAAGATGCTTTGAAAGGCAAGGAGGAAGCTTATCCATGAAAAAGCTAAGCACTTCACAAGGAATACAGGCAGATGTGAACTGCATTTGAACTGAAATGTGAATGGCTGTGGTCGCAAGATAAGCCTGCAACTTTTTTGTACCCATGGAACCCAAATTGGCATTTGTCATCAGAATCAGAGTTATCAATGGAGTGAGCACAAAGTTTCTGAAGGTGTTACAGCTTCTTTCCCTTTGTCAGATCTTCAACAGCACCTTTGTGAAGTCCAACAAGGTTTCAATTAACATGCTGAGAATTGTGGAATCATACATTGCATAGGGGAACCCAAATTTGAAGTCCGTAAATGAATTGATCTACAGCATGGCTATGGCAAAATCAACAAGAAACAAATTGCCTTAATGGATAATGTGTTGATTTCTCAATCTCTTGGTAAATATGACCTCATCTGCATAGAATATCTGGTCCATGAGATCTGTACTTTTGGAAAATGTTTCAAAGAAGCAACAGCTTCCTGTGGCCCTTTAAATTGTCTTCTCCATGAGGCAGAATGAAGCAAAAGACCACCTATCATTTGCATCCACTCTCTTGAGTTACTTCTACAGGGAGTTGTCGCAGTTAATTGTTCATTCTATTACTTTATTTATTTTTTTGAAGAAAAGGCACACTTTAAGGCTGAAGCAGGGAAAGACAGAACTGTATTTTAATTCCAACTCTACCATGTGTTATTTGTTTGTTTCTGAGACTGCTTTCTTATTTACAAATCTATACTAACAATTGATATCCATGTTTGTTATATAGATTAAATTTTATGATGAATACAAAGCACTAAATTTAAAAAAAGTCAATAAATGTTAAATGATGTTAATGCTAATGGCTGTCTTACAATATACAGCACGTCTGCAAATAATTTTGTTTGTGTTCTGTTGGACTTCTTGCTTTATCACATCTTTCTTCCTTTTATTTTTGTCTTAAAAACTGAAGCAATGTAACCAACTGCCATGAACCCATTGACATGACTTCTGTTCTTTGATTTAAACAATTTATCTATAAAATGTATGATCATAATCTTAACTTTATCATGTCAGAAAAACATTGGTAATAATGCTAATTAAATAGTGATAGATTACATGGAATTTTCTACAAAGTCACACATGTATAACTCTATTAGACACATATAAAAATAAGTCATCTTTGGGGGGGAATACCAAAGGGAATTACAGGATCAGTATGTTACACTCATTCAACAATTATTTCCCATGCTTCAAAAAACAGAAACTCTGTATCTAGCTACTTTGCATAAACAAAAAATATGTATCTAGCAAAAATAAAGGACCAAGGGTATTCCATTAATATTTTCTCAAATACAAACCTGACATGGAAGTACTGCATCTTACAAATCCTGTACTATGTTCTCATTTTTTAATTCTGCACTTGAGAGATGTCAGCCTTCTGAGTCTGACTACGACAGAGTAGCTTATTTCGGACCAAATAGTTCATAATGAATAATGATTAAGAATTTTAAAAGAAATTATATAAATACAGTAGAGAGTGACCAGGACAGCTAGGCCTTGTGCCAAAATCACAAAGAGGAAAATAATGCATTGAAAGAATCAGATTTTTTGCTACTTCTTCCACTTGGGGCATTGACTGATTCTTTGTTCAGGCTTTTGATACTCATCATAATTATTTAGAGATTAATCTATTTTGCTGCATGTGGTTGTGACTTTTTTTATTTTATTGCTTGGTAGTATTCTGTTGCCTAGATAATATCAGCTGATTTATCCATTCATCTGCTGATGACATTTATTCTTTTTCCAGTATTTGGCTATTATATTATATTTGGCTACTATATGGTTAATCCCCCCATGGAAAGTGATAGATGCTCAGTCATGTCCAACTCTTTGTGACCCCATGGACTGTAGCTTGCCAGGCTCCTCTGTCCATGGGATTTTCCAGGCAATAATAATGGAGTGAGCAACCATTCCCTTCTCCAGGGGATCCTCCCAAACCAGGGATCAAACCCTGGTCTCCTGCATTGCAGGCAGATTCTGAGCCACCAGTGAAACCCACTGTATTATGTTGTTAAAATTGCTTTAAACATTTGGGGAAAGTCTTTCTTTTAAGGAATTGTCCATTTCATATAAATTGTTGGATTATGGACACAAGGTTGTTCGTAATTGTAGCAGTTAGTCTTATAGCATCTATAATTCCTACCTCCTAATGCTCTTGCCCTGTATAATCTCCTCCCTTGATGCGTGGACAAGACCTGTGACTTTCTTCTAGCCAATAGCACAAGGCAAAATTCTGTGCAGAAAGAATTGTACAACTGTAAAATTTCCCTCATAAATTTGAGGCAGAGTATTTCTTTTAGGCAGGAAAATGAGGCAATCATATGTTCACCTTCTTTGTTTCCCATCTCCCAAGGATCACTTTCTTAATATCCACTGTCATGAAAACCCTTTTCCTCCCAAGATTTTGCGTGTTTGTTTTTTTTTTTTTTCTTCCCTTGTGGAAGGATAAATCCGGCCCCTGTTCCTCCATCTTGGTCAGAGGCAGAAATCCCCTTATATGTTTTGAAATATAAATTTTGGGGAGAATTATGTCTGCCTCTGAATCTTGTTCATAGAATTTTATTACAGTTTCTTGAAGTAAAACTATAAAGTAGTGCCATTGCATATCATAAACATTTATAATTAAGTAACAACTCAAGTTTTCATTTCCATATTAGTTAAACATTTAAACTTATACCAACAAATAATGATTGTATTGTTCCCGTTATTCAGTTTCTCAGTCGTGTCCAACTATTTGAGACCCCATGGACTGCAACACAGCAAGTTTTCCTGTCCTTCACTGTCTCCTGGACTTTGCTGGAACTCATGTCCATTGTCCAACGAATGTATAGTGTTGTATAACCTTTTTCTCTTTTTTCTACCTTCCTTTACCAGTCTGATATCTTTATTTATTCACTTTCTCAGAAGCTTCTATTTTAATATCCTCTTAAAATCTGTAATAGGTGTTGGATGTCTCTGTCTTCTTTCCTCACGCTGAATCAGTACATAGGGGCCTCAGAGGAAAAATTTCTCATTATACACTGTACATTTCAAAAACTGAAGACACAACCAAACTTAAAGACTGCTTTGGGAATGTTGTTCACTGATTTTGGAACCTGAAATAAACAAAAAATAAAATGTCTAATGCAGTTCTACAGACAGAGATAATTTTTTTCTCCAAATGCCCTGACACCTGGTGGAATAAATCCCCTTGAATATTTTTTTTTTTAATTGCCTCATCTATTAAAGATAGAAGACCATTGCGGGACTGTGACTGTGGTACTCAGCACAAAGACACAATGGCACAAGTACTATGTGCATATAGTTGTAGTAGATTGATATAAATAATTTAATACTGAAGGGATTCTATGTTGTTGCTTAGTTGCTAAGTCATGTCTTACCCCTTTGTGATCCCATAGACTGTAGCTCACCAGGCTCCTCTGTCCATGGGGTTTCCTAGGCAAGAATACTAGAGTAGGTTGCCATTTCTTTCTCCAGGGGATCTTTACAACCCAGGGTTTGAACCCATGTCTCTGGCTTGGCTGGCCGATTCTCTACCACTGAGCCACATGGGAAGCTGTAATAATTAAGCTCTAACTATATATTTTTTTCTTAAGTTTATATTCACTTATAGCTATGGAACCAAGAAATGCCCTGCGGAGTCATCCCCCAGGTAAAGGCCTCTCCGTGTCCCCTGTCTCCTGTTTGTAGAAAAGCTGAAATCTCTCAGACTTTCCTGAGTCAAAAAAGAACAGACTCAAGCAGTTAATGATTAGGAAAATAGAATCACAGACTCACTGTCTAATGTACATTCCTGAGTTGTTTTACAGACACTATAACTGCCACCAGAGGGAAAAAGCTAACTGCATGACAACCAGACTGTATCCATTACATAAGCTTGTCCATCTTGAGCAGTATTGAGGCTATGGCTAGGACAATTTCAAGAACTGGCCTTAAAAGGATGGGATTAACAGTATTTCTCACAATAATCTACATATTTATGGGTATTAAAATGATTGTAGCTTGCTCTATCCATACATGTAAGTGGGCAATGAAAACGATCAACAAAGAGATTCTTCAAATCCAAATTAAAGTCTTTTTTTTTTTCTAAGACTTCAATACCCTTTCTCAGCATGAAGCAATTACAGGAGACAGACCTTTGTCCCTAATCCCATAGAAAAGAAATGAAATGATATCTGATAGGGTTGAGTGGGGGGATTTGTAAGCAGTTCTTTGCAGGGAACTACCCTCAGCAAGAAATCCCTTCTCCTCGTCACTATAGCAAAACTATATTGCAACTAAACTTAAACCAGGCACCTCTATTCTCTGCTCATCTCCAGTCCAAGCACACTTTTCAAATCATTTGATCATACATGCCTCACATAACCTGTTGTTGCTTCCTGTAGAGCAAAGAAATAGACATGAAGAATAATGTAATTAACAGAAGACCAAACCTTTCCCCTAGCTTCCCCTTCAGTAATCTTATGAAAAAACTGTGTGAACAAACTGTGGGCAAGGTTAGTATGTAAAGAAAGATCATAAGACATTAACAAGCTTGCATTTAGTAGGGGTGACAATGGCTCTGCCCTCTGTCTCAGTGATTAACTGAGATTTACTTCCACTTTTCCCTTTAAAATTTTCATAGCCAAGCAGAATCTTCAGAGATGGTTTTTGGTGGACCCTGAGTTCACCATCTCCCTAGACTTACAGTGATCTTATTAAAAGCAACTTTCTTTTCTACCAACAACTGCCTCTTGGGTATTGATTTTTTGAGTGGCAAACAGCCAGACATGAGTTCAGTTATAGGTAAAAAGTTATAACCATCCTATAATTATTATGTAACTTTATTCAAGAGAGACCTAAAGTTTTCCAATTAGCTATCATTTGCAAAATCAACTAATAAATTATAGTTAATTATTTGCTGAAATAATTAGTTAACTAATTAACCAACTCATTAAATTGTCAATTAAGCTTATCATAGAGCAAATAGAACTGCTTGTGAAAAACCATGATGTTAAAAGTGAAGACATACAGGAAATACTCTTCATAGAACAGAAATGATAGACTCATGCTTGACAAGAGAAAAAATATTACTATCACTAGCCTTCTTTTCCCTTAAACTTTTTTGACCAAGACTAAGAATTTTTTTTTTTTTTTTTAATAAGTCATAGGAGAGTTTCCTCCAGGGGGTAAAAGTAACAAGTTTCAGAATATAGAGTAAGTGAAAAATTTGTGAGCTCTGAAAATTTTTATTTTCAGCAACACTTGATATTATTACATTCTAATTAGTGTGTGAACATTTAAAAAATGATTTTAAAACAACTTGCATATGTCATTTACCATAATATGAAATACTTGGACATACACAGAGTTTCTTTTTTTAAAAAATAATGTTAAATTACCATTATTTCTATTAGTAGTGTGCCCTATTGGCTCAATTTCAATACATGTAGGGAAGTGTAGTAGTTTATCAATCCATTGACAAAGAAAGTGACAAAATTATTAACAAGTTCAAAATTTCACATGTTAACTTTATCATTACAATAGAGGAAAAAGTAAATGATCAGATTTGTAAATGCATTAAACACCAATTATATCTTTATATCTTTGTAAGTTTTATGTTCTTCAAAGATAATGATAAACATTATTATGTAAAGTGTCATTAAGTAATAAGAAATATCTGTGTTATGCAATTATTTATAATTAATACATAATTATATAATTCTTTTTTCATTTATCATTTTCAAAAAGTATTATATGAATACAGCAGACTGTGCATAAATATTACCCTTTTCAGCCAACGTTCCTTGAAATAATATAAAATGAACTTTAAGAAGAAAATATTTCCATAGCAGCACTGAAAAAGAAATCTATGATCAGTGGAATAAATACATTAAGAAGATACATATCACAGTCTGAAAAACCCAAGATAGGAAAAATATGCAGGTGCGAATATGAAGATAAAATTAAAATATCTTCTGTTTGATGCCTCAATTCATTTTCTTTTTCTTTTTGCTCCTGCACATTTTTGAATTATAGCATAATACAGGAAAATGCTGAAATCATACCTGTACAACTGAACAAATTTTTGCAAAATGAACTCACCCATGTAATCAGAACCCAGAGAAAAGAGCCCACTATTACCAGTATCCCAGTATACTTACTTGTATCTCACTCCAGTTACTAATCTCACCAGCAATAACTATTTCCCTTTTGTAAATGAGACTGTGGTAACTCATTGTGTTCTATATTTGCTTGCATATGCTACACAATTTTCACATGCTTATTAGCCATTCTCTTTTGTGAAATCACTGTCAAATATTTTGTGCATTCCTAAAATTGGATTGGCCTTCCCTGGGATACTTTATATCCTACTACTGTTCATGACTTCATTTTTTACTTCCTTAATACTGTCTTTTAATAGGCAGAGATTTTTAATTTCAGTGATGTCCAGTTTGTGATAATGATTTTTATGTCTTTTTAAGAAAGATGTTACTTCAAACTGCTGCAGATATATATTGTTATCCAATTGGTCACAATAGTCATATCTAATCATTTCGATACCTTGAGTATCTGTTGCAATGTTATTTTTAATTTATGATATTCATAACATGTCTTTTCTCCCTTTTTTTCTCAATTAATTTCTCTAGAGGTAAGTTAAATGTGTTAATTGCTTAAAGGACCAGTGTTTAGTTTAGCTCATTTTCTCAAATGTATGTTTTCTATTCTGTTTAATCAGTTTCTGTTATTTTGCTGTATCTTTACTTGAATTTATTTTTGCTTAATTCATTTTTTCCCCTCCAGTTTCATAATCTAGAGCCCTTTATATTTTTATTCAGGCTTTTATTATTTTTTATTTTATTCATTTAGAGATATGACTTTTTCTCTGAACACTGGCTTAGTTGCATCTCCCAAATGTTCACTTGTCTTAATTCCATTATCACTGAATTCAAAATGGTTTCTAACTTGGCTTGTTTTACTATATCTTTACTTCCATAATCTTTGTGCTTAATTTGATGCATTCAAGATTATAACCTTGTCTCCACTATTGAAAAGTTGATTATAATGAGTCATAGTTTATGGATCTCTTTTGAGTTTACTCTGTTGGAGTTCATTTAACTTCCTGAATATGTATGTTTGTATGTGTGTTTTTGGCTCTGTGTGTGTCTGTTTTAGATTAAATTCAGGGAGTTTTCTGCCATTATTTTTCCAGATGCTCTTTCTGTCCTTTCATCTATTTCTTGTTCCTCTAGGATTCCTATTATGTCTATATTAGTATGTTTAATGATGCCCCCAATGTCTCTTGGGCTTCCCTTGTAGTTAAGTTGATAAAGAATCCGCTTGCAATGCAGGAGACCAGGTTCGATCTCTGGGTTGGAAAGATCCTCTGGAGAAGGAAATGGCAACCCACTCCAGTATTCTTGCTGGAGAATCCATGGACAGAGGAGCCTGGCCCTCTGTCCATGGAGTTGGACATGACTTAGCGACTAAACCACCACCACCCATGTCTCTTAGACTGTGCATTTTTTTCTCCATTCTTTTTCCTTTATGCTCCTCAGACTAGACAATTGCTCTGTCTTCAGGTTCTCTTATACATTATACTTACTGTCTGCTAAAATCTACTACTGAACTTCTCTAGTGAATTTTTCATTTGTTACTATACATCTCAGTTCCAGTATGTCTGTCTTTTTTGTTCTTCTTCACATTTAAAAAAAAAATTTCTCTTCATATTCTCTATTTTTCATATAGTGTTCTCTTGGTTTCCTTTAGCTTTTTGGCTGTGGTTTCCTTTAGCTCTTCGAGCATATTTAAGATAGTTGATTTAAAGTATTTGCCTAGTAAGTCAGTCCAATGTCATACTTTCTTAAAAGCAATTTTTGTGAATTTTTTATGTGAATGTGTTACATTTTCTTGTTAAAGAAATGTCTTCTTCATTGAAAACTTGCTATTTTGAATATTATAATGTGGTAACCCTGGAAATACAATTATTTCCTTCTTCACAGTTTTTGTGTATTGCTTTCTATGCCCTGTAGGTGTTTGTTTAGTGTTTTCCAAATTACTTTTGTAAAGTGTGTGTTCTTTCTCATGTTTGATCTCTCAGGTCTCTTCTTATTAGAGATTGGCAGAATTTCCTTGAACACCAGGAGTCCTCTTCCACCTTGGGGTGGGGTGGGCTGGGAAATAGAGAGAGATAGAAAAAAGTAAGTAGGTAAACAATAACAAAAAAAGAAAAAAATGATCTCTCATAATCTTTGCAAATTTACTCTGTGCTGGGAGCACTCCTTCACCCTTCAATTCTTAGCAAGGGTCTTTACAATTCTGCCTTATCTTTACTTTCTACCTACATGCAGTAAGCCTAGAGATGATAGTTTAGGGTCTTTACAGGTCTTTTCTGAGCATGTGGTATGCCTGGGCATGAATGTCATTTTCTATGTTTCCCAGAATGCACGGGTTTTGGCATGCCCTAATTTCCCCCAAAAAACATTCTTTCTAACTTTTCCTCCATGACTTTCAATCTCTATAGTTTGTTTGAACTTTAATCTTTTCCCCTAGGCAAGAGAAATACCTGACACTTTTCTATCCTGAAAGAGTTCTAAGTTAGGCAAAATGAAGACAGATGTTTCTCCTGAATTGTTCAGGTTCATACAAGCACAATTCTTTGGTAATAAAGTTTGCTCTACTCCCTACAGATACAGGAAGCTGCTTTCCAAGCTGGGAATCTAGGCTACTGCAAAACCAGGGAGGCTGGTGAAGCAATGGCAATTAAAAATACCATAATGCTTTCCAATTGTTTGTTTCTTTGTTTAATTTTTTTTTTAATTTATTATTTTATTTTTGTCTGTGCTGGGCCTTCTTTGCCATACTCAGGCTGTCTCTAGTTGCTGCAAAGCACGGGATTTGATTAACCAGGGATCAAACCTGTGTTCTCTGCACTGAAAGTCAGATTCTTAACCACTGGACCACCAAGGAAGTCTCTCCAATTGTTTTTAAGTTGCTTTTTGCTTGATTAGCATTTGCTTGCTTGCTGTGAACCTTTTATTATATCCACTTTTTCTCCAATTTCTGTGAAGAGATAGCTCCTAGATGCTACCTACTTACTCTACCATTTTCACTGAAATCACTCAGAGCACTTATTTTTAAAATTACACCCTATGCAGGACCCTGATATGTCAAAATACTGCTTCTTTAAATTGGAACAATTTAGACTATGAAGGAGGAAACAGAAACAGAGTCATTAGAGTCACCCCTTTCTAGGATTTGTCTTTGGAAGTGTTTCTTTTAACATCTAAGTATTTTTGATAAACTGCTTGAAAAATCAGTGACATAAACCCATTTTGCAGATAAGAAAATTGTGGTTCCTAGACATGAAGCAAAATCTTCTAACACTACAGATAAGATAAGAAAAACCTGAGACCCAAATCTAGGTATTTTGGCTTCTTTTATATTGTTCTTCCCACCAAGCTTTTCTCTCCCCTTTCCTCTAACCCACCTTTTAATAAAGAACTATGACATTGTTAG
The DNA here is from genome assembly GCF_033118175.1 of Dama dama. Classification (NCBI taxonomy): domain Eukaryota; kingdom Metazoa; phylum Chordata; class Mammalia; order Artiodactyla; family Cervidae; genus Dama; species Dama dama. The sequence goes on from NC_083700.1 coordinate 41,095,849, forward strand.
GGGAAGCACACTGACTGAAACCACCCACCCTGGCCAGGCATGAGTTGTTTTATGACAGGAGGTCCTGGTAAGGAACATAGAACTAATAAGCCTCCACCAACCAGAAGAGTTCAGGAAAGGTCAAAAGGAAACACCACATGTCTGACCACCTCCCAGAATCCTTCTCGCTGGCATCCATCTTGGCTGAACAAGGCTGGACCACCAGGAAGGATCCTGAGTCAGAATGATTGGCTGAAGACAACCTGGAAACTAATCCCATCACCATAGGAGACTGCCAGCCACGTGGCAGGGCAGTTCTCCTGGGTTCTCTTACCCTATTGCTCTATTGCCAGGCACCCTTTCCCAATAAAATCTCTTGCTTTGTCAGCACATGTGTCTCCTTGGACAATTCATTTCTGGGTGTTAGATGAGAGCCCAATTTTGGGCCCTGGAAGGAGTCCCCCTTCATCCAACAACACCAATGAGTTTTCATTTAATTTTGAAAAATAAAAATATGTGTGAAATAGAAAAATATGGATGATATCAATGAAAATTTCTGAATTCAGAAAAGTAACAGATCACTTGATGTGAAGAACTGACTCATTTGAAAAGACCCTGATTCTGAGAAAGATTGAAGGCAGGAGGAGAAGGGGACAGCAGAGGATGAGATGGTTGGATGGCATCACCGACTCAATGGACATGAGTCTGAGTAAACTCCGGGAGTTGGTGATGGACAGGGAGGCCTGACGTGCTGCAGTCCATGGGGTCACAAAGAGTCAGACTCAACTGAGCAACTGAACTGAACTGAACAGATCAATAAAATATTAAGCAAGCTGACAAGAATTAAGGTGAAATAGATCCAGAATAAAAACTAAAGTTTGAGGATTGAACTAGTTCATACATCCATGCTAACTTCTTACCTGGTGTACTTTCTACTGCCAAATTAATACTGATATTGAATCCTGAGTTTGCCTTAAAAGGCTTATATAATGAAAAGTCTGCCTGACTGAAATAATGAAATTTTAATAGCATACAATATCCACAACTTTATATGAATTTTTTGTAATAGTCCAAAAGGTTTCACTTCTTGTTCCAAATAATGACACAAATTTTTAATTCTCCATATGGACTCATGAGGTCTTGTGCCTAAATACATGAGTGCTTGCTCAATGGTGTCTGACTTTCTGTCCGTAACAAACTACCCCCCACTCCACCCACCATCACTAGCTTTTTGGATTGTATTTAATACTTGTCTCAAGGAACTTCAACTTAATGCAGTGAAAGTTTCCAAACCCACAGTTATCTTGGCTTATTGTGAACTCTAGTTATATTATTAGTATTGGTGTCATTTATTATTCTGTGTAAACTATATAAGGTTCTTGCTCCATTATTCTAGTTACTTATTACCAGGCTATTATTGCTATTTTCCAGGTAAGCCTCCACCAATTCATGCAGCAAATTAATAATCAAATTACACAAAAGTGAAAAGCCAAAAGCAAAGTAAAAAATCCCCATGTTACATATACAAGATATGCTTTTGTATATGTATTTGATTGAAAGTCAAAGTGAGAGTCTCTTAGTCATGTCTGACTCTTTGTGACCCATTTGATTATATTCCTATAATTTTTGTTAAAAGCACACTTGTTTTTTTCACCATATCTTTATACACAGACATTGAATTGGTACATCATTTCATAAATCTCATTGGAGAAAATATTTTAAGATATAAAAATAAATATAATATGGGTTTTAATTTACTACAGCAAATTTTAAGTGATTTTTACATTTATCCCCAAAACAATGGACTTCTCTTGAAAACATTAATCTTTATCATCTCCTCTAAATTTTCTGCTTTATAATCATTTCTCACATCACCTTACCTCTCCACAAGCAACATGGCATTATAAAGATCGTCTAAATACATGTAAATGTGGAAGATATTCACATTTAAATTTATTCTGAGATTGTAATCATGCATTTTTCTTGGGATTCCATTGTCTGCTGGAAACCAGAGCTCCCTCAAAATAGCTTTGCAACTGCTATTCAATATTCATTTACTGGAAATGGTACAGTGAGAATACCACATGATGAAACACTGTGCAGAAGGAACCAAATATTCTATATAATTCAGGAAGAAGAGTGCATCTTAAAAGACATGCACTAAATTAATGGAAGCATGAAATTAGAAAGATTTATTTTAGCATTTTGTATGGTAGTGTCTCATACCACTACAGCATGTGGAATCTAGTTCCCTGACCAGGGATGGAACTTAGGCCCCCTGCATTGGGAGCCTGAAGTCTTAGCCACAGGACCACCAGGGAAGTCCCTTGATTGGCTTATATATTTGGGATGGACAGGTACACCCTGCTATATTTAAAATAGATAACCAACAAGGACCTACTGTACAATACATGAAACTCTGACTAATGTTATGTGGCAACCTGCATGGGAGGGGAATTTGGGAGAGAATGAATACATGTGTGTGTACAGCTAGGTCCCTTTGCTGTTCACCTGAAACTATCACAACATTGCTAATCGGATACCCCAGTACAAAATAAAAGGATTAAAAATGAAAACATTGTAGAAACATGGGGAAAAAAATAAAATAAAAGCAATTAACATAAGCAAAGAATTTGATGGCAGCTTAATGCCAGAGACCTGAGTTCAATCCCTGGGTCAGGAAGATCCCCTGGAGAAGAAAAAGGCAACCCACTCCAGTAATCTTGCCTGGAAAATTTCATGGAAGGAGGAACATGGTGGGCTACAATCCATAGAGTTGAAAAAAGTCAGAAACAACTGAGTGACTTTGCTTTCACTTTTGGCTACCACTAAAATCAGATTCCTAAGTCATTTAGGTATGATGTTTTCAGAATATGGCATTTACTTTGATATTATTAATGATGAGAATGTAAGGAGCCTAAGAAGCTTCTGATATTCACAGATAGTAGAAGTTCTCACAGTATATTATCCCATCTTTTTCAATATACTTAACACTGTTTTGTTAAAACCTGCATCATTGTCAAGTTACCATGCCCAAAAGGTAAATATACACTATTTTAAAAACTGCATTACAGATACAAAAGTTTTTTTTTTTTTTTTTTTTTCTTGTAATATCCAATCTATTTGTCTGTAGTGCAGGTAAAGGTGATTATCTGGCCACATATTGTTTTTCATTTCATTTTTGGAGAAATTTGGTTTAAGAATACATAAAAACAAAAAAGATGCCTAACAGCATTATAAATTTCATGGGGAAAACTGAAGTGTAAGAATATAATTTACTAAAAATCTTAACTGTCAATTTAAAAGACTGATGACCATAATTTATCATTTCATTAAGCTGGTTTTAGAAAAGGCAGAGGAACCAGAGATCAAATTGCCAACATCCACTGGATCATTGAAAAAGCAAGAGAGTTCCAGAAAAAGTTCTATTTCCGCTTTATTGACTATGCCAAAGCATTTGACTGTGTGGATCACAATAAACTGTGGAAAATTCTGAAAGAGATGAGAATACCAGACCACCTGACCTGCCTTTTGAGAAACCTGTATGCAGGTCAGGAAGCAACAGTTAGAACTGGAACAACAGAGTGGTTCCAAATAGGAAAAAGGGTACGTCAATGCTGTATATTGTCACCCTACTTATTTAACTTATATGCAGAGTACATCATGAGAAATGCTGGGCTGGAAGAAGCACAAGCTGGAATCAAGATTGCCGGGAGAAATACCAATAACCTCAGATATGCAGATGACACCACCCTTATGACAGAAGGTGAAGAAGAACTAAAGAGCCTCTTGATGAAAGTGAAAGAGGAGAGTGAAAAACTTGGCTTAAAGCTCAACATTCAGAAAACTAAGATCATGGGATCCAGTCCCATCACTTCATGGCAGATAGATGGAGAAACAGTGGAAACAGTGGCTAACTTTATTTTTCTGGGCTCCAAAATCTCTGCAGATGGTGGCTGCAGCCATGAAGTTAAAAGATGTTTACTCCTTGGAAGGAAAGTTATGACCAACATAGACAGCATATCAAAAAGCAGAGACATTATTTTCCCAACAAAGGTCCTTCTAGTCAAGGCCATGGTTTTTCCGGTGGTCATGTATGGATGTGAGAGTTGGACCATAAAGAAAGCTGAGCACTAAAGAATTGATGCTTTTGATCTGTGGTGTTGGAGAAGACTCTTGAGAGTCCCTTGGACTGCAAGGAGATCCAACCAGTCAATCCTAAAGGAGATCAGTCCCGGGTGTTCATTGGAGAGACTGATGTGGAAGCTGAAACTCCCTTACTTTATCCCCCTGATGGGAAGAACTGACTCATTTGAAAAGACCCTGATGTTGGGAAAGATTGAGGGCAGGAGGAGAAGGGGATGACAGAGGATGAGATGGTTGGATGGCATCACTGACTCGATGGACATGGGTTTGGGTGGACTCCAGGAGTTGGTGATATACAGGGAGGCCTGGCGTGCTGCAGTGCATGGGGTTGCTAAGAGTCAGACAGGACTGAGCGACTAACCTGAACTGAATTGAACTGTTATTTCATGAAAGTATAAATTAAAGTGTAAAGACATTATGCTTTTATGTCTAATTGGAGAAGAATGGGATGAAATAAAGATCAGTTCAGTTCAGTTCAGTTCAGTCGCTCAGTCGTGTCCGACTCTTTGTGGCCCCATGAATCGCAGCAAGCCAGGTCTCCCTGTTCATCACCAACTCCCAAGTAAAGATAGCCTTAGCTTAAAAATAAATCCAAATTCAATCCCTTTTCTTTGATAATCCCTTACTGTGTTTAATATAAGCAAGCAATTTACCTTCTATGAATCTCAGATTCATCATTTCTTAGATGAGGATAATAATACCTAACAAATGATTCTATGAAGTTTATAAAGGATAAGCTTTTAAAGGATAGATATAGACATTGTTTTGTTGATAGAGCAATGCTTAAATTAAAATCACTGAAAGGCTTTAGTTTTACTTACTATGAATATTCAAGTACCGTTTTCAAATAACAACATTTCAAAATATTTTGGAAATTTTACTGCAAATAACATAGTTATGTTAGACATTGTTTACTAAGTATTGGGAACTGTGCTAAATTAATCCTTGTGGCAAGCAGATCAGGAAGTTTTCATTAATCACATATAATAAACAATTTTAGCTAAAATTAGTTGCTGACCCTCAGATTGGGAGAAAATAATAGCAAATGAAGAAACAGACAAAGGATTAATCTCAAAAATATACAAGCAACTCCTGCAGCTCAATTCCAGAAAAATAAATGACCCAATCAAAAAATGGGCCAAAGAACTAAACAGACATTTCTCCAAAGAAGACATACAGATGGCTAACAAACACATGAAAAGATGCTCAACATCACTCATTATTAGAGAAATGCAAATCAAAACCACAATGAGGTACCATTACACGCCAGTCAGGATGGCTGCTATCCAAAAGTCTACAAGCAATAAATGCTGGAGAGGGTGTGGAGAAAAGGGAACCCTCTTACACTGTTGGTGAGAATGCAAACTAGTACAGCTGCTATGGAAAACAGTGTGGAGATTTCTTAAAAAACTGGAAATAGAACTGCCATATGACCCAGCAATCCCACTTCTGGGCATACACACTGAGGAAACCAGATCTGAAAGAGACACGTGCACCCCAATGTTCATCACAGTACTCTTTATAATAGCCAGGAAATGGAAGCAATCTAGATGCCCATCAGCAGATGAATGGATAAGGAAGCTGTGGTACATATACACCATGGAATATTACTCAGCCGTTACAAAGAATTCATTTGAACCAGTCCTAATGAGATGGATGAAGCTGGAGCCCCTTATACAGAGTGAAGTAAGCCAGAAAGATAAAGAACATTACAGCATACTAACACATATATATGGAATTTAGAAAGATGGTAACGATAACCCTATATGCAAAACAGAAAAAGAGGCACAGAAATACAGAACAGACTTTTGAACTCTGTGGGAGAATGTGAGGGTGGGATATTTCAAAAGAACAGCATGTATACTATCTGTGGTGAAACAGATCACCAGCCCAGGTGGGATGCATGAGACAAGTGCTCGGGCCTGGTGCACTGGGAAGACCCAGAGGAATCGGGTGGAGAGGGAGGTGGGAGGGGGGATCGGGATGGGGAATACGTGTAAATCTATGGCTGATTCATATCAATGTATGACAAAACCCACTGAAATGTTGTGAAGTAATTAGCCTACAACTAATAAAAAATAAAATAAAATAAAATAAAATTAGTTGCTGAAAGTCCCAGAGCAATTGAGTGGTGGAGCCAAGATTTATTCTAAACTTTGGCTCAACATACAAACAAGGTATTTAAAAACCAAGCTACACAGAATCCCAATAATTTTCTTGGTGTTTGGTCAGAAAACAGGATATCCTTTTCTACATTTAGTTGGGAAAAAAATTCTTGTAAACAAAATTATTTCTCTTGTTAAGATGAAAAATAAGAAAGAAATTTAAAATTCAGTTAGATATAGACGTCTGCATCATATAGGTTACATAGAGATGGCCAATAATTCCAGAACCATTTGCTGAAATAGTTCTTTTAAAACTGAATGTCTTGGCACCTACGTCAAATATCAATCAAATACCAACTGTGTGCCTGATTCTAGACTCTATTCTCTCCCATTTATTTCTATGCCTACCCTAAAAGCAATGGACTTCTCTGGTGGTTCAGGTGGTAAAGAATCTGCCTGCAATGCAGGAGATCTGGGTTTGATCCCTGGGTTGGATTCCTGTGTCGAGAAGATACCACACTATTTTGGTTACTCGAGGTTTATATTAAACCCTGGAAATCAAATAATGTGAGTTCTCCAAATATGTTCTTTCTGATAATTGTTTTGTCTCTTCTGGGCTCAATCCTCTTCATATAAATTTAGGATCAGTCTATCAATTTCTATCATAAAATCCTTCCTGGACTGTGATTGAAATTGCAGTATATCCACAGATAAATTCGGGCAGAATTGATATCTTGACAATTTTGAGTCTTCTGACTACAAACACAGTGCATTTTTCAATTTTTGAGATATGCTTTGATCAGCCAAACTTTGTAGTACAAAAAGTATTGCACATATTTTATTATATTTCTGCCTAACTGGTTCATTTTTCATTAATATTATACGCGGCACTTTTATTTCAATTTTCACTTTTTCATTGCTAGTATATTAATAGTCTATTGGTTTTTGTTGTTGTTGTTGTTGTTTTGGTATACTTAAATCATTCTATGGTTACTCTAAACTACTTAGTAGTTCTGGCAGCATAATTTGAGGCTTTTCTAAATAGTCAACTTGTTTATTAATAGAGGGTCTTATTTCCTTTTCCATAAGTAAGCACTTAATATCTTTATTATACTGATTACATACTCTGGTAAATAGAAAAAGTGAAATTAGTTTTCATTGACTTGTTCCCAAAATTACAGGGGGAGAAATAAGATTTTATTGAAAAATGGAATATGAACTTTAGTTTTTCCAAACCTGCTCTGTAAGAATGAGAATATTCTTTACAGATCCTATTGTGCTGACAGCTTTCAAACACATTTATGCATACATTGTACTGAGATGATCATACTGTTCTGTTGTTATTGTTGTTGTGTTTTGGGTTCTTTTTTAACTTTTTATTTTGTACTAGGGTAAATGGCAACCCACTCTAGTATTCTTGCCTGGAGAATTCCACGGATGGAGGAGCCTGGTGGGCTACAGTCCACGGGGTCGCAAAGTCAGACATGACTGAGCAACTTCACTATCACTATCACTACTATAGCTGATTAACAGTGTTGTGATTGACTCAATCATACATATGCATGTATCTATTCTCCCCAAACTCCCCTCCCATTCACAACATTGAGCTAAGTTCTATGTGCTATACAGTAGGTATTTGTTGGTCATCCATTTTAAATAGAGTAGACTGTACATGTCCATCCCAAACTCCCTATCCCTTCCCCCATCCTTCCATCTTTCCCCAGACAACTGTAAGGTGGATCTTTAAGTCTGTCTGTTTGTTTCTGTTTTGTAAGCTCATTTGTGTCATTTCTTCCTAGGTTCCACATTTAAGGGATGTCATACAATATTTTACGTTCTCTCTCTGACTTACTTCACTCAGTATGACAGTCTTTATGTCCATCCATGCTGCTGCAAATGGCGTTATTTCATTCTTTTTAATGGCTGGGTAATATTCCATTATCTTCTTTATTCATTCCTCTGTTGATGGATATTTAGGTTGTTTCCATATTTTGGCTACTGTCAACAGTGTTATAATGAACACTGGGGTGCATGTATCCTTTCAGATCATGTTTCTCTGAATATATACCCAGGAGAAGGATTGCAGTGCCATAACTCTATTTTTAGTTTTTTTAAGGAATCTCTTTACTGTTCTCTCTAGTGGCTGTACCACTTTACATTCTCACCAACAGTAAGGAGGGTTCCCTTCTCTCCACATCCTCTCAAACACTTATTTTATGAGGATTTTTTTTTTTTTTTTTAATGACAACCATTCTGGCTGGTGTGAGGTGACATCTTATTATAGTTTTGATTTGCATTTCTCAGGAAGCAACAGTTAGAACTGGACATAGACCAACAGACTGGTTCCAAATAGGAAAAGGAGTATGTCAAGGCTGTATATTGTCACCCTGCTTATTTAACTTATACCCAGAGTACATCATGAGAAACACTGGGTTGGAAGAAGCACAAACTGGAATCAAGATTGCCAGGAGAAATATCAAGAACCTCAGACATGCAGATGACACCACCCTTATGGCAGAAAGTGAAGAGGAACTAAAAAGCCTCTTGATGAAAGTGAAAGAAGAGAGTGAAAAAGTTGGCTTAAAGCTCAACATTCAGAAAACTAAGATCATGGCATCTGGTCCCATCACTTCATGGCAAATAGATGGGGAAACAGTAGAAACAGTGTCACACTTTATTTTTCTGGGCTCCAAAATCCCTGCAGATGGTGACTGCAGCCATGAAATTAAAAGATGCTTACTCCTTGGAAGGAAAGTTATAACCAACCGAGATAACATATTAAAAAGCAGAGACATTACTTAGTCAACAAAGGTCTGTCTAGTCAAGGCTATGGTTTTTCCAGTGGTCATGTATGGATGTGAGAGTTGTACTGTGAAGAAAGCTTGAGTGCCGAAAAATTGATGCTTTTGATCTGTGGTGTTGGAGAAGACTCTTGAGTCCCTGGGACTGCAAGGAGATCCAACCAGTCCATCCTAAAGAAGATCAGTCCTGGATGTTCATTGGAAGGACTGATGCTGAAGCTGAAACTCCAATACTTTGGCCACCTCATGTGAAGAATTGACTCATTGGAAAAGACCCTGATGCTGGGAGGCATTGGGGGCAGGAGGAGAAGGAGACGACAGAGGATGAGATGGCTGGATGGCATCACCAACTCGATGGGCATGAGTTTGAGTAAACTCCGGGAGTTGGTGATGGACAGGGAGGCCTGGCGTGCTGCGATTCATGGGGTCGCAAAGAGTCAGACACGACTGAGCGACTGAACTGAACTGAATAACTAGTGATATTGAACATCCTTCCATGTGCCTGTTGGCCGTCTGTATGTCTTCTTTGGAGATATGTCTATTTAGCTCTTCTGCTTATTTTTTGATTGAGTTGTTGTTTTGATATTGTTAAGCATTGTGAGCCATTTGTATGATCATACTGTTTTGCTTATTCAGTCTAGCCTATTATTATGGTGATATATTGATTGGTTTATCAAATACTGGCCAATTTTTTTTTTTTTTTAGGAAAAACCTTACTTGGTGACTGTCATATTATGATATAATAAATACATATTTTGGTCTTTGTCCATGGTTTCTGGCACTTAGCTCCTAAATCTCTTGCCATTTCCTAAGTGATAAGAGCTCTAGGGACAACTTTTGTTATGATCTTCATGTGCTTGTTCCTGAAAAAGAGTATAACTGAAATGGATATCTTTTTTATTCCTAATAGGCCCTTTTCAATCACATCTGTGTTTATGATAATGAAGTGATTTTTGGAAAGTCCCTAGAAAAGAACAGGATGAGAACTGTTTGCTTAAACTAATCGTGTGATTAGAGGGGTGGAATTTTAAAACCAATCCCCTGATCTCTGGAGAGAGGACAGGAGCTGAATTAATTCCTAATGGCCAATGACCTAATCAATCATGCCTATACATTGAAGCATCCCTAAAACTCCCTAAACTACAGGATTTGGGGAGTTTCTGGGGAGTTTCTGGGTTGGTGAACACAGGAAGTACTGGGAGAGTGATGTGTGTGAAATAGGGATAGAACCTCTATGCCCTTCCTCCATACCCTGACCTATACACCTTTTCCAACTGTCTACTCCTATGTTCTCTAATATATACTTGTAGAAGGAAGGCAACAGAAAACCAAGAATAAAAATAGCTGAGCTCTCCACAGTTTGGCTTCCGGCTTATTTTCCCTGTTCAAAGAAAAGAGGAGACACTATCTTGCAATAGAGGCTTCATAGACAACTGGGCTTCTCCAGTGACAGTCAGCATTTGATGCCCCATATACCTTGGCTCTTCTTGTTGCCAATGGTCAGCCTGGCAATGGTGGTGAAATAGGAGCAATTAATCTGTAGATGAGGGAGGGCTTCCTTTAACAGTTGAATTTAGAGAACCATTGGAGAGAGAAAACTATGAAGTGTTGTTTTTCAGAAATGACTATGAAAGCTTTTATCACTGCTATACCCTTAAGAGCCTAAGCTCTACGCTTTTTGAAATTTTAGGGAGAGTTAGCCTATAATTTCAAGATAGCTTAAATAGCAAAACTTGAACCACATCTTCCAAGTGTCATGCTTCATAAATCTATTTAGAACAAGCTTAAAAATCACCACCAGCAAATCATTTGCATAGCCTGTATGGCAGCTGAACTTTCTTCTGTTTAATTTTTCAGCACTGCTTTATTATAAGACATAGGTTGCAAAAAATAATAAGCTATTTGTATTGTAAGCTGAAAAGAATAAGAATCATAGAGTAGATGTGAAGCAGTCTCTTCTGAGGATAGCAAGAAAAATAGACATTTCAATGGTGCCTTTAGATTTGCAATTGGGTTGATGGAAACAAATATCCCCAGGTCATTCACCTTAAAACCTAAATAAGGAAACAAGCAATCGGCCAACCAGAGGTATAGAACTGGTATAGAATTCAAAGACTCAAGAGGCAGTGTTCTATAACAGGCTAACTTGGGGTATCCTCTAATGCACATTAATGACATCTTCTTTATGTACAGTTGGGAAGGTCCCCTGGAGGAGGAAATGGCAACCCACTCCAGTATTTTTGCTTAGAGAATCCCATGGACAGAGGATCCTGGTGGGCTACAGTCTGTGGGGTCGCAAGACTCAGACGTGACTTAGCAGGTAAACCACCACCACTACCACTCTTGTCTTGTGTCCTTTTGTAATAAAGTGGCAAGCTGGTAAGAAAACCATTTTTTCTGAGTTCTGTGACCCACTGTAGTAAATTACTGAACATTAGGGGGAAGTCACAGGAATCTCCAATTCACAGCAAGTTGATCAGGGGCAGAGGTGACTTGTGACTGGTAGCTGAAGTAAGGGGTAGGGGGAAGTCTTGGGGACTGAGCCCTTAATCTGATTCTTGGGGAACAAGGTGAGCTACCCCCAAATGTGCCATAATGGCATACTGATTATTTGAATTAAAGTTACTTAAAATGCTTGAGGGACACTCTGACACTCCTCTCCATCTCTTGATAGCAGGAAATAAACCTTTAATGTGAAATGTGCACTCCTGCATCTGAAGGAATAAAGATACCCTTACTGCCAAACATAGCGAATTCAGGGAAGTCTGTATAAAAACCTGTTATTTCTTTAATTTACTGCCCCAAGCCCAAACTCTGTTAAGATGTTTCACCAAATTGAGCAACCAAGACCTAAATTTATTTGTCCTGTCAATTTCTTACACATTTATTATTTGTCTAAAAATTGTAAGAGCTTCCTGCCTTGGCCACTTCTTAGGTCCCATTTCTAAGAGACCTCTGAACCTATGAATTAAAATTGGTTTCTTTTTCTCCTGTTAATCTGTCTTGTGTTGAGGTTATTCTTTGTCTAGTCTAAGAACTCAAGAGGGATAGAGGGGGAAATTTTCCCCTCCTGACACCTGTGAGATCTGATGCTATCTCCAAGTAGACAGTGTTAGAATATAGTTTAATTGTAGGATATCCAGTTGATGCCAGAGAATTGCTTGGAGTATCAGAAGATCCATTCATTTTGTCAGAAGTGAGGTGGTAAGAGTAGCAGTAGCAGTGTAAAGAGAAACAAAAACTTTCTTTTTCCCTTTCTCTAATAGCATGTTTTTCATTTATTGATAAATTTAATTTGCTACAACTATGTTGAATTTTTTCTTTTCTTTTCTTTATTTTTTTGGATTTATAATCCTGAGACCAGAAACATAGTTTTCTTTCCCTGTAATAACTTTTTCTGATTTGCATTTGAGGGTTATGCTAGCTTCATAAAATATGTTGGAAAGTATTATTTTTATTTCTCTTTTCTGTAGGATTAGTATTATTTCTTTCTTAACTGTTGGGCAGAAATGTACTGTGATGTATCTTTTCCTGGAACTTCCTAGCTGGGGAATTTTAAACTATGATTTTAACATCTTTAGTGTATACTCAGATATTCCAGTTATTTCCCTCTTCATAAGTGAGCTTTAGTACTTAATATTTATAGTCTGTTACGATCTCTTGTCATCTGTTTCTAACACTGTTATTTTCTATCATTATTTTTTTACTGATAAATCTTATCATTTCATCAACTTTTTGATCAATTTCAAGACCCAGAATTATGATTCATTGATTTTTCTTTTGCTTTTCTCTTCTCAATTTTATTACTTTCTCATCTTATCTTTATTATTTCCTTCACTGTGCCTGCTTTGGAAATATCCTCCTATACCACTAGTAATATTCCTTGCTCTAAAACCCACTTTGTATGATATTAAAATAGCCATGTCAGCTATTTTGGCTACTGTTTCAAGACTTGACATTCTTGATCCTTTTATTCTCAGATGGTCTGTGACTTTATAATAAACAATTTTAATTAGAATTAATTTACAACTAGATATCATATACATTTTCTTTGGTATATTTTATTTTTATGTCATCATTTATAGTTGAGTCTTTCCCACTAATTGCTTTTTGTTTACTTTTGGCTATGCCACATGGCCTATGAGATCTTAGTTCCCTGACAAGGGACTGAACCTGTGCTCCCTGTATTTGAAGCAGGAAGTCTTAAGGACTGGATCACCGGGGAAACCCCTCCTACTGACTGTTAGCACCATTTCTTTTACAATTTTCCACAGATGTGTGCGTGGACATTTTTTTAGATCTATTTGTCAATTAGCCTGTATTATTTCAAACTATCTACATTTTTATTGCATTATAGTGAATTCTGATATCAGAAGGAAATAATTGACATTTTTATAATACTGAATTTTCCCACCCACAAAGACAATGTAGTTTTCCATTTATGTATCTAACCTTTAACTGATATTATTGAATATTTTAATTTTTTCTATAAAGTCTAATTTTAGATAGGTTTATACTTATGTGAGTGAGTGAGTGGAAGTTGCTCAGTCATGTCTTTGCAACCTCAGTCACTCTTTGCAACCTCAACCTCATGGATGTAGTTTGTAATTTTATGTTATTATAAATTCTAACCCATTCATTTATATCATTTATCTGTTGTCTTGTAAAATCTATTATTGGTTTTAGCATAGTAATTTCATATCTTGTAAATTTAAAATATTTCTTACAATTTCACCAAATTTATCCGTACATTTTCTTGGATTTTTCTTTGTAAAAATGACAATGATTTCTTTTATTGCTTCATTTACCATGCATTTCATTTTATTTTCTTTTCTTAAATACTATTTAGAATTTACATTACAACATTAAATATAAATGCTGTTAATTTAACTGAAGTAAATTCTAGGTTATAACATAACTCTTTTGTTAGATTTTAATTGCTTATTATTGTTTTTATTATTTAGATATTTAAAATTCAAGTTAATGGTGAGATTAGCCTTTACTTTTTCTTTTCTTCACAGTATCTATGACTTAAAATTTTGCTGTCAAATTCTAATAGTAATTCATATCTTTTTGTACACTTTGCTTGCAGTATTGACACATTATCTTTATTTCTGATGATAAACTCTTTTGTTTCCTTTATTCTTGCTTTTAAGAGCTCTAATTCTTCCCAAACTAATACTAATCGCTATTTTAGTCATATTGGTAATTTCTCACACATTTGCCAGTTTAGTTGCCCAGTCTTTAGTTCTGGGAAGTAAAATAGTATGATTGAAACATTTTATAAGGTATCATAATTCTGGATGAGAAGTGAAAGCAGCTCTCCTTGCAAATATGTCATATGTCCCAGAATAATAAATAAGGAGGACTGAGTCAAATAATTGCTATTCCTTACAAATGCACAGGTTAGCTTCATTAACAACTGAACAGCACCACCTTGAAAATAGGCAGTATATAAATTTACCATTGATTTGTGATCCCATTAACTTCATCTTCTACCTATTATTTCCTCTGCGTGTCTACATGTCTTTTCTTTTAGAACACAAGTTGTCCTGAAATTTCCTTTCCTTTAACCTATTTTAAATTAATAACCCCCTCAAACAACATTAATTAAAAAAATAAACAAATGAGGATTGAGTCATAGCTTTTGCGAAAAGCAGAGAGGAATTTAAAGTTATAAAATAGCAAGTTAAAAGGATTTTTTCTTATTTAATGAATATTTTTCTTATGAGTTTTATCTGCCTATCACTTGTCTCTTGGGCTAAACCATTGGCTATTCCTACCTACACAAAAACATGCATGTACTTGCATGCTAAGTAGCTCTAGTCATGTTCAACTCTTTGCAACTCTATGGACTGTAGCCTCTATATACGTGGTTCTCCAAGCAAGGATACTGGAGTGGGTTGCCTTGCCCTCCTCCAGTGAAAAATATGCCTGGCATCCTGGATATCTTATAGACAATTATTTTTTCTTGAATGATAGCAAGAAATTGCTATAGAGAGTGTGAACAGTAAACAGAACAGTGGATGTTTAAAAGCCTCCCCAATTTACTCCAAATCCTAATTTGACCTCTCACCTTAAGGAAAATAATGAAAATTATGGGACAACAGCATTGTCATTTTGTTTGTTTTTAATTATCATTCAAATTTTACTTGCAAACAGTTTCATTTACATTTTTAAAAGTCTAAAATTGAATCAAATTTTTTTCTTTTTCAATTTTTATTTAAAGCATTATTAAAATATATTGTGATGTAAATTTATATAACATAACTAAAAAATTGTTTATTTATAATGTAAAAAAGGAACTAAAGAGAACTAAAAATCTGTTAAATTATCCAATGTTTCAATTATTCAGTTGCATAAATCAATTTGAACTATATAAAGATTTTGATCACTATCTATGAAATAAGATTCAGTTAATAGATCTGATTTAAAGTCCTAATTAAAAGTCATTTTACCATGAGGTTGTTAAGCCATGGGATATAAGCTAGTATTTCTGCAGACTATCATGTAAAGAAGCCAAGTGAAGCCTAAGCTGAGAATGAACCCCAAAGAGAGAAAATCAGAGAAACTGAAAAAAAGATATAATTAAGATAAAGGTTAAAAAAGAGACTCAGAGAATGATTCCTGACTATGCAAAGAGAAAATGATTGGAAATTCAAAGATGTGATAAACTTCTGAGAGATCATTACAGTGGAGCTCTAGGTGGTAAAAATTCAAGTGTTTTTATTCCTTGGTTTTTAATTTTACACTGTGCTTTTGTAAAGTTAATATATTTTTAGTCTAAGTTATGTAGAGGATCATAAAATGTCTTCCCCAAATGCATCACTTTTGTATGAGGATTATTTTGAACTAAACACAATTGACAGCCTGCAGTTTTAAGAGAAAATACTGCCCCTCTCTTAACTTACCTAGAAGAGCTTAAACTAAGAATCTTTCCCAGGAAAGAGCTATTACCAGAGATAAATTTTATCTAAGTGTCTCCATCTGTGTATTAGGATGAACATTTAGTTACTAAACATCTGTTCTTTCTTTCTTTTTCTTTTTTTTTTTTCTATTATCATCCTGTGAATGATCCTCTTTTCCTTGAAAGTTCCAAGCTCTACCTTAGCTCAGGATCATATATACCTCATTTTACCTTTCTTTACCTTGGATGTGGAATTCTCATACACATAACTATAAGTTTATTTTATTCTGTTAATCTATCTTACATCAACTTAATTCTTAGATAAGCCAGAAGAATCTAGAAGAGGAGAGAAAAATTTTCTTCTTCTTCAAGTGTTATTTTTAAAATATGGAAAAAATTGGTCTTAGGATTTGCTTAAAAGAGGCTTTTATGTATCACATAGGAATCATGATGGCATTTGAAGAAACAAAGAATAGCAATTGTTTTAATAATTATAATTAGAAATGATAATCATAAAAATAAATTTTGGATTAAACAAGTGGTGAGTTGTTAGTGAGAGATAGACATTTCTGACACTGTGAGTCCATGGCTTCTCTGTAGCTCTTGTGGAGGAGGGAAAATAATATTCCCTCTACTTTGAAGGCTCTGGCTGAGATATTTTGTATTAAAAAAAAAATTAACAGGAGACAAAATTTATTAACATGTAGACCTCAGCAATCAATGCAAAAAAATAGAGGAAAACAATAGAATGGGAAAGTCTAGAGATCTTTTTGAGAAAATTAGAGATAGCAAGGGAAATTTTCATGCAAAGATGGACACAATAAAGGACAGAAATGGTATGAACCTAACAGAAACAGAAGGTATTAAAAAGAGTTGGCAAGAATACATAGAAGAACTATACAAAAAAGATCTTCACAACCAAGATAATCACAATGGTATGATCACCAGTCTAGAGCCAGACATCCTGGAATGTGAAGTCAAGTGGGCCTTAGGAAGCATCACTACAAGCAAAGTTAGCAGAGGTGATGGAATTCCAGTTGAGCTATTTCAAATCCTAAAAGATGATGCTGTGAAAGTGCTGCACTCAATATGCCAGTAAATTTGGAAAACTCAGCAGTGGCCACGGGAATAGAAAAGGTCAGTTTTTATTCCAATCCCAAAGAAAGGCAATACCAAAGAATGTTCAAACTGCCACACAATTGTACTCAACTCACACGCTAGTAAAGTAATGCTCAAAATTCTCTAAGCCAGGCTTCAACAGTACATAAATTGTGAACTTCCAGATATTCAAGCTGGATTTAGAAAAGGCAGAGGAACCAGAGATCAAATTGCCAACATCTGTTGGATCATCTAAAAAGCAAGAGAGTTCTAGAAAAACATCTGCTTCTGCTTTATTGACTATTCCAAAGCCTTTGACTGTGTGGACCACAACAAACTGTGGAAAATTCTGAAAGAGATGGAAATACCAGACTACCTGACCTGCCTCTTGAGAAATCTGTATGTAGGTCAGGAAGCAACAGTTAGAACTAGACATGAAACAACACACTGGTTCCAAATAGGGAAAGGAGTACGTCAAGGCTGTATATTGTCACCCTGCTTATTTAACTTATATGCAGAGTACATCATGAGAAATGCTGGGTTGGAGGAAGCACAATCTGGAATCAAGATTGCTGGGAGAAAAATATCAATAACCTCAGATATGTAGATGACACCACCCTATGGCAGAAAATGAAGAACTAAAGAGCCTCTTGATGAAAGTGAAAGAGGAGAGTGAAAAAGTTGGTTTAAAACTCAACATTCAGAAAACTAAGGTCATGGCATCTGGCTCCACCACTTCATGGCAAATAGATGGGGAAACAGTGACAGACTATTTTTGGGGCCTCCAAAATCACTGCAGATGGTAATTGCAGCCATGAAATTAAAAGATGCTTATTCCTTGGAAGCAAACTTATGACCAACCTACACAGCATATTAAAAAGCAGAGACTTTACTTTGCCAACAAAAATCTGTCTAGTCAAAGCTCTGGTTTTTCCAGTAGTCATGTATGGATGTGAGAGTTGGACTATAAAGAAAGCTGAGCATGGAAGAATTGGTGCTTTTGGACTATGGTGTTGGAAAAGACTCTTGAGAGTTCTTTGGATCCATGACTAAGCAACTGAACTGACTGACTGACTAATACCGTCTGGTGACTCAGGTGGTAAAGAATCCAACCTAGGTTTGATCCTTGGGTTGGAAAGATCCCCTGGAGGAAGGCATGGCAACCCACTCCAGTATTCTTACCTGGAGAATCCCTATGGACAGAGGTGCCTGGCAAGCTACGGTTCATGGGGTAGACTCGCAAACAGTATGACTGGAGAGACCCAGGAAAGCTGATGCCCCAAGCTGTCATCTTACATACCATTTATGCTGAAAACTTGGCCCCTGTGTACCAGTGCTGAATTGAATCTCAGAGACAGAGTTTCAGGTGAAGTAAAAAATAATAGCTTAGTGCTTTGCCAGGCAAAGGGAATGCACACGGCGTGTGCCCCTCAAAACAGTGTGTCCTAACCTGAGGGAATTTGATGAGGAGTTTTACAACAATTGTTCAAGGGTTCAGTTCAGTCGCTCAGTCTGGTCCGATTCTTTGCGACCCCATAAATTGCAGCACACCAGGCCTCCCTGTCCATCACCAACTCCCAGAGTTTACCCAAACCCATGTCCATCGAGTCGGTGATGCCATCCAGCCATCTCATTCTCTGTCGTCCCCTTCTCCTCCTGTCCCCAATCCCTCCCAGCATCAGGATCTTGTCCAATGAGTTCAAGGGTAGGGTAGCTGATGAGGACTGGGGTGCGTGCAGGGCCTGTACACCTTTAATCAGCCTCAGGTGGCCTCTTAAAGAGCTTCTTTGGTTCCTTTAATCTGAAATGAAGAGTGCTAACATCCCTTGGTTGTTCAGATGGTAAAGAATCTGCCTGCAATGCAGGAGACCTGGGTTTGATCTCTGGGTAGGGAAGATCCCCTGGAGAAGGAAATGGCAACCACTCCAGTAGTCTTGCCTGGGAAATCTGGGAGCCTGACAGCACTGCAGTCCTCCCTTTTCTCTACATCCCTGACCTTCCCTAAGTAGCAACTCTTTGAATCTGTGCTTTGGAACACAAGGGAGGTAATGAAGGCTGGAGCCTATTCCCTATAAACAAGAAACAGGAGCCCTACAGGGTCCTGCTCAGTTTCACTATCTTAAGCTAAAAATAAAAGAAGGTGTTGTAGAGGGCTGGGAGGACAATAAGGAGTTTACCAAGAAGAGCACAATAAACAATGATATGGTTGTTCTGCAGATAAAGACTAGGCTCTGACTTCTCGCCTGTGATCAAAGTTTCTAAAGGACTGAGTCTTCTCATCTTGGTACAGAGAGGGAGATATCCTTAGGAATGGAGATTTCCTTCATAAATGTAAATGTCTCTTTCAGAAGGATAACTAATACTCAATTTTCAGAGCTTTTCCTATGTCTACTGCTTCTTAAAAATAATCAGCCTAAAATAATCCCTATGCAAATAGGTATCTTTTTTGGCTGGCAAATTCTGCTTCTGTCTACTCTTAATGCCACAAACCAGTTATTTTGTATGTTTTTGGCTAAATCTTGCTCTCATAATCTTCAACAGATAAAAATCACACTTCACTATTTACCTCAAATTTTCCATTTAGTTGTCTGCCATTTTTAGACTCTGCCCTACTTATTTCATAGAAAAACTAGAGATTCTCAAGAGTAAAGTTGAATGTTTAACTTTTCATTCTGATATCCTTCTCTTTTTTCCCACCATTCTCAAGCAAGTTCTTAATCTTCTGATAAAAATGAAGCTTTTCTGCTATTATTGACCTCAAGCACTCTATCTTTTAAAATATTATTTCTTCATCTTTTATTTCCACCATTTGCTATTTTCCAGAAGCTAAAAAAACACTCACCTCTTCTTATGATTTTTGAAAAACTCTCCTTCAACTCTGTCAGAGGAGTTGGGGGACTGGGATGAAAAGAATAATCAAAACAGCATGAGTGTTGAATCCAGATACACCAAGGATTAAGTCCCAACTCTATCCCATCCTTACACTGTAACACCATAAATGTGCCTAATCTTTCTGATCCTTAGCTTATCAACTTACAAAGTGAGTTATCTAACCTTGTGTTTTTGTATAGATTGAAATCCTCTACATGAAAATCCCAGTACCTGGCATTACAAAGATCCTCAACAAATGAAAATTTGTATTATCTATATATCAATTGTATAGTCTCATAGGTACTGTTTAAAGAAATAACAGGCCCAAAATGAAATCACTTGTGCTCTGTGTTAGCAAATCAAGACTTAACATCTACCCTGAGTGAAGTTTTGGTCCCTCCTAGGAATGTAATCTTAACTAGTCAGTCTGGAGTTTCCTGATTAGCACTAGTTAGGAAATCCATCAGATTGGCCTCTTTCATTCCTTAAGGAAAGGGGAGGTAAGCTACTCTTTCCTTGTCCCTTTGGCCTATGAAACCTTTCTACTTGCATACATGCTAAGGCTTCTTTTCACTTGTTAAATGGGATGCTGGTCAATTCATAAATCATTTAAAAAAGCCAATTTGATTTTCAAATTTACTCAGTTGAATTATTATTATTGTTATTATTATTTTTAACAGTACTATCCTTTTTTTCTCTCCTTCCAGGGCAGAGACCTTCTGGTTCTACTCCTCTTCTGGTAGTACTGTGCAACCTGTGACTCAGAACAAGATAAGCCTTACTTCCTATCCGTTTTCCAGGAGTAGATAGCTTTTGATTCTATGACTTCTCAATCATCGCTTAGGCTTTGGATCCTAGGATTAGGTTGTTTTCCTAATCTGTCATACATTTGTAAAATTCATGAGTGTTGGGTGAAACAAGGGATTCTGGATGATTCAACAACAGCCCATAAGAGAAATTGAAATACAGAAGCTTATTATTTACGGATCCTGGGGACAGTACCCACATACCTCAAGGAGGCACATGCCTTTATTAAGATCTGTGGGTGTAGTGCTTTGGAGTTCCTGAGCTTAGACTACATTGGCCAACTGAAATCTTAAAAGTGGGACTTTGATAAGTCCCATGAGGGTCTTGTCTAAGTGTACATAATGGGAAAGCATTGGGAGGCAGGAGAGGATCACAAAGGGCAGCTCACAAAGGGTAGGTAATGCGTAAGTTCTAAGGAACTTACATTTACTTGTGACTCTGCCAGCTGCTGTCTAGGGCATCTGCTTGTGTGAAGGGCTACTGTCAGATTAAGGTCACTGTAGGCCATCTGCCTGTTATAGCCACGCGTTCCGGGAAACAAACTCACTCAGAAGGACAATGCAGATAGTGGAGTGCAGTTTATTACACCGGCGGGCCCAAGGCAGACTCTCCTCTTAGCCAAGGACCCTGACCAGCATTTGTGGAAATCTTTTATACCCCATGTGTCCAAACCCACCAGCCCAAATCCCTTGAGGCTTACAAAGGAAGGGTAAATACAATCACAATAACCCCATCATTCACGTATTATGTGTTCAAACAGCTAGTAATCAATAAGCCAGAGGTTACATTCCAACCAGTTAATAACAGATAAGCCTGTGGTTACATTCCGATAGATACTGTCCGGAGGCAGGGGTGATTAGTGTCTGTTTTCTCTTAGGCAATGAGTAACCTGGATGTGATCTTCAAGACTCCTCTGCCCAGAGGGGGTCTTATCCTTCCATTGTCATTCCCACAGGCGCTAAGCACAGAGTTCAGAGTTCACTGGAGAGGTGGCCGCTCACGACCAGCATGGACAGGCCTGAGATGGAGTCCAGGCCCTATGAATTCCTTCCTCATGCCAAATAAAATGAACACAGAGGCAGTAACACCATGGAGTAACTTAGCTATAGTCACAACACCTCCTTAAGTTTGTCTTCTACTTCTGTAACAGAAAGATCTAGGAATGACATTGATTTTTTCCTTGTAGCTGAGCTCAGATGGTTTTGAAGGGGAGCACAATATACTACTCCAAAATATACCTCTTTGGCATAAGTATTATATTAGGTTGATTATTTTTAAGAAACAACAGACAGGAAAAACTCTGAAAACTGAGATTAAGTTACCTTTTTGTAGGAGACATTCACATTTATAAGGGAAATCTCCATTTCTAAGGGTGTCTCCCTCTTTGTACTAGAAAGAGAAGGGTGACTCTAATCTTTAGAAACTTATCAAGGAAGACAGTGATTTACATTTGCATAACATCCATATCCTTGTTTATTGTGCTTTTCCTGGTAATCCCCCTAATGGGCCCTCCCTCCCCCAAATCTTCTTTAATCTTTATCTGGAGATGGTATTAAAGGTGATGGCTTGGGCCATTTTAGGGAGTTACTCAGTTTTCCTGGGTCTCTCCTATGTAAAAAGGAAGTGTACATGTTACACAATTCTGTTTATTTTTCTCCTGTTAATCTGTCTTTTATTACAGAAGGGTCTCCACCAAGAGCTTAGAAGGGTAGAGGAAAAATTATTTTCTCTCTCCCACCAAACCTTCTGTTATCTTGTATTAAATATGCTAATATTGCCTCACAGGCCCTTGAAGCTCAGCTGATTTTTTTCAGAAAAATATATTTCCTCTTTCTTCTTCAAACTGGATAACTTTTATTGATCTAAATTCCAGTTCACTGACTTTTCCTGATTCTCCTCATCTACTGCACAGAAAGATAGATTGAGCAGCATAATATATACTTTGTTTTTAAAGTGAAAACTAATTTGCAGATAGCAGGTATTTTCCTTGATATTTATTAATGACTGCTTCTTTTTCAAAAGGTAGAATGCTTATATCCAAGGTAAAGCTGTCATTCTGGTATTATATGATCAAGCTGCTTTTTGTTTTCTGATTCATGCACTTTTGTGGAGTGTGTTTCTCCCATGACCTCTTCTCTTCTGAAATGGCCCGTACTCTGTCTATAAGCTATGTATCTTTTGCTTTCTATGATCACTCTTGAATTCTTTCCTACATGAAGCTAAGAACCCACTGTTGGAGGTCCATCCCAGGGACTCATCCGAGACCTGAAAAGTATCCTCTCTGGGGGGTGGAGGGGTGGGTGTGTGTGACACATCCTGATTCCACAAGAAGAGGGTATGAAGCTCTCCATTTCTAGACGCTCCAGACCTTGCCCATGTGTGTCTTCATTTGGATAGTTCTGATTTGTATCTTTTACAATATATTTCTAGTCATGAGCAGAGCACTTTCCTCAGTTCTGTGAGTTATTCTGGAAAATTATCAAACCTGAAGGGGTGGTGGGAATTCCTAAATCTGTATATGGTTTGTCAGAAATGTGGGTAGCTTTGGGACCCTCAAACTTGTGGTTGGCTGTGGACAACTGTGACAGTTGAACTGTGGATAGTCTGTTCGGGACTGCATCCTCAATTTTGAAAGTCTGTACTAAATCCAGATGGTTGGTATCAGAATTGCATTGCAATACTGTGATCTGTTAGACATTTTAATACACATTAAATTTTTCTGATGAGACATGGTTCTTAATCTACATTCTATTCCTTATGTATGTGAAAGTCTAGTATTTTTCACTAATTATTACTTATGAGGATTAAATGGAAAAAATATATGTACTTAAGTCAGGTGCAATGTTTGGCATCGAAAACAGATTCAATAAATGGAGAATATATTTTTAAGTGATTAGCAAAAGTTAGGGCTTTCAAGATATCAATCCCCACCTCCTTTGGAAACATGGAAGATTGACAGTATTGACAACAACATGGCAGATTATTTCACTCACCAATTTGCAAGAGGTTGAGCTGCTCCAAATTTAGAGTTTTGAATTCATTGGAGTCTTATACTTTAATGACTTGCATACATTATAAATTTAAATGAGAAATTGTGTAAGTGAATAAAATGATGTATGTTTTAGTTTGGTAAAGCTGATTATATTGAAATATATATAATTTATATATAAATTATATATATATATATAAGTTATAAATATAAATATATAAAACTCAATAAATCTTTGAGTGCAGAAAAACAATGAGGAAAACAGAAATCACCATTAACTAACACAGCAGTGATTGCCATGAGGTAGATCTGATGGTTGCTAAAATTAACATCCAGAAATTTAAGCAAATTCAGAATGCTTACATGTTCATAAAGATCTTTCTCATTAGATTTATTACTAGATGCAAAGTGGGATTGGAGATTAGATCCTGGGATAGAGGCTGGCATAAAAATCGATGAAGTTTCAAAATATTCTGCTGCTTACTTTATATACTATGTCAAAATTAATCTCCTAATTTTCATCATCATTCTATGATTATTGAAGATGTTTACATGAGAGGAAGATGGATGGGTGGTATGTAAAAACTTAATATTACGATGGCAACATCATGTAACAGTAAAAGTATTTTAACTATAAACATTTTTTTAAAGCATAACTTATTACTGGTTGCCAGGGTCTTGTACTGGGGGAAGACAATTGACTCCAAAGGGAACAAGGGCAATTTTGGGAGTGATTAGACTGTTAGACCTATGTAAAGCAATTGTGCTTTGGTTACAGGACTATATTTAAAGTCCATTACACTACATGTCTATTTAGGTTGAATTTTTGTATATAAATTATACCAATAAAAATTATAATAGTTTTCCAGTATATGATGGACTAAAAGGTTAATATGAGATTTTTTTAAAGCTACTGTAATAAATTTGTAGTTTGCAATAGCTTATTATTTTTTAAGCTTGTTGTTGTTAAGTTTAACTTGTTGAAATGCTATTTTAGTTCTGTTCACTATAGTGATTCTTCTATAAATATAATACAACTATACACTGAGTTAATATATTACAAGGTAATTAAATATGGATTCAAAGAAAATGTCAGACAAAGCCTATTTTTTCACATTCTGTGCCAGGAAAGTGTGTCAAACTCACGTTAGTTTTATTTAATTCTAATATAGTAAAAACAAAAATAGCTTTCATTTATAGCATTCTCAGATTGAATCAAGCATTGCACAGTTGATAGGGAATATTTTAGTTAAAATGTCAGAACAATTAACAGGGATAGATATTATCATTGCTTCTGATGTAGAGATTACCAAACTAAAGTTTTTAGAATTGAGGGAATTATTGAACCAGAGATTAAATTGCCAACATTCACTGGATCATAGAGAAAGCCAGGGAATTCCAGAAAAAAAAACATCTACTTCTGTTTCATTGACTATGCCAAAGCCTTTGACTCTGTGGATCATAATAAACTGTGGAAACCTCTTAAAGATACAGGAACACAGGTTTCTCCTGAGAAACTTGTATGCAGGTCAAGAAGCAACAGTTAGAAACATGTATGGGACCACTGATTGGTTCAAGATTGAGAAAGGAGTATGACAGGGCTGTCTACTGTCACCCTGTTTATTTAAACTATATGCTAAACACATCATGAGAAATCCCAGGCTGGATGAGTTACAAGCTGGAATCAAGATAGGCAAGAGAAATACCAACAACCCCAGATATACAGATGATACCAGTCTAATGGCAAAAAGTGAAGAGGAACTAAAGAGCCTCTTGATGAGGGTGAAGGAAGAGAGTGAAAGAGACAGCTTAAAACTCAATTAAAAAAAAAAAAAAAAAAAAAAACTAAGATCATGGCATCCAGCCCCATTACTTCATGGCAAATAGAAGGGGAAAAAAGTGGAAGTAGTGACAGATTTCCTCTTCTTGAGTTCTAAAATCACTGCAGATGATGACTGCAGCTGTGAAATCAGAAGACGTTTGCTTCTTGGCAGGAAAGCGATGATAAATCTAGACAGCGTGTTGAAAAACAGAGGCATTACTCCGTGGACAAAGGTCAGTATAGTCAAGGCTATGGTCTTCCCACTGATCATGGTCAGTTGTGAGAGCTGAACCGCAAAGAAGTCAGAATGCCAAAGAATTTGTGCCTTCAAACTGCGGTTCTGGAGAAGACTCCTGAGAGTTCCTTGGACAGCAAGGAGATCAAACCAGTCAATTTTAAGGGAAATCAACCTTGAATACTCCTTTGAAAGACTGATGTTGAAGCTGAAATTTCAGCATTTTGTTTATCTGATGGGAACAATTGACTCATTGGAAAAGTCCCTGATGCTGGGGGGGATTGAGGGCAGAAGAAGAAGAAGGCATCAGAGGATGAGATGGTTGGATGGCATCACCGATGCAAAAGACATGAATATGGGCAAACTTCGGGAGATAGTAAAGGATAGAGAGGCCTGGTATGCTACAGTCCATGGGGTCACAAAGAGTTGGACACAACTGGAAGACTGAACAGCGACAATAAAATTAACGAACGCACCCTACTAGTGTGTGCTGGAGCTGAGATCCAAACCAGAGTCTAAGACTTCACTCTGAGGCAATATAATGATCAAAATATGGGATTCCATTCCTACTGTAGTTTAAAATATGTGACAATTTTTTGTTCTGTTTCTATCAGGTTACTAACACACTAGTTACTAACATGCTAGTCAACACAGTACAATATTTCAAAGTATTTTCTAAAAGAATAGGGTCCAAAATCTTTTTTTTTTTCTGTTAAGTATTACTAAATCTAAAAATTACAACTGAAGAGAGAAGCAATCAATTAAAGTTCAATTTACTTTGTTTTCTAGCAAACTAATCTCTAATCACAAAACTGTAACTGGCTTATTCAACCTATTATCATTTGATTAGAAAACAACATTTGGGGTTAAGATAGATCTCAGAATGTAAGCAGCAATGCAGCATGTTCAAATAGCCACAAGATTTGAGCTTCTTTTTTTTTGTTTGTTTTTAATAATTCTGGATTCAATAATGTTTGACCTCATAATAACATTTATATCTCAGTCTTTATGTAAAGAAATATATTTAACTAATGCTGGGGAAAGGGATGGGGCTTTCCCGATGGCTCAGTGAGTAAAAAATCTGCCTGCAATGCAAGGAGCCACTGGAGACAAGGGTCTGATCCCTGGGTGGGGAAGATCCCCTGGAGAAGGAAATGGCAACCCACTCCAGTATTCTTGCTGGGATAATCCCATGAACAGAGGAGCCTGGATGGCTACAGCTCATGGGGTTGCAAAGAGTCAGACATGACTGAGCACACATGATAAGGGAAAAGGATAAATTTATGTAGAAAACATTTGTGGTTAAAAATCACAAAGTTTGAGGGTTTCAAAACCAAGACTTAAAAAAATTAACCAAACTTATCATATTAACAAACCCAAGTGTATTCAATGCCTTGTTTTACCTTTCCAATTTAGCAAAACTTTACTCTATGTGTGCTAAGTCGCTTCAGTCCTGTCCAACTCTTTGCAACGCTATGGACCATTGTCCACCAGGTTCCTCTGTCCATGGGATTCTCCAGGCAAGAATACTGGGGTGAGTTTTGCTGTGCTCCAGGGGATCTTCCTGACCCAGGGACTGAACCCACATCTCTTATGTCTCTTGTATTGGCAGGTGGATTCTTGACCACTAGTGCCACCTGGGAAGTCATTTATGCATTTTTAGTGCTACTTCACTTAATATTTATTCAATGCTAGAAATTCTTAAGATTAGTGTAAAGCCCAGACTGTTTCTGAATATCTTAATAATGGACTATTTATACAAACACATATTTATTTAGTACTTAAATAAAATCCATAAACAATATTAGATTAAATAAACCTTCAGGTATCAGTATTCTTCATTTAAAAAGTATGAGGTAAATTAGAGCAGTTAGACCCATTTCTAAATATTATTCAAGTCGTGTTTTTACCCAAGGATTATTTTTACTGCTATGCACATGAGTAGTGTACAATAATGTACTTTTTATATTATAGATTTTTATCATTCATTTTAATATGCTGTTCTAAATATATATATATATATATATATATATATATATATATAATATATCTTATTACCATGTAAGAAGTATAGCATGTTAGTTAAAACCTCAAGTTCTAGCCACTTTTACCCTCAATGATAACTTCATCTATTTTTAGCTGAGATTCCATGGTTCAGATCTATAATCACTTGCAAAAACTCTGAACCTATTATCTCTTTGCTTGCCACAGTCATCTAACAAAAGTCCAAATCAATTTATACCTACTTATCTGCCTATTTCATATCTATACTTAAAGCAGCTGATTGAGGCTGGAGTGAATTTCTTAACTGATGAACTTGTCTCATGTTTCATGGTGAAAAAGCACAATCAAATATCCCTGTTGGGATGAAAAGCTAACCTATCCACAGTACACTAAGTCCAATAGCCTTATATTTTCTCTAGAATGCTAGTTAAATAGGCATCTCTGCCCTTTGGTGTATCCAATGCCCTATTTCACCTTGCTCATTTAGCAAAACTTTCCTACATCCCTTTTGTTAATTCCAATAGTCACTTTTCTCAAGAACATCTAATTTCTTCATTCACACTTTTTTTATCCTTTTGTAGATGTTTTCCAGACCTTTTCTTCCAATACTTCTGTGTCAATGTATAGTAGTGCTTCCTGTAAAAAATATGTTCATTGGCTTCCTTTTTGAAAAATCTAGGTTGACAATATTTTCCTTCCATTGATGTGCTAATCTATTTACATTTAATGTAATTTCTAAATGGACCACCTTAAATTTTTTTCTATTTGTTTCATCTGTTCTTTGACCTTTTATTTTTTCTTTTTTGATTTCTTTTGATTTGTTCAATCTTTTTTTACTTCAATTTTTCCTTTATTATAATTTTATTTATATGATTTTTATTCTACCTCTATCTCATAGACTTACTACAATTTATCTCAATTTGACCATTTACTAACCAATGCTAGAAACTATTACTTAATCCAATTTAATTCCCCTACTCTTTGCACTACCAATGTCATAAATTATATTGATATATATTAATAACCTGACAGGACATTATTGACATTTAAATTGTTTAAGTCAGTGTTCACTTATTATTACTCTAATTTTTAAGTCTATAATGACCTTCATTTCAAAGTTGAAAAGAAATGAAAAATAGGTAGCAAGGTAACACAACAATTTTGAATCTTAGAATTCAAATCCAAATTTCTAATAAATTCCTGTTAAAATGTTCTTGGTATTTGTTTATCAGGCATGATGAGATACACAGACACAGAAATCAGGGTTATGAAGGAAGAAATTTTTATTCACAGTTTCTTGGAGGCAGGAAGCGTGGTGCATCTTACATGGCCACATGAATAAGTACCAGGGTTTGTCACACTGCAGAGGAAGTAAGGGGAAAATGTAGACCATAGCCTTTATGGTGATTTCTTGGAAAGGAATGGATGAGGCAATTAGCAGGCGAAGCAGGTTTGGATTGGTTGGTTGAAGTAATTTCATCAGACTCTGGAGTGTAGGACCTGTCCTGAGTTGTCTGCTATTTGTGCCTGGGTGATTAGGGGACACAATCTTTCTCCAGTGCTTTTTTATTATCCTTTATATGGAAACATAAGGTCAGAGGGGTGGGGATGGGAAAGCAGACAAAGATCTTAACCTGTTTCCCTAAGGTCACTAGAGCCATTTTTAATACACTCAACTTATTCTCTACCCCAATTCTATGTGGTTAAATTTTCTTGACCTTCAGAGAGACCCAAGAAAGCCTCCCATTTCTCCATTGGTTGAGAAGCTAGATCAGTGCTTCTGCATTCCTTGTAGAACCCATTCTTGCTCAGTCATTGCCAACTGTTGCTTTGTTCTGTATTACCCAGGGTATTGGAAGAATGATATTCTTAAGTGTGGGGTAAGTTGCCTCCAGAACACAAAGGTCCACTAAGATTGTGTTTCCTTCTTCATAGCAGTGGTTGCAAGAAGCAGTAATTGTCTCTTACTTTAGATTGGGATTTACTGGCACATTCATGACACCAGAACCTCTGAAAACATTACTGAAGTGCAAAGTCTTTGATTCTTATAGGATTTATCACCTACCCTCTAGTGTGTATCTTGCTTACCATGATCTCTAGCATACTAGGCGCTCTTGATTGCCTTTCTGGGTCATGATGCTATCATTAATATATGGGATCAATGTGCTGTTCTGTAGTAGGACTAAATAATTCAGATCTCTGTGCATTATTTTGGTAGAGGATGCAAGATACTGGGCAGCAAGAGGAGGCTGATATGCTGCAGGTTTTGTTAGTTGACTCTAGCAATGACGTGTTATCTGACAAGGTGGAAGATAAAGCTTCTAAAGACTTGTGATAGTACATAGTCATTCTCCAAGACACATTCAGTTTCTGCAGGGACAAGACTAGTAAATTTAATGGATATATAAAGAGTGGTCAGGACTATCTCCCTGAATCCTTTAGATCATCAAGTGTGGCTTAATCTCTACAGTTCCCCTGAAATTATATATATTGCATTTACTGTCCTGGTCAGGAGTGGAGGGTTGCTAGTTTCAGATGCTAAAACATGATGAGGTAGATAGCACTATAAGCCAAGGACTCTATGGAGGGATTACTTCAGCAGCCAATTATGTGACTCTGATGACCAGATAGTTCTATGCAGTCACTTGATTCACTGTCGAGAATTTTATACACAAATTCATTCATACCGTTGTCTCCATCTGCTGCAACTATAAACTAAAGGACTATGATGATGCAAGTATCCGTGTATCAATGCCAACTCAGACTGGGTGTTCAAAATGCTTTATTCCTCTTTCCCATGCAAATGGATAAATTTTATTTCATTTCTTTATTTTTTCCATTAGTGTAAAGATCTTTCACATCCTTCCCATCCCAGTGGAAGTGGACACCATTTAGTTTTTTTAACATTGGTTTAGTTAAACCTAACCAAGCAAAATATCTTTCCACACCAAAGATTCAGTTCAGTTCAGTTCAGTCACTCAGTCGTGTCTGACTCTTTGCGACCCCATGAATTGCAGCATGCCAGGCCTCCCTGTCCATCACCAACTCCCAGAGTCTACTCAAACTCATGTCCATTGAGTCAGTGATGCCATCCAGCCATCTCATCCTGTCATCCCCTTCTCCTCCTGCCCCCAGTCCCTCCAAGCATCAGGGTCTTTTCAAATGAGTCAACTCTTCACATGAGATGGCCAAAGTACAGGAGTTTCAGCTTCAGCATCAGTCCTTCCAATGAACACCCAGGACTGACCTCCCTTAGGATGGACTGGTTGGATCTCCTTGCAGTCCAAGAGACTCTCAAGAGTCTTCTCTAACACCACAGTTCAAAAGCATCAATTCTACTAGCTGGTAATTACTTGACTTGTGATAGTACATAGTCATTCTCCAAGACACATTCAGTTACCAAATTTTCTATGCCTTTCTTTTGCTCCTAATTTTTCCATCCACTTTTTTTGCTGATAAAACTTGCACATCTGATCTATGCTCTTTCAGATGCATATTATCTGAATCATTTTGCCCCAGTTTATATTAGTGCAGTTTACAGTAAGGTATAACTGAAGCTTACCTATTTCATTTGATGTGCTTAGTTGCTAAGTCGTGTCTGACTCTTTGTGATCCCACGTACTGTAGCCAACCTAGCTCATCTGTCCATGGGGCTTCTCCAGGCAAAAATACTGGAGTGGGTTGCCATGCCCTCCTCTAGGGGATCTTCCCAACCCAGGGATCAAACCCAGGTCTCCCTCATTGCAGGCAGATTCTTTACTATCTGAGCCACTAAGGAAGCCCTTTCATTTGATAGGTGGATATTTTTAAAAGTGCAAAGCTGATTCAATTAATTTAAGCAGTTTCCTAGTCCTCCTTGCCTCCTTTCAGTGTTCCTTTTCCAGCTCCTAATCTAGTTTGCTAAGGAGAAAGATAAAAATGGTCTCTACAGCTCATGAAATCATTCATTTTCCCAAGTGACTACTGATCATCCTTATGGTTTTTTGAGCTGTTTAAGCTTTGGGAAATATTTTTATCTGTTAAATGAGTATAGTGATAGATATCTTTAAATATATGCCAAATGTTGACAGTATATCACATTTGATTGATTTCAGTGCATGCAATTTTACCATTTTAACCCACAGAAACTGGAATTAATTTTACATGGTATGACATCTTAAAATCACTGCTAGCCAATTCAAAGTTGTCATTTATTTAGTGAAAAATATATTAACACTCTCTAGAGTTTGAGTCAATGAAATGCAGAACAAGATTCTCATAACAGTTAAGTTTTTGTTTTTACTAATATTGTTAAGGCAAATTCAAATAACTTAAAGCAAGAAAGAACTTTCTGACACTCAGAAGTGATAGCTCAGATGTAGAATCATTAGACACAACTTTCTCTGATAGTTCAAATGGTATAACAAGGGCTGTTTCTCCCCATCATTCACCTCTGCTTCCCTAACACAGCTTTACTTTTCAGAATACATGTGGCATCTCCTTGTTCCCTAACCACATAGGCATAGCAATACCCAGTCCACATGGTGATTTCAAGATGTTCCCTCATTGCATAAAAAATTGCAGCAGTTCTCAGATCATCACAGCACAATGCTAAGAGTAAGAGACACAGATGATTTTTCACAGAAATTGGAATAATGTCACCTTGCTTATCTTTTCACTTGAATAGCTTGCTTCCTCTTCCTGGATTAATTCATTATGGCTTGGGAAATGGAATGCATTGAATTGATTAAGGCAAGCAGGGGCTACTAGAACTAATGCTAGGGTAAATCCCACACAACACAATTTGATAAATGTATTAATTCATTGATTTTATCCCCATTACTCTTTTGAAAAATTCTAATGAAAGTTACCAAGTACTGCTATATAGACCAATGATAGTTAATTTATAGTCCTCATATTATTTGATTATTTAGACTAATTCCTCAGAACTTATTACTCTGTCTAAAATACTTGATGAATTTTCAAGACAATGCTTCTGGGTTTTTTTCCTGTCATATTAGATCCTTCTACTCACGCTCAAAGAATGTTTTGTTTTCACAAAAATAAGTCCAAATCACTAATTTTTACACATTTTTCTGTTTAGAAAGCCTTAATGCTAGGTCTGTTATCCTCTCTGCCCCCCATTTATGCTTATTCTATATGTGACTTCATTTACTACCATGGCTTTAAATACTCTCTCAGCACTAAGGAATCCCAAATGTACGTAACCATCCCTGACCTCACTCTTGAATTTCAGATTGATATATTCAATAGTTGATGTGACATTTCACTTGGAAAATAAAAATTTCAAACTCAGAGTTACAAAAATTTAACTGTTTCACCAACTAATATCTGCCCTATCAGTATTACCCCTATCAGTAAGTGATATGAACATTCACTCATTTGCTCAAGAGCAAAATCCCACATCTGACTGATCTTCAGATCCTGTTGACTCTACAATCAAAATATATTCCAAATCCAACTACAAGTCACTGCTTGCCTAGAATCTACCTTAGTGAAAGTCATTATCTCTACTGGGATAATGTCAATTGGTCACTCCCTAAACAACTTCTAGAATGTATTCTAAAGGAGGAGCCAGAGTAATCATTTTCTAGCTTATATGTCAGATCATGACATTTTTCTGTTCAAAATCATCGAGTAGCTTGCTAATCACATTTAGAACAAATCTTAAATAATCATTATAGTGTACAAGGAATTATGTTTTCTGTATGCCTTGCTGAAGGCAATAAGAAAAGAAGGTGGCTGAAGATGAGATGGTTAGAAAATGCATCACCAGTTCAATGGAAATGAGGTTTTTTTTTTTTTTTCCTCAGAACTGATTTCCTTTATTTATTTTTTTTTCCAGTGAGTTTTGTCATACATTGATATGAATCAGCCATAGATTTACATGTATTCCCCATCCCGATCCCCCCTCCCACCTCCCTCTCCACCCGATTCCTCTGGGTCTTCCCAGTGCACCAGGCCCGAGCACTTGTCTCATGCATCCCACCTGGGCTGGTGATCTGTTTCACCATAGATAATATACATGCTGTTCTTTCGAAACATCCCACCCTCACCTTCTCCCACAGAGTTCAAAAGTCTGTTCTGTACTTCTGTGTCTCTTTTTCTGTTTTGCATATAGGGTTATGAGTTTGAGCAAACTCTGGAAGACAGTAGAGGACAGAGAACCCTGGCGGGTTACATTTGTGGGGTCGCAAATAGTCAGACACGAATGAATGACTGAACAACAACCACAGATGCTTTTCTGGTACTATCCTCTTGGGTTAACTACTGGAAGAATTTCATTAGTAGAAAGATAAAGTTGTAAATTTTCTTGATTAGTCCATCTGAGAATATGAATTTTTATCACAACAGCCCTACTTAACAGAAAGTTCATGTGATCTTCATCACCAGTCACACATAGTCCAACCAGCTGGACTCTGTATGTACTCAGTGAGTTGATTGTGAGTGTGCTTTTGTGTGAGAGAGAAAGGTGAGAGTGGAGGGGAGCTGGTAAAGAGAGATCAGATTTCCTGTGCAGTGAAGTATGTCATTAAAAAACATTAAATAGTCAAATAGTGTACGTTTACTACAATAAACATAGGTTAATATAGAGTTCAAAATATTTTGTATATTCTTTTACCCAAAGAAAATTTATGTATGTCATTAAATTTCCATATATTTGAGCATTTGCTGGTTATCTTACATTTTGCATTTCTAATTCTACTGTGGTAGAGGAACATACTCTGTATTATTTCAGTATTTAAAAATTGATTTAGACACTTTTAAGGTGGTGATTGTAGCCCATCTTTGTAATTAAACCATGAACACTTGAAAAGCATTTTGAGGTAGTATCCTATAAATATAAAATTAAGGTAATTCATAGTGTTCTTAAGATCTACATCTTTGCTAATTTTTTTATCCAGTTCTTTTATGAATTTCTGACAAAGTTGTTAAAACTTCCAACTATGATTGAGGTGGTCTCTATTTTTTCTTTTAATTCTGTTAATCACTGGCTTCAGAATTTTGAAGCTCTACTTTTCTGTATCTGTTTTTTACTCATCTTTTTCCTGTCTTTTTTGCTTTGAGTATATTTAGAGCTCCATTTTAATTTTTGTGTTGGTGTTATAATTTTTGTTATAGAGATTAAAACTGACATCTTGAGCTTTTCACAGTCTACTTACAGGAAGTAATGCAATACTTCACATAAAATATTTACATTTAGTAAATTTACAGTCTCATAGTCACTCACCCTTTATGTTACAGTTACATGTAGTGCACCTAAGTATATCACAAACTTCACAAGACGATGTTATAATTTTTATTTTAAACAGTTTTGTTAATGAATTAAGAAGGACAATGTCAAAAAATATAATCCTGTCTTCACCCAGATACTATTTCCAGTGCTTTTTTATTTTCTTCAGAGGATCTCTTTTTCCATTAGATACAACTTCGCCTTATCCTAAAGCAATTTCCTCAGATTTTTTTTTTTTTTTTAAGCACAGGTCCTCTAGCTACTTTCCTTTCTCTAAAAATGCCATATTTCATCTTGAATTATATATTTGCTGGAGATATAATTCTGAGTTAAGCACTTGTTCTTTTCATTTCTATCAAAATGATAGAAACATGCTTCTCCAGCTTCCTATGAAGTTACATGATGAGAGACCAGTCTTTGATCATATCACTATTATTTTGTATGTAATGTGTCATTTTCTGTTTTCTTTTTCTTCACCTTAAATTTGATTTTGATGTGCCTCAGCATAGGTGTCTTTATATTTATTTCGTTTGTTGTTCTACTTACAAAAGCATGTTATCTGCATGATTTCCCTGCCTACCATATCAAGGAAAATGTTAATTAGAAATGGTGAGAACAAATATCCTTGTTTTATTTCTTATCTTAGTGGGAAAGCTTTAGTCTTTATTGTTAAATATTGTGTTCACTGTGGGGTATTCCTAAGTACCTTTTATCAGGTCAAGAAATTTCTTTTCCATTGTTAATTTGTTTAGTTTCATCTTGAAGGGTGGTAAATTTTGCCAAATACTTTTTGCAGTATCTGTGTATCTTGTATTTTTTCCTTAACATTCATTGGGCCTTACAGCTGTTCTTTTTATCCAGTGAACTCTCAGTTAGCTGGGTATACATGGACTGGTATGGTTATCCAAATTATTAATAGTCAACCATATTTACAGATGAATCTGTTTCAAATTTAGTTAGATCATTGATTAAAGCTTAATGATGTTCATATTTACACAGTTCAAGTTTTGCCCTAAAGGGGTCTTTATTTTTTTTTCCTGCATACATATTCTTTTTTTTTTTTTTCATTTATTTTTATTAGTTAGAGGTTAATTACTTTACAATATTGTAGTAGGTTTTGTCATACATTGACATGAATCAGCCATGGAGTTACATGTATTCCCCATCTCGATCCCCCCTCCCACCTCCCTAAAGGGGTCTTTTTGATCGATAACTATTAGTCTTCCTTAAACCACAATGCAGAAAACACACAAGGTTGCAGCCTCATTTTGGGAAGCTTGAGGAAGACTTGGCTTGGTCAGAGCACTGCTAAAGGGTCTTAAAAGACATCAGTTTAATATTCAGTTTACTTGGAGAACATAAAATGCTGTTCTTATGGAATTCATTGTTTAAACATTTTCTCCATTGGTGACTTTTTTATTCTCTACTTTTTTATTTTTCATCAGTTATTTTTTCTTTTTCTTTTAGTTCTCAGATTAAATGACATTTCTTTAAATAGTTCAAGCAGTCCTTTAAAAAAGGTGGCAAGTCAACATGTCCCCCTCTCTCAGTGTCTATTCCTTTGTCATTCGGTGGATCTGTCTTTCTCAATTATTGGCCTCCCTGTGGATGCTTTATACTTTGGATGGTAATGTTCTCAGGGAATAGTCACTTCAGGTAAGGGGCACTTCTTCTGGAGAGTTGGTTTGTATGCCATCACATCCTCCTTCTATTTGTTCCACATTTTACTGTATCCTGGAAGGGCTGTTTTTCATACTGTGTTTTGGAATTGTAACCATAACCCAGTTTGATAGAAAATGGAATTTCCCTTTTGTGTTTTATACTTTAATACCTTTTATGAGATTCAGGGAGAAAAATAGGGTGGAAATTAATTTAATTCAATATCCCTGTAATAGCTCATTTTCATGCTGAATTTTAATGCCCTTTCATTCTTACCAATGACACTTATATAGAGCTATCTTCTATAAATATTTGATAAATAATAATGTGATACCTTAAAATATATACTAAAGGTAATATCACATAAAGCCCATGTGATAATTCTAAATTTAATGAAAAGTAAATTTATAGTTTGAATGTTTTCATGACAGTATTATTTTCTGTCTCAGTTAAAAATGGTTGGCTTTATTAAATATATCAGAGTGATGAAAAATAATTTCTTCTAGTTTTATATTTTAAAAATATGTGTTTCTATGTCTTTAAAGTAGTGGAGTTCAAGAAAGTGACCTTATAAAACCCCACTTAACACTTACCAAAGAATGTGGCCATAAGCCACATTTTAGTTAGTTTTAGCATTTTGTATAAAATGTCTAGAGTTTTTGAAGCTTTCAGCTTATTCATCATCCTCTCATGTGGAACTTTATCAAACGTTTCTTTCAAGGAAATCAAAAGTACTTATTCCATGTGCACTTTGATAATACATTTTATTTCCCATCTTAATGCAGAAGAAATTATATATTAATCTATAATGATTATTTTATACCAGTGATTAAGTTGGTATTTTTTCTATTTGTAAGATGTAAATGTAATGTATTATGTCATATATACTTATATAGCAATCAAAATGATTCAATAACTTATATCTAGTTTAAGTTATTAACACATAATCTATTTGGGTGTTTATGGAAAACTATGTCCTCAGAGTAATGATAAATCTTCCTTCTATAGTTATATTTTGATTATTTTATGAACAAAATGTACATTATATTCATACAGTGACAAAATTCATCTAAGTTGATGCTGAAGACACAAATCATTCAAGTAAAGGTTTCTTTTAAATAATAAAAGTGTTTGGGTGATATATTTTTACATATTTTAGTTTTGTGTCATGATTCTTATTTATACATAAAAAAGCCTTCTTTTTATGGTATAAAAACATGAGCTAGTTAGAATGCAGTCTTTCCAATTCATTGATATCTCACATTAAAATCCAAGATTCAGATCTAAGTAAAATACTTCCATTAAAGGCTGAATATAAAAGACACAGAGAAGGCTGCTACAGTATCATAAATTATTTGAAAGGCCTGATATTACACTCCTTTATTGAGTCCTATGTAAGCCACAATTTCCATGCAGATATCACTCCTCAGAATGGTTATGCACTTGGATCCTGGAGGCAGGTAGCCTAGATCTAAACTCAGGTCTGCCACTGAAAGAATGTACAACCTGGACAAAGTCATCAGAACCTCAGATGCCCCATCTACAAATGGAAATAACAATAACCATTTCCTCATAAAACTGTTGCAGTTTTTTAAGCTACAGTGAATTTTTACAACTAAACACATCCATGTAACCAGCACCTTAATCATGAAACAGAACACTTCCTCCAGTGTTGTGGTCCTTTAATGGACCAGAACCGGGTGGTATGGAGTCGACAATAAGAAAGTAAAAGAGAGAAACAGGCTGATATTCCCTGGATTATGCAGAGGACCAATAAAGCCCTTGACACAGGACTTGCATCACTCACAAAGGCACCACGTGCCCCCTCAAGGGGGTGAAGGCACAAAGTGCCTTCTCGAGAGGGTCTTAGAAGCCCGGGCAGGAAAGTGAGCATGATGGGTCTCCCCGCTCCAGAGAATCAGCCAGAAAAAAAAGAGAGAGAGAGAGAGAAACAAAAAAGACACAGGGACCTAAGCTCTGATGGAGCAAAGGTGCTTTAATGATTTTCCTATGAGTATATATAGGCAGTGGTACAAGAAACTTCTTTTGGGAATGACAGAGATCAGAAAACCAAATGTACGGAAACCGTTACCAAGGGAACAAGTTAGTCACAAGGTCAGGAGACAATCCATATCTCAAGAAAGGGGTGAAAGACTAAGCAGTTTTGTCCTAAAGAGACTGTTTACTAAAGGAGACCCAAGCCTGCCTCACGCAATGACCTCAGTCCCTGGGAGCAGCGTGCTGTTCCGCTTGAAGAGGGACAAAGGACTCATGAGAGACAGCACGTAGGAATCCTCCCATCAAACATTCCCTGACACTCCAGATGTGATCCTTACGTTCCTTTCCTGTCACTGGGTTTTAAAGTAACCGCCATCCTCATGTCTAAGAGCATATATTAGCTTTGTCTACTTTGTATCTCCTGTCAATGGAATTATGTAGAATATTCTATTTTGTATCTGACACCTTTTCCTTAATATTATGTTCTGAGATTCATGTGCTGCTAGTAATTGTGAATATTTCATGAAGAAAGTCTAGAAGTCACAGAGATTGGGAGAAATGGGTGGGTAGTTCAGAATCAAGAATGTCACTAGAAGACTAAATTTGAATAGGGAAATTAATTAACATATGAAGAAACCATAACCATTA
Source organism: Dama dama (assembly GCF_033118175.1). Classification (NCBI taxonomy): domain Eukaryota; kingdom Metazoa; phylum Chordata; class Mammalia; order Artiodactyla; family Cervidae; genus Dama; species Dama dama. Next base: position 41,135,152 of record NC_083700.1, read on the forward strand.
TAATTTGTAGTTTGCTAAAGTATTTTCCTTGTAGTCCAAATCTCTTTTCCATTCTGTTCATGAACAAACATAAATACTACTATTAGTCTTCACTAAGAAATTAAAGTGGTCACAAATATGAAGAGTTAAGGTCAGTTTAGGAAAAGATAGAATAACACTCATTTAGAATCCTTGTTTCCACTGTTTCCCCATCTATTTGCCATGAAGTGATAGGACCAAAGTGCCATGATTTTAGTTTTCTGAATGTTGAGCTTTAAGCCAACTTTTTCACTCTCCTCTTTCACTTTCATCAACAGACTCTTTAGTTATTCTTCACTTTCTGCCATAAGGGTGGTGTCATCTGCATATCTGAGGTCATTGATATTTCTCCCCACACTCTTGATTCCAGCTTGGGCTTCATCCACCTCAGCATTTCTCATGATGTACTCTGCATATAAGTTAAATAAGTAGGGTGACAAAAAAACAGCCTTGATGTACTCCTTTCCTGATTTGGAACCAGTCTGCTGTTCCATGTCCAGTTCTAAGTGTTGCTTCCTGACCTGCATACAGGTTTCTCAAGAGGCAGGTCAGGTGGTCTGGTATTCCCATCTCTTTCAGAATTTTCCACAGTTTGCTGTGATCCACAAAGTCAAAGGCTTTGGCGTAGTCAAAAAAGCAGAAATAGACGTTTTTCTGGAACTCTCTTGCTTTTTCAATGATCCAGCGGATGTTGGCAATTTGATCTCTAGTTCCACTGCCTTTTCTAAAACCAGATTGTACATCGGAAGTTCACAGTTCATGTATTCCTGAAGCCTGGCTTGCAGAATTTTGAGCACTACTTTGCCAGAGTGTGAGATGAGTGCAATTGTGCAGTAGTTAGAACATTCTTTGGCATTGCCTTTCTTAGGGATTGGAGTGAAAACTGACCTTCTCCAGTCCTGTGGCCACTGCTGAGTTTTCCAAATTTGCTGGCATATTGAGAGCAGCACTTTCACATCTTTCAGTATTTGAAATAGCTCAACTGGAATTCCATTACCTCCACTAGCTTTGTTTGTAGTGATGCTTTCTAAGGCCCACTTGTCTTCACATTGCAGGATGTCTGGCTCTAGGTGAGTGATCACACTATCGTGATGGTTGTCAAGATGTTTTTTGTACAGTTTTTCTGTGTATTCTTGCCACCTCTTCTTAATCTCTTCTGCTTCTGTTAGGTCCATACGATTTCTGTCCTTTATTGAGCCCATCTTTGCATAAAATGTTCCCTTGGTATCTCTAATTTTCTTGAAGAGATCGCTAGTCTTTCCCATTTTATTGTTTACCTCTATTTCTTTGCACTGATCACTGAAGAAGGCTTTCTTATCTTTCCTTGTTATTCTTTGGAACTCTGCATTCAAATGGGTATATCTTTCCTTTTTTCCTTTGCTTTTGGCTTATCTTCTTTTCACAGCTATTTGTAAGGCTTCCTCAGACAGCCATTTTGCTTTTTTTGCATTTCTTTTCCATGGGGATGGTCTTGTTCCCTGTCTCCTATACAATATCATGAACCTCCATCCATAGTCCATCAGGCACTCTGTCTATCAGACCCAGTCCCTTAAGTCTATTTCTCACTTCCACTGTATAATCATTAGGGATTTGATTTACGTCATACCTGAACAGTCTAGTGGTTTTCCCTACTTTCTTCAATTTAAGTCTGAATTTGGCAATAAGGAGTTCATCGGTGGAGCTGTGTTCCCTTCCTGCCTTTTACCTGGGGCCAAACTATGGTGGATGTAATGAAGATAATGGTGACCTCCCTCAAAAGATCCCATGCATGTACTGCTACAGACCATGCCCCTATCCCTACAGCAGGCCACCACCCACTCCCGCCTTTACCAGAGACTCCGATACCCACAGGCAAGTCTCCTGTGGGGTCACTGTTCCTTTCTGCTGTGCCCTCCAAGAGTCAATTTCCCAGTCCTATGTAAGTTCTGGCAGCTCTATGGTGGGGTTAGTGGTGACCTCCTCCAAGAGGATTTATGCCATACCCACATCCCAAGCCCCTGTCCCTGTGGCTGACCACTACCGACCCGTACCTCCACAGGAGACACTCAAACACAGTTCTGTCTCAGTTGCTGTAGGGCCCCTGGGTCCTGGCACTAACAACATTTGTTTGAGCCCTCTGAGCATCTCTGGCGGGAATGGGGTTTGATTCTAAATGTGAATTCGCCCCTCCTACCCTTTTGCTGGGGCTTCTCCTTTGCCCTTGGATGTAGGGTATCTCCTCATAGCCACTCCAGCGCCTACTGTTTTACTGGAGTTTCTCTGACCTTGGACGTAGGATATCTCCACACAGCTACTCCAGCGAAATGCAGGTGCCACTCCTGACCTTGGATGTGGGAACAATGACAGACTTTATCTTTTGAGGGGCTCCAAAATAACTGCAGGTGGTGACTGCAGCCATGAAATAAAAAGACACTGCTTGGAAGAAAATTTATGACCAATCTAGACAGCATATTAAAAAGCAGAGACATTACTTCTTCAACAAAAGTCCATCTAGTCAAGGCTACGGTTTTTCCAGTGGTCATGTATGGATGTGAGAGTTGGACTACAAAGAAAGCTGAGCACTGAAGAACTGATGCTTTTGAACTGTGGTGTTGGAGAAGACTCTTGAGAGTCCCTTGGACTGCAAGGAGATCCAACCAGTCCATCCTAAAGGAGATCAGTCCTGAGTGTTCATTGGAAGGACTGATGTTGGAGCTGAAACTCCAATACTTTGGCCACCTGATGTGAAGAAATGACTCATTTGAAAAGACCCTAATGCTGGGAAAGATTGAAGACGGGAGGAGAAGGGGACGACAGAGGATGAGATGGTTGGATGGATGACTCAATGGACATGAGTTTGAGTAAATTCTGGGAGCTGGTGATGGACAGGGAGGCCTGGTGTGCTGCAGTCCATGGAGTTACAAAGAGTTGGACATGACTGAGGGACTGAGCTAAACTGAACTGAGAATCCTTGCTTTTATCCAGAAGACAAAAAAAAGAAAGAAAGAAAGAAAACTGTCAGATTTTTTAGAGTGTATAGAAGAATGGCCTTTTATATAGATGATTTTCTGCTATTGTGGTTAGGTTCCAGGAAATATTAAGAGCAAAAAATAAAGTTATATAATAGATATAGTTAATTCAATTGCATTCTTCACACAGAAATTTATAAGACACTATGTTCTAAGCTCTGAATTCAGTACTAGAGATTCAAAGGTAAAAGGTAGATACTGAAGGTCTGAAGTTTCATGGGGTTATATGCGTGTGTATGCTCTGTCACTCAGTCATGTCTGACTCTTGGCAATCCATGGACAATAGACCAGCTGGCTCCTCTGTCCATGGGATTCTCCAGGTAAGAATACTAGAGTTGTTTGCCATTCCCTTCTCCAGGGGATCTTCTTGACCCAGGGATTGAACCTGTGTCTCGTTATGTCTCCTACATTGGCAGGTGGGTACTTTACCACTAGTGCCACCTGGAAAGCCCAAGTGGTAAGCTAGAGGTATGCAGATAAGCCATAGGAGTGGGACCTAATCAGGACTAGGAAGAAGTGATCCATTAGCAAGGAGACTTGCTAAAGTTGGGAAAATCTGTTAGTGAAGAAACATGAGACAGGGAGGTCAGAATATTTCAGTCTGTTAGGGGAACCATTGACCAAAACTGTCCACTGTGGCCAGACCCTATAGTGACCATTTGCATGGGTTGTCTCTTAAGAGGAGGTCTTGGTAAGGAATGTGGAACTAACAAGTCACCACTACCTGGAAGAATTTGGGAAAAGTCAAAAGGAGAGAGGAAACACCAGTCCATATGCCCTACCAATCTCCCAGAATCCTTCTTCCTGGAATCCCTCTTGGCTGAGCAATACATGTGCCACTATGAAGGATGCTGAGTTAGAATGTTTGGCCAGAGATGACCCAGAAACTAACCTTATTATCATAAAGCCTGAGACTGCAAGCCATGTGGCAGAACAGTTCTGAATTTCCTCATTCTAATGTTCTCTGCCTGGGCACTCCTTCCCAATACAGTCTCTTGCTTTGTCTCCTTGGGCAATTAAATTCTGAGTGTTAGACAAGAGCTCACTCTTGGGCCCTGGCAGGGGTCCCGCATTCTGCAGCCTGACTGTATAGTTCTTATAGCTGCTCCATGGAGCATGAGCAAGGACTGATGAGAAAAGTGGCTGAAGAGACCACTTATGCTCAGAAATGGTGGTACTCCATGGCATGGCAAGAAATTGATCTAACTCCAAAGGCAGGGAGGAGCCTTGGAAAGATCTTTAAAGGACAGTGACATAATTAGTGTTGTGTTTGAAAATATCAATTAATACAGTGCATAGAAAACAGATTAGGAGACAGCCGAGTTCATAGTTATTTAAATAGTCCATGAGAAGTATCAGAAGGCCAATCCACTCCTGTGGCAATAGATTCAGAATCCAGACAAGAATAAGGGGTTATAGGGGTCCTTTCAACTGAATTATATTATGTTAAAAAACAAAAGTTCAGTTGTTTTAAATTTGAAGATCTAATTGACTTTATTAGGCAATTCATGAATCAGGCAGCATTCCATCTAACAACTAGAAGAGCCTGCTGAGGGGCTATACAAAATGGAAGGTTTTTTATGGGAAGAATGGTAGGGAATAGGAGCTAAGTATTAGCAAAAGAAAAAAAAAGGGGGGGTTATCTTTAGGCTAGAATATCTTTTGTGGGGGAAGGAATGGGAACAGCCAGGGTTTGTTTTGTTTTGTTTTGTTTTGTTTTTTTCATTTATTTTTATTAGTTGGAGGCTAATTACTTTACAATATTGTAGTAGTTTTTGTCATACATTGACATGAATCAGCCATGGATTTACATGTATTCTCCATCCCGATCCCCCCTCCCACCTCCCTCTCCATTTTATCATGCAGTTTTTCTCCTTTTCCCTAGGGGTGGAGAGGGCCCAAGTGGCAGATTACCTCATTGGTGAAAACAAAACATTCCAGACTGGTTGATTACAATGGGATTTCTGGGTAAGGTAAAAACTGCAGTTAGGTTAGGTACTAAATCTAGGTTTGGTATCATGGGCATGAACCATGGGCATGATGTCATTTGGGGCCTGGTATTTACAAGTACCAGGGAGATTGTAAATACAATTAAAAAGATACAAAAAAAGGCTGGTATTTACAAATACCAGGGGGATTGAGGAGTAGCATAAAGAGCAAGTGAGTCCATAGAAATCTAAGAATTATAGTTTGGAGATCTCTTAACAGTATTCCTATAATAAATTGACACATAAATCCAAATATTTCCTTTCTTTCTTCCTTAAAACCATTAGGAAGAAATAACATTTGTTGAAAGCTCATAAAAGGCACCATTCTAAGTGTTATATGCATGCTAAATATTTAATCCTCCTGACAACAATATTAATGAGAAATTTTAATTTAGGTAAAGAAAATTGACAGACAACTTATCTAATCATACACAGCAGTGAACGGCAAAACCTAGACCTAAACTCAGGCAGTGTGGATCTTAAGCCATTCTCATCCACTGTTTAAACTTTCTGGAGATACAATTTCTGATAAACAGGTTAAACATATTTTGGGTAAAGTTTTGAGTAGAAAAAAAAAAAAATGATACTCATGTCATCAGCCCACTGGTGGCAATTCAAACCACAGAAATAGAATGAGATCATAAGAAGAATATAACGCAAAAGGGCAGAAGAGGAGGACCTTATTGAATACAGATGTTTAAGAGATGAGCAGAATATGGGGAACCTGGAAAGAAGTTGGAGAAAGTGAGGCTTGGTAAGAAAGTGTCAACAAAAACAAAAGAAGGGTCCATCAAAAAGTTAACTTCACTAGTGCTTAGACCATGGCTTTTGAAATAGCAGTTTCAACTAGTGATGAAGAAACAACAACATAAAATACAATGTATTAAGTTGAAAATGGAGGTGAATAATCTGAAGAAAGTTAAAGTAGTCTTTTATTTTGAAGTTAGGATTGGAAAGAAGCACAATAAAGAAGTATTTAAAAGAATATGTAAAATAAACAGAACATAATATGATAGGGAGAATTATTTCACAAATATTCTAAAAGGAAAGAAAGAGAAGTTGAAGGTGTGAAAAGAGGAGAAATCAAAGTGATGGAACAGTGTCAGAGGTGATGAGAACAAATACAAACTAGAATATATGTGAAAAGTGAGAGTGAAAATGTTAGTCACTCAGTCATGTCTGACTCTGCAAGCCCATGGACTGTAGCCCACCAGGCTCCTCTGTCCATGGGATTCTCCCGGCAAGAGTACTGGAGTGAGTTGCCATTTGTATTTATCTTTAATGTAGTAGGGAAGAATCAAGTTTCAACTGAAATTAGAAGGAATTAGATGAGAACAATTTGGTCACTGACTAATGAGGAAAACTGTAAATCAGGGAGCAAGAAAATGCCAGCAAAGCTCTGAGGGAGCTGTTTTAGGAATGCAAGAAGAAGCTAACCAGTGATACGTACAAAGATCTCCAATTAGTAACAGCATCTTGTTGAGCTTAGAGGCCATATTTTCAAAGAAAACAAACTGCTAATTTGGATGATTTTCACTTAAATACTGAATGAATGACCCATGTGTACGAACTGAGCATGTAAATTTATGGATTGATTACCCATAGTGTATGTATTGGATTGTTGCAAGAAAAAGACAAGGGGCAAAACTGGTAATGGTATTAAGTGATGAACAAAGTAAAGAATAGATCGTAAGAATTAAATTTATTCACAGAAAACTGGATATGCTGATAAGGCAGGAGAAAAACATTTGCTGGAAACAGTGAAAGTAAATTTGAAAGACAGAACATGTGGTCATAATGATGACACTGAGGGGAGAGTGATGGAAATTAGTCATTTAAGAAGTGTAGAGATAAAGAGCTACAGTGTGAAAACAGGAAAAAAAAAACAAAAAGATTGTATAAGGTTTATACATGGGCCATTCACACATATGGTGAAGTCATATGAGAAGATGCCAGAGAAGATTCTAATCATCAAGATTTAAAGGGGATAAATTAGAAGCTTGGCAGATAAAGAGGGAGAATAGTGATACTGGATAGGATGGGCAGGTACCAGGAAATTTTAAAGATGGAAGACATTTACATAGGATGAAAGCAGAAGTGGAAAGCTATGAAAAGTCAGTCCTCACTTGAGCTAAGTAGACTGAACACTTATGACACTTATGATGAATGCAGGAATAGACTAATATTAGAGGAAACTTAGGTTCTAGTGAAAGACAAGAGATTGGTGGAGAATACTGCTGAGGATGTGTGGGGGTTGTTGCCCATGGAATAGAGATTCTGTAGAGAATAGTGGGAAAAATGACAGAAAGAGGAATTTGGATGGGCCTAGGCAGAGAACAAAAACACTGAAAAGCATGGAAATTAGATTAAGTCAGTGGTCAGCTACCCCAGATTTGACTTCTACTTGGCAGTCACCAAAAAACTAATTGCAAACATCTAATACATGGAATTTATCAGTCTAAATTTCTCAGTGGATACTAGAAATTTTTTTTCAAGTGCAAGTGGAAATGTCAACCTGGAGTTTTTAAATAGCCACACAATTCATACTCTGAAAACTTTACTGAGGACAGCAAAAGAAATATTAAAAAATTGTTAGGATCCTTCCAAGGAGACCTTGGCCCCTTTGGACAAAGTTAGTTATGTGTTTAGAAGTTCACCTGAGTGAGAAATAACAGCTACTTCGGGGCTGCAGTGGAATATCAGCTTCTCTGTAGGGTGTTAGCTAGAGCAAGGTTTGATTCCGCTGTGTATGTGTAAGTCATGTCCAACTCCTTGCTACCGCATGGACCATAACACTAGAGTAGGTAGCCTTTCCCTTCTCCAGGGGATCTTCCCAATCCAGGGATCAAATCTAGGTCTCCCATATTGCAGGCAGATTCTTTACCAGCTGAGCCACAAGGGAAGTCTTGATTCCACTGTAAATCAGATCTAATCATTCCATTATGAAGACCAGCAGCCTCTAATAGAGAAATCAGTCCTGTAGCCATTCCTTACATAGCCTTAAGTTTCTAGAATAGCTGTGGAGTGTCAGACAAACCACTTTTTACACAAAAGCAATGAGATGGGCTAAAAGCACGATTTGTTGGAAAATCTGAGTTAGAAATTGATGGTCAGGTTATTGTTTTTTTTTTTTTTTTTTTTTTTTCAGAAATGGCTGGTGGCTCAGACAGTAAAGCATACGCCTGCAGTGTGAGAGACTTGGGTTCAGTTCCTGGATTGGGAAGACCCTCTAGAGGAGGAAATGGCAACCAACTCCAGTATTTTTGCCTGGAGAATCCCCATAGACAGAGGAGCCTGGTGGGCTACAGTCCATAGCATCACATAGTTGGACATGACTGAGCTAGGAAGCACACACATACACACAAACAACATACCTATGGAGGGTAAAAGAGAAAATAGTTTATAGTTTTACTACATTGGAAATAACAAGAGACTTTGGAGCAGATCAAACCTAGATTAAAGTTCACAAGTGTGATATAGTTGCTCACTGATGTAGGAAAAATATTATATAGCATCTTGAATTTTCTAGTTACACATAAAATTGTAGTAATAAAATTATTTTGAGAAAGATGCCTATCAGTCTGCCTGAAAGATTAATATTATAGGACTCAGTGCAGTTTGAGTACCCTCTAAAATTGAATTGTGGAATAACCAAATAATAAATAGTTTAACATGCTAAAATAACACCAACCACTAGTAAAATTTGTATTACACTTTTATAGTTTCTAATTTTTCATGTGTGATAAACTAAAAGTTTGAAGAACTACTTTCATCATTAGTCTGTTCTTTAGAAGGACTTCTTCAGGATGATTTTGACAAAGTTCTTTGATGACATTTTTGAGGAACTGATGAATTGAGATGCCTATTTTTTTTAACCCACTTAACAAATAATCTTGAAATAATTATAGGTTCACAGGAAGTTGCAAAGATAGTATAGTGAAGTTCAGTGTAAACTTTATCCTGGCTCCTCCAATAGTTATACCTTACATAAATATAGTACAGTTATCAAAACTAAGAAACTGACATTGGTACAATGGGCACATATAGTTCTATGCCATTTTATCATATGTGCAGATTCATGTAATCACCACAGCAATAAAAATACATAGCTACTGCATCAGCATAAGGATCACCTCATGGTACCTCTTTATCTGTCATATCCCACCTGGAAACCACACATATGTTTTCTATCTCTGTATTGTTATGATTTTGAAAATTCATGTCAATGGAATTATATAGTAGTTTGCAGCCTTTTGAGATTGGCTTTTTTGTTCAACATAATAGCCTTGAGATACATACAAGTTGTTGCATATGCCAATAATTCACTAGTTTTTATTCCTGAGTAGTATTCCATGGCAATAAAAATACCACCATTTGTTAAACTATCCACCCACTGAGGGACGTTTTGGCTGTTTCCAGTTTATGGCTATTACAAATAAGGCTGGTATAAACAACTATCTACAAATTTTTCTGTGGGTATAAGTTTTTGCTTTCTGGATAAATACCCGAGTGCATCTGGTGGGTTGTAAGGCAAGAGCATGCTTTATGTGTGTATGCATGTATGTGTCAATGAAACCTATTTTCCAGAGTGAAAATATCTTCCAGTGTGACTGTATCATTTTTACATCCTCACACACAACATGTAGGAAATCCAATTTTCCTGAAACCTTGCAAGTATTTGATATTAGAGCTATTTTATTTTTATTTTTAGCCATTCTGATAGATGTATAGTAATAGTTCTTTATGTTTTTAACTTAGCCTTTCCCTGATGGGTAATGTTATTCAGTATCTTTTTATATGCTTATTTCCCATCTATGCTTCTTTGGCAAAACATTTTTTTCATGTCCTTTGATAATTTTGTAATTAGATTGTTTACCTTTGTTTTTCTGTTGAGTTTTGAATGCTCTTTAAATATTTTTAAATATGAGTCTTTCCGCAGATATAGGATTGGGAAATATTTTGCCCAGTCTCTAGCTTTTTTAAAAAATCCTTTCAATAAGATCTTTCATGGAACAAAAGATTTTAATTCTAATAAGTTCCAATTTAACAATATTCATTTTTTATACAGATTGTGGATTTAATACCATTAATTTTCTGTCTTTTATTTAATAAATTGATAACAAGATCTTTATTGTTTGATACAGGATCAATCTCCATAAAATTTTCTTAACAACGTTTATCATTACTTGTAAAATTACTGTTGTCTCTCAGTATTGGTAAAATGGCTCTCGGACTTGTGGATACCCAAATCTGGGGATGTTTAAGTCCCATAGCTAATCATTCGTATCTGTGGATTATGTATCTGCAGATTTAACCAACTGTGGATCATAAGCATTGTACACGATCTGTAGTTGGCTGAATCTGAGAATGCAGAAGTAAAGATATGTAAAGCTAACTTGCCGGGGTCCAGCCCCAGCAGGATCCAGGGGAACCCTCAGGATGAACGGCGTCGGCGAATGAGAGAGAGAGTGAGACAAAGCTCGGGGCTGAGTCTGAAGTTTATTTTTGCACGGCTCCTTTATACCCTTAACATCTTTGGGGGAAGTGCATATTGCTTACACACAGGGCATCTCAAAACATTACAGCAACTTGACCTTCAACAGAAACAGGATGTCACCCACATACTTTCGTTCACAAGAGTCTTTCTTATCATTTGGCCTTCAGGCCTGCTAACATTTTATGGCTTGCACCTGGTGTGACTTAAGCAACTTCAGTAGCCGACCCTGTTTTTCTTATAATTAATCTATTTTCTTTCTAAAAAGCGTCTTCTCTATGGGAACTAGATAGGATTGCATTTTAACAGAACAGAAATGCAAAGGACTGCAGAAACAGCAGATATGGCACAAAACAGGCTCTTAGTCTAAAAGTTAACTACCTGCAAGAAGTCGCCAGCTAATCTCTATCTAAACTATTTTCTATTAGGCACATATGTGGCTATAATATTTGTGGGGCTTTTCTCACCCCTCAGAGGGACCTATGCTTAATAGTTTCTTTTGTTAGTGTACTGTGCTTAGGATGTTTAGAACAATCAAGAGCATTTTGTGCAATGAGATCACACATTTATCAAACAAGCCAGAATGCCAGAAAAATGTTTGAATGGAAGCATTTCCTTCATCTCTGGCCCCTTCATAGGGTACCAGCGTCCAGGAGATTTATTAGTTAGGGTTTTAAGTTGGTCCTCATTCAGTGAAAGAGGAGCAGGAGAGCTCTAGGCAGGCAACACGAGAATCCGCAGCAGGGCAAACGAGAACAACAGCAGAAAAAGAGGGGAGGATACAGGGTGGGGTAGAGGCCGAGGCCAACCTGGAGGGTCCCTTATCCTAGACGGCCTTACCTATCAGGTTTTTTCCTCGTGAACTTGTCATGGATGGGGTCCCGGACAGCCTTGCCTGCCTGGTATTTTCTTCATGACCTCGTCACGGGCGGGACCCCCCATAACGGCTCCCGGCACTAACTGTTTACTAATTGTTTCTAGTTTCAATTGTCATACTGCTAATAATAACAATAAACATAAAAGCTCATGTTTTATCATCAACCAAATGGCAGGCCAGTGATTTGCAATAAGTCTTGCAGGATAAGCAACAAGGTCCTACTAGATAGCACAGGGAACTACATTCAATATCTTGAGGTAAACCATAATGGAAAGGATACAAAAAAGAATGCATGTTTCTGTATAACTGAGTCACATTGCTGTATACCAGAAACTAATACAATACTGCAAATTAACTATACTTCAATGAAAAATCAATTAAATAATAGAATAATCTATATAGTATTATGTTTGATATTTGTAGCAATTCTTTGGATTATGTACTATTATTTATTCCCAATATCAACACTTAGAGCTCAGAAGGTTTAAATAAACTAAATGCATGTTTTAATCACAATGATAAGATCAGTAGTTTTGAACTGATTTGTGCACAAATTGTCTATGACAAAGTATAAGTCTATCTACTGCCCTGTTGCTGTGTTTATTTTATTTACAACCTAAACACTCTGAAAAATCCTTTGGTTTGACAACAACCCAGAGTTTCAGAGATTTTTGTCCTATGAATTTATCTAAATCCACTGGTGTAGTTATTCAAAACAAATGTCTTTTTTCTTTTTAAATAAATAAGTGGATATAGAGTCAGTTATGACTAGATTCCAGTTCATTTCTCTTTGAAAAAATAAATATAATTGCCTAGCACACAGTTGAGTAGAAAGATAACTAAAAACATTCAGTTTCCTTTCTACAATATTGTTAAGGCTAGATTACATTTTTTTTAGAAACAGTTTCTGTTTTTCTTTTTTTTAATAGAGGGATAATCTATCAATAAGAGTAATCATAATAATTAGTGGAATAATTAATTTCTTACTTTTTCAATAAATTTTCAATATAGTCCATTTTATTTAATTGTTTATGAGTTTTAACACAGAAAGGATATTTTAAAAAGCTATAAAAAAGTAAAAGGAAATAAATTAAAACAAATTAACTTTATTACTTAATTTTCCTAAAACTGGATGCAAATAATAAAATGATTAAATATTTTTTTAATGTCTACATAAGCATACTTCAAATTCTAATGCACATTAATTAACCAATTATATGTTCATTGGATATCTGAATTTTTTTTAGTGTTTTTTTTTTTCCCTACTCTTCTGGAATTCCCACTATCTAGTCACCTAGTACCAAATTCACAATCCTGAGTGAGTTCTACAAAATTGAGGAGGCCTAGTTGAATACAAAGTCTCAGTCTTCAGCATGAATCCATGTCTGATCTGTGACTGTATTTGACAAGGTAAAAGGAAACCTTTATATATTATTTATTACTTTTCCTTAAAGCCTTGAAAATTACTAAAGCTCTAAGTACCTATCAATATTTTACTTGGGCCTCCTCCTGGGAAATGTGCAACTGATGAAGATCAATGCAAAAGGTATACTTTTCAGTTTTCCAAATTTTATCTTTCAGTATGCTTTTTGATGTGATATTTCACTAACAATTCTTCCCAATCTGCCTTCTAATGATTGCTCATTCCTCATGTAGTCTGTACTTGCCCATCTTTGTTAGATAATTTACCAAGACAGGTTTTTATTCATCTGGGATACTCTAAAATTTTCTCTTTGCACTTTCACATTTATTGACAACCTACTATACTAAGCAGTTTACTTCAAAACAAACACACGTGTATACAGCTCCTAAGGTATAGGGTTTAATCTACAAAATGACACAGAAGGTAACTACAATTTTTGTCATTTTAAAGATTAGAAAGCTATGGCTCTTGCTTCAAGGAAGCGAGGATAACATGAAATTTCAGCTTGGCTCTGTCTGATTCAAAGTCCCATGTCCTTTTCTTTCACCTGGTTGCTTGGGTTAGATCATTTCCAGCTTTCTGACACCAGGGACTGGTTTCCTGGAAGACAATTTTCCACGCCAAGGTGGGAGGGTTTGGTTAGTAGTAACGGGGAGTTAGGGGAGTGAAGGGAAGCAGGGGCAGTTTGCCCTCTGGCTTCCAGTTCACCTCCTGCTGTTTGGCCCCATCCCTAACAGGTCGACCATATCTGTCTGTGCTTGGGGGTCGGGGACCCCTGGGTTAGAGAAATCACTCAATTAGAAAAATCACAGAACAATATTTGTGATATTGTTGTCTCCTAATGACTTTCCCCTTCTTAAGTGTTAGCTTGACTTCATGATTCTTTAAAAAAACAAAAAACAGACCATGAAAGAAGTGATAGGCTGCCATTTCTAATTTGAGTGTGCTTAGCGGTTCAGTCATGTCCGAGTTTTTGCAACACTATGGACTGTATCCCGCCAGGTTCCTCCGTCCATGGGCTTTCCCAGGCAAGAATACTGGAGTGGGTTGCCATTTCCTCCTCCAGGGGATCGTCCCAACCCAGGGATAAAATCCAAGTTTCTTGCATTGGCAGATTCTTTACCACTGAGCCATCTGGGAATTCCATCATTTACAATACTAGGTTATAAAAGAGACTGTGGCTTTTGCTTTGGATGCTGTCTCACTTTCTCTCAAATCACAAGCTTCTGGAAGAAATCAGCTGTATATTCTGAGGCAGCCCAACAGAGATACAAGAATAAACTTAGAGGGGGGACATTTTGAGACTTGCCAACCAACGGACAAGTGAGCGAGCTCTGAAGCAGAACTTAGTTAAGTCTTGAAATGACTTCAGTACTAGCTAATACCTTGATTGACATCTCTTGAGAGACCCTAAGTAAGAACCATCCAGCTAGAACCCGAGTGGCTGCCAAGGCTCTGGCTGCCCGGGCAGTGGGTGTCTGAACCATGAGCGCAGATGGCGGGGAGTGACCCGGTCGCGTCTGACTCTGTTGCGACCCCATGAACTGTTAGCCTTCCAGGCTCCTCTGTCCATGGGATTTCCCAGGTACTGCTTTTCTGTCAAGAATTGACTATGTCGGAGTGAAAGGACGCTACCTGTGCAGACACTGTCTGTGGAACCTTTGAAGACGGTAGTATAGTGTTCAATTCTGCAGGGAGCACCTGTGGATCAAGCGATGGTGGAAGTTGTTTCGTAAAGGCAAGAAGCTCCACAGCAGTAGCAGTTCCCAGAGCAGTGAAATCAGTACCAAGAGCAAGTTGGTAGACTCCAGCCTTGGGGGGCTGTCACGGTCCAGCACCGTGGCAAGCCTCGAAACTGATTCCACCAGGAACATAGGACAAAGCAACAATTCGGGCACCTGTGCAGAACTGCGAATAATGTTGGTGCCACTGGGAAACTGAAACTTTAGGAGGGGAAAAGTTGGAAGAGCCGCTGGACTTGATAAATTATATAGCTATTGCCCAGCAAGATGAAAAGTTGTCCTTTGTTCCTCTGAAGGAAGAATTTATTATGAGAGTTTCCAAGTACAGTATAAAAGTATCCACATCAGATCAATATGGTGTTCTTCATAGGCTCGCTCTGTATTTAATTATCCGGATGGTGTGTTTCCATGACGGTCTTGAGGCAGGAAACAGCTTTCTGGCTCTGAAGACCACAGATGCGGGCAACCAAGAATGCAGTCTGTGGGTTTACCAGTGCAACAGCCTGGAACAAGCACAAGTAATCTGCAAAGTTTTACCAACAGCTTTTGACTCTGTATTGATTTCTGAGAAACCTTGAATTCTGCAGTTAAGGGGGAAGTAGGCTTCATGTGCAAGTTCAGCTGTTTTCTCAATAGTTCTGTTTCCAATCCGCAGTGAAGAACTTTTATGGAAATATGAGCGATCCTTTGCTTTCGATTTTCTGAAAAAAATGCAATCTATAAAATGTCAGTCATTTGTTTGTTTGTTTGTTTTTTCCATTAAAATGTGTCTTATTTAACAGTGGAAACAAACAAACAAAAAGAATCATCCAGCTAAACTATTCTCAAATATCTTACCCACTGTAACTGTGAGATAAGAAATGTGCTATTTTCATTTTCAAAGTTTGAGGTTTTTTAATGTGGTAATAAATATAATGTGGTGTGATTTTGAACTGTGGTGTTGGAGAAATCTCTTCAGAGTCCCTTGGACTGCAAGGAGATCAGACCAGCCAATCCTAAAGGAAATCAGTCCTGAATATTCATTGGTAGGACTGATGCTGAAGCTGAAGCTCCAATACTTCGGCCATCTGATGCGAAGAACTGACTCATTGGAAAAGACCCTGATGCTGGGAAAGATTGAAGGCAGGAGGAGAAGGGGGTGACAGAGGATGAGATGGTTGGATAGCATCACCGATTCAATGGACATGAATTTGAGCAAGCTCCGGGAGTTGGTGATGGACAGCGAGGCCTGGCATGCTGCAGTCCATGGGGTCCCAAAGAGTTGGACATGACTGAGTGGCCAAACTGAACTGAATAAATATAATACTCAAAAATACATATTGAATAAATAAATGAATAAATGCATGAATGAATAAATGCCAGGACTTTGAGTTCTGGATCTATATCTGATTCTGACATCTATTACATGAGAAAAAGAACTCACTAAAGAGAACTGCAAATGATTAGAACTGCAAAATAACATTTATGATTGAACTGTCTACAAATGTAGCAATAGTAGGGCTTCTGGGGTGGTGCTAGTGATAAAGAACCTGCCTGTCAGTGCAGGAGATGGAAGAGATGCAGTTTCAGTCCCTGGGATGGGAAGATTCCCTGGAGGAGGGTATGGTAACCCACTTCAGTATTCATGCCTAGAGAATATCATGGATAGAGGAGCCTAGTGGGCTATGGTCCATAGGGTTGCAAAGAGCTGCACGTGACTGAAGCAACTTAGCACGTATGGGTAGCATACATGCTAAGTTGTAGTAATTGCCCAGAAAATTGGATAGGTTAAAACAAGAAAAGGTTTTAAGCAGAAATTATTTTAAATAGGTTTTTCAAGGAAGAGTTTCAAACTCAGACACCCTCTCATCTATCCAGGATGGCTTAAGCCTGATGCCTTAGGGCTGAATTAGATGAGGTGCCTCTCACTCTTTGATATTATGATAATTAGTACTTACTAAGCCCCTATGGGGTATATGTCCCATTCTGGGTGCTATTTGAAGGCTAGTTTAGTCATGATCCTTTTGATTTGATAAAGAGAATGCTCCATACATATTAATTACAAAAATCTTTCCAACTCATTAAATTTGTGACCTCTTTGCTTTTTTGAAATTATAGCACAAATTGTCTGTACAATTCATTTGACAATAATTCATGTACTGGCTTGTGACATTTCTTGAATTGTTGTTTTATTGATGTTTAATTCTTCATGTAAGGAAACATTTCTGACTTATTATTTCATAATGTGCATCTCTGCATTTTTAACCATACCAAGCCACACAGTCAAACTTACAGGTAGTTAATTCTAAATATTAGACACAATGACCATATGGAAAATACCACCTTGTTATCACATTTTAGCTGTGATGTGTACCTGTGCAATATAATTTTGAAGCCCCGGTCTCCCTGTTGTACTCATCTAGAGATGTCTAGGTCACTCTTTATTCCTGAAGGATTTTGAATCATGGTTCATTGTCATGGTTCTCCATGATTTTAATAACCAAGCTGTTGAAGAAATACAACAGAAGTGTTTGTTGCTCAGTCATGTCCAACTCTTTGTGACCCCATGGACTGTAGCCTGCCAGGCTCTTTTAGAACACTGGGGTGGATTGCCATTTCCTTCTCCAGGGGATCTTCCTGACCTAGGGATCGAATCCGGGTCTCCTGCATTACAGGCAGACTCTTTACTCTCTGAGCCACCGGGAACTATGGGGTACAAGAGTAGTATAAAAAAGTTTTACTACTGGATAAGTATTAAACCAGAATGTGATGTATATTACTAGCAATCTGCTAAGAGATTGCAAGGACAGAAAGACATCTCACTCTTTAAATAGCCAAACAGGTAAAGCCCATTATTTACTTGTTTTCAAGATAACCTATAACTTGTCCTCCAATAAGAAAGCTGAGCAGCACTATTTTCAAATACAGTTTATCCCAAATTCATCTGGTAATTGCTACTGGTGTTAACTGACTCTATCAAGAGGAAAAACAAAGTTACTGTATCTTTATGACAGGATATACTTTTACAACATGGAGCAAGACATCCATTAAAGTTAGGCTG
Source organism: Dama dama (assembly GCF_033118175.1). Taxonomy (NCBI): domain Eukaryota; kingdom Metazoa; phylum Chordata; class Mammalia; order Artiodactyla; family Cervidae; genus Dama; species Dama dama. Next base: position 41,152,742 of record NC_083700.1, read on the forward strand.
CTACCCTACCATAGATGTTGAGGTCCTTGATAAAGGCACCCCTGAGTCACATAACTGGGAAGAGGCTTTTCCAATTTCTGAAAAGATTTATATACAGCCCAAAGAGACAGAGAAAGAACTTACAAGTTTTACAAAGTAACTATTCTAATATAGGGAGAGGGGAGACTTGTCTTCTCTTATTTTCAACAGGGAGACTTAAGCCTCTTACGTTTATTATTTGTACTTACAGTGCAGATAATCTTTTTGATACCTAGCATTCTCTCAGTATGTCAAACTACCCCAGCTATCTCCTCCTGAAGTTATTGCTTAAATCGCATACTTATCAAACTATAAGAAAGTGAAAGTGAAGTTGCTCATTCATGTCTGACTCTTTGGGACCCCATGGACTGCAGCCAACCAGGCTCCTCTGTCCATGGGATTTTCCAGGCAAGAGTGCTGGAATGGGTTGCCATTTCCTTCTCCAGGCAATCTTCCTGACCCAGGGATTGAACCCAGGTCCCCCGCATTGCAACAGATGCTTTACCATCTGAGCCACCAGGGAAGCCACCACCAAACTGTAAACCTTATATTATTTCAATGTGAAGCGCTCCTTTCCCCAAAAATCACATTTGATTTCCCAACCCACTCCCTCAGAGTACTTCAGTTGTAATGCATCTTTCTGTCCACCTGGACCTACAATCCATTGATCTTATATTTCCCCATTTTCCATTCCCATAGTACCCATACCTTCCTGATTATCAAGCTCTGATTCCATGGCTTTTCATTAAAATCATTCCAATGCATACATTCTTAATTCTTTTATTCTCCCTCTTCCATAGAGATGGAGGTCAGCACTGCAGAAGTCCAGCCTTTTGTTCTCCTCCTCACATACAAACAAGGCAGTGGACTGTGACAGGAGAGAAACAAATGTTGACTTGTCTCACTTTAACTTTATGACTGTCCTTCACACAGGAACCTTGATACTGCCTAGCAGTTCTGCTACATGTGTCTAATCCAGTCAATCTCCTTTCCTCAGCAAGCACTTCATCTTTTCTTTTCTCTCTTTCAAGCACTTTTTCAATCTTCAATTTTGTTTGTTTGTTTGTTTGTTTCACTAAGAAAATGGAAGTGATCATCAGAAAACTGCTGTATGTTCCCACATCTGTGTGCTAGCTTGTATCTGTACAAATGTATCAAGTTTCCTTTGAGGTTGATGGTCATAAAATTATTTAAAAAAACACAGAAATATACCCCCTAAACCTGACAAAAAAACCTATGCACCCCTCTCTAAGCCATCTTCCCATGAGCTCTTCTCCTAATTTTTGACTTCTAGTAAGGTAAATACTTTGAGTTATCTATTTTTGTTTTCTCTTGTTCCCCTCATCTTTTTCACCCCCAAATAAATCCCCAATATTTTTTCTTCCCATAGTTCTAAACAGTTCTTGCCAAGGTTATTAATGATGTCAGTTCAGTTCAATTCAGTCACTCAGTCGTGTCCGACTCTTTGTGACCCCATGAACCACAGCATGCCAGGCCTCCCTGTTCATCATCAACTCCCAGAGTTTACCCAAACTCATGTCCTTTGAGTCATCGATGCCATCCAACCATCTCATCCTCCATTGTCCCCTTCTCCTCCTGCCTTCAATCTTTCCCAACATCAGGGTCTTTTCAAATGAGTCAGCTCTTTGCATCAGGTGGCCAAAATATTGGAGTTTCAGCTTCAACATCAGTCTTTCCAATGAACACCCAGGACTGATTTCCTTTAGGATGGACTGGTTGGATCTCCTTGCAGTCCAAGGGACTCTCCAGTGTCTTCTCCAATACCACAGTTCAAATGCGTCAATTCTTCTGTGCTCAGCTTTCTTTATAATCCAACTCTCACATCCATACATGACTACTGGAAAAACCTTGTCAAAAAACCTAGTCAAAAAAACCTTGACTAGACGGACCTTTGTTGGCAAAGCAATGTCTCTGCTTTTTAATCTGCTGTTTAAGTTGGTCATAACTCTTACTTGATCTTTATTAATAATCTTCAGAATGATCTCTATAGTTCTTTCTTTGATTAAAATCTACCAGTGCCCTGCTAGCCCATTCAAAATAAAAGCAGAGAAAACTTCACAATGACCAAGACTTAGCATGATATAAATTACCTTGGACTCCTCATTCACATGCACATTGACCAGCGTACTGACATTTTTTTCCTCTGCCTTCACTCTCTGCTCTTCTCTCACTCTCTTCATCCCAGACACAGTGACTTTCTTAAAATTTTTTCCCCCTCACACATGTTGATTAAGCTCCTGTGTCAGGATTTCTGTATTTGCTATCTTTTCTGCCTAGAGTGTGTATAAAAATATATCTTATTCATTGGGCTTCCCTGTGGTTCAGTCAGTAAGAAATCTGCCTGAAGTTCAGGAGACTCAGGTCCAATCCATGGGTCAGGAATATCCCCTGGAGAAGTTAATGGCAACCCACTCCAGTACTCTTGCCTGGGCAATTCCATGGGCAGAGGAGCCTGGTGGGCTATAGTCCATGGGGTTGCAAAAAGTCAAATACAACCTAGCAACTAAAACACCACCACTTTATTCATTACAAGTTTTTAAGAACTCGGCTTAAATTTGATCTTAGCATCTTCCTGAATACCCTAAATAAAAACAATGATTCTTTTCCTCCATCCTGGTATTCCTGCTGCCCTTTATCATGTATTAGCACCACCTGATATACTTCCTCACATGTCTCCTGCCACCAGGTACCCACATGAAAATGGAAGTACCGTAGGACAGAGATGATGCTTTTTTACCCTGCTTTGTCTTTCTAAAAACACTTTCCGGAATAGAATGGGTACTCAACAATTGTTTGATGAGTTGATGATAAATAATTTATGATAATACTTTTTACTCTACACTATATATATTTTTCTTCCTTAACAATAGAGTAATACATAACTATTACTTTTAGGAATATCTAGACTCCTTCACGTTAAGAGAGAAACATTTGTTTATCAACCACTCACTTAGAATACTGTTTTCAAAAACCATCCCCAAGAAAAAGAAATGCAAAAAGGCAAAACGGTTGTCTGAGGAGGTCTTACAAATAGCTGTGAAAAGAAGAGAAGCGAAAGACAAAGGAGAAAAGGAAAGCTATACCCATTTGAATGCAGAGTTTCAGAGAATAGCAAGGAGAGATAAGAAAGCCTTCATAAGTGAATAATGCAAAGAAATAGTGGGAAACAATAGAATGGGAAAGACTAAAGATCTCTTCAAGATTAGAGATATCAAGGGAACATTTCATGACAAGATGAGCACAATAAAGGACAAAAACTGTATGGACCCCACAGAAGCAGAAGATATTGTGAAGAGGTGGCAAGAATATATAGAAGAACTATGCAAAAAAGATCTTAATGACCTGGATAACCACAGTAGTGTGATCACTCACTGAGACCCAGACATCCTGGAATGTGAAATCAAATGGGCTTTAGGAAGCATCACTACAAACAAAGCTAGTGGAGGTGAGGGAATTCCTGCTGAGCTATTTCAAATCCTAAAAGATGATGCTCTTCAAGTGCTGAACTCAATATGTCAGCAAATTTGGAAAACTCATCAGTGTTCTCAGAACTGGAAAAGTTCAGTTTTCATTCCAATATCAGAGAATGGCAATGCCAAAGTTCAAACTATGACACAATTCCACTTATTTCACATGCTAGCAAGGTCATGCTCAAAATCCTCCAAGCCAGGCTTCAATAGTACATGAGCTGAGAACTTCCAGATGTTCAAGCTGGATTTAGAAAAGGCAGAGGACCCAGAGACCGAATTGCCTATATAGGTTGGATCATAGAAAAAGCCAGAGAGTTCCGGAAAATCATCCACTTCTGCTTCATTGACTACGCTAAAGTCTTTAATTGTGTGTATCACAACAAACTGGAAAATTCTTAAAGAGATGGGAATACCAGACCACCTGACCTGCCTCCTGAGAAATCTGTATGCAGTTCAAGAAGCAACCATTAGAACCAAATATGGAACAACAGACTGGTTCCAAATCAGGAAAGGAGTGTGTCAAGGCTATATATTGTCACCCTTTTTATTTAACTTACGTGCAGAATAGATCATGTGAAATGCTAGCTGGATGTGTCACACGGTGGAATCAAGATTGCTTGGAAAAATATCAACAGTCTAAGATATTAAGATAATACCATCTTTAAAGCAGAAAGCAAAGAGAAACTAAAGAGGTTCTTGATGAAAGAGAAAGAAGAGAGTAAAAGAGCTGGCATAAAACTCAACATTCAAAACACTAAGATCATGGCATCTGGTCCCCTCACTTCATGGTATATAGATGGGGAAAATGTAGAAACAGTGACTGATTTTTATTTTCTTGGCTCCAAAATCACTGTGGATGGTGACAGCAGCCATGAAATTAAAAGACACTTGCTCCTTGGAAAGAAAGGTATGACAAACCTAGACAATGTATTAAAAAGCAGAGACGTTACTTTACCAACAAATGTCCATGTAATCAAAGCTATGTTTTTTCCAGTAGTCATGTATGGATGTGAGAGTTGGACCATAAGGAAGGTTGAGAACCAAAGAATTGATACTATTAAACTATAGTGCTGGAGAAGACTCCTGAGAGTCCAATGGGCAGCAAGGAGAACAAACCAGTCAATCCTAAGGGAAATCAACTCTGAATATTCATTGGAAGGATGATACTGAAGCTGAAGCTCTAATACTTTGGCCACCCGACACAAAGAGCCAACTCATTGGAAAAGGCCCTGATGCTGCAAAAGATTGAAGGCAGGAGAAGGGGATGACAGAGTACAGGATAGTTGGATGGCATCACTGACTCAATGGACATGAGCTTGGGCAAGTTCCAGGAGATACTGAAGGGCAAGGGAGCCTGGTATGCTGTAGTCTATGGGGTCACAAGGAGTTGGACATGACTAAACAATAGCAGTATCAGTTAGAATACAAAAACTCATTGAAGGAAATTATTACCATATATTTTTCATATGTCTCACCTTATCTGTCACTAAGTTTTTACTTAATATATGCTCAGCAGAGTATGGTCATTGTGGTTTTAATTGCCTAGTTAATTTCTTTCCTTAATTTTGTGAGAATATACTTAGAAAATTAGCCAGTCACTCCTTAAATTGTCATTTTTCTGTACTTCCTACAAGTTAAGTACTCTAATGGCTCTATCGAGTTATTTTTATGTTAATTAGTATCTCCCCTAATAGATCTCCCTCTTTCCCCTTCAAAATTATACCCCCTATTATTTTTCAATATTCTTATTGGAATTTAGTCAAGTTACTCTCCTCTATATCCATGTGCCATGCCCACCAACTCCACTGGTTTGCTATTCCCATAGCTTCAAAATTAATCTATCCTTTATACTAGCCCAGGTTTCTCTGTATCTCCCAAGGCCTAAGCTAACTTCAAATATTTTTATGATTATAGTAGTCTACATCCTTTCTAGTCTTCTTCAAACACTAAATTACTCTTAGCATGCCTATAGCAATAGTTTTTGTCTTTGTTTTTTTCTGTAATTGTTGGATTATATGTTTAAATATTGACTCTCCAAATGAAGCATCACCATGTTATTCTTTTCCATTTGATCTAGTATCATGCTAAAAACAAGGTGAGAGCTTATTAATTTGTCCAAGTTATCATGAAAATGCTCTAGCTAAATTATAATCATTGTCTGAATGGTAAGTCAAAATGAATCATATTCCATTAATATATAAGGTAATTTCAGTTGAGAATTTTTGTGATTCAAAATTTTATCAAGAGGAACAAATAGGGAGGAAAGAGGGAACTAAATTTCCCTCTCCTCCAAATTAAGTCAGATACTCTCCCAAAAAGATGTGGTAAACATCATGTGACATTTACTTAATAATCCAATCTTTTATATAAGCAAAAAAATTAAAAAAAAATTATACTTGGAAAGAAGTTAAGCCAATATTACTGGGATTTGGTTTTATGAGGAATATGAAGAATTTCTCTATTTTTCCTTATGGAGGAGAAGAAGAATGGTCCTTCCCAAACCTAGTTGTTGGAAACTTGAAGAAATTTATAAAATGGAGAGACAACTATTTTGTGTAAAACTCCGTAGCTCTAGCCTGGTGTGGCAGTGAGAGTAAGGCATGGTAAAAGTATTTGAAGGAGCTTAACATTGAATTCTGGGATTTGGGGATAAACATATAACTGGTGTGTACTTGCCCTGAGGATTATGAACTTGAGAGATAATATAGAGCTTCTGGTGATGGCTGCTCGAGGATAAAAGGTAATGGAGAAGGCATGCACTCCCATTTTTTAGCATGGCAATGTAGATGGATGAGTTTCCCACAGGCAGTCAGAGACAGAGTTTTTATCTAGGATTGGGTCCTAGAGAGGTGAGAGGAATCAGGAACCAGGCTTAAGGAGAACTATAGGAAACCAGATAAAGAGTATAGCACACATGTTGGGGATTTTTTGGAGTGCAGAAGTCCTCATGGGGACTTTTGAAGAACAATTACCTACACCTCATAAAAAAAGACACATTTAAATGAACTCTAAAAAAGAAATAGGATTAGAAGTCAGCCACTGATATTCAAGATGCAGATTCATAAGGGAAGAAACTAAGAAAATATTATTTTGAGTAAGTAGTTTTCATTTACCGTAACTGTTTTCATGATTGCAATATATATATACAAATTTGCCTGGTGCAAAGTAATTTTCAACACAGCTTGAAAACAATTGGAGTCAACCTTTTATTTAAGAAAAGGTTGATGCAAGACTAAGACACATATATAGTTAAGAAAATATTCTGTAAGTATAGAATATTAGAAAGTAGAAAATAACCTTTTATAACATATAAAACTCAATGTTCATATATAATCATTTATTTTTTATTTCTAAGAGGAAAGGATATATACTAAATTCTAAAGAAAGAAAAAACACAGAAAGCTGATTACTGATGTAACTTCACTTTAGTAATAATGCAATTTTATGGCCACGGGACTGGAAAAGGTCAGTTTTCATCCCAATCCCAAAGAAAGGCAATGCCGAAGGATGTTCAAAATATGGGACAATTGTGCTTATTTCACATACGAGCAAGGCAATGCTCAAAATCCTTCAAGCTAGGCTTCAGCAATATGTGAACCAAGAATTTCTAGGTGTATAAGCCAGATTTAGAAAAGGCAGAGGAACCAGAGATCAAACTGCCAACATCTTTTGGATCATAAAAAAAAAAAAAAAAAGCAAGAAAATTTCAGAAGAAAACATCAGGTTTTGCTTCATTAAGTAAGCTAAAACCTTAAGCTTTGACAGTGTGGATCACAACAAACTGTAGAAAATTCTTAAAGAGATGGGAATACTAGACCATGTTACCTGCCTCCTGAGAAATTTGTATGTAGGACAAGAAACAAAAGTTAGAGCTGGACATGGAACAATGAACTGGCTCAAAATTGAGAAAGGAGTGTGTCAAGGTTGTTTATTTAACTTCCACTCACAGTACATCATGCAAAATGCTGGACTGGATGAATCACAAGTTGTAATCAAGACTGCTGGGAGAAATATCAACAACCTCAGATATGCAGATGATACCACTCTAATGCTAGAAAGCAAAGAAGAACTAAAGAGTATCTTGATGAAGTTGAAAGAGGAGAGTGAAGAAGTTGGCTTAAACTCAACATTCAGAAAACTATGATTATGGCATCAGTCCAATCACTTCATGGCAAATAGATGGGGAAAATGTGGAAACAGTGACAGATTTTATTTTCTTGGGCTTGAAAATCACTGTGGATGGTGACTGCAACCATAAAATCAAAAGATGCTTGCTTCTTGGACGGAAAATTATGACAAACCTAAGCAGCATATCAAAAATCAGAGTAAATTGCTGATTTACTTTTGCTGAATTACTTTGTCAATGAATGTCTATATAATCAAAGCTATGATTTTCCCAGTAGTCATGTATGGATGTGAGAGTTGAGACACAAAAAAGGCTGAGTGCCAAACAATTGATGCTTTCAAACTGTGGTGCTGGAGAAGACTCTTGAGAGTCCCTCGGACTGCAAGAAGACCAAACCAGTCAACCCTAAAGAAAATCAACCCTGAATACCCATCGAAAGGACTGATGCTGAAGCTGGAGCTCCAATATTTTGGTCACCTGATGCAAAGAGCCAACTCACCTAAAAGGACCCTGATGCTGAGAAAGGTTGAGGGCAGGAAGAGAAAGGGGCGACAGAGGATGAGATGGTTGGATGGCATCACTGACTCAAAGGACATGAGTTTGAGTATATTCTGGGAGGTAATGGAGGACAGGGAATCCTGGTGTGCTGCAGTCCTTGGGGTCACATAGATTCAGACACAACTTAGCAACTGAACGAGAACAACAACTATTTTATGGTAAATATAGTGATCCTAAAATAATAATATAATGATTTTATACTAAAATGTAATAAAACCTAAATGGTTGATTGTATTAAAACTGAATAATAAATTATATTTAATTTAATAATTGGTTTATTAATCTTTCAAATATAAACTGCTTATGTGTGTTTGAGTAAAATTTGGTTAATTTCAGAGTGTTATTATTGACACTGATTAAACTGGAATATACTCTATCAAGATTTTACCAAGAATGGGGGGAAAATAAGTTCAAAGGAGAAAATGAATAGAAACAGTTCATTTTCCCTATCATCACATAAGGCTTCATTAAAAAAAAGGGGGTGGGGTCATTAGTAGGTGACTCTTACCTCAACAATGAATAGTGAATCCTATCATTTGCATTCTTAGCTATCCGTGAAGGCTTTCAGCTTGATAATTTCATTTTATTTGCTGAAACTAAAATGTGTAAGCCCAAGGAAACCAAAGAATAACATTTTCTGCTGGCTGTCATCCTTTCCAGACTGATTCAATCTGTAGCCGACTGCTTCAGGATGAGTTTCATTATCACCTTTAGGCAATTAATTGATTTCTTGATGCCCACTCTTCTTTCACAGTACAAAGAAGATGTCACTTTTTGTCACAACCTCCCACGAAAGAGGTAGCATACCTTTCAGAGATGTTTTGTCTGCACAAGGACGCATTGTCCCCTGGCTATTTTCCCAGTCTCACACCATACATAAGAATGAGAATCATACTATTGCTCCTGATATACTTTGATCCAAAATGGTATTGGCTGTAGTTTAGAAAGTCAGCCAAAAACAGTGCTGACATTCCTATCATGGTCTGTCATTGCCTTGTTTAAGATCAACGGTTGCTGTAATACCTAAATTAGATTAGCTATTTTGCTTCTGTCATCACAATACCACTTGGCTCCAAGCAGAGTTTTTGGAATATAATAATTTAAATCTCTTTCTCTCTCATGTTTCAATACAGTGTGTAAGTGCAAAGATTCTATACATTATTACACAGGCCACCTGTAAGTTCCTATGTGGTCTCTGGGCTTCCCTCATAGCTCAGTCAGTAAGGAATCTGCCTGCAATGCAGGAGACTTGGGTTCGATTCCTGGGTTGGGAAGATCCCCTGGAGAAGGAAATGACAACCCACTCCAGTATTCTTGCCTGGAAAATCCTATTGTCAGAGGAGCCTGGCAGGCTACTGTTCCATGGGGTTGCAAGAGTCAGACAAAACTTAGCGACTAAACCACTACCATCATGTAGCCTCTACTGGGGTGCAAAATTAAGAGCTTTCTGTAAAAAAATCTTACTGCCATGATTCTACATTTTCATCAGGGATGTGGGCAGAGTCCTCATTGCCAATTCCATGTTATATATTTTTATTTTCCTAAGAACTAAGCAACGTGTATCAGTTCAAGCCAAAATAAACTGCTAGCTGATTTTTTGAAAGAATTTTAAATGACTAAATAATTTTTTTTTTTTTTTCAGAGAAGAAGCTTATCTCTGCCTGGATGAAAAAAAAAAAAAAGAAGAAGAAGAAGAAGAAATGACAGCAATGCAGGGATGACTGCACATGACCAAATAGGGCAAGAGCTGAATGGGAACACCGAACTGGAAAATGATTCTGACAAGTTTTCATCAATACTGACTCAATCCGGTGGACCCTCTAAGTCTCTGAACAAGTATACCAATGTCAAAATGTTTAAGTACTTTAAAAAGCAAGAGAGGGACTCCTTGTGATGATTTTTCCCTACTCACATTTAGTGTTCTGTTTATTTAATAGAAACTTGCTAGTATACCTATAGACTTAGATTTCTTTCTCAAAAGCAGTGGGAAGCAAATGTTTATCATTTGGAAAATAGATGAGGAACTTTAAGCCTGTGGTTTAATTTTGAGTGCAGTCTTTTAGAGGGATTAGTGCATGAGAGGACCTGCAATAGGCTGTGAGTAGAAAAACTCTAGAATCATTATTCCCAAGCACAGAAGCTCTAGACAGGATGCCTATAAGCTTGATTAAATTAGATACTATTAGGAAAAATGGTCAGAATATCATACCTATCTTTCTGATCTGAAGTTTATAGCAGGCTAGGACCTCCAGACCCCAGTAGTAAGCAAGGAGCAAAATAAGTTAAGTTGCTAGCTAGATTTTTGAAAAGGTGTACTCTTTCAGTACTTGAGAGTGTGGTCTAAGGTACAGGTGATAGGATACCACATCTTACTCACTTTTGCTTCCTGGTGCCTAGCACAAAGCAGATACTCAGAAAATGCCTCACAGAATAAAAAATTATTTCCAGCTCTGATTTTTTTTATTAACAACTTTAGTAAGAATCATTCTCTCTATCATGTAGACTAAAAATACTAATGGTCATATTTTACTGGTCATTTCAAGAGCTAACAGGGATAATAAATATCAGTGCATTTAAATTCCAAGGCTTAGAAGATACATGAAGGTTTATATATTTGAAAGATTTCTTCAGCAAATATATTGAAGGTTAATAATGACTTTATATCAATAACAGAAAAAAAAAAAACCCCACAAATATATGGATATTAAATAATACCTTTCTAAATAAACAACCAGTTACTGAAGAAATAACAAGGGACCTCAAAAATACCTAGAGACAAATGACAATGAGAAATGATGACTGAAAACCTATGGGATGCAGCAAAAGCAGTTCTAAAGGGGAAGTTAATAATACAATTCTACCTCAAAGAACAAGAAAAGTATTGAATAGACAACCTAATCATTCACCTAAAGAAACTGCAAAAAGAAGAAGAACAACAAAAAAAGACAAAGTTAGTAGAAGGAAAAAAATAATAAAGATCAGAGCAGAAATAAATGAAAAAGAAATAAAGGAAGCAATGAAAGCGAAAGTCACTCAGTCATGTCTGACTCTCTGTGACTCCATGGTCTATATAGTCCATGGAATTGTCCAGGCCAGAATACTGGAGTGGTTAGCCTTTCTCTTCTCCAGGGAATCTTCCCAACCCAGGGATCAAGCCCAGGTCTCCTGCATTGCAGGCGGATTCTTTACCAACTGAGCGATAAGGGAAGCCCAAGAGTAGTGGAGTGGCTAGCCTATCCCTTCTCCAGCAGATCTTCCTGACCCAGGAATTGAACCGGAGTCACCTGCATCGCAGGCAGATTATTTACCAACTGAGCTATCAGCAAAGATCAATAAAACTAAAACTTGGTTCTTTGAGAAGATAAACAAAATAGACAAACCATTAGCTAGACTCATCAACAGAAAAAGGGAGAAGACTCAAGCAATAAAATTAGAAATGAAAAAGGAGAGGTTATAACAGACAATATAAAAATACAAAGTATCATAAGAGACTATAAGAACAACTATATGTCAATAAAATAGACAACCTGGAAGAAATGGACAGATTCTTAGAAAAGTTCATCCATCCAAGACTGAACCAGGGAGAAATGGAAATTATAAACAAAGCAATTATAAGCACTGAAATCAAAACTGTGATGAGAAATGTCCCAAAAAACAAAAGCCCAGGGCCAGATGGCTTCATAGGTGAATTCTATCAGACATTTAGAGAAGTGCTAATGCCTACCCTTCTCAAACTGTTCCAAAAAATTGCAGAGGAAGGAATACTTTCAAATATGTTCTACGAGGCCACAATCATCTTCATACCAAAGCCAAACAGAAACATCACCCATAAAGCAAGTTATGGCCAATATCACTGATGGATATAGATGCAAGAATCCTCAACAAAACCCTAGCAAACAGAATCAACAACACATTAAAATAATCATATACCATGATCAAGTCAGGTTCATCCAAAGGATGCAGGGATTCTTCTCTATACAATCAATCAGTGTGATATAACTATATTAACACATTAAAAGATAAAAAAATGATAATCTCAATAGATGCAGAATAAGTTTTTGACCCATTTATGTTAAAAACCTCTTCAGAAACTGAGCATAGAAGGATCATATCTCAGCATAATGAAGGCCACATATGACAAACCTATAGCAAACATTATTGTCAATGGAGAAAAACTGAAAGCTCTAAGATCAGGAACAAGATAAAGGTACCCACTCTCACCACTATTGTTCAATAATTTTGGAAGTCCTAGTCATGACAATCAGAGAAGGAAAATAAATAAAAGGAAACTAGATTGGGTTTGCAAACAACATATTAGACATAGAAAACCACAACGAGGCTATCAGAAAATTACTAGAGCTAATCAGTGAATTTAGTACAGTCAAGGGATACAAATTCAGTACATAGAAATCACTTATACTCCTATACACCATGAAAAATCAGAAAGAGAAATTAAGGAATCAATCCCATTCACCACTGCAACAACAAGAATAAAATATTTAGAAATAAACCTACCTAAGGAAATATGAGAACTGTATACAGAAAACTATAAGACAATAATGAAAAAAAATGCAAGATGACACAAACAGATGTTCTTGTATTGGAATAATCAATATTGTGAAAATGACTGTACTAGCCAAAGCAATCTATAGATTCAGTGTAATCCTTATCAAAATACCAATGGCATTTTTCACACAACTAGAACAAAATATTTCAAAATTTGTATGGAAACACAAAAGCCCCTGAGTTATCAAAGCAATCTTGAGAAAGAAGAATGGAACTGGAGGAATCAACCTTGATGACTTCAGATTATACTACAAAGTTCCAGTCATCAAGACAGTATGGCACTGGCACAATACCAAACACATAGGCCAATGGAACAAGATAGAAAGTCCAGAAAAAAACCCACATACCTATGGGCACCTTATCTTTGACAAAGAAGGCAAGAATATACCATGGGGAAAAGACAGTCTCTTCAATAAGTGGTGCTGGGAAACTGAACAGCTATGTGTAACAGAATGAAATTAGAACACTTCCTGCCACCATATACAAAAACAAACTCAAAATGGATCAAAGATCTAAATGTAAAATCAGAAACTATAAAACTCTTAAGGAAAAAATAGGCAGAACATTCAATGACATAAATCACAGCAAGATCATCTATGATCCACTTGAAGTGATGGAAATAAAAACAAAAAAAAAAACAAATAGGACCTAAATAAACCTAAAAGCCTGCACAGCAAAGGAAACCATAAACAAGATGAAAAGTCAACCCTCAGAATGGGAGAAAATAATTGCAAATGAAGCAATTGACAAAGGATTAATCTAAAAAAAAATACAAACAGTTCAATAGCAGAAAATCAAACAATCCAATTAAAAACAGGGGGGCCGGGGGGGCAGAAGACCTAAACAGACATTTCTTCAAAAAAGACGTACAGATGGCTAACAAATACAAGAAAAATTGCACAACATTGCTTATTATTATAGAAATGCAAATCAAAACTTCAATGGGGTGTCACCTTACACAGGTCAGAATGGTCACCATCAAAAAATCTACAAACAATAAATGATGGAGAGGGTGTAGAGAAAGGGAACCCTTTTGCACTGTTGGTGGGAATGGCTACTAGGGAGAAGATCAGTATGGAGATTTCTTTAAAAAATAAAAACTAGAAATAAAACTATCATATGACCCAGGAATCCCACTACTGGGCATATACTCTTTGAAAACCACAATTCTAAAAGAAAAACGTGCCCCAAAGTTCAGTCAATTCAGTCAGTTGCTAAGTCGTATCTGACTCTTTCCGATCCCATGAACCACAGAACGCCAGGCCTCTGTCCATCACTAACTCCCAGAGTTTACCCAAACTCATGTCCATTGAGTCGGTGATGCCATCCAAACACCTCATCCTCTGTCATCCCCTTCTCCTCTTGCCCTCAATCTTTCCCAGCATCAGGGTCTTTTCAAACAAGTCAGCTCTTCACATCAGGTAGCCAAAGTATTGGAGTTTCAGCCTCAACATCAGTCCTTCCAATAAACACTCAGGACTGACCTTCTTTAGGATGGATTGGTTGGATCTCCTTGCAGTCCAAGGGACTCTCAAGAGTCTTCTCCAACACCATAGTTCAAAAGCACCAATTCTTCTGTGCTCAGCTTTCTTCACAGTCCAACTCTCACATCCATACATGACTACTGGAAAACCATAGCCTTGACTAGATGGGCCTTCGTTGGCAAAGTAATGTCTCTGCTTTTTGATATGCTATCTAGGTTGGTCATAACTTTTCTTCCAAGGAGTAAGTGTCTTTTAATTTCATGGCTGCAATCACCATCTTCACTGACTTTGGAGCCCAAAAAAATTAAGTCAGCCATTGTTTCCACTGTTTCCCCATCTATTTGCCATGAAGTGATAGGACCAAAGTGCCATGATCTTAGTTTTCTGAATGTTGAGCTTTAAGCCAACTTTTTCACTCTCCTCTTTCACTTTCATCAACAGACTCTTTAGCTATTCTTCACTTTCTGCCATAAGGGTGGTGTCATCTGCATATCTGAGGTCATTGATATTTCTCCTGACAATCTTGATTCCAGCTTGTGCTTCTTCCAGCCCAGCATTTCTCATGATGTACTCTGCATATAATTTAAATAAGCAGGGTGACAATATACAGCCTTGACGTACTCTTTTCCCAATTTGGAACCAGTCTGTTGTTTCAGGTCCAGTTCTAACCGTTGCTTCCTGACCTGCATATAGGTTTCTCAAGACGCAGGTCAGGTGGTCTGGTATTCCCATCTCTTGAAGATTTTTCCACAGTTTATTGTGATCCACACAGTCAAAGGTTTTGGCATAGTCAATAAAGCAGAAGTTCCAGATGTTTTACTGGAACTCTTGCTTTTTTGATGATCCAGCAGATGCTGGCAGTTTGATCTTTGGTTCTTCTGCCTTTTCTAAAACCAGCTTGAACATCTGGAAATTCACAGTTTACATATTGCTGAAGCCTGGCTTGGAGAATTTTGAGCATTACTTTATTAGTGTGCGAGATGAGTGCAATTGTGCAGTATTTGAGCATTCTTTGGAATTGCCTTTCTTTGGGAATGGAGTGAAAACTGAACTTTTCCAGTCCTGTGGCCACTTCTGAGTTTTCCAAATTTGCTGACATATCGAGTGCAGCACTTTCACAGCATGCTCTTTCAGGGTTTGAAATAGCTCAACTGGAATTCCATCACCTCCACTAGCTTTGTTTGTAGTGATGCTTCCTAAGGCCCACTTATCTTCACATTCCAGGATGTCTGGCTCTAGGTGAGTGTGAGTGATCAAACCTTGTGAGTACCTGGGTCGTGAAGATCTTTTTTGTACAGTTCTGTGTATTCTTGCTACCTTTTCTTAATATCTTCTGCTTCTGTTAGTTCCATACCATTTCTGTCCTTTTTTGAGCCCATCTTTGCATGAAATGTTCCCTTGGTATCTCTAATTTTCTTTAAGAGATCTCTAGTCTTTCCCATTGTATTGTTTTCCTCTAGTTCTTTGCATTGATTGCTGAGGAAGGCTTTCTTATCTCTCCTTGCTATTCTTTGGAACCCTGCATTGAAAGGGGAATATCTTTCCTTTTCTCCTTTGCTTTTGGCGTCTCTTCTTTTCACAGCTGTTTGTAAGGCCTCATCAGACAGCCATTTTGCTTTTTGCATTTCATTTCCATGGGGATGGTCTTGCTCCCTGTCTCTTGTACAATGTCATGAACCTCCGTCCATAGTTCATCAGGCATTCTGTCTATCAGATCTAGTCCCTTAAATCGATTTCTCCACTTCCATTGTGCAATCATAAGGGATTTTATTTCAGTCATACCTGAATGGTCTAGTGGTTTTCCCCATTTTCTTCAATTTAAGTCTGAATTTGGCAATAAGATGTTCATGATCTTAAAGATGAACTCCCCTGGTCTTTAGGTGCCCAATATGCTACTGGTGATCAGTGGAGAAATAACTCCAGAAAGAATGAAGGGATGGGGCCAAAGCAAGAGCAACACTTAGTTGTGGATGTGCCTGTTGATAGAAGCAAGGTCCGATGGTATAAAAGCAATATTTCATAGGAACCTGGTATGTTAGGCCCAGAATCAAGGCAAATTGGAAGTGGTCAAAGAGGAGATGGCAAGAGTGAATGTTGACATTCTACAAATCAGCAAACTAAGAAGGACTGGAATGGGTGAATTTAACTCAGATAACCATTATATCTACTACTGTGGGCAGGAATTCCTTTGAAGAAATGGAGTAACCATCATGGTCATCAAAAGAGTCTGAAATGCAGTACTTGGATGCAGTCTCAAAAATGACAGAATGATCTCTGTTTCCAAGGCAAACCATTCAATATCACGATAATCCAAGCATATGCCCCGACCAGTAATGCTGAAGAAGCTGAAGTTGAATGGTTCTATGAATACCTACAAGACCTTTTAGAACTAACACCCAAAAAAGATGTCCTTTTCATTATAGGAGGCTGGAATGCAAAAGTAGGAAGTCAAGAAACACCTGGAATAACAGGCAAATTAGATCTTGGAGTACAGAATGAAGCAAGGCAAAGGCTAATAGAGTTTTGCCAAGAGAACGCACTGGTTATAGCAAACAACTTCTTCCAACTACACAGGAGAGACTCTACACATAGACATCACCAGATGGTCAACACCGAAATTAGATTGATTATTTTCTTTGCTGTCAAAGATGGAGAAGTTATGTACAGTCAGCAAAAACAAGACCAAGAGCTGACTGTGGCCCCAGTGTTCACTACAGCACTGTTTACAATAGCCAGGACATGGAAGCAACCTAGGGGTCCATCAACAGATGAATAGATAAAGAAGTTATTGTGCATATATACAATAGAATATTATTGAGCCATAAAAAGGAACAATTTGAGTCAGTTCCTGTGTGGTGGATGAACCTAGAGCCTGTTATACAGAGTGAAGTAAGTCAGAAAGAGATAAACAAATATTGTATTTAACTCATATATAAGGAATCTAAAAAAAAAAATGATACTGATTAACCTTTTTGTAGGGCAGCAATAGAGACACGTACATAGAGAACAGACTTGTGTACATAACGTGGAAGGAGAGGGTAGGGCGAATTGAGAAAGTAGAATTGAAAGACACATACTACCATATGTAAAATAGATAGCCAGTAGGAATTTCCTGTATGATGCAGGGAGTTCAACACAGTGTTCTGTGACAACCTAGAGGGGTTTTCTGAGGGATGGGTGGGGAACTGGGAGAGATATTCAGGATGGAGGGGGCATATGTCTACCTTTAGCTGATTCATGCTGATGCATGGCAGAAACCAATACAACATTGGAAAGCCATTTTCCTCCAATTAAAAATAAATAAATTAAAAAATATTGTCTATGTCATGATTTCTTCCTTCTTGGTCAACACCCTAGACCCTATAAATTTTTTTCTGCTCATAAACACCCTTTCTAAAATATCAAAAGCCTAGTTACTTCATGAATAGAAAGAAGCCCAACTTAAGAAATATTGAAAAAAAATTAGCATTCTTAAAGTATTAGTTACCTATACATAAAACTGAAACTAAGGACAAAATCTGGTGAATTATTATTCTCAAGAAATGCTTACTGAATTGAATTAATACCTGATACACAATTTAGAATTAAATATATTTTAAAGGATCCTTTGTGGTTGATATCACAGTGCAGCCATATGTTGCACTCTTTAAATTTATTAAATAAAAGTGACTATAGAGGTTTCTATAGCAAGTATGGATTTTGTTTTCTAAATAATAAAGCCAGTAAGCAAATCATAAAACTTCAGAGTATAAATTACTACTGCTGAAGGCTACCATTGCCTAATTTTTTTTCTGTAAGGAAGATTTAATTCTATTTACTGAGCATAAGTATTTCATGCACAAGAGCTTGGAATGTTCTTTCCCAATATCTTTGTATATTCTGAATATCATTTGTTCACAATGATTCCTGTATGTGAAAAATAAAAACACAAATAAGCAGAAATGAAATGTGAAGAATTTCTTTGCATTAATTATATCACAGAATGTGAGCTATCTTAGAGCTATCTTATATTTTCTGACTTTCATTAAGACTTTAAAGTTATTTTCAAAAATCACCAAAGTGTTCACATGAAACAAGTGGGTAAATGAACATATTTACTGTAGCCAATTCCTCATTTCACCTTAAAACTATTGTCCCACTTAATGTATTTACTTTCCCAGGGCTGTTATAACAGAGTGCCAGCAGGAGTTTGTTTTCTCATAGTTCTGGAGGCTAGGAGTTCACATCTGATGTGTTGGCAGATTTGGGGTTTGTTTCACATTTGTCTTTGGCTTGTAAATGGCATCATCTCCCTGTGTCTATTTACACTGTCTTCCCTCTACTATTTCTGTGTTCAAATGTCTCCCTTTTATATGGATGCCAGTAATATTGGACAATGTCTTATCTTAATGACCTAATTTTTAATTAATTTTGTCTTCAATTAATCTATTTTCAAAAGGTCACATTCTGAGAAACTGGAGGTTAAAATATTAGCAAATGAATTTGGGAGGCACCCCCAAAATGTGAGTATTATGTTCAACCCATAACACAGCTTTCAGCGGGAGAGCTCAATTCCTCCATGGTTTTTGGCAGGGGAGATTAATTCCTTACCACGTGGGTCTCTCCATAGAGGTAGTTGACAGCTCATCATAGCATTTTCTTTTTTTTTAACATTTCAAAGATGGCATTTACAAATGCAAAATCTATATTCAAGTAATATCATGTTATGCAGAATATCTCACAAAATTCTCATACAATGCTTCTAGAATTTATAAACTCTTTTCATGGAACTGATTTAACTTAAGTGGCATTACTAGGTATTATATTCTTTATGCATAATAACAAAAGTATAAAAATAATTTAAATTATTTAAGCATGATGATTAATATTATCCAGATCCAAATTTGTGGGCAAAAGGAAGAAAAAAGATATAAGTAAAATTCAAGAATATCTGACAGTAGAGCAAGGTTTTAATATTAATTTTTTCAACAAAAATAATCATTTTAAAAAAGCAAAAGCAGATTCCATAAGATTTTCTCAAGGTAGTAACTAATTATGTGGTCTCAGTATTTTGCTTTTAGTTTAAAAATTCCCATTATTAGTTTTGAGTTAGAACAGAATCACTTCACATGACTGCTGTAGATTTGATAAAGTTCAGAATATTCTAGAATCAGGTATAAGTTCATTATTTGTAAATCCTTTCACATAAGGGAAAATTGCAGTCACTAGCTGGAGAAGACTCTTAAGAGTCCCTTGGACTGTGAGGATATCAAACCAGTTAATCCTAAAGAAAATCAACCCTGAATATTCATTTGAAAGATTAATGCTGAAGCTGAAGCTCCAATACTTTGGCCACATGATGCAAAGAGTGGACTCATTGGAAAAGACCCTGATGCTGGGAAAGATAGAGGGCAGGAGGAGAAGGGGGTTATATGGCATTACCAACTCGATGGACATGAGTCTGAGCAAACTCCAGGGGATGATGATGGACAGGGATGCCTGACGTTCTGCAGTCCTTGGAGTTGCAAAGAGTCCAACACGACTGAGTGACTGAACAACAAAGCTGCTCCAATAAGAGGGTTAAATAGACACCTCTCGTAACTTCCCACCACATGGCAAAGTGCCTTCATTTTCTCTAAGACTAAAACCTGGGAACACAATAAAGTTTTAAGGGCTTAATAAAAGGATACCAAGGAGTATGTAATTATGCCTTTGTTACTATTTTACTATGCATCTTGCAAGGCTTCCCCAGTGGCTCAGAGGTAAAGAATCCACCTGCAATGAAGGAGATGCAGGAGACATGGGTTTGATCCCTGGGTCAGGAAGCTCCTCTGGAGGCGGGCATGGCAACCCGCTTCAGTATTCTTGCCTGGGGAACTGCATGGACAGAGAAACCTGGCAGGATATAGTCCATGGGGCCTTCAAAGAGTCAGATGCGACTGAGCATGCAGTTACACATTTTGAAAGATAAGCTTTAACTTGATATCCTCCTGCAAGAAATACAGATATTTGCAGATATCCACCTACTCTCATTTGACAATAAGCCAAGTCAAACCAAAACAAATCAACTAGACTAAAGATAATTTTTAAAAATTGCCAATAAAACATGACAATATATTTATAAAGAATTTACAAGCATATGTTTACATTTTGAGTTGAAAAAACTCTTACCTAAAATTTTAATGTTAAACTGAACATCAATCAATAGTTTTGGTTTACAATAGTGTAAATATTAAAAAAAAAATGTGGTAAATATGCAATATTAAATATCCATATGATCTTCTAATGTTACCTAATAATTTTCTGATGTTAATACAGTTGATATTTTCTCCTTATCCTCTCAAAAGAATTGAACTTTCTGTGAAGATTAATGCAGCACTCACTTCACTGCACATTAAGGTGTAAGACATTATTACTTTGAGCTCCAGAAATTCCCAGTGGCAAAGGGCATTAAATCATAATATCCACACACTGCCTTTTTAGTTTTCCTGACATGATAGCCTTACAGGTTCCTTAAATTCAGCAGTGACATTATGATGTGATTTTGTGTCCTAAATTTAATTGGAATAGCAGCATATTTGTGTTTAAAGAAAAGTGTATCATAACCACTACATCAAAATCATTGTAATTTTATTATTTTTAATATTTCATTTTAAGATTTCCATGGGAACAGCTGCTTCATTTTGAAAGTCAAGATTAAACACACTGAACTTTATATTTCTTATTTTTCTCTATTCTTAATATTGTTTGATTTCTTTTGTTTATTCCTACCTTATAGAATTGGTTAACAATTATATATGCTAATCTGTTCTTAATTAAAGAGAAATTTAATCTTTATAAGTGAATACAACTTAGACTTAATTCTTAATAGCTCAACCAGTTTATTTGCATAAAAATGTATGTTGTTTATACAGACCTATATCTTTTATTCAAAGTGGTTATCAAAATGGTAACTCATAACCTTTGGCTCTACTTTAACTGACAACACTACTCATCAAGCCAAAGAAATATTTTCTCTCCAAAGATCCCAAGTATTTACTCTTGTAAATCTGCATGTTGGTTTGTTTTCTTTCTTCTTCAGTTTTCTGTAAGGTCGAGAGTGGAGAACAAAGTATAGGTGTGAAGAACAGAAAAGGGTGGGGGACTTGTCATGCTTCAGGGAAAAAGCTTAGATTCTCAGTATGTTCAGAGGTTGGAGAGAACCTGCAAATGCAGGACAATTTAGGGTCTGATTTTAAGTTTATAATTATTATCACATTTACTGCTGCCGCTGCTGCTCTGTCACTCAGTTGTGTCTGACTCTTTGCGACCCTGCAGACCGTAGCCGGCCAGCCTCCACTGTCCGTGGGATTTTCCCAGCAAGAATCCTGGAGTGTGTTACCTTTTCCTACTCCAGGGGATCTTCCCAAACCGAGGATCGAGCCCACGTTTCCTGTGTCTCCTGCGTTGTAGGTGATTTTACCGTTAAGCCGCTCCAGAAGCCCTATTATCACATTTATGTTTTAGTTTTTTGGTTTATAATAAGAAACCTCATAATGGCCCTGAATGATTTAGAAATAGGTGCTCTACTCAATAGTACCAAAAATGTACTTTACTCCAAAAGTGTAACAAAAATATGTGAAAAAATTTAAATGGACCAAAAAGATCATGCAAAAAAGATGTCCTATCTAGGTGCCCCATGGCTCATCTCAGTCTTTCAGTGCTTTTGAGATCTTGGACAACTCTGTAAGTGTAGAAACTTATAATATAGCAAATGCTTCTTCTCTATAGAAGTTAATTTTATCAGAAACATCTAATTGATTCTTGCCATAGAGATAAACTCATTTTGCATGTATTTATAAATTTATTCCAGCTTACTTTATTTGCCTATATTTGTGTGTATTTCTTTCAATTTTCCTTTGAACCAGCTATAATGTCTTATCAGTCTTTTTTTTATTACTTTATAAACTAAGTAAAATCTTTGACATGCCTTTCTTTAAAAAAAAAAAATACTGTGTATCACTTCTGAATTCATCCATCAAGATACCCAATTAATTCACTTGATAAAAACAGGTAAATATGTTGTCAGACAAGGATTTTTCAGGAGCGGTTTGAGCTCAGGTATAGATTTTCTTGGTTCTCTGGGGTAAAATCCAAATAGTAAAAGAACTTTGATATTTCTCTAGATTTTGTTTTCATTTCTTTCTTTTTTCCCTCTCCACTAATATTGTGTTTTCTGTTAGATTTTGGTTTGTTTCACACATCTGATGTTTTTACCCCATTGGTAGCAACATTGATTGGGAATTTCATTTTATGATCTGACCATTTAATTGTCAAAAACAGATGTACAGAAGGTCTCTGATTTAACAATAGTTCAACTTAACACATTTTCAACTTAACAAATTTATGAAAACAATATACATTCATTTAAAAATTTGCGATTTTGTCTTTTTCCTGAGCTAGCAATATGCAGTAGAATACTTTCATAGTGATGGGCAGTGGCAGTAAGCCACAGTTTGCAAACATGCATGCAAAGATGAGGGTAAACAACTGATACAGCTACCACAATTCTGTATCCATACAGCAATTCTGTTTTTACTTTCAGTATATCTTTCAATAAGTTACATGAGACATTCTACACTTCACTATAAAATAAGCTTTGTGTTAGGATTTAGCTCAACTCTAGGCTACTGTGAGTGTTCTGAACACATTTAAGGTGGGCTAGGCTCACCTTATTATGTTTGGCCACATATGCATATTAAAAGCATTTTCAACTTAACAATATTTTCAATTTAATATAACTTTATTGGTATGTTAGCCCATCATAATTTGAAGAAGATCTGAAATGAACTATAAAAATTTATGAGCTATTGAGTGAGACTCAAAGAAGAAATTTGGTTTGTTAGTCTGTTGTTTGCATGATTGATTAATTTGAGGTCAAATCAATTAAGGATTTCATGCATAAAATGAAGAAAAAGAGTTTTTTGATGAATGCTGAATTTCTGTCTTTTGTGTTTCTTGAATTGTAGAATTAAAACTGCATCTATAGGTCTATATGTCTGACAAAGGCCTTTACCTCTTGTGTATGAATATGAAATACTTTCCCATCTCTACAAAGGATTATTAGGTTGATAAAGTATTTTAAATTAAATGAAAGCAATTTAATTGGCTTATAGCCTACTATCCTTCTCCATCAGAGGACAGAAAGACTGAAAACCACAGTCACAGAAAACAAAACAATCTGATCACATGGACCACAGCCTTGTCTAACTCAATGAAACTATGAGTTATGCCATGTAGGGCCAGCCAAATGGACGGATCATGGAGAGTTCTGACAAAACACGGTCCACTGGAGAAGGGAATGGCAAACCACTTCAGTATTCTTGCCTTGAGAACCCCATGAACAGTATGAAAAGGCAAAAAGATAGAACATTAAAAGATGAACTCCCCAGGTCAGTAGGTGCCCAATACAATACTGGAGATCAGTGGAGAAATAACTCCAGAAAGAACAAAGACACGGAGCCAAAGCAAAAACAAAACCCAGTTGTGGATGTGACTGGTGATGGAAGCAAGGACCGATGATGTAAAGAGCAATATTACATAGAAAGCTGGAATTTTAGGTCCATAAATCCAGGCAAATTGGAAATGGCCACACAAGAGATGGCAAAAGTGAACATCGACATTTTAGGAATCAGCGAACTAAAATGGAATGGAATGGGTGAACTTAACTCTGATGACCATTATATCTATTACTGTGAGCAAGAACCCCTTAGAAGAAATGGAGTAGCCATCATAGTCAATAAAAGAGTCTGAAATGCAGTACTTGGATACAATCTCAAAAACAACAGAATAATCTCTGGTCATTTCCAAGGCAAACCACTCAATATCACAGTAATCAAAGTCTATGCTCCCACCAGTAATGCTGAAGAAGCTGAAGTTGAATGGTTCTATGAAGTTCTAAAAGAACTTCTAAAACTAACATGCAAAAAGGATGTCTTTTTCATTATACAGGACTGGAATGCATAAGTAGGAAGTCAATAGATACCTGGAGTAATAGGCAAATTTGGCCTTGGAGTACAGAATGAAGTAGAGCAAAGGTTAACAGAGTTTTGCCAAGAGAATTCACTGGTCATAGCAAACACCCTCTTCCAACAACACAAGACTCTACACATGGACATCACCAGATGGTCAATACCAAAATCAGATTGACTATATTCTTTTCAGCCAAAGATGGAAAAGCTCTATACAGTTAGCAAAAACAAGACCGGGAGCTGACTGTGGCTCAGACAATGAACTCCTTATTGCCAAATTCAGACTTAAATAGAAGAAAGCAGGGAAAACCACTAGACCATTCAGGTATGACCTAAATCAAACCCCTTACAAGTATAGAGTGGAAGTGAGAAATAAATTCAAGAGATTAGATCTGATGGACAGAGTGCCTGAAGAACTATGGATAATGGTTCATGATATTGTGCAAGAGGCAGGGATCAAGACTATCCCCAAGAAAAAGAAATGCAAAAAGGCAAAATGGTTGTCTGAAGGGGCTTTACAAATATCTGAGAAAAGAAGAGAAGCAAAAGGCAAATGAGAAAATTAAATAAAAACACCAAAGAATAGCACGGAGAGATAATAAAGCCTTCCTCAGTGATCACTGCAAAGAAATTGAAGAAAACAATAGATGGGGAAAGACTAGAGATCTATTCAAGAAAATTGGAGATACCAAGGGAACATTTCATGGAAAGATGGGCTCAATAAAGGATAGAAATGGTATGGACCTAACGGAAGCAGAAGATATTAAGAAGAGTTGGCAAGAATACACAGATTTATACAAAAAAAGATATTCATGACCCAAATAATCACGATGGTGTGATCAATATGAAGTGAAGTGGGCCTTAAGAAGCATCACTACAAACAAAGCTGGTGGATGTGATGGAATTACAGTTGAGCTATTTCAGTTCCTAAAAGATGATGCTGTGAAAGTGCTGCACTCAGTAAGCCAGCAAATTTGGAAAACTCAGCAGTGGCCACAAGACTGGAAAAGGTCAGTTTTCATTCCAATCCCAAAGAAAGACAATGCATAAGAATGCTCAAACTATGCACAATTGCACTCTTCTCAGATGCTACCAACATAGTGCTCAAAATTCTCCAAGACAGGCTTCAACAGTATTTGAACCATGAACTTCAAGATGTTCAAGATGGATTTAGAAAAGGCAGAGGAAACAGAAATCAAATTCCCAACATACATTGGATCATTGAAAAGGCAAGCAAGTTCCAGAAAAACATCTACTTCTACTTTATTGACTATGCCAAAGCCTTTGACTGTGTGGACCACAATAAACTGTGGAAAATTCTTCAAGAGATGAGAATACCAGGTCACCTGACCTGCATCCTGAGAATTCTGTATGCAAGTCAGGAAGCAACAGTTGGAACTGGACATGGAACAACAGACTGGTTCTAAATTGGGATAGAGGTTGTATATTGTCACCCTGCTTTTTGAAGGTGTATGCAGAGTATATCACAAGAAATATTGGGCTGGATGAAGCACAAGCTGGAATCAAGATTGCTGGGAGAAATATCAGCAACCTCAAATATGCAGATGACACCACCTTTAGGCGGAAATTGAAGAAGAATTAAACAGTCTCTTGATGAAAGTGAAAGAGGAGAGTGAAAAAGTTGGCTTAAAACTCAACATTCAGAAAACTAAGAATGGCATCTGCTTCCATCATTTCATGGCAAATAGTTGGGGAAGCAATGAAAACACTGACAGATTTAATTTTGGGGGCCTGAAAAATCACTGCAGATGGTGACTGCAGCCAGGAAATTAAAGGACGCTTGTTCTTGGAAGAAAAGTTATCGCCAACTTAGCATATTAATAAGCAGAGATATTACTTTGCCAACAAACGTCTGTCTAGTCAAAGCTCTGGTTTTTTCCAGTAGTCAGGTATGGATGTGAGAATTGGACTATAAAGAAAGCTGAGTGCCAGGAATTGATGCTTTTGAACTGTGATGTTGGAGAAGACTCTCGCGAGTCCCTTGGACTGCAAGGAGATCCAACCAATCTATCCTAAAGGCAATCAGTTCTGAATATACATTGGAATGATTGATGCTGAAGCTGAAACTCTAATACTTTGGCCACCTAATGAGAAGAACTGACTCAGTTGAAAGATCCTGATGCTGGGAAAGATTGAAGGCAGGAAGAGAAAGGGACAAGAGTGGATGAGATGGTTAGATGGCATCTCCGTCTCAATGTACATGAGTTTGAATAAACTCTGGGAGTTGGTGATGGATAGCGAGGTCTCCTGTGCTGCAATCCATGGAATTGCAAAGAGCTGGTCAAGGCTGAGTGACTGAACTGCACTGAATAGAAATAAGTGCCTATGTAATTTAAATATTGTTAAAAATTCACAGAAATTATGAACTATTAAATTTCTTATACTTTGACAGTACCAGACTAAAAGAAATTCTTATAGAAGCTAACTCTGAAACATTTTAAGAATCTAAGTATATATAATTAATCAAAACTTTGACAAGAATAAGGATAATTTTGGTTTAAGAGATAGCCATGCTTTTCTTCATGAGTTTTAAATATAATATAGTTATACATTTATTTTAGTTAGCTTTTTTATAAATATTCATGAGTATAAAAATAAGGTAATGTTACTCCATAATGTTTAATATTTATGAACATTATACACTTCCTAATTTACCAATATATTGTTCTTCAAACTTATTTCAGTAGCATTAACTTTAGCTTCAGGATCCTTCTTAGATCTTTATGTGACTTAGAGTCAAAATCTGAAATGTAATTCAGTTGGAATGACAAGTTGAAAATTAATTGTTAATTATTGGATATGCAAATAAGTTTAAGAATACCATAGCACTGATTACTAAGTGTGATTTTAACTTAATATAGTTTTTTCTTTTTGAATATGTTATAGAGAGTCCATTGCTTTGAGCTGTTATAATAAAGATGTTCAATTTGTTATTGTGTGAGGTCATATAAGGAATGTGTGTGATTGTGGAAAGTTGTACTGGGTATATGAATAAAGTCCATTAATGTGCTAAAATGCTCATATGTAAAAGTTCTCAATTATATTCCTCCCACTTTTTGTCTATGAAATAGAACATGTTACTTTGGTTAGAAGTTATTACTAATATAGGTGGTTGAGACTATACTCAGAACAATATTCTGAGCATGATATATACAAATGTATGTACTTTTGTCCTAAAGCAGTGGTTCTTGTGCTTTTTAATCTCCAGGCTACTTTACACTCTTAGGACTTACCGATGACACTAAGAGTTCACCATGTGTAGATTATAACTTTTTGTACTTACATATTGAAAACTGAACTGAATTTTTTTTTTTAATTTTTATCGTTTTTTAAGATAGCAACCATAAGTGCATCACATGAGAGCAGAAATAACATTTAAATATTAGTATGAAATTAGTTTTGACCACAAAGATCTACTGTAAGCTGTACTAAAGAAAAAGTGGCATTTTTTTCCCCAGAAAATGAAAGAATACTATAAAGGACAAAATGTGGAAAGTGAATTAATTTGCACAAATTTGCAATATAAGGGTCTGATAAGAAATTATGAAATGTGTTAAAATCTTGGCAAAGTTTTCTGAATTTTGATAAGCTTGTTTGCTTGGCTTACTGATTAATGCCTTTGACTCCAATTGAAATATTTTGTAAAATGTCAGTGTAATCTGCCGAGATAACAGAGAGTTTATGTTCTTCTAAAACATTTTTTGTGCCTTATATCAACATCATTATATCTTTGATTGTTTAAGAGGAAAAAATAAGTAAATGATCCTCCCATATGAAGGAAATGATTCTTTACAACTGTTTTAACTTCCCTGTTAATATTTTTCCCGCTTTGCTTTAATATGTAATTAATTATTATTTCTTAGACACCCGTGATGTTTATACGTTGTGCTGTGTGCATGCTCAGTCATGTCCAACTCTTTGGAAGCCCATGAACTGTAACCTGTCAGGCTCCTCTGTTCTTGGGATTCTCCAGGCAAGAATACAGGAGCGGGTCGTCATTTCCGTCTCTAGGGGATCTTTCCCATGCAGGGATCAAACCTGCATTTCCTGTGTCTCCTGTATTGGCAAGTGGATTCTTTACCACTGTGCCTCCATTGCTATTTTAATCAATTGCTCAAAATTTCCTCTGATAACTGATTTTTTGTCTGTCTAAATTAATATTGAAATACTGGAAAAAAATACAAATTTTGCAATATCATTTACAGATAAAACTACCCACTTTGGGATTTACCTCCACTGGACACTGGAAATCACAATGATTTTTTTCTGTTATCTTTTTTAAAAACAAAAACAAAAAAAGGAGGTGTTCAATAAAAGAGCATATTTTGTGAGAAGCCTTTCAAAACTGTTAATGTCTCACCCCCATCATGCTTTAACATAAGGGAAACAGTAATCAGTATTTTTATGAAGTATTTCTCTTATAGTTTTCTTACATTTATCAGAGTTCCAAGGGTCATTTTCCTGGTGATATTTGATAAAATCAAGAGTTACTGATTATAATTTATTGTTATTGAAAGTGTTTAATTTGTCAAAAGCTTAATGCTTTACCTTGAATCTAGTAGCACTGAGACTATTAGTTTATTTCTGGGGCACTTATACATGAAGTTTAATAAAAATAGAAATGTCTAAGGTCTGCTCTAGACTTACTAAATCACTTTATTTGATATTTATAGTATATAAAATATATATCTTAAAATAACTATATCACAATATTTTTCCTCTATAATAATCATAGCTTCTGAGCTGACATTTTATGAAAAATGTTCAGTCTGCACCAGTGGATTAATTCTAGAGAACCAGGATTCCTGTTAAGAAGCAGACAGCTTCACACACTGCTTACCCCAAATCCAGGAGAGCAGGTATTGATTATATAGAAGTGAAACAACTGATGGGAAAAATTTTACTGTAGTTTTATGTTTGGAATATTTGATTTATTAACATTAATTTTCTATTTCTGATATACAAGAAAACTCATTTTCTCAAGCTATTGAACCCTCAACTACTTATTGAACTTTATATTTATAAAATGAAATGTTTAAAAATGAAGTCAGATTCTCAATGACCCCCTGCTGATTACTGCTGATTATGAAATTCTTACTAAATATTTTTATTTTTTTATGGAAAAATATTTATTTACTTTAAAACTCAAAATCAATCTCTCCTCCCTTGTGCCAGAATATAATTGGACAAATTGATTGTACAACCAAGACCTCACTGGAGTTCCATATTTGAGGATAATTTGCATTGAATCATGTATGAGCAACCACTGTTAAGTATATATGGCTTTAACGTGGTTTTCTAGACTTGAGAAACCAAATAATGGAGTTTTTTAAAAAGTCCAATCAAATATTCTTTATGAAAACTTCAAGACAAAATTAAATTTTGTGAGCATAGTAATTATTCAATACTCTAAGTCCCTAGACTTCTAAATAAAGTAGCAAAGCAACCTTTATGGTTAATTAGCACATCTGTTGAATAAATACAAATGATCAGATCCAAACTACTCAGACAAAACATTTTGGAATAATGTTCGAGAATATTAAGATCAAAGGATGTGAGGGTGGACACTGTAAGGAAAAACTGTGAAAAATTTAGGAATAAATGAAAAGAGATTATGGGCTTCCTGTCTAGAACACTCCTTCAGGTAATCTAAGCCTTTCACTGTCTTTGAGCTCTTGCAAAAATCTGTAGATTGTAGAAAATTAATAATAATGCAAATTATTCTGATTCATACAAACATGACTAATTTCATCCCACAAAACACAATTGGATTTTGTCTCTGGATACACCTGTTTTATATCTATTTTAAATTCATTTTTCAACATTTCTTAATTGCCTATCTATATTTGGTTCTTCAATTTACTTTTGAACCTGTTGCAATATCTTTCTGATTCTTTCATTGATTACCAAATTAAATGAAACATTTGACAGCCATTTATTTTATATTTGTATGAGAGCATAAGTTATTAGTTTACCTTACTGAAATATTTGCTCAGAAGTTTTTTATATTGTTGAATCATTTGTTTGCCTGCTTTTCCTGTGTGTGTGTGTCTGTGTGTATGTGTTTTCATGAAAGCCAACTAAAGTCTGATTTCATATCTGAGTCTATAAGAAAAGTCATATATGAGTCAAGAAGCAGAAAGAAATGTACCACCGGAAATGTATTATCTCAGAAATTATAATTTCAGGGACTAGTTGTTCAGTTGCTGTCATGTCTGACTCTCTGTGACCCCTCAGACTGTAGCACACCAGGCTCCTCTGTCCTCCACTATGTCCTGGCGTTTGCTCAAATTCGTGTCCATCGAGTCAGTGTTACCATCAGACCATCTCATCCTCTGTCACCCACTACTCCTCTTGCCCTCAATCTTTCCATGCATCAGGGTCTTTTCCAATGAGTTGGCTCTTTGCATCAGGTGACCAAATCCGTGGCTCAGATCAGCTCCTTATTGCAAAATTTTAGGGACACATTTAGATTATCTAGATGTTAGGATTAGGAAACCTAAGATGAATGCTTCTAGATGTCAAAGGTCTATGTGACTCAAAATAACATATTGGTAGCACAATTCTATTTTATTACTATTATGGCTATAACAATTACTGTGATAATTATTATAAATTAAGCAAAGCACTGACAAATTACGGGACATTATATAATGCAAACTGCAAGTTAATTGAAAACTGCTTTCCTATTTAAAAACCTTTTATTGAACCCTTTAATATTAGGTTCTATCAAATTTAAAATATCCTACAATGTTACCTGAAATCAAGTCAACTTCAATCTACAAATATTAAATTAAGGAAATACAAAGTACACATAATTTATTTTAATATCTAGTTAGAGAACTATTTGACAGAAAATATTACTGATGGAATATTTCATCAGAATAAGAAGACTTAAAATTTAGTATAAGAAAAATATAGATAAATCATGGCTTTGGTGAAAACAACTTGTTCAGTTCAATTCAGTCGCTCAGTCGTGTCCAACTTTTTGCAACCCCATGAATCGCAGCATGCCAGGCCTCCCTGTCCATCACAAACTCCCAGAGTTTACCCAAACTCATGTCCATCAAGTCAGTGATGCCATCCAGCCATCTAATCTTCTGTTGTCCCCTTCTCCTCCTGCCCCCAGTCCCTCCCAGCATCAGGGTCTTTTCCAATGAGTCAACTCTTCACATCAGGTAGCCAAAGTATTGGAGTTTCAGCTTCAGCATCAGTTCTTCCAGTGAACACCCAGGACTGGTCTCCTTTAGGATGGACTAGTTGGATCTCCTTGCAGTCCAAGGGAATACAACTTGTAGAAACAATTAAAAAAGGAAAATAAATGCTGAAAATTTAAGCAGCATCATTAATTAACATTAGATAATATGCAAGAGCAATGTTAATGGTTAATAAGCTTCACCCTCTATAGAATTTTTAAATATACAATTATAAATGATAATAGCTCTATTTCTGTGAAAACTGCCATTGTAATTTTGATAATAATAAGGATTGCACTAAATGTGTAGATTGCTTTGGATAATATAACAAGTTTAACAATACTAAGTCTTTTAGTACACGAGCATGGAATACTTTCCATTGATTTGTGTCTTCTTTAATTTCTTTCATTAATATACAGTTTTTAGACTATAGGCTTTTTGCTTCCTTGGTTAAGTTTATTCCTTGGTAGCTTATTCTTTTTGATGCAATTGTAAACAGGATTTTTTTCTTACATTCTCTTTCTGGCAGTTTGTTATCAGCATATAGAAGCAAACTGATTTTTTGTGCATTGATTTTGTATCCTGCAAGTTTATTGAACTTGTTTGCTAATTCTAACAGGTTTTTAGTATAGTCTTTAGGATTTTCTACTTCTGATATTATGACATCTGTATAAGGTGACAGTTACTTCTTCCTTTTTAATTTAAATGCTTTTTATTTCTTTTTCTTGCTTATTTTTCTGGTTAGGCTTTCTAATATGTTGAATAAAAGTGGCAATAGAGAGTATCTATGTAGTTTTCCTGATCTTAGAGGAAAAGTTTTCAGTTTTTCACTGTTGAGTATTGTGTCAGCTGTGGGACTGACATACATGGCCTTTATCATGTTGAAGTATGTTGCCTCTGTAGTCACTTTGCTGAGAGTTTTCTTAATGAAAAATTGATGTTGAATTGTGTCAGAAGGTTTCCTGGATTATGATAGAACTATGATAGAATTTTCATTCTTCATTTTGTAAATGTGGTGATCACATTGTTTTTTTGTTAATGTTGTGGATGTTGAGGGCTTACCTGATAGCTCAGTTGACAAAGAACCCATTTGCAATGCAGGAGACTCTGGTTTAGTTCCTGGGTAGGGAAGATCTGCTGGAGAAGGGATAGGCTACCCACTCCAGTATTCTTTAGCTTCCCTTGTGGCTCAGCTGGTAAAGAATCCACATGCAGTACAGGAGACCTGGGTTTGATCCCTGGGTGTTGAAACATCCTTGAATCTCTGAAATAAATACTACTTGAATATAATAAGCATTCCTAAAATCTGTATAGAACGCAAAAGAACCTGAATCGACAAAGCTGTCATGAATAAGCAGAACAAAACTGGAAGCATCACTTTAAAACTATATTAAAATATAAACTTATAAATCTATAGATTTAAAACTTTATTAATTTATAATTATATGATATTTATAGACTTTATAGACTAGATTTATTTTACATTTTTTATAATTTTCTAAATCTATAAAATATATAAATCTATAGTTTTAAAACTACAGTAAAAAGCTATAATAATCCAAACAGTATGGTTTTGCAAAAAAATAGACCCAGATCAGTGGAACAGAATAGAAAACCCATAAATAAGCTCAAGTATATATGATCAATCAATTCACAAGAAAAGAGCCAAGAATATACAACGGAAGAAGAATAGTCTCATTAAATGGTGTTGAAAAGATCAGAGATCAGAGAGCCACATTTAAAATAATGAAACTGGGCCAATATCTTACACTGTATACATTAAAGACTTAAATGCTACTTATAATATATGTTTAGATTTTATTATTATTATTTTTTTTTCAAATGAGGAAAAATTTGTGAGGTGAACTTAAGTAATGTGTTCAAATTTGTCAGGCAATTAGAAGCTGAGCTGGTGGTTTATCTGAGTAAACTGAATCTATTCATTCATTTAATTTTACTGAGAAACTATCATACATCTGCAAATAACCAATAAAGAACATTGCTGCTAAATAAGAAAAATGTATACCCCCCTTCCAAATATATATAAATTGTTAAAGGCAACAGCTGACAGATAAACAAACATTGTATTTTCCAATTGACCCCTCCTCTTATCTATGACTATGATAACACATGCACACACACACACATACACATATGTGTACACACATTGCTACTCCCTCCCTCTACCACATTTTGGTGGAGATTTTCCAGTCATTCACTGATTTTACAAATGTAGACAAAGGTATTAATTCCACACAGAAAGCATTTTTTTCAGTTATGTATTATCTACACTTTGAATACATAATAAGAACCAAACCCATTCATATTCACAGAGAAATGTACATTAATAGGGCTTTACTATTCCATTGCTTTCATTGATTAGCTTATTATTCTTTGAATACCTGCTGAGAATAATAAAACTCCTAGGAGTTTTCTGAGAGAGTTATCAACTGTACAACATCAAAATGTGATGTGTTTATTCAAAGGACAATAGTCTTTGAATCCCTCACTCTACAACATTCCCCTTGCAGTGTTCAGTACTCTTAAATTATTTTATTATGATCTTTATCCAATCCTCCATGCATAGTTCTTCAGACACTATATCAGATTTAATCCCTTGAATCTATTTGTCACTTCTACTGTGTGATAATAAGGGATTTGATTTAGGTCATACCTGAATGGTCTCGTGGTTTTTCCTACTTTCTTCAATTTAAGTCTGAATTTGGCAATAAGGAGTTCATGATCTGAGCCACAGTGAGCTCCTGGTCTTGTTTTTGCTGACTGTATAGAGCTTCTCCATCTTTGGCTACAAAGAATATAATCAATCTGATTTTGGTGTTGACCATCTGGTGATGTCCATGTGTAGAGTTCTCTTGTGTTGTTGGGAGTATGACCAATGTGTGCTCTTGGAAAAACTCTATTAGCCTTTGCCCTGCTTCATTCTGTACTCCAAGGCCAAATTTGCCTTATGCAAATTTGCCACCCTTATGGCAGAAAGCAAAGAAGAACTAAAGAATCTCTTGATGAAAGTAAAAGAGGAGAGTGAAAAGTTGGCTTAAAACTCAACGTTCAGAGAAATAAGATTGGTCCCATAACTTCATGGCCAATAGATGGGGAAACAGTGGAAACAGTGACAGACTTTATTTTGGGGGGCTTCACAATCACTACAGATGTTGACTGAAGCCATGAAATTAAAAGACACTTGCTCCTTGGAAGAAAAGTTATGCCTAACCTAGACAGCATATTAAAAAGCAGAGACGTTACTTTGCCAACAAACATCTATCTAGTCAAAGCTCCTGTTTTTCCAGTAGTCATGTATGGATATGAGAATTGGACTATAAAGAAATCTGAGCAATCAAGAATTGATGCTTTTGAACTGTGATATTGGAGAAGACTCTTGAGAGTCCCTTGGACAACAAGGAGATCCAACCAATGCATCCTAAAGGCAATCAGCCCTGAATATTCATTGGAAGGACTGATACTGTAGCTGAAACTCCAATACTTTGGCCACCTGATGTGAAGAACTGAGTCTTTTGAAAAGACCCTGATACTGGGAAAGATTGAAGGTGGGAGAAGAAGGGAACAACAGAGGATGAGATGGTTGGATGGCATCACTGACTCAGTGGACATGAGTTTGAGCAAACTCCAGGAGTTGGTGATGGACAGGGAATCCTGGCGTGCTGCAGTCAATGGGGTCGCAAAGAGTCGAACACTACTGAGCGACTGAACTGAGACTGAACTTTATAACTCTTCAGAATGAGAACACCTTTTAAATTTTATTTGAAGATTCACTGATTAATCACAAGTTAAAGAGAGAGAGAAGCTTATTGTATATTTACCTAATGCTTAGGCAAGAATTTTTAAAAAGTCTAGGTATTTCATAGATTTAACTACCATAACTGAGAAAAAAAACCTGCTATACAAATTATACTCCAATTTTCAGAGGCAGTGTTCTCACCATTGGGAAATTATTGGGCAGAAAAATCACTTGAAATATTATACCCAATAGAAATTCCTTCAGGGTAAGTGAGTGAGGTACATAAATGGCCCCTTCATTAAGAAGCTTTCTATTTTTAAGCTATTTCCTGCTTATAAATTAGGACCCTCTGAAAACTCTTTGAACTACTTCAGAATGCCACTAAATAGCACTTGAGAGTCTAACCAAAATTGATTTCACTATTCTGCATTACATTTTCACAAGATTATAAATGTTAAAGACTCTTTTAAATGTTTATCCTGTCCAACACTGGGTCCTTCTATGTTAATCTCAAAATAAACTCTGTTGACTTATATGAAGGAATCTGAAATTTAGAATAAAGAAACAACAAAATGCCAAAACTAAATCCAACAAAAATATACATATTTACATATATGTGTATTAATATGAGGGAAGAAACTCTGAAATGAATTTTGCTTTATATATTGCAGTATGCCTTTTAGGATATAATAAGATCTGTTGGAAAATATTTTGTATACTTAAATAGTCCTGGATAAGAAAATGAATTAAATGTTCACATTGCAAACATGAAGCAAATGCAAGGAAAAAAAAAAAAAAAAGAACTTGGATTGATGGCATAAAAAATTAAATGAATGAAATACTTTTTTAAACCAATTTCTTGAACATTTTTGCCATCATATACAACGTTGCATTTCAAAAGTGTGAAATTTGACTTTCAATGTTATTAGAAAAGAAAGAAATATTTGAAAGTGTGGTTAAAGTAGAATCTCAACTCAGTTCAGTTCAGATGCTCAGTCGTGTCTGACTGACTGCTGCTCCGTGGACTGCAGCATACCCGGCCTCTCTGTCCATCACCAAACCCCAGAGCTTGCACAAACTCATGTCCATCGAGTTGGTGATGCCATCCAACAACTATCTCATCCTCTGTCATCTCCTTCTCCTTCCACCTTCAATCTTTCCCAGTATCAGGGTCTTTTCCAATGAGTCAGTTCTTTGCATCAGTTGGCCAAAATATTGGAGTTTCACTTTCAACATCAGTCCTTCCAATGAATATTCCGGAATTCCTTTCGGATGGGCTTGTTGGATCTCCTTGCAGTCCAAGGGACTCTCAAGAGTCTTCTCCAACACCATAGTTCAAAAGCATCAATTCTTCAATGCTCAGCTTTCTTTATAGTCCAACTCTCACATCCATACATGACTACTGGAAAAAACATAGCTTTGATTAGCTATGTCCAATTCAAGAGCAAAGTAATTTAGTATTTCATCATCCAAGAAATAAAATTTACTCTCTGAGATCATTATTTTGTAAATTACTATAGGTGAGAGGCACTTGTCATCTGAATTGAATAAAATGCATTTTATATAACAGTCTCCTAGGTTAATAATCCAAAAATACTATTAACTTTATAACAAATACATATTAATTTTCTAGCAATGTAATTAGAATGTAACAGAACATAAATTTTATTCTCACCAACATATTTTTAATGACAGTAGAAAATACAAAAATAGAACAATAACTTGTTCACAACAGCAATACTTAAATATTTTTTATTTGCTTTCAAATTATATAAATGCTGTTGCTTAAGATGTATTTAAATAAGATTTTAGAAAATTCAGTATTGCTTACTGATAAATACTTTAGAATTTTGAACTTCTGACCCCTAATTTAAAACTTTCTATAGACTGCTTTTAAAACAAATAGTGAATTTTTTGAAGCACCCTGAGCTAAAATTTTTCATTTCACAGAGTGATAAGTAGGGTTTGTTTTGTTTTGCTGAAGGAAAGGATAAAAATAAAATTTAAAAATACTAGCTTTCTGAGTTTTCCATATAGTTTTAAAATCCCAAATGATGTAAAAAAAAAAAAAAATTCAATATGAGTGTTTGAAACCCTGTCTGTTTTAAGCAGAAAGATCTTTTTTAAACTTGAAGCTCATTGCCTCTTTCACTGCAGACCTGTCTGTGACTAACAGACTTGCCAGGTTTATCTTCACCAGACACTGAGACTCAGAATGAACTATTGGGCTCATCAAAACACACAAGTCGAGGGATATTTTTCAACAATTTATATCAACAAATTACTGAGACTCCAGAAAACTTGCTGTCTACAAATTTAACTGAAATTAAGAGTTATCAGAAGGCATGAAATAATCAGAGCTAAGGCATGGTTTAACAAATGCTAGACTTCTAGAAGTCAGGTAACTATCAGGTGAAAGATAGAAAGCTACTAATTTTTTCTCCCTGTCAAAGTGAGGATGAAAAGAATTGTTAGACTGACATATACAAAAATGTGTGGGCAGAAGAGAATTAGAAGATAACCTTTAATGATGTGTGAGTGTGTGTGTATGTGAGAGAGAGAGGAAGCAGAGAAAGACAGAAAGAAAAGAAAAGTGATGAGATCTTTGAAACTGCATCTCCTGCATTGAACCTGCATCTCCTGCACAGTGGATGGATTCTTCACCACTGAGCCACCAAGGAAGCCACGTTTGGATTAGTGTGACATTTATCTCTATTCTTTTAGTTTTTTATTAATTTTGTAAATAGAAAGCTCAATCTCAGAATGAAATCATGTGACCATATCACCTCATTTTCTTCCTATATTCCATTCAGACGGTATTTATTTAATTCTTAATAAAATGCACGTGTCTTTTAAAATTTATTTTATTGAAGTATAGTTTGATTTACAGTGTTGTGTTATTTTGTTTTACAAAATAATTCAATTATACACACACACACACACATTCTTTCCCTTTATGATTTACTACAGGATATTGAATATAGTTCTCTGCATTATACAGACCTTATTGTTTATCTATCCTATATATAACTGTTTGCATCCACTAACCCCAAACTTCCAGTCCACCTTTACCACCCACCTCCCCCTTGGCAACCACAAGTCTGTTCTCTACGCTGTGAATCTGTTTCTGTTTCATGGATAAGTTCTTTTATGTCATATTATAGATTCCATATATAAGTGGTAAGGTTTAGTTGCTCAGTCATATCCAAATCTTTGCGACCCCGTGGACTGTAGCTCACCAGACTCCTCTGTCCATGGGATTTTCCAGGCAAGAATACTGGAGTAGTTTGCCATTTCCTTCTCCAGGGGATATTCCCGACCCAAGGATCGAAGTTGGGTCTCTTCAGCAGATTCTTTTACCATCTGAGGCAGATTCTTTACCATCTGAGCTACAAGGGAATATCTTATGTTATTTGCTTTTCTATTTCTGATTTACTTCACTTAGCATGATAATTTCAGCTACAGCTTTTTTCAGAAGTCATCTTTGCTTTAAATAAATTATCTTACATCACTTAAAGGAACAGACACCTGCCTAACACCAAATTAACAGAGAATTTGGAGGCTAACCTATGTGCCATGTATAAGAGTTTTTTGAGGCCACTAAAATTTAAAAAAAAAATTATCAAGATAAAGACTAAGGCCTGTTAGGCAAAGATGTAGAAAACATTCCACTAAGTAGCTTTTCAAAATCTTTAAAAATAATCAATGATTTAATAATGATTTATTTGATTAAATTTAACCTAAACCCATGTTTTACTTTAAGTTCAATTTCTTCCTTCCAGAATGTATACAAATCAGCCATGCTATTTATATTACGTAGTTTATATTTACTGACTGATAGTATTCCTTTATATCAATATGCCACAATTTGCCTAATATTTTCCATTTTGAATGAACTTTCAAATAGTTACAGATTGAGAATATTAATGAACAAAATTGCTCTAAACTGTCACATACAAGTCTTCAAGTAAATGCAAGTTTTGCTCTTCCTTTTAGATTATTATGTATTTTATTTGTTTTTTGTGCTGTATTGCAGTTGTCTGGACTTCCAATACACTAATGAATAGACTTATAAGAATGTGTATCTTGGTCTTATTTCTTTTTTTAAAATATTATTGTGATAATTTTAAAAAATTATACTTAATATACCATACAATTCACTTGCTTTACTTGTAAAATGCAATGATATTTTATATATTTACAGAGTTGTGTAACTATCACCAAAGGCACAGTATTTTCTTTTTCTTTTTTTTTCTTGGCAATGGGCATGTGGGAAAATAGTTCCCAGGCCACCTGCATTGGAAGTACGGAGTCTTAACTGTTGGACCACCAGGAAAATCCTCCTAACCTTATTTCTGATCTTTGTGAAAGAGTGGAAATGCCTCACTGTTAAGTATATCTCTTTGTCTCACTATTAGAAATTCCAGTGAATCTGCACCATAATGACTTTTTAAATGAATATTTGCTTAACTTTCTCAAAGTTTTACTTGATTTATTGAGAATAAATATGATAAATACTCATATTTTACCTTTTTCTGTATTGATTTGATTGGTTATCATGATGTATTTGTTAGTGTCAAATCAAACTTACATCTCTGGAAAAATTCAACTTGTTAATAACATATTATCCTTTCTAGATACTGCAGGATTCTCTTGATTTGATTTATATGTATATTTTTCTATCTGTATTCATGGGATATTATAACCTATAATTTTGCTTCCTGGTAATATTTTTGTCTAATTTTGGTATTAGGTTTATGATGTCCTCATAAAATAAATAGAGATCTGTAAATTCCTTCTGTCTTTTCTGAAATAATTTATTTTAAGCATTATTTCTTTTCTACATATGTATACCATTGTATGAGTTGAATTATTATTGTGGTTTGCATATCTTTACAAAATTTATAAGTTGATGTCTTAACTTTCAGTACTTCAGCATGTGACCTTATATGAAAATAGGTACATGGCAGATATAATTAGTTAACTTAGGTTGAAATCACACTGGAGTAGAGTGACCCTTTATTTCAGAATGACTAGTATCCTTATAAAAAAAGAGACATTTGGATAAAGACAGACAACACACACACACACATAGAACGATAATACCATTTGAGGATAAAAGTAGAGATAGAGGCGATGCTTCTACTAGCCAGAAAATATCAAACATTGCCAGCAAATGACTACAAGCTAGGTGAGTAGCACGGCAGATTCTTCCCTCATAGCTCTCAGAAGAACCACTGTTGACAGCTTGATCTTGGATCTCTAGTCTCTAGAACCATGAGACAATAAATTCTGTTGTTTAAACCACCAAATTTGTGGTACTTTGTAATTGCTGCCCTAGGAAACAGATAGCATATTACATCTCTGACTTTGTCTCATGCTATCCTCTACATTATTTACTTTGTTTCAACTCCATTGTCTTCCTTTATTCTTAATGAGTTTGCTAAGACTCTATGCACACAGGTTCTTTCTACAGATACATACATATTAATAGCTTACTGCCTTACCATTCTAGGTCCTCATTTAAAACAACCTCTTTCTCCATTAAGTCTTACCTGATGATCCAAATGCAACATCCATCTCTAGGATTTTTATCCCTAATACATATCAGTTTAACCATCTTGGGCTAAAATGGTATATTGTGTTTAATTCCATTTACTTAAATGTCTAGGAAATTCAAATTAATGCATAGAAATAGAAAGGAGGTCAATAGTTAGAGGAGAGGGAGAAAACAGATGGCTGGGAGAGTTGGTGTTATAAAAGTTACAGAGGCACGTTTTGAGAGTGATGTGATGTGCTCACTATTATGACTATGATGGTGATTTCACCAGTGTATGCAAATGTCAAAATTTAATCAGATTTTATACTTTAATCATATTGGTTTATCATATATCTATTATATCTCAAAAGTATGTTATAAAAATGTAGCAAGAAGGTTAAGAAAGAAGGAAATTTGGCCTCAGTTGATCATTGATTGCTTGTGAGACACCATGGTTTCTGAAAAATATTTAGATGGACATCAGAGGACAGTATCAAAGAGAAACTGGAAGATGATGCAAAATTCCTCAAATATTAAAACAAATACTACCACTCCAACCCCAACCCCATCTCATTTTTTTATTCACTTTTATAAATATTTTTATATTTATATGTGTGAATTTTTTAATCGGCTCAGTCATAAAGTGAAGAAACTTATTTATACTTTAGGGTTATCTTCCCATACAAAATATAACATTTTAAATATAAGTGGGTGCAGGATAAACTTAATTTTTAATTTTTAAGAGATGCACTTCAAAATAAAGGTGCTATGGTATGAAAGGTTTCTATGCAAGTTTCAAGGATGAAATATGATACTCTTTATAAATGATCTCCTTTCAAAAATGAATTGAAAAGGGATGGGCTGCAAATTGCTGAGAGAAATGTTAAATAATAAGAAAAAATATTATACAATATCATAATATTTATAAACTTAAGAAACAATATTAACATCTCTAACCTTGATTATATACTCTGAATTATATATTTTTAAAGAAACTTAGGGCTTGTAATTAAGTTGTTAAAATTTACTAAGCAATATGTTCTTATTGTTCATTACTGCTTCATTTTAAGTTCACAAGTACACAGTATCATTTTCAAGGAGAACTGAGAAATGAAAAATAGATTTACACTCATTTTTTATCATGTATATTTTTGAGAGGTTATATTCCATTTCAAACTGCCAGAGGACCTTCCATGTGCATTTTTACTGAAGTACAGTTATATCTCTTTGGAATTATTAAGCCCTGACAGCTATACATAAAGTTGAAATACTGGGATTTGTCATCTAAGAGTTCCTTAATCTTCTTTTATCACTATAGATATAATAATTGAAAATGTCAAGTTGAAATGATTGCAAGCCACAGACATCTGTCACTTATAATCATAAAATTTAGCTATGATTACTAAATGTATGCATCATTTCCAAGCCTATTATAGAAAGCATAATTATTT
Source organism: Dama dama (assembly GCF_033118175.1). Lineage (NCBI taxonomy): Eukaryota > Metazoa > Chordata > Mammalia > Artiodactyla > Cervidae > Dama > Dama dama. The sequence continues at coordinate 41,194,938 of NC_083700.1, forward strand.
GCAAAGCTTAGAAAAGCAAGTATCATTTTGTAGTGATTATATATAAATAAAAAATATTGAAATAATTTACAAAGAGAATTTAAAATACTTCTCAGTATAGTTGAAAATATGTGGTACTTACAAACTGATATTCAAAAATATGTTATAGCACTTGAATAATTTGGGGAATTGGATAATAAGTCATAATTCTGTGGGATCTAGAAATGAGAATCTTCTCTTTGTCCCTGGTCTCTGGTCACATGAATAAGAAAACAGGACAAAATTTTCACTTATAAAAATTCTTCACTTCAAGTGAGGCCTTTTGATAATATTTTAACATAATCTTATAAGTTTTTCCCTAGTTACTTTGTTTTTCTGATAATATGGTACACAATACCTTTTGAAATTTTATGGTCTAATTTTCTATTTCCAGTATTAAAATTGTGATTTATTGTTATATATTAGAGTTTTCATATTCAGCAAATTTTTAAAGGTTTCAATTCTACCAGTAACTCTAAAGATAGCTTTTTGGTTTCTGTGTAGACAACTGTATTATAGGGGAATCTTAGCAGTTTTATTCATTTCCAGTTTTAAAGTTTGCATTCTTATCTTCTTTTATGGTACAAAGTTAGACATTCAGCACTAGCTTAATTAGAAAAAAAATGTCAGTGGACATACTTATTTTTATTTATTTCTAACATAAAGATATTGCTTCTAATAATTTCCAAGCAAGTAGTGCACAATAAATTTTAAGTACCTTATTGATAGATTAAGTATGTTTTTCTTTATTGTTGTTCAGTCACCCAGTCGGGTCTGATTCTTTGTGAGCCCGTGGACTACAGCACTCCAGGTCTCTCTGTCACTTCACCATCTCCTGAAGTTTGCCCAAGTTCATGTCCATTGCATTGGTGATGCCATCCAGCCATCTCATCCTCTGACATCCTCTTCTCTTCCCACCCTCAATCTTTCCCAGCATCAGGGACTTTTCCAATGAGTCAGCTGTTCACATCAGATGACCAAAATTCTGGAGTTTCAACTTCAGCATCAGTGTTGCTCTTTACACATAGTTTATTAGGATATTTAATACTGTCATTACTATTATTTTGTTATGAAGGACAAACTGAATTTGCCTATGAGAATTAGGATGGAGCTCAGGTAGAGTGGGGTTTTATGGCTATAAAACATGGAAAAGGAGAATTTCCATGTGTGGCCTATCCAGCAGCACCCCATTTGCACATGCACTGAAGAATATCCCAGATACTTAAAAAACAAATGGATAAAACAATTCAGCTAAATCTGGTGAAGACTAGAAAGATAGAATATAAGACCGAATACCTATCACTGAACACCATGAAGTTCATAAAATTTATTGGAACTGAGAAAGAAAAAAGAAACTGTAGGAATAACTCAAAGATCATTTACCCACAGAAACTGAATAAATTGGATAAAGTTATGAGGCCTTTCAGGGTGCAAAGTTAGATTCTCCCTATCCAACTCAGAGGACTAATATGTAATTGAATTTACATGCAGAAAAGTGAAGACTATTTCTATACATTCAATTTTTAATCCCAATTTAAACTGGGAATCCTAAAGGTTGATTCATCGTTGGTAGCATAAACTTCATCATTATTAATTTTTCATTATTTAATACAATTAAAAAACATTTGTATAAAATTATACTTAAGAAACCATCTATTATTGGTTTCTTTTTGTTAATACTGTGAAAGTTAATATTAATGTCAGTAATGTTATTTTTGTTTTCAGTCTTTAAATTCAATCCTCTTTCTTATTCTTTGAATCCTCATTTTTATTCACAATATCCCCTAGAAGCAATTCAGTCTGGCAATCTCATTTTTTCTTCTGATCCAGAAGGAGAAATTCTGGTAATAATTACAACTTTTTCTCTTTTTAGCAGCAACTATACCTTTCATAAGGTCCTCAGTTTATCCAAGGAAAGTATTCTAGCTGTGATCTGATATTTTTTCCTGAAGTTATAATTTGTTATTTTCTAAAAAACAACTTTGAGACATTAAAGCATATGCTTTTTTCATTAGAGACAGTTTTTTTTTTCAGATTCCAATGTCTCTCTATTAATAAATCCCTAAGCAATTTAATATTTAAAATGTATTGCTTGATTTTCATCCAGTTGTCAGACTATAATTTTATAATTAACAGTCACTGCCTTCTCTGATTTCATGTACTTAGAAAGACAGTTCTTTGAACTTTGTTCTTTTAATAGAGGTGCAGAAAAGTTACTCTTTTATCTTAGTGATTCAGGGTTTCCTGCCTTTATATCTTTGTTTGAGTCTATCTTTAGTCAAAAGAATACATTTTACATGTAGAAAAATTGTGCTGCTGTCTCTGTGTCAATTTATATTACAGATAGTTTTTAAAGATTCCTTTTCCTTATTAAGAGTTTAAGGAAATAAACTGAAAGGGTAATAACATAATTGAGAATCCTTACCCAAATAAACCTTATTAACATAAGATCTACCTGCACCTTTTTTATACCCCTTCAATCAGCTTCTTTTCCAGAATTCAGCACTATAATTTAAAGGAATACTTTCCATCATACTTCTCTGAGTAGTTTTGCTTCTACTTGATATTTATTGGGCTTTCAAATATAATACTGTCTGAATGCAAGAGTTGTTGCAGGCATATTAACTCTGCTACTTCATTTTCAGCTGTGCCTTATTTAAACACCCAATCCAGTATTCTTGCCTGGAAAATTCCATTAACAGAGAAGTCTGGCAGGCTACAGTCCTTGGGGGTCACAAAGAGTTGGTCACGACTGAAGGACTGAACACACAGGAGGAGCCCAGAAATCAGATTTTGCTACAGACGTGTTTTCTAACATGGGCTGCACATGAAATCGTCTGAAAAGTATTAAACATAATACCAATTATGGTGTCTTCCCCTCCCTGTTCATTCTTTTAATTAGTTGTAGGTATAACTTGAAAATTTGAATTGTTAAAAGTTCTCTAGGTATTCTAATGAATGTATAAGCAAGGTTGAGACCCATTGGCTTAGAGTAACACAGTTTTAATATGCAATCTTCCTAACAATAGCTGGGGAATTGAAGTAATATCAAGGGTATGAATTTTTTTCTAATGTGTGCTTTCTGTAATTCTTGCATTTTATAATGAGCTTGTATAATTTTTAAATAATTAATATTACTTTGTCTGGTATCAAATAGCAGTTCTAACTTTCTTTAAGTGTATTCAAGATGTATTTTTTTTATATCCTTTCATGTTTCTTTCTGCCATTATATATTTTTTAATCTCTAAGCTTTTTTTTTTATTATTTTTATTGGCCTAGAGTTGATTTACAATGTTGTGCTGGTTTCTACTGTACAACAAAGTCAGTCAGTTATACATATACCCCTTCTATTCCATATACATCATTACAGAGTTCTGAATAGCTTTCTCTGCTTACAGTGGGTTCCTATTAGTTCTCTTTTATATACCCTAGTGTGTGCATGTCAATCCCAGTCTCTGCTTATCCCCCCCACTTTCCCCCTTGTAACCATAAGTTTGTTTTCTACATCTGTGAGTCTGTTTCTCTTTTGTAAATAAGTTCATTTGTACCTTGTCTTTAGATTCCACATATAAGAAATACCATATATGTGTCCTTCTCTGTCTAACTTCATTTAGTATGATAAAGTCTAGGTCCATCCATTTTGCTACAATAGCTTTACTTCATCCTTTTAAAAGGCTGATTAATATCCCATTGTATACATGTACCGCGTTTTCTTTATCCATTCCTCTGCTGATAGACATTTAGTTTGCTTACAATGTCTTGGCTATTGTAAACAGTGCTGCAATGCGCACTGGGGTGCACCAGCCCTTTCAGATTATGATTTCCTCTGGATATATGCCTAGAAGTGGGATTGTAGGATCATATTGTAGCTCTATTTTAGTTTTTTCAGGAACTCCCACACTGTTTTCCACAGTGGCTGTACCAATTTACATTCTTACCAGCAGTCCAGCGGGGTTCCCTTTTCTCATCTTCTCCAGTACTGGTTGTTTGTAGACTTTTTGATGATTGCCATTCTTACTGGTGTGAGATGAGGCCTTATTGTAGTTTTGATTTTCATTTCTCTAATAATGAGTGATGCTGAGCATCTTTTCATGTGATTTTTGGTCATCTGTATGTCTTCTTTGGAGAAATGACTAGATCTTCTGTCCATTTTTTGTTTGGGTTATTTGTTTTTTTTGGCATAGAGTTGCGTGAGTTGTTCGTATATTTTGAGATTAATCCTTTGTTGGTTGCTTGTCATTATCTTTAAAATGAACTTTGCATTGGCAGTCTGTAGTTGAGTTTTTCCTTCTTATCCAATCTGATAATTTACTTTTAATTGTAGTGTTTTGATTTGTAACTAATAGGGTAATAGATATGCTTAAGTTTGAATCTACCATATTAATATTTATTATGTATTTTCCTCTTTGTTCCCCTATTGTTTCTGCCTTTTTTTGTACTATTTTTTTTAAATGATTCCATTATGTATCCATTGTTGGTTTTTAGTGATTATAGTTTGTTATACCAAAAGTTGCTTTCTAGTTTATAATATATGTCTTTATCTTATTACATTCAACTTTCCAGTGTTACATAAACTTTATAAATATCGTATGAAAATATGAAAATGATATAATGCTGCATTTTTCTTCCTGGCCTTTGTTGTTATGTTGTTATACATTTTTGGTACTGAATATGTTGTAAACTCCACAGTATGCTATCATTTTTAATATAAAAAAAGTTAACTATTCATTAATAAGAAAAACAACTTATATATAGATCCATGTTGTTATAATTTCCAATGTTTCTCATTTTTTATGTATGTTAGGAGTTAGTTTTTGCCCCTACACTGCTCTGCCCCACAAGGACTTTCTTAAACTTTGCTTTTATTATTAATCTATTTATGATGATTATTTTTAACTTTTATATGTCAGAAAAAGTTTTACCTTTCTTTTGAAAGGTATATTCATTGGCTATATAACTGTAAGCAGACTTTTAAAAATAAATTTTAATATGTTGCTTCACTGCTTGTTTACTTGCATTGTTTCTAATTAGCGATTCATATCTTGGTTCCACTGTACCTAACATGATTCTTCTTAAATCTAGATGCTTTTAAGATTATTTATTCATAACTAATTTTGTGTAATTAAATTATGTTTTGCTTTGAAGTTTTCCTCATGATTTTTAACCTTTGAAGTCACGAGCTTCCTGGATCCCAGGTTGTGTAGTTTTCATAGAATTTGATGATTATTTGACCATTATATTTTCAAAATTCCCCTCATCCTCAGGAACTTCACCTACACATATATTAAGACACTTTAATTTATCACATTGATCAATGATATTCTGTTTATTTTTAAAAGTGTATCTTGTTCTCTTTTTGTTTTGCCTTGGGTGATTTCTGTTGCTATATCTTCAAGTTTGCTAATATTTTCTTCTGAAATATCTAATCTGTCATTATTTCCATGCAGCATTTTTGTTAATACTAACATTTGATTTTCATTTCCAGAAGTCTGATTTCAGTCATTTTGAAAACTTCCTTTTCTTTACTTAACATGTTGAATATTTTCTCTGCCTTTCTGATGATATGAAATATAATAATAGTATTTTTAAATGTTCTTGCCTATTAATTATAGTGTTTGTGACATTTGGGGCTTTATTTATGCTACTTTATCTTATGCTAAGGCTTCCCAGGTAGTGCTAGGGGTAAAGAACCTGTCTGGTGATACAGGAGACCTAAGAGACATGGATTCGATCACTGGGTCAGGAAGATCACCTACAGTAGGAAATAGCAACCCATTCCAGAATTCTTGCCTGAAAAATTCCATGGACAGAGGAGCTTAGCAGGCTACAGTTCATGGATTCACAAAGAGTTAGACACGAGTAAAGCAACTTAAAACACACAAGTTATCCTAATCGTGGATCATATATTTCTGTTTCTTTGTATACTGAGTCAAATTTGAAAGAATGCCAGATATTGTGAACTTTACCTTTTGGGTTCTGGATGTACTTGTATCCCTATACATATTTTGGGGGCTTCCCTGGTGGTTCAGACACAAAAGAATTTGACTTCAGTGCGAATTCTTTTGCCTACAGTGCAAATGCAGTGCAGGAGACCCAGATTTAATCTGCATTGGGAAGATCCCCTGGAGAAGGGAGGCTAGCCACTCCAGTTTTCTTGCCTGGAGAATTCCATGGGCAGTGGAGCCTGGTGGGTTACAGTCCATGAGGTTGCAAAGAGTCAAACATGGCTGAGTGACTAACATCTTCACTTTTTCACACATATTTTTGAGCTTTAATCTGGATTGAAGCTAAGTTAATAGGGACAGTTTGCCCTTTTGGACCTTGTTTTTCGTCCCATCTTTGTTAAATAGGACAAGAGCAACATTTATTCTAGAGCTAATTACTTCCCACTACAAAGGCAAGGATCCTTTTGAAGACTCTATTTAATATCGTATGAATTATGAGGTTTGTCTTTCTGACTTGAAGGAATAATAATTATTCCTGGTTTTAAGTGAACTCTGGGTACCGTTCCTTCCATTTTTTAGAAATGGTATGCCTCCTACACCCTTTGACGTCAAGTGGATTTCTCTCATGCATGGGCAAAAAGCACTCTGAATTACTTCAGCAGGGTAGTTTACAGATTTCCAGGATTCATCTGTCTAGCTTTTCTCTCCAGTGTTCTTTTCTCTAGACTCTAGCTGCCTAGGTCTTCCTGGGCAATTCACTCTGGATTCTTAATTGAAGTGCTTACTGTGTCCTAACCTGAACTCTCCTCCAGAACACCATGATCAAGAAAAGGCATTAAGCTGGTAAATCATTTTGCCAGCTTTGTTTCCCATGTCTCAGGGATAACTGTCTTTCGTTGCTTGATTTTTAATATTTTAAAAACCATTGTTTTATATATTCCATGAGTCAGCAAGCTATGACCAACAAGTCAAATTTGCCAATGATCGTTCATTCATTTTCATATTATTATGACAAATTTTGAGATAAAATAGCAGAGTTGGATAGTTTTAAGAGAAACTTCATGTCTCACAAAGTTGAAAACAGAAAGTGTTTTCCAAGCCTTAATTGGTATATTTTGTTTGTTTGTTTGTTTTCAGACAGGAGTATAAATCTAGACTGTGTTACTGTACTTTGGCCAAAAGAATTAGGTTTATTATTTATCAATATCTCCTTTGGCTATTTTAAATCATAATACAGATTTTTTAATGTCAATCACAGCAAATATTAGCAAGAAAAAAGTAAAGTGAATATATTTTCATGTGTGTAGTCACCCAATAATAACTCAGGAGCACACTTTATAGAATGATTTCTCAAGTCTTGCTTGTTTTACTCTATCTCAAATATTTTACTTTCTGAACAAATTCTTAATATCCAAGAGAATAGACAATGGACAATCTGTGTTACTTCAAAGCACTTAAACTTTTGAGTTTTATTCCATTGAAATTTGATTTCTGCTTTTTAATTTTTTTTTAATCAGAGCTCTGTTAGCTATTAAAAATGAGATTGAAAGTCACTCAGTCATGTCCAATTCTGTGACCCCATGGAGTGTAGCCTGCCAGGCTCCTCTGTCCATGGAATTCTCCAGGCCAGAATACTGGAGTGGGTAGCCTTTCCCTTCTCCAGGGGATCTTCCCAAGCCAGGGATTGAACCCAGGTCTCCCACATTGCAGGCAGATTCTTTACCAGCAGAGCTACCCTTAGACTCTGCTTTTTAAAAATTTAAATTAATACAAAAATGTTCAATTTTTTTCTTAATATAGTGTAGCATATAGTTACATATTTTGTATATTAGAAGTTTATTAAACACTTTCTTTAAAATTGTTTCTTCATGAATAATTGCAAGCAAATCCAATAAGGTCTGTACTGCTATTAAAAACTCCTTAGATCTGAAAAACAATACTACCATTAATTGCTGTTCTGGTCTAGTTGAATATGAATACTAAATTTCTAACACTTCCCCAGAAAGTTCCATTAGCATTTTGTTCCAAATGATTAACTGCTGCTAGTTTTAATTACCTTTTTAATCTTCCTCCCTAATATTTATCCTGGCTATAAAATCTTGGACCAGTCCATTTTATTTGTTAACTAAATAAGCATGTGCTTTAGGCATATACTTTCATTGAAATAACCTATTATATTGGATACTGATTTTGACTATCAAGCATTAGAGAAATCCCCAAATTTTTTTCTACTAAACAGTGTTCCAAAACATAATTATAAGGTACTATGGATTCTGATTATTGCAGCTCTTTTTCAATAGCTTGTCCAGTAAGTTAAATTCCGTGAAACCCTGAGATGAATGTGTATAGTCATAAACACTTATTTAAACCATAAAATACTAGGCTGATTAACTCAAATCAACCTCAAAGGAGTAAAATCACAAATTTGTGGCAGTATCAGCTCATGAGGCATACTGTCATCTTTGATTTACTTAAATAGACACTTTATTTTGATACAATAGTGTAAAAAATTATTTTAAGAAACAGTATTAAACTACCAACTTAGAGGTTTTTGAAAACGCATAGAAACATTTGTGACAGACAGTACTAGAAACAAAAATGGTCACTATAATTTGGTAGTTAGGAGCAGGGATACAAAATAATTTGCAACAAGTAGGAAATTCCTGTACAAAAAAATAAATAGCATCCCTTGTAAGAAGTAACAATGTCCATGTGGGAATCACAGATACAAGGAATGAATAGGTAATGTACAAATATGCTGTCAAATTTCCATGACCACATGCACACACTTCTCTGAAAACACAAAGTCCTGTCTATTTTTATGTATGAAGTAACTGAAAGATGGCAAATTGCCCTTAAGCTTTTTTTCCCTTGAGTTTTTTATGATAGAAAGCATTATAGATTTCTCATTGCTTAAATTTCTATGAATAAATGTATTTTTTAAAAAAATATGGCAGGAGCTCTTCTAGATTCTCTAATAGCAGGAGAAATGGTGTTTGATTATCATGTTTAGGAGAAGGAACTGAGCATGTGCCTACTTTTTTCTTAGGCTGTGAAACCACATATTAAAGGTGTAAGTTCTGATATATTTACATGTGGAAAGTTTATTACTCTTTAATAAAGAGGGCACTTACAGTTTGGGTTTATGTTCAAATACTGGGGTTTGGAGTTGAAGTGCATTTAGTAAAAGATTACAGTCACGTTTCATAGTTCAACTTTTGCAAGAAAATCACTGATATTCATTCAACAAGTATGACTTTATTTTTAGCAAAACAGACAAAAATAACTTCATTTATGGGGCTTATATTCTACTTAAGTGTGATAGATGGCTAAATAAGTGAATTATAGAAGATATTAGGAAGTGAAGGAAGCAAGCAAGGAAAATAAGACATGGAAGAGGAAGATGAACATCAGGCCAAAGGGGCTGCATCTGTAGAAGGCATGGCTGAAGCCTTTCACTGTGTGGGTCACAAAAAACTGTGGAAACTTCTTAAAGAGATGGGCATACCAGACCACCTTACTTGCCTCATGAGAAACCAGTATGCAGGTCAAGTAGCAATAGTTAGAACAAGACACCGAAAAAGACTGGCTCAAAATTGGGAAAGGAGCACAAGGCTGTATACTGCCACCCTGCTTATTTATTTATTTATTTTATTTATTTATTTACCCTGCTTATTTAACTTCTGTGCAGAGTACATCATGCAAAATGCAGGGCTGGATGAATCAAAAGCTGGAATCAAGATTTCCAGGAGAAATATCAACAACCTCAGATATGCAGATGATACCTTTCTCATGGCAGAAAGTGAAGAGGAGCTAGAGAGATTCTTGATGATGGTGAAAGAGGAGAGTGAAGATGTCTTAAGACTCAACATTCAGAAAAAAGAAGATCATGGCATCCAGTCCTATCACTTTGTGGCAAATAGATAGGAAAACAATGGAAACAGTGACAGATTTTATTTTCTTGGGCTCCAAAATCACTGCAGATGGTGACTGCAGCCATGAAATTAAAAGACACTTGCTCTTTGGAAGGAAAGCTGTGACCAACCTAGACAGAATTTTAAAAAGCAGAGACATTACTTTGCCAACAATGGTCCATCAAGTCAAAATTCTGGTTTTCACAGTAGTCATGTATGGATGTGAGAGTTGGACTATAAAGAAGGCTGAGCGCTGAAGAATTGATGCTTTTGAACTGTGGTGTTGGAGAAGACTCTTGAGAGTCCCTTGGACTGCAAGGAGATCCAACCCATCAATCCTAAAGGCAATCAGTCCTGAACATTCATTCGAAGGGCTGATGCTGAAGCTGAAAGTCCAATACTTTGGCCACCTGATGCAAAGAACTGACTCGTTGGAAAAGACCCTGATGCCGGGAAAGACTGAAGGCGGGAGGGGAAGGGGATGACAGAGGTTAAGATAGTTGGATGGCATCACTGACATGATGGACATGAGTTTGAGTAGGCTTTGGGAGTTGGTGATGGACAGGGAAGCCTTGCATGCTACAGTCCATGGGGTTGCAAAGAGTCAGACACGACTGAGACTGGACTGAACTGATGTATTATTATTTTGTGTTCTTAGACATAATGCACACTTAGCAGACTATGGCATAGTGTAAACATCAATTATGTGTGCACTGGGAACCCAAAAATTCATTACTTGTTTTATATTTACTTTATTGCAGTAGTTTAGAACCAGACTCACAATATCTGTGATATATGCCTGCATATGGAGTATAAAAAAGAAGTTTTCAGGATGTTTCCAAGTCTGCCTGGCTGTCTAAATTTACTTATCTATATCTATCTTTCTATCCATCAAATTACTTATTTACCTACTTACTTTTCCTGAGCAATTAGAAGATTGAAATGGCCATTATTTAAGATGGAAAGATCAAAGGTATTAAGGAGGGGAGATAATTAGACATTCAGTGTTGAATAAACTGAGTTTAAAATATCTACTCTTCATGTAAATAGTGATGTGGTATATGCAGTAGATCTGTGGGTTTAGGGAGAGATATGGGTAGAAGAGATAAATTTGAAACTATCAGTGTATATAACATTTGATTTATTAGGTCATCAGACAGGATGTGATTTAAGAGAGTGAGTGTGGAACACAGAGACCCAAGGACTGAACCCTTGGCTATAACTGTGTAAAAATATATGAGCAGTGAGAAAAGTCTCAAAGGAGACTGAGAGGAGCAGCGAGACAGGACAAATTAGGAGACTGTGGTGCTTCAGATAAAAGTGAAAGAAAGCTGATTCTGAAATAAAGGTGGGAAAAGAGATGAAATTCATTTGTTCTTTACTTCCCCCAAATTTCAACATGATAACACTGAACTATATGTGGAATTCTGTATGTCATTTATGTACCAGAGTCCTTGTGGAAGAAAGTTGAAAATGATGAAACAATTTTTTTTTGAAATATCATTACTAAACATATATTAAAGTTTATGAATATTTAAGTAAAAATGCCCATTAACAAAAAGTAATAGACACAACAACAAGCCAGGTTTTTCTAGATTACTTTTTTATAACACCAATGAGCTTACAGAAAGAGTCTACCACTTTGATAACAAATTTTTTCACATAACTGAAAGTATATATCACGTTTTCAAGTGAACCGAAATGGAAGGAGGCCAAGGATACATAATCAACCTTAGGAATGTTGACTCAGATACTACTACATAAATAACTGACCAAATAATTAATGTGTTCATGTACATAGTCATCTAGATAACTCTAATCATGTGTTTCCTTTGCCCCAAATAAAAATTTGGGGGAGCAAATGGAATTGAGCAGGTTTAAGGTAAGGCATAACTGACAATGTGACCTTTTGACTATAGTTTAAAGAATGATAAGGAATATCCAGGTGAAAAATCATGCTAGTGGGCACAGCAGGTAATGATGGAGCATGCTAGCATGGGAAAAGCCCACAGAAAAGAATCGTGAATGTGTCTGGAATGTCAGGGGGAAGGTACTGAATATAATCATCAATAGCACAGTGGTTAAGGTAAAGTGGAAAGGATGTTAGAAGAGTCAGAAGAGCAAATTGTGGACAGATCTGGAAAGATCTTTTCTGTCAAGCTAAGGATTTAGGGTTTTATCCTGTAAGCTATGGACAGATTGTTAAGCAGCAATATGACATGGTCAACTTTTCTCTGTATAACATAGCACCGCTGGCTGTTTGAGTCAATTTACCTGGTTGGGGACAAATATCAATCAAGCTGGCTTTCTGGCATTGTGTAGACAACATAACTGGTTGATTGACTGAGTACTTCACATTTTCATCTCATTGTTTTGACATGTGTATAACTAACCTCAAAATAAAAATGGTATTTTTAAGGAGGAGCCAAGATGGCGGAGGAGTAGGACGGGGAGACCACTTTCTCTCCTACAAATTCATCAAAAGAATAACTGAATGCAGAACAAACTTCACAAAAGAACTTCTGATTGCTAGCTGAGGTCATCAGGCGCCCAGAAAAGCAGCCCATTGTCTTCGAAAGGAGGTAGGACAAAATATAAAGATAAAAAGTGAGACAAAAGAGCTAAGGACGGAGATCCGTCCCGGGAAGGGAGTCTTAGGCGGCATTGCTTGGGGTAGGGTCGGGGCCTGAGTGCCCTGAGGACAATTGGAGGGAGCTTCTGTGAGTTGGCAACTTGAACTGTGGGAGACCAAAAGAGAGAGAGAAAATTAACCGGCCGGAACACACTGCCGGCGGTTCGCAGAACAAAGGGACGGAGAAAGTCCAGAGAAGAGCTCGCAGTCTGCGGACCGGCCCAGCCCCGCCGGAGGCAGGAGGCAGGGGGGAGGGGAAGGTCGCGGCGAGACACAGGGCGCAGGCACCCGACCGGCGCGGGCGGGGACTGGGGCTGGAGACGCGGAGGGCAGAAGGCGCAGGCACCCGACTGGCGCCAGCGGAAACTGAAACTGGGTCCGCGGAAGGGAGTGGGCGTGCCACACCTGGGGAGAGTGCGCCCACCAAGCCCCTGGCTGCCTGGACCGCTCTGACGGGGAAGGCACAGAGAGCAGGCGCAGCTTTTCCTTCCGCGCTTGTGTGGAACACCCGAGGGCTGGAACCTCGCGCAGCGCGGGGCGCGCTCCATATAGAACAGCCGGGAGCCTGAGCAGCGCAGACGGAGAGGGCAGCGTCAGCCCCTCCCGGCAGCGCCAGCCCCTCCCTGTAGCGCCAGCCCCTCCCCCCAGAGCGACGGAACTAGCTACCTGAATAAGAGTCCACCTCCGCCCGCCTGTGTCAGGGCGGAAATGAGGCTCTGAAGAGACCGGCAAACAGAAGCCAAATAAACAAAGGGAACCGCTTCAGAAGGGACTGGTGCAACAGATTAAAATCCCCGTAGAAAACATGGACTACACCGGAAGGGCCCTATAGATATTGAGAAGTGTAAGCTGGAACGAGGAGCTATCTGAAACTGAGCTGAACCCACACTGACCGCAACAGCTCCAGAGAAATTCCTAGATATATTTTTACTTTTTTTTTTTTTTTCTAAGTAAGGAAGAAAAAAAAAAATTTTTTTTTCTTTTTTTCTTTTTTCTTTTTTCTCTTTTATTTTCCTTTAAAATTCCCTATTACTCACCCATTACTCCTTCACTTTCATTTTCATAGATTTTTACGATTTTTTTAATTAGGAAAAAAAAATTTTTTTTTCTCTTTCTTTCTTTTTTCTTCTTTTTTTTTTCTTTCCTTTTTCTCTTCTTTTTTCTATTTTTCTTTTTCTCTTATTTCTTTTAAAGTCCTCTAGTACTCCTCTACTACTCCTTAATTTTCATTTTCAATACACTATAACCTTACAAAAAAAAAAAAGGAAGAGAAGCCCTATTTTTAAACTGAAGATTATTCTCTCCCAATCTTGACTCTCTGTTTTCTACCTCAGGACACCTCTATTTCCTCCTTTCCCCTTCTCTTCCCAATCCAATTCTGTGAATCTTTGTAGGTGTCTGAGATACGGAGAACACTCTGGGAACAGACAGCTGCGTAGATCTGTCTCTCTCCTCTTGAGTCCCCCTTTTTCTCCTCCTGCTCATCTCTATCTCCCTCCTCCCTTTTCTCTTCTTCATGTAACTCTGTGAACCTCTCTGGGTGTCCCTAACGGGGGAGAATCTTTTCGCCATTAACCTAGAAGTTTTATTATCAGTGCTGTATAGTTGGAGAAGTCCTGAGACTACAGGAAGAATAAAACTGAAATCCAGAGGCAGGAGACTTAAGCCCAAAACCTGAGAACAGCAGAAAACTCCTGACTACATGGAACTTTAAGTAATAAGTGACCATCCAAAAGCCTCCATACCTACACTGAAAACCAACCACCACCCAAGAGCCAATAAGTTTTAGAGCAAGACATACCACGCAAATTCTCTAGCAACGCAGGAACATAGCCCTGAACGTCAACATACAGGCTGCCTAAGGTCACACCTAACACATAGACCCATCTCAAAACTCATTACTGGGCACTCCATTGCTCTCCAAAGAGAAGAAATCAAGTTCCACGCACCAGAACACTGACGCAAGCTTCCCTAACCAGGAAACCTTGACAAGCCAATCGTTTAACCCCACCCACTGGATAAATCCTCCACAATAAAAAGGAACCACAGACCTCCAGAATACAGAAAGCCCACTCCAGACACAGCAATCTAAACAAGACGAAAAGGCAAAGAAATACCCAACAGGTAAAGGAACATGAAAAATGCCCACCAAGTCAAACAAAAGAGGAGGAGATAGGGAATCTACCTAAAAAAGAATTTAGAATAATGATAATAAAAATGATCCAAAATCTTGAAAACAAAATGGAGTTACAGATAAATAGCCTGGAGACAAAGATTGAAAAGATACAAGAAATGCTTAATAAAGACCTAGAAGAAATAAAAAAGAGTCAATTAAAAATGAACAATGCAATGAATGAGATCAAAAACACTTTGGAGGGAACCAAGAGTAGAATAACGGAGGCAGAAGATAGGATAAGTGAGGTAGAAGATAAAATAGTGGAAATAAATGAAGCAGAGAGGAAAAAAGAAAAAAGGATCAAAAGAAATGAGGACAACCTCAGGGACCTCTGGGACAATGTGAAACGCCCCAACATTCGAATCATAGGAGTCCCAGAAGAAGAAGACAAAAAGAAAGGCCATGAGAAAATACTCGAGGAGATAATAGCTGAAAACTTCCCTAAAATGGGGAAGGAAATAGCCACCCAAGTCCAAGAAACCCAGAGAGTCCCAAACAGGATAAACCCAAGGCGAAATACCCCAAGACACATATTAATCAAATTAACAAAGATCAAACACAAAGAACAAATATTAAAAGCAGCAAGGGAGAAACAACAAATAACACACAAAGGGATTCCCATAAGGATAACAGCTGATCTATCAATAGCAACCCTCCAGGCCAGAAGGGAATGGCAGGACGTTCTGAAAGTAATGAAAGAGAATAACCTACAACCTAGATTACTGTATCCAGCAAGGATCTCATTCAGATATGAAGGAGAATTAAAAAACTTTACAGATAAGCAAAAGCTGAGAGAATTCAGCACCACCAAACCAGCTCTTCAACAATTGCTAAAGGATCTTCTCTAGACAGGAAATGCAGAAAGGTTGTATAAACGTGAACCCAAAACAACAAAGTAAATGGCAACGGGACCACACCTATCAATAATTACCCTAAATGTAAATAGGTTGAATGCCCCAACCAAAAGACAAAGATTGGCTGAATGGATACAAAAACAAGATCCCTATATATGCTGTCTACAAGAGACCCACCTCAAAGCAAGAGACACATACAGACTAAAAGTGAAGGGCTGGAAAAAAATATTTCATGCAAATGGAAACCAAAAGAAAGCAGGAGTTGCAATACTCATATCAGATAAAATAGACTTTCAAATAAAGGCTGTGAAAGGAGACAAAGAAGGACACTACATAATGATCAAAGGATCAATCCAAGAAGAAGATATAACAATAATAAATATATATGCACCCAACATAGGAGCACCACAATATATACGGCAGACGAGTATGAAAGAGGAAATTAATAGTAACACAATAATAGTGGGAGACTTTAATACCCCACTCACAACTATGGATAGATCAACTAAACAGAAAATTAACAAGGAAACACAAACCTTAAATGACACAATGGACCAGCTAGACCTAATTGATATCTATAGGACATTTCACCACAAAACAATCAACTTCACCTTTTTCTCAAGTGCACACGAAACCTTCTCCAGAATAGATCACATCCTGGGCCATAAATCTAGTCTTGGAAAATTAAAAAAAACTGAAATCATTCCAGTCATCTTTTCTGACCACAGTGCAGTAAGATTAGATCTCAATTACAGGAAAAAAATTGTTAAAAATTCAAACATATGGAGGCTAAATAACACGCTTCTGAATAACCAACAAATCATAGAAGAAATCAAAAAAGAAATCAAAATATGTATAGAAATGAATGAAAATGAAAACACAACAACCCAAAACCTATGGGACACTGTAAAAGCAGTGCTAAGGGGAAGGTTCATAGCATTACAGGCTTACACCAAGAAACAAGAAAAAAGCCAAATAAATAACCTAACTCTACACCTAAAGCAATTAGAGAAGGAAGAAATGAAGAACCCCAGGGTTAGCAGAAGGAAAGAAATCTTAAAAATTAAGGCAGAAATAAATGCAAAAGAAACTAAAGAGACCATAGCAAAAATCAACAAAGCTAAAAGCTGGTTTTTTGAAAAAATAAACAAAATTGACAAACCATTAGCAAGACTCATTAAGAAACAAAGAGAGAAGAACCAAATTAGCAAAATTAGAAATGAAAATGGAGAGATCACAACAGACAATACTGAAATACAAAGGATCATAAGAGACTACTACCAGCAGCTCTATGCCAATAAAATGGACAACTTGGATGAAATGGACGAATTCTTAGAAAAGTATAACTTTCCAAAACTGAACCAGGAAGAAATAGAAGATCTTAACAGACCCATCACAGGCAAGGAAATCGAAACTGTAATCAAAAATCTTCCAGCAAACAAAAGCCCAGGACCAGATGGCTTCACAGCTGAATTCTACCAAAAATTTAGAGAAGAGCTAACACCTATCTTACTCAAACTCTTCCAGAAAATTGCAGAAGAAGGTAAACTTCCAAACTCATTCTATGAGGCCACCATCACCCTAATTCCAAAACCAGACAAAGATGCCACAAAAAAAGAAAACTACAGGCCAATATCACTGATGAACATAGATGCAAAAATCCTTAACAAAATTCTAGCAAACAGAATCCAACAACATATTAAAAAAATCATACACCATAACCAAGTGGGCTTTATCCCAGGAATGCAAGGATTCTTCAATATCCACAAATCAATCAATGTAATACACCACATTAACAAATTGAAAGATAAAAACCATATGATTATCTCAATAGATGCAGAGAAAGCCTTTGACAAAATTCAACACTCATTTATGATTAAAACTCTCCAAAAAGCAGGAATAGAAGGAACATACCTCAACATAATAAAAGCTATATATGACAAACCCACAGCAAGCATCACCCTCAATGGTGAAAAATTGAAAGCATTTCCCCTGAAATCAGGAACAAGACAAGGGTGCCCACTCTCACCACTACTATTCAACATAGTGTTGGAAGTTTTGGCCACAGCAATCAGAGCAGAAAAAGAAGTAAAAAGAATCCAGATAGGAAAAGAAGAAGTGAAACTCTCACTGTTTGCAGATGACATGATCCTCTACATAGAAAACCCTAAAGACTCTACCAGAAAATTACTAGAGCTAATCAATGAATATAGTAAAGTTGCAGGATATAAAATTAACACACAGAAATCCCTTGCATTCCTATATACTAACAATGAAAAAACAGAAAGAGAAATTAAGGAAACAATACCATTCACCATTGCAACAAAAAGAATAAAATACTTAGGAGTATATCTACCTAAAGAAACAAAAGACCTATACATAGAAAACTATAAAACACTGATGAAAGAAATCAAAGAGGACACAAATAGATGGAGAAACATACCGTGTTCATGGATTGGAAGAATCAATATTGTCAAAATGGCTATTCTACCCAAAGCAATCTATAGATTCAATGCAATCCCTATCAAGCTACCAACGGTATTTTTCACAGAACTAGACCAAATAATTTCACAATTTGTATGGAAATAGAAAAAACCTCAAATAGCCAACGTAATCTTGAGAAAGAAGAATGGAACTGGAGGAATCAACCTGCCTGACTTCAGACTATACTACAAAGCCACAATCATCAAGACAGTATGGTACTGGCACAAAGACAGAAATATAGATCAATGGAACAGAATAGAAAGCCCAGAGATGAATCCACGAACCTATGGACACCTTATCTTTGACAAAGGAGGCAAGGATATACAATGGAAAAAAGACAACCTCTTTAACAAGTGGTGCTGGGAAAACTGGTCAACCACTTGTAAAAGAATGAAACTAGAACACTTTCTAACACCATACACAAAAATAAACTCAAAATGGATTAAAGATCTAAATGTAAGACCAGAAACTATAAAACTCCTAGAGGAGAACATAGGCAAAACCCTCTCCGACATAAATCACAGCAAGATCCTCTATGACCCACCCCCCAGAATATTGGAAGTAAAAGCAAAACTAAACAAATGGGACCTAATGAAACTTAAAAGCTTTTGCACTACAAAGGAAACTATAAGTAAGGTGAAAAGACAGCCCTCAGATTGGGAGAAAATAATAGCAAATGAAGAAACAGACAAAGGATTAATATCAAAAATATACAAGCAACTCCTGCAGCTCAATTCCAGAAAAATAAATGACCCAATCAAAAAATGGGCCAAAGAACTAAACAGACATTTCTCCAAAGAAGACATACAGATGGCTAACAAACACATGAAAAGATGCTCAACATCACTCATTATTAGAGAAATGCAAATTAAAACCACAATGAGGTACCATTACACGCCAGTCAGGATGGCTGCTATCCAAAAGTCTACAAGCAATAAATGCTGGAGAGGGTGTGGAGAAAAGGGAACCCTCTTACACTGTTGGTGGGAATGCAAACTAGTACAGCCGCTATGGAAAACAGTGTGGAGATTTCTTAAAAAACTGGAAACAAAACTGCCATATGACCCAGCAATCCCACTTCTGGGCATACACACTGAGGAAACCAGATCTGAAAGAGACACGTGCACCCCAATGTTCATCGCAGCACTGTTTATAATAGCCAGGACATGGAAACAACCTAGATGCCCATCAGCAGATGAATGGATAAGGAAGCTGTGGTACATATACACCATGGAATATTACTCAGCTGTTAAAAAGAATTCATTTGAATCAGTCCTAATGAGATGGATGAAGCTGGAGCCCATTATACAGAGTGAAGTAAGCCAGAAAGATAAAGAACATTACAACATACTAACACATATATATGGAATTTAGAAAGATGGTAACGATAACCCTATATGCAAAATAGAAAAAGAGACACAGAAATACAGAACAGACTTTTGAACTCTGTGGGAGAAGGTGAGGGTGGGATGTTTCAAAAGAACAGCATGTATACTATGTATGGTGAAACAGATCGCCAGCCCAGGTGGGATGCATGAGACAAGTGCTCGGGCCTGGTGCACTGGGAAGACCCAGAGGAATCGGGTGGAGAGGGAGGTGGGAGGGGGGATCGGGATGGGGAATACGTGTGAGTCTATGGCTGATTCATGTCGATGTATGACAGAATCAACTGAAATGTTGTGAAGTAATTAGCCTCCAACTAATAAAAAAATTTAAAAAAATAAAAGGTATTTTTAGTATGCCTGATTTAGTCCATAATTCTTTATGGCAGCTATCTTTAAGAGTTAATTCTGTCACAAAATTACAAGTGCCTATTTTATGTATGTATATATGACATTTTATTGAAGAGAAGTAGTGTGAAGCTCGTAAATTAGAAAGTAATATTAACTACACAAAAATGGTACAGTAAAACTTTTAGAAAATATTAACACATGCTGTGCTAAGTAGTGGAAGTTGAGGATGGTGAAATAAGAGTTTTAGGCTTTATTTCAGCTCTCTTTTTGACTAATGTGATCTTAAACTTCTTCCCAGTAGTAAATAGCTAATTCATTAATTTTTATTCATAAAATGCTATGTATTTTAAACTTATCCATGTTTTATTGCATTGTTTTTAACAAGAAGTCTAAATTTAGAATATCATGTTGAATATCAGGAATAAGAAAAATTACTACAAGAGAGTTCAACCCAATACATACATATAAGCTGGATGTTAATTTCTGTTTCTAGTCTAAATGGGAATTATAAGCATAAATAACAGAAGTCAAGTTCACAATACCTCAGTGGAAGAAAACCACAGAATTACTTCTATTGAAGAAAGCAAGAGATATGTTCCATATCATCAGAATAGTAAACTGCAAATGAAGATAGCCAATCATTACCAATGAAAGAATCTTTATAGTATAAAAGTTTTTGCATTTGTTTCTTGTTTACTCATTGGCATGTCCAACTCTTTTGCAAACCCATGCATGTAGCCCACCAGACTCCTCTGTCCATATTCTTGACTGCTCAGACAAGGATACTGGAGTGGGTTGCCATTTCTTTCTCTAAGGCATCTTCCCAACCCTGGAGCTTCCATGCAAACGTGTCTCCTGCATTGCAGGTAGATTTTTTTTTTTTTTTTCCTTCATCTCTTCTGTCTGCTCTTTTTTTTTTTTTTTTTTTTAAATTGGAGGCTAATTACTTCACAATATTGTGGTAGTTTTCGCCATACATTCACATGAATCAGCCATGTGTGTACATGTGTTCCCCATCCTGACCCTCCCTCCCACCTCCCTCCCTATTCCATCCCTCAGGGTCATCCCAGTGCACCATCCCTGAGCACCCTGCCTCATGCAACGAACCTGGACTGGTGATCTATTTTGCATATGATAAAACACGTGTTTCAGTGCTATTCTCTCAAATCATCCCACCCTCACCTTCTTCCAGAGTCCAACAGTCTGTTCTTTACATCTGTGTCTCTTTTGCTGTCTCGCACATAGGGTCATCATTAAGATCATTCTAAATTCCATATATACACGTTAATATACTGTATTGGTGTTTTTCTTTCTGACTTACTTCACTCTGTATAATAGGCTCCAGTTTCCTCTACTTCATCAGAACTTATTCAAATCCATTCTTTTTAATAGCTGAGTAATATTCCATTGTGTATATGTACCACAGATTTTTTATCCAGTTATCTGCTGATGGACATCTAGGTTGCTTCCATGTTGTGGCTATTGTAAACAGTGCTGCGATGAACACTGGGGTACATAGGTCTCTTTCAATTCTGGTTCCCTCGACGTGTATGCCAGGCAGTGGGACTGCTGGGTCATATGACAGTTCTATTTCCAGTTTTTTAAGGAATCTTACAACTGAGCCATCAGAGAAGTGCAGAATAAAAGAGTCAAGAGATTCAATTCAGTCAGTCAGTTCAGCCACTCCATTGTGTCTGACTCATTTCAACCCCACGGGCTGTAGCACGCCAGGCTTCCCTGTCCATCACCAACTCCTGAAGCCTACTCAAACTCATGTCCGTTGTGCTGGTGCTGCCAACCAACTATCTCAACATCTGTTGTCCCCTTCTCCTCCTGCCTTCAATCTTTCCCAGCACAAGATCTTTTCCAATGAGTCAGTTCTTCACCATATCATGTGGCCAAAGTATTGGACTTTCAGCTTCAGCATCAGTCCTCCCAGTGAATATTCAGGACTGATCTCCTTTAGGATAGACTTATTGGATCTCCTTGCAATCCAAGGGACTCTCAAGAGTCTTCTCCAACACCACAGTCCAAAAGCATCAACTCTTTGGTGTTCAGCTTTCTTTATAGTCCAACTCTCACATCCATGCATGACTACTGGAAAAGCCAGAGCTTTGTCTAGATGGACATCTGCTGGTAAAGTAATGTCTCTGCTTTATAATATGCTTTCTAGGTTGGTCATAACTTTTCTTCCAAGGAGGAATCATCTTTAATTTCATGGTTGCAATCACCATCTGCAATCATTTTAGAGCCCCTCAAAATAAAGTCTCTCACTGTTTCTATTGCTTCCCTATCTATTTGTCATGAAATGATGGGACCGGATGCCATGATCTTAAGTTTTCTGAATGTTGAGTTTTAAGCCAGCTGTTTCACTCCCCTCTTTTACTTGCATCAAGAGGTTCTTTAGTTCTTCTTCGCTTTCTGCCATAAGGGTCATGTCATCTCTATCTGAGGTTATTCATATTTCACCTGGCAATCTTGATTCCAGCTTGTGCTTCATCTAACCCTGCATTTCACAAGATGTACTCAGCATATAAGTTAAATAAGCAGGGTGACAATATACAGCCTTGATGTACTCCTTTTCCTATTTGGAACCAGTCTGTTGTTCTATGTCCAGTTCTATCTGTTGCTTCCTGATCTGCATACAAATTTCTCAGGACGCAGATCAGGTGGTCTGTTATGCCCATCTCTTTAAGAATTTTCCACAATTTGTTGTGATCCACACAGTCAAAGGCTTTGAAATAGTTAATAAAGCAGAAGTAGAAGTTTTTCTGAAACTCTCTTGCTTTTTTGATGATCCAATGGATGTTGGCAATTTGATCTCTGGTTTCTCTGCCTTTTCTAAATCCAGCTGAACATCTGGAAGTTCACGGTTCATGTACTATTGAAGAATGGCTTGGAGAATTTTGAGCATTACTTTGCTCATGTGTGTTTGATGAATGCAACTGTGCAGTAGTTTAAACATTCTTTGGCATTGCTTTTCTTTGGTATTGGAATGAAAACTGACTTTTTCAGTCCTGTGGCCACTGCTGAGTTTTCCAGATTTGCTGGCTTACTGAGTGCAACACTTTCACAGCATCATCTTTTAGGATTTAAAATAGTTCAATTGGAATTCCAAACCCTCCACTAACCTTGTTCATAGTGATGCTTCCTTGACTTCGCATTCCAGCATGTCTGGCTCTAGGTGAGTAATCACACCATAATAGTTATCTGGGTCATGACGATCTTTTTTGTATAGTATTTCTGTTGATTCTTGCCATGTCCTCTTAATATCTTCTGCTTCTGTTAGGTTCATACCATTTCTGTCCTTTATTGTGCTCATCTTTGCATGAAATATTCTCTTTGTATCTCTAGTTTTCTTGAAGAGACCTCTAGTCTTTTGCATTCTGTTGTTTTCCTCTATTTCTTTGCCTTGATTGCTGAGGAAGGCTTTCTTATCTCTCCTTGCTCTTATTTGGAACTCTGCATTCAAATGGGTATATCTTTCCTTTTCTCATTTGTTTTTTGCTTCTCTTCTTTTCTCAGCTATTTGTAAGGTGTCTTCAGACAACCATTTTGCCTTTTTGCATTTCTTTTTCTTGGGGATGGTCTTGATCCTTGCCTCCTATACAATATCATGAACCTCCATCCATAGTTCTTCAGTCACTCTGTCTATCAGATCTAATCCCTTGAATCTGTTTGTCACAATTGTATAATCGTAAGGGATTTGATTTGGGTCATACATGAATGGTCTAGTCGTTTTCCCTACTTTCTTCAATTTAAGTCTGAATTTGAGAAATAACGAATTCATGATCTGAGCCACAGTCAGCTCCTGGTCTTGTTTTTGCTGACTGTATAGAGCTTCTCCATCTTTGGCTGCAAAGAATATAATCAATCTAATTTTGGTATTGACCATCTGGTGATGTCCATGTGTAGAGTGTTCTCTTGTGTTGTTGGGAGAGTGTGTTTGCTATGACCAGTGAGTTCTCTTGGCAAAACTCTATTAACCTTTGACCTACTTCATTTTGTACTCCAAGGCCAAATTTGCCCGTTACTCCAGGTATCTCTTGATTTCCTACTTTTGCATTCCAGTCCCCTGTAATGAAGATAGTTTCTTGGTGTTAATTCTAGAAGATTTTGTAGGTTTTCATAGAACCATCTGACTTCAGGTTCTTCAGCATTTCTGGTCAGGTCATAGACTTGGATTACTGTGATATTGAATGACTTGCCTTGGAAATGAACAGAGATCTTTCTGTTGTATTTGAAATTGCATCCAAGTACTGCCTTTCAGACTCTTGTTGACTATGAGGGCTACTGCATTTCTTCCAACGGATTCTTGCCCACAATAGTAAATATAATAATCATCTGAGTTAATTCCACCCATTCTAGTCCATTCAATATTGCTTTTTACAGCATTGGTCTTTAATTCCATCACCGGTCACATCCACAACTGGGTGTTGTTTTTGCTTTGGCTCCATCTCTTTGTTCTTTCTGGGGTTATTTCTCCACTTTTCTCCAGTAGCATATTAGGTACCTACTGACCTGGGGAGTTCATCTTTCAGTGTCATACCTTTTTGCCTTTTCATACTGTTCACGGGGTTCTCAAGGCAAGAATACTGAAGTGGTTTGCCACTCCCTCTCCAGGGGACCATGTTTTGTCAGATCTCTCCACCATGATCCATCTGTCCTGGGTGGCCCTACACGGCATGACTCATAGTTTCATTGAGCTAGACAAGGCTGTCATCAATTTTGTTAGTTTTCTGTGAATGTGCTTTTCATTCTGTCTTCTGATGGATAAGGATAAGAGGATTATGGAAGAGACTGGGTTCAGTTCAATTCAGTTCAGTTCAGTTGCTCAGTCGTGTCTGACTCTTTGCGACCCCATGAATCGCAGCACACCAGGCCTCCCTGTCCATCACCAACTCCAGGAGTTTACACAAACTCATGCGCATCGAGTCGGTCATGCCATCCAACCGTCTCATCCTCTGTCGTCCCCTTCTCCTCCTGCCCCCAATCCCTCCCAGCATCAGGGTCTTTTCTAATTAGTCAACTCTTCACATGAGGTGGCCAAAGTATCGGAGTTTCAGCTTCAGCATCAGTCCTTCCAATGAACACCCAGGACTGGTCTCCTTTAGGATGGACTGGTTTAGCTGTCTTTATACCTCCTTACTTAACCTTTCCTTTTCTTATTCATTCACGTGTTTATGAGCTAAACATTAATGAGATCATTTCTCCATTAAGATATCAATAAACAATCAAGCAAAACACTGTATCTGAAATTATGCTAGTACATAATTTTTCTATTTCAAAGAACTTTGGCCTATAAAAATTTGGAGTAAAGCTTCACCAGATTATATGAACTTAAATATGGGAGAACTCACTAAACACACAAAATGTAGAGTTATAAATGGAAGTAAAGCACATGGATGCCAAACAAGCAAACAATAAATGCTCAGTGCAAGCATACAGATGAGTCCTAATAGTCCTAAATGTCTTTAAGACATGGATAACTAAGGAGATCCCAATATTTGATATGTACTTTGCTTCTTACTGGGGCTTCCCGGGTGGCTTAGATGGTAAAGGATCTGCCTGCAGTGCAGGAGACCCAGTTTCAGTCCCTGGGTTGGGAAGATCCCTTGGAGGAGGGCATAGCAACCCACTCTAGTATTCTTGCCTGGAGAATTCCATGGATAAAGGAGCCTGGTAGGGTACAGTCCAGGGGTCACAAAGAGTTGGACATGACTGAGCGACTAAACAGATTAGAGTTCATTTAGGCCTGCTACCTTGGCTAAATAATTAATAGCCTTCTGTTTCTCTCTTAAAAGTATCACAGTTTAGATGATAAGTTTATATGACCACCTATTTATAATGTGTGAAACCTTCTCTAGCATTTCTTTTTGGCCATCCGCTGGCATTTACCTTTACCTTACCTTTACCTTTACCTTTAACTCAGGGCACTGTGCATCCTCTTGCTTACAAAGTTAGCACTGAAATCCTTCACTTTCAGTTACATATGTGATTTAGGTAATAGTTCTTATTTTGATGGGAGACTGTTGGCTGGTGAAGAGGGCATGTGTAAATTTAAAGTATATCCTTGGCAGCGATGTGCTATAAAAATCCAGAATCCATCTGTGGATTTTATAGTGCTAATTGACAGATGCTGTAACTCATAAAATGTTCACAGTCCATACAAGTGATAAGAGCACCAGATGGGACCTGTCCAATAAGAAACTCCAAAAGCTTTTCCCTTCTGTCTCTCTAGAAGATTACCAAAAATATTTATTGTGGAATGTTATTTGTTATGATGACAGAAAGTATGTGAATTGGAAAGGAATTGAAAAAAATAAAATAAAACCTCTCAGAATTTTTAATCTTTGCATTCAAACTTACAATGTCGTATCTTCTAAACTCATGATATTGGCATGTATGTTTAAAATTTTTACCATAATATATATGTGTATTAAATATAACTTCACTAGATTAACATGTTATATATAACTATAAACACAAATATAAGTGCTTACAATAAAAAACTATTTTACCATAGCTATTTACAATCTAGAATCTAGAATTAACTATTTTTTAACATTTTATGTCTCCATATCATGTTTTATTCTTCAGAGTTAGATGTTAGTTAATTAGCAGCTCTGTCCTATCAGGGGATAAAGCTCTCTCATATTGTACAGTATCTGATTTTTGTTCCTTAATCTGCTCAAAACAGTCATATCACTAGTTAGTTAAAACAATACAATAGGATTCTCAACTTTTTGATTATGTTGATTATAGTTTCAAACTGTGTACTGCAATTTTTCCTTAACTCATATAATTTTATATTTTTAATATCTGTCTGTAATGCATTATTTTAAAAAAAATCTTACATAAATTTTATATCAGCCATAACTGGGACCATCTGGGCATTTTTGTTTTAATATTATACAATAGATTTTATTTTTAGAGAAATATTAGGTTCTCAGCAGAACTGGGTGGAAAGCATAGTTACCAGATACACTCTTCCATATATACACACTGCCTCTCTCACTAGCAACATCCCTTACCAGAGTGGTACCTTTGTTACAATCCTTGAATTTACATTGACATGTTTTTATCACTCAAAGTCCATAGTTTATATTGTGGTTTATACTCGGTATTGTGGGGCTTCTATGGCGGCTCAGATGATAGTGAATCTGCCTGTAATGCAGGAGACCTGGGTTTGATTCCTGGATCCAGAAAGATGCCATGGAGAAAAGAATGGCTACCCACTCCAGTATTCTTGCCTGGAGAATTCCATAGACAGAGTAGCCTGGCGGGCTACAGTCCATGGGGTCACAAAGAATCAGACTCTACTAGTGACTAACACTTTCACATTTCACTTGGTGGTGTACATTCTATGGATTTTGAGAAACATACAGTGATATGTATCCACCATTATTTAGCATGCAGAGTAGTTTAACTGCCCTAAAAATCCTCTGTACCCTGCCTATTCATCTCTTTATGTGGAACTGAATGCATTTCAATTATGCAAAATTGAATATTTTTGAATTTTCTTTCAACACCTTAAAATTTCATTCCACTCTTTTCTTGATTGCGTGATTTCTGGCAATTCTGCTTTAATTCTTATGTTTTCTCCTTTATAAGTAATGTGATTTTTTACTCTTCTGGCTTTTTTAAAAATTTTCTCTTCATCTCTGGTTGTTTATAGTTTACCTAAGATAGACCTAGTTGTAGACATTTGGTATGTATACCACTGTTTGGTGTTCTCTGAGCTTCTTAGGTCTCTGGATAGGCTTCTGTCAATAATTTGTTTTAAGTATTCAGCCATTATCACTTCAAATATATCTATTATCTTTTTTCTCATTTGGTACTCCAATTACAAGTGAATTACTCTTTTCATATGTCTCACTACTTTGGGATATTCTGATATTTTTTTAATGTCTTTCCATTTCCTTTGCATTTTAATTCTGGAAAACATTAACATATTTTTTAGTTCACTAATTCTTTCCTCAGCCTTGTCCAGTCTACTGATAAGTCCATCAAAAGTATTTATCATTTCTCTTTGATTTCTTTCATCAGTGTTTTATAGTTTTCTATGTGTAGGTCCTTTGTTTCTTTAGGTAGATATACTCCTAAGTATTTTATTCTTTTTGTTGCAATGGTGAATGGTATTGTTTCCTTAATTTCTCTGTCTGTTTTTTCATTGTTAGTATATAGGAATGCAAGGGATTTCTGTGTGTTAATTTTATATCCTGCAACTTTACTATATTCATTGATTAGCTCTAGTAATTTTCTGGTAGAGTCTTTAGGGTTTTCTATGTAGAGGATCATGTCATCTGCAAAGAGTGAGAGTTTTACTTCTTCTTTTCCTATCTGGATTCCTTTTACTTCTTTTTCTGCTCTGATTGCTGTGGCCAGAACTTCCAACACTATGTTGAATAGTAGTGGTGAGAGTGGGCACCCTTGTCTTGTTCCTGATTTCAGGGGAAATGCCTTCAATTTTTCACCATTGAGGGTGATGCTTGCTGTGGGTTTGTCATATATAGCTTTTATTATGTTGAGGTATGTTCCTTCTATTCCTGCTTTTTGGAGAGTTTTAATCATAAATGAGTGTTGAATTTTGTCAAAGGCTTTCTCTGCATCTATTGAGATAATCATATGGTTTTTATCTTTCAATTTGTTAATGTGGTGTATTACATTGATTGATTTGCGGATATTGAAGAATCCTTGCATTCCTGGGATAAAGCCCACTTGGTCATGGTGTATGATTTTTTTAATATGTTGTTGGATTCTGTTTGCTAGAATTTTGTTAAGGATTTTTGCATCTATGTTCATCAGTGATATTGGCCTGTAGTTTTCTTTTTTTGTGGCATCTTTGTCTGGTTTTGGAATTAGGGTGATGGTGGCCTCATAGAATGAGTTTGGAAGCTTACCTTCTTCTGCAATTTTCTGGAAGAGTTTGAGTAAGATAGGTGTTAGCTCTTCTCTAAATTTTTGGTAGAATTCAGCTGTGAAGCCATCTGGTCCTGGGCTTTTGTTTGCTGGAAGATTTTTGATGACAGTTTCGATTTCCTTGCTTGTGATGGGTCTGTTAAGATCTTCTATTTCTTCCTGGTTCAGTTTTGGAAAGTTATACTTTTCTAAGAATTTGTCCATTTCATCCAAGTTGTCCATTTTATTGGCATAGAGCTGCTGGTAGTAGTCTCTTATGATCCTTTGTATTTCAGTATTGTCTGTTGTGATCTCTCCATTTTCATTTCTATTACAGTGTTTTTTTATTCCAAGAAGTTTCTTTGATTCTTTCTTAGAGTGTCCATCGTTCTGCTTACAATTTCCGTATATCTTGCATGTTTTACTACTTTGCAAAATCTGCATCATATCTGAGTCAAGTACTGATGCTTACATTGGGTTTTCATTTTCGTCTTGTTTTTAGCATGACTTGCAATATTTTTTTGAAAAGTACCTGTAATATAGCAGGTGACAAAAGCTAAGGTAAGTAGGCCTTTAGTGTGCCAGCTCAGTTCAGTTCAGTCACTCAGTCGTGTCTGACTCTTTGCGACCCAATGAATCGCAGTACGCCAGGCCTCCCTGTCCATCACCAACTCCCAGAGTCCACCCAAACCCGTGTCCATTGTATCAGTGATGCCATCCAACCATCTCATCTTCTGTCATCCCCTTCTCTTCCTGCCCTCAATCTTTCCCAGTATCAGGGTCTTTTCAAATGAGTCAGCTCTTCACATCAGGTGGCCAAAGTATTGGAGTTTCAGCTTCAACATCAGTCCCTCCAATGAACACCCAAGACTGATCTCCTTTAGGATGGACTGGTTGGATCTCCTTGCAGTCCAAGGGACTCTCAAGAGTCTTCTCCAACACCACAGTTCAAAAGCATCAATTTCTTCTGCACTAAACTTTCTTTATAGTCCAACTCTCACATCCATACATGACTGCTGGAAAAACCATAGCCTTGAGTAGATGGAGCTTTGTCGGCAAAGTAATATCTCTGCTTTTTAATATGCTGTCTAGGTTGGTCATAACTTTTCTTCCAAGGAGTAAGCGTCTTTTAATTTCATGGCTGCAATCACCATCTGCAATGATTTTGGAGCCCAGAAAAATAAAGTCAGCCACTGTTTCCACTGTTTCCCCATCTATTTGCAGGAAGTGATAGGACCAGATGCCATGATCTTAGTTTTCTGAATATTGAGCTTTAAGCCAACTTTTTCACTCTCCTCTTTCACTTTCATCAAGAGGCTCTTTAGTTCCTCTTCACTTTCTGCCTTCAGGGTGGTGTCATCTGCATATCTGAGGTTATTGATATTTCTCCCAGCAATCTTGATTCCAGCTTGTGCTTCCTTCAGTCCAGTGTTTCTCATGATGTACTCTGCATATAAGTTAAATAAGCAGGGTGACAATATACAGCCTTGACATACTCCTTTTCCTGTTTGGAACCAGTATGTTGTTTCATGTCCAGTTCTAACTGTTGCTTCCTGACCTGCATACCAGTTTCTCAAGAGGCAGGTCAGGTGGTCTGGTATTCCCATCTCTTTCAGAATTTTCCACAGTTTATTGTGATCCACACAGTCAAAGGTTCTGGCATAGTCAATAAAGCAGAAATAGATGTTTTTCTGGAACTCTCTTGCTTTTTCAATGATCCAGAAGATGTTGGCAATTTGATCTCTGGTTCCTCTGCCTTTTCTAAAACCAGCTTGAACATCTGGAAGTTCTCGGTTCACGTATTGCTGAAGCCTGGCTTGGAGAATTTTGAGCATTTCTTTACTAGCGTGTGAGATGAGTGCAATTGAGTGGTAGTTTGAGCATTCTTTGGCAATGTCTTTCTTTGGGATTGGAATGAAAACGGATCTTTTCCAGTCCTGTGGCCACTGCTGAGTTTTCCAAATTTGCTGGCATATTGAATGCAGCACTTCCACAGCATCATCTTTTAGAATTTGTAATAGCTCAACTGGAATTCCATCACCTCCACTACTTTGTTCGTACTGATGCTTCCTGAGGCCCACCTGACTTCACATTCCAGGATGTCTGGCTCTAGGTGAGTGTGAGTGATCACACCTTCATGATTATCTGGGTCGTGAAGTTCCTTTTTGTACAGTTCTTGCCACCTCTTCTTAATATCCCCTGCTTCTGTTGGGCTGAATGTTTAATGTTTGCTGCAGCGGTAGGTGCCAGGGGCTTCATTTTTCTCTAGTGGCCTGCTTTTTGTCTCCCTTGTTGTCTTTTGGTTTTCTTTAGGATGCCTTAAATACAGGTTGAGACTTGAAGCTCTTTCCATTGTAATCTATTGTTATTATAGTTTAGTCTTGTTAATGTCTTGTTAAGAAGTGGGATGGGAAAGAATTCTATAACCTTATGCTTAAATTTCAGTGTTTGAATTGATCTGTGTTCTTGGTTTGTTATTTTCACAAGAGTTTCTTTTGCTTTTTTGTTTGTTTTCATATCTTAGGAGAAACAGAAAGTCCGGGAAATGTGCTTTCCCTCAGATGAGATAAATGAAGTGACTCAGTCATGTCCAACTCTTTGCAACCCCATGGACTGTAGCCTACCACAATTCCCTGTCCATGGGATATTCCAGGCAAGAGTACTGGAGTGGGTTGCCATTTCCTTCTCCAGGGGATCTTCCCAACCCAGGGATCGAACCTGGGTCTCCCACATTGATAAGTCTCTGTAAAAATGTTTTTCCCCAGAAAGCTGGCCTTTATTATGAAGAATGTGCTGGTCATATTTCAAATGGTTTATTTTCTCCTCCCTTGCCAGAGACCTGAGGTGATTTTCCTTTTGGCTCATCCTGGTGAGATTCTTGTAAGGTTTCTGGAAGTAGAATCCACAAAGTGAGACTTTCCCTTAGTCTGTGGTTTCAAGGAGATTTTCACATCCACTGGATTCCAAGCAGCCTCTCTGACTGTGTCAATGTTACTGCTTAGGTGTACCTACCAGTTTATGGCTCTAGCGCTCCTACTCCAGCTAAAGGGACCCCAACTCTGGTTCTTCATATTTGCCTGTTTCTCAGGATTTCAATGTGGGTGTTTGTTTTGTGATCTCTATTCTCTGACATGTGCAAGAAAAGTCATTGGTTTTCAGTTTGTACAACTTTTTTCTTGTTGCAAGATGGTCATGATTATTTCAAGACCTTCACATTTAAAAGATGGTGTTCCTTGCCTCTATATTTTTTGGTAAGGCAATTTGGACTCATTTTTCTTGGTACCTGCCCTAAGACAGCACTTGTACAAGTTGTCCTGCAGGTCCCAGTGTTTGGTGTGTCTCCAGGTAAGCTACCTCTGAGCACAAATGTCTTTTAATAAATTGATAGATCCTGACTTAGGACAACTAGACTACTAGAATCTTCTCCTTGGTTTCCTCAATTATTATTTGTGGTGGTTGTATCCACTGAGAAAGATGGGGTTCATAGCATGTAAATTGGTTCCTATACTTCCCTACATACTTATTTTAAAATATTTTGTTGACAAATATATGTTTCTTTTCAGAAACTAAATTAACTTTGATTAAATACTACATTTACTGATTATCTCAACATACAATGTTGCCTTTGAGAAGCTTGTTTCCCAGGTATATATCATATATTTTACAATTATTTATATTATACATATATGAATATGTATTCATATTTTGCATTTGAAAAAAATACATGATGTTAACTTACTGATACAAAAATGAAATTATGAAAAGAATCTTTAATGTAACAACATGCTTCTCATTTTTTTATCCTTTAATTTTGTGTTATTAAATCTATATTGAAGTCATTTTCTCATGTTTTTGACAACAGAAGCAGTTGCTATAACAAAGAATTTAATGTCATGAATTTCAATGGAAAATTAGAAAGTTCTATTACCACAGGAAAATCCTTTGTCCTGGACACAAAGACCTCAGTTATTAATCCTGTCAACACTGATATATTCTGTCACCTCAAATAAGTTATTAAAGTTGAATTGACCTCATAAACTATCAAAGAGATGAGTACTTATCATAGAAAAGAAGCCATATTTTAATATAAATAGTTTTGAAAATTAGTAATCACAGTGAACTATGCTGCCATGCAAAACTGGGAATGAGATTTATGCTAGTATTTTGGATTTACTAATAGATAATGTTTACATATTTGGAAATAGGTGATATGTCATGGAAATCAATTAACTACAGTGCATTGACTCTAGATAAGCCTTCTAAATGAAAAATATCCCTCAAGTAGTCAATCAAGATGCAATTTAAACTTGACTCCACCACAATTTTAATTTTCTTTGTGAGTGAACTTCATGTCATAAGAAAAACAAGACAAAATGCAAGCATTGTTCATTATTTGATATTAATTAAATAAAGTGAACCTTTAGTTTTCACATTCTGACTGGCAGGATTTTATGCTTCCTATTTCTTGAATCTGTTATTCCAAGTTACAAATTTCTGAAATACATTCATATATGTTCTAAACTTAAATAGCTGAATTTATGTACACTTCACTCGGGCAACAATTATTTATCAATTGCCTCCTATGTCTCTAGCAGTCCTCTAGGCAATGAGGAATTAAAAGTCGATTAGACAAATTCATTGGAACTTACTAAATACAGAACTTACTAAATACAGAGAATAGAAATTTTTCTTCAGTGCTCATTAAACACATTTTAAATTATTATTTAACTAGTCCAAAAAGTTCAGCCTATTGCAGAAATAAGAAATTGCATAGGATGTATGCTTATACCACAATGCAATGGTTCTAGATGCTAATGCAAACATTTGAGTAAATCCCACAACCCCTTCACCTGCAACACTAAAATCACTTAGGAACAAATCCACCATACTAAATATTTATTGAGTCAGAGAAGAAGTAAAAACTATCATATCAAACAACTTATTACACAACTGAATGGAGGAGGATGTGTATAACAATATTCCATCAAAGTAATTTTCTATACTAAGTGGGAACTCATAAGCCTAAATGCTGTTCTTAGGAAAAGGAGAGAGAATAAATAAAAGAGAAATGAATAGTATACAAGATTAAGAGTAAATTCAACTTAATTTTTTAGAAAAAGAATATACAAAAGCAGTAGGTAGTAAGTGAGAAGCAAGATGGCTAAAAGCACTACTAGGCAAGTTATAAACTGGAAAAACAATAGTATTTCTATGACAGAGTTACCTGGCAAAAAATAATAAAATTTAGAAAGCCCTTAGGTACCTAATAAAAATCTAAAGGAAGAAAGAAATAAAGAAAAATGTTTAAATAATTAAAGCTGTATGTAAATACAGTTATATTTTTGTATAGTCTGTGTCATGGCTGTTTGAAGAAAGGTGCCCGATTTTTGGTTGAATAATATTTGTTTTATTTTTCTGAAAAAAATGCAGTTTAAAATTTGTCAGAAATAGATTTAGATTGCTGATTTTGAATGATATATAATTTATAAAAGTGTAAAACAAAAGGCACAAATGTAGTCATTTGTCAAAGGTGCTTACAGCAACATTTTACAGCAAATATAGTATAATTAATATAGTATAAATATATAAGCAATGGGCATAATATCTATAAATAATAAACTTTATATTTTAAAAAGTTCAATTGTCAAATTTTATAATAAATTATATACCAAAAATAATTCACTATCATAAACTCCAATTTTACATAATAAAAGTGAAAATATATTTAAACAATTTCTTAGCACTGTTTGAGAGATTATGTTGTTAATGAAAATCTACAACTATTATTATTATGTTTATATTCAAAACTATGGAATCAAGATATCTGCCAGGATTACAAGGTGAGCTTTAAATGGTGAGGTCAACATATCATTTAGCGGAATCTGACACATAGTAGAATCTATTATTCCCTTACAACCAACCCCTACATATTCCAACTAATATATTTACTTAGCTTTCAAGTTTATAACTCAAGTTCACATGTCAATAACAGAAATATTCCCATCATAACATATATTTTTGTTTGCAAGAACTTATATAAAAGTTAGTATATGCTCAGTATTTTCGATGTCCATTAATTGAATAAAAGTTTGATATGCTACTACCAAATATATATTGAAATGTTTGAGACTAAATTGTTATTAAACAAATAAAGTCTAGGTAATAGTCCATGTCTGTTATTTTCCTTTAAGACCTGTATTTTCCTCCAGTTTTGCTTTATTAATCAATGTAACTTTATCAAAATCATATTTGAAGTCATTTAATCCTTTGCAAACCTGTTATTTTGAGTTGCTCAATCACTGTTTGCCTTAAAAAATCTTTTTGAGTCAATTCTTCTTGACACTATGGACTATAGCCCACCAGTCTCCTTGGAATTCTCCAAGCAAAAATACTGCTGTGGATAGCCATTCCCTTCTCCAATAATAATCTAGTAATAACAATTTAAGATCCAAGTGCACATTTCAACAGTAATGATTTGCACACCCCCAAAGTATGGTGATTATCACAGTATCACTTAATTATCATAATTATCCATTGAGATTTCAATTTTAAAGTGCGAAGAATATTTCAAAAACACTATCCTTTTCTATCATTAAACACATACACAAACTCAGAAGTACACAATTCTGTCTAGCTCTTTTTTTTTCATTTATTTTTATTAGTGGGAGGCTAATTTTTAACCTGACACAGTAAGTAAATAATACAGATAAAGACAATGAATTTAGATTAAAAATAAACATTCTATGTGGAAACATTCTGGAAGAATTTTGAAAATAAGTTGGCAGTTGTGGTGTTGGTGTGAAGACAAATTTAGATTTCAACCTACTTTAAACAACTGTCATGGATAACCATAGAATTTATTTTGTTAGTCTATTAAAGTTTAATACTAATAATATATATTTTTAACCTAATGGAATCATCCAAAGCATTTAATCACCATGTTTCATGATATGACAACAGAAATATCTATATTTAGTTTATTAAGTTAATATTCACATAAATTAGACACAGCAAAATATCTGACTTGTTCAAAAGTAGACGTAAACACTATTTACAATACTTTAAATATAATAGAATTATTCAGATAAAGCAGATTATAATAGCTGATGAATTTATAACTTAGAAATAAGTCAGTATAAATACCCCAGACCATTTTGTTTATCACTCAGTATATAAACCACATTAAATATGATAAGTATTCTAGAATAATAAAAACTTCATGAAGAAAGTTCCTACCATCTTTAATTATTATTCTCTGGGCAATTTAAGTGTTCTTTTAATTCTGTTACACCAACATTTATATCATGTGAATCATAAAAATACCTTACTATCAAGGAAGTTTTATGGAGTTGACTATGGTATTGTCAAGCATCTTAGTTCTACTTAATTTCTGTATCTTGAGTAACTGCTTTTCCCTTACACAATTCCTAGTGATATAAATCTTTCCTGATTAAAAAAATTAAAACCAGCTAAGCAAGTTATGAAATACAAACTATGTTATCTAACTCATAAAACTGTTGAAGTACTTAAAATGACAAGGAAATGATTCGTGTGAACCTCCTAACCTCAAATTTAATGTTAAAAAAGAGCATTTTTACTGAACTTGAAGACAGCATTGAAATGTGAGAAATCATCATATTCCTTTTATCTTTACAATTTTAATATCATTACAAAACACTTTTGTGATATACAAAGTAGTTCCACAAAGCCCAAAATTAAAAACAAAATGAAAGTTTATACTAGCATGCTATCTGATATTCAATTCCACTTAATCCAAAAATATTATGGTTCAATAACTTTAACATATTTATCAATTGTATATACATTGTTATAAATTTTAACAACTGCAGCTTCTATTTTAGTGGTGAAAGAAAGTGAAACTGTTAGTCATTCAGTCGTGTCCAACTCTTTGTGACCCCACAAACTGTAGTTGGCCTGGCTCCTCTGTCCATGGGATTCTCCAGGCATGCATACCAGAGTGGGTTGCCATTTCCTTCTCCAGGGGATCTTCCCACTCCAGGGATGGAGCCCGCATATCTTGCATTGCAGGCAGAGTCTTTACCATCTGAGCAACTCACACATGAAAACAGGCAAGAACACACAATGGAGAAAGAACAGTCTTTTCAATAAATGCTGTTGGAAAAAGTGGACAGATTCATGCAAAAGGATGAAATTGGACCACTATTATATCATATACAAAAAAATTCAAAATAGATTAAAAACTTGAATATAAGACCTGAGATCATAAAATTCCAAGAAAAAAACACAGGCGGTAAGCTCTCCAATAACTGTCCTAGCAATATCTTCTTGGGCCCGTATGCTCAGGTAATAATAGCAACAAAAAATAAACAAATGCAACTGTTAACATATTACACTTAAAAACATTTACATAGCAAAAGGAAACCATTAATAAAACAAAAAGGTAACCGACCAAGTGGGAGAAGATGTTTGCAAATCATATCTGTTAAGGGGTTAAGATACAAAATACATAAATAACTTACACAACTTAATATAAAAAACCGAAACAGCTCAATTAAAAATTGGGCAAAAGACCTGACATTTTTTCCATAGAAGACATACAAATGGTTAATTCTGAAAAGGGGGGCTGTTCACTCAGGAGGTCAGAAAAGAAGCTGAGGGAATAAAAAAGTATAATTGACTGGTGAAAGTGAAGCTGAGTCAAGAAAAGTATATACTTTTGGCATGCTTCAGACAATTTCAGTCTGAAAAAACACGACTGATTTGGAGTAAGCATTTTGTTCTGAGGCCTCACAATTCACATTTTAAAAGTTAATTATTGATTTTTTGAATATGTTTTACTGAATTTCTATGTTTCCTCTTTGTGCATTAATTTATCAATTTTAATATATCTAGAGTTCTGCTTATGGCTAATGTTAGGTTAACTTTATGTCTATATCTATAGTGTTTTCCCAAACCAAGTTTAAGATTATAGCGAGACTTCATACAGAAAGTGTGAGGTCTTCCAGGAGGAGGTAGTCACTTTGAAATAGACAAACACATGACAAAGAGGAAAATGGTACTAAAAACCTCAAATTGGTAAAAAGTATGTGTTTATATATTGCTATGGTTTTTGCAGTGGTTTTGGGATTGGGGGCAGGAGGAGAAGGGGACGACAGAGGATGAGATGGCTGGATGGCATCACCGACTCGATGGGCATGAGTTTGAGCAAACTCCGGGAGTTGGTGATGGACAAGGAGGCCTGGCTTGCTGCAATTCATGGGGTCGCAAAGAGTCGGACACGACTGAGTGACTGAACTGAACTGAACTGATATATTGCATCTTTTTTCACTCAGAGAACAAAAAAGGTCTAGGTTCAGTGGCTTGACCATCCTTGACCCCCAAACCTGAACAATGCAAAGTGAACTTATTTAGTGAATTAACTAGATAGAAGTTCTCAGGAAGGTCCAAAGCTAATTTGACCAATCTCTTTTTACTATCATTCACCAGCCAAGTTAAGTCATCCAACCATTAGTCTTCAGGCCAGCGTAGACTGGATAGGAAGGAAGCTTTGGGAATCTATGTTTTAATGCATGCTTTATGGAGACTTTCCTTTAAAATTAAGAAAGTAAAAGAAAATATAAAATAAAACAAAAGCCTTTCAGATAAGGTGTGGTACAAAAAGATGAATTAAAAAAAAAAGCAACAGTCGCAGCAAAGAAATAATCAAATTAAAGGCAAAGATATTTACAAATGG
Organism: Dama dama; assembly: GCF_033118175.1. NCBI lineage: Eukaryota > Metazoa > Chordata > Mammalia > Artiodactyla > Cervidae > Dama > Dama dama. The sequence continues at coordinate 41,233,310 of NC_083700.1, forward strand.
TTCACCTGCATAGCGTGATTCTTCCTTCAGAATAAGCAAGAATATAGTTTACCTTACAGGGTTCTCATATTCACTCTCTTTGAGTTGTCTTTATTTCACATAAATTGACCCTGGCAAGATGCTGCAGAAGTGACTGTCACCTACTATCCTTGTTTCATTTCAATATAATGACCATATTTATTTATCTTTTCATTTCAACATTCCCTACTTTACCACCTTCTGATATTCAGCAGGGCTGTAAAACATTCCCACAGTCATCCATGCCCCTAATTCTACTGCTCCATAAGAAAAATGAATAAATGAATGAGTGTATGATGAATGAATAAGTAATCATCATTTGCTTCCTTTAAGGTTATGCTGCCCATTTGCTATAACTATTTTAATTATGGCACCTAGTGAAAACAATAATAGTTGTAATTTGGTAGAACTAAAATAAACGTTTGGATAGAAATATGCACTTTCCAAGTCAAAAGTTATAATACCAAGGCCAAAAACTGAAATAATATGAAAAATGGAATTGAGTTACAGAATATAAGATGTTTCCCGGGTGGTACTAGTTGTAAAGAACCCACCTGGCAATGAAGGAAGCATAGAGATGTGGGTTTGATCCTTGGGTTGGGAAGATCCCCTGGAGAAAGAAATGGCAACCCACTCCAGTATTCATGCCTGGAAAATTCCATGGATAGAGGATCCTGGTAGGCTATGGTCTATAGGGTAGCAAAGAGTTGGACATGACTGGACACAAATGCACACATACATATAAGATGATAGAATTTCTCTTAAAGGAGAATTTTAAGAAAACTCATACTGCTTCCTACTCTCTTTAATCTTTAATATATGTGCCTACAATGTATCTGATGTCATTATTATATTTTATTTATATGTTTTATTATATTATATTTACATTATTATATTTCATTTAGACATTAAACAAAGAATTGGGTTAAGTTAAATTAACGTTTGTATTATCAATAAATGAAGGACATTTGTAAGAAACATGGAAACATTAAAAAGTAACATATGACATGGTTAGAGATGAAAGGATTCTGAGTTTCTAACATAAGGCTGTGTCCAAAGCTTAAATAATAGCAGTTCATTTCCACAGTTGTGTTTCCACTACAAAAGGGAGGATGGTAAAAAGATATAGCATGCAGGAAGCAAGAGACCTTGGTCAAAGCCTGCAAAGAGAATATGTAAAAGAGAGCAGAGCCAAGAAGAACATTAAAGCAGAGGTTCAATACCCTGAAGTTCCGAAAAAGAAAATCTCTGCAGTAACCAAGCGGGAGGCTAGAAATGATATGAAGTAAAGTTCCCAATGTAATATGAAGGAATAATAGGTGGACACTAAAGATCTATATATTAATAAATACCTAGAATCTATGGTGACACCTAGCAAACTAACAGTCATATAGCAAGAAAGCAGGTTGGAATAAGATGTGCTCATGAAGCCAGGCCTGGTATGAGAATGAGTTGCCAAGTATGGGTTCAAGTGGCAGGAGATAGAAGGGAAATAAGACCTTTAGAAACAAATCCATATATTATCTTAGGAAGGGAGGTCTGCGTATTGTGATTGCTTATTGTAAAAAGACTGCAACTTTCAGGTAAAGTCCTTGGTATTAAAATTGGTACAGCTAAAACTATCAGAACAATACCTTTAAATAATATTCCTTTTTGATAGTAAGACACTGAAAGATATAGGGAGGGAGTTGATGGTGAACTTTAACTGTATTGAGCATGTTTACTTTATAACATGAGAAAGCTTATTTAACACATTTATTTATGGACAGTTTATATGAATAGAAAAGCTGTACTTTATGTCAAATGGTTACTGATTTTTAGTGTCTCCAGAAAAAGATAACTTAGTATTTCAAAGTGTGATAACTTAAGATTGGTCAGAAAAGTTAATTTCAGAATAAGAAACAAAAGAAAACAAATAGATGACTTGAGAAAATTGGAAAGGTACACTATTATTTAATTATGTTATGTAATAAGAATGTCTAATTAAAGGGTTTAAGATCAATTTTGCACCAAACCCAGGTACAAGCTCCAACATTTCCATTTCAGTTGTTTTGGACTTAAAGCAGTAGTTACATTAAAAACATATTCATTTTAAGGTTATAAAATAGTATATTGATTTGTTTTTTACAAAAAGTTATATAATTAAGTCCAACTGATTGCAATTGATGACATCAAACTGGCCATTCTAATTTTACCTGCAGTTCTGAGGGTTTTATTAGTACACTGTTGTCATTTGATTGATATGTTATTCCAGTGCTTTATAATACTTTCATGAATAGCCTACACAGTAGAGTTTCAATGTTAAAATATTAAAACTATGATGTTTCATCCCTAACGCATTTTTTCATTTTATTCTGAAATCATTTTAAAATATATTATTAGAAAATGCTAGAAATTTCTTTAGCTTCCTTTTCACTTTCTAAATTAAACATTTTTTTTTTAATAATGTTATTTATTTACCTTTGCCTGTGCTGGGTCTTTGCTGCTGTTTGGGCTTTTCTCTAGTTGTGGTAAGTGGGCTACTCTGCAGTTGTGGTGCATTGGCTTCTCACTGTGGGGTCTTCTTTTGTTGCAGAGCATGGGCTCCAGACACACAGGCTTCCGCAGTTGTAGTGGGCAGGCTTAGGAGTTGCGATTCCCTGGCTCTATAATGCAGGGTCAGTAGTTGCGACTCACAGGTTTATTAGCTCCACAGCATGTGGGGTCCTCCAGGACAGGGATCAGACCCATGTCTCCTGCATTGGCAGTCAGAGTCTTCATCACTGAGCCACCAGGGAAGCCCTGCTCTCGATTTCTTGCTTAGCAGATATCTGGCGGTTGTTTCACATCATATTTGTTTAGCCATCCTTCTATTTGTTCATAATCCCATAGTTTATTTTAACTGTATTTGTTTGCACAAGACAAATATATAAATCATATAGAAATATTTTCTCACTTAAAATTTCCAAGTTATCAGTAATAGTTAAAAATCTCATAAAGTAACATACTGATTTACTCAGTAAACACATAAGAAATTAAATGTGGCAATTTACAGCCACTATTCTGTTTTTCTAGGATAAAGAGAACTATGTAGACTGAACGCTAAATTCCAGGAGTTTATTTATTTTATTGATATATAATTGCTACATAGTTTTGAAAAGACACTAGATGATATCTTGAATCTATATGAAGAAATAAAAGGCACGGAGTTAAAGATAACTAATATGTAAACATAAAAAAGTGCAATGCATTTTTTGTTAGAAATACTTTTTCTCTGCTATCTGACCTAAAATATAGCTGCATTAAGCAATGATTATAAATCTTTTTTGTAATTTCCACACAATTTTGCTGTAAATATAAAACTGCTCTAAAAAACAGCCTATTTTAAAAGTGAAGGAAAATATAACAAAAAAAGTATATATCTATTGATCTGCAATGTATAAAGATATAACTTGCAAATAATGGCCAGAGGGAGTGGAAGGGATGAAGTGATATACATTAAAATTTTTGTAAACTATTGAAATGACTTTGGCATTAAAAAGTGATAGAATATTATAAATTAGGAAATTAATTTAAATCTGCAGAAGTTAAAATTTAACATACAAAAGGAGCTAGTAGAAGTTGAGAGGGGAAGATATTGAAAAAAAGAATGAATGGATTAAAAAACACTATTCAACTGTATGCTTTCTATCAGAGATATAGTTTAGGTCCAAAGAAACATAAAGCTTGAAAATTAAAGTATGGAAAATGATATACCACCATGTTAATAGTAATCAAAAGAGAGCTGAAGGAGTTATAATAATATTAGACAAAATAAACATTAAGCCAAATAATTGTTACTGTAGACAAAGAAATACAATTATAATTATAAAACGGTGTGTGTGTAGGGGTGTCTATCCATCAAAGAGATACAACTGTAAACCTAACAGCACCTAACAACAAAGGCCCAAAAGACAATAAACAAAACTGACAGAATTAGAATGAGAAATAGCAATTCAACATTGATAGTTGGAAAGTTTAACATTTCAATTTCAATAATGGATAGAACAATAAACAGAAAATCAATAAAGAAACAGAAAATCTCAGCAACAACTATAAACCGTTTAGAATTAAAGACATGCATGAACACTCCACAGAGTATGCTTATATAAAACAACAGCAAAATACAGATTCTTTCCAAGTACATAAGAACTATTGTCCAGATAGACCAAATGTTAGACCATAAAATAAGCCTCATTAAATGTAAAAGGACTGAAATCAAACAAAATACATTATGAATCTCAATGAAATAAAATCATATTAATAACAGAAGGAAATTTGATACATTTACAAATATGTGGAGATTAAATTACACAATCCTAAATAAAAAGTGGTTCAAAAAAACACAAGGGAAATTGGAAAATGCTTTGAGATTAAAAAAAAAAAAAACGTATGAAAACACAGCAAAGAACGTACAGGATAAAACCAAAACGGAGGAAAATTTAAAGCTGTAAACACCTATATCCGGAGAAGGTAATGGCACCCCACTTCAGAACTCTTGCCTGGAAGAACCCATGGTCGGAGGAGCCTGGCATGCTGCAGTCCACGGGGTTGCTAAGAGTCGGACTCGACTGCGCAACTTCACTTTCACTTTTCACTTTCATGCATTGGAGAAGGAAATGGCCACCCACTCCAGCGTTCTTGCCTGGAGAATCCCAGGGATGAGGGAGCCTGGTGGGCTGCTGTCTGTGGGGTCGCACAGAGTCGGACACGACTGAAGTGACTTAGCAGCAGCAGAAGCAAACACCTATATCAAAAAAGAATAAAGATCTTATATCAATAATCCAACATTCCTCCCTAAGGAACTATAAAAGAAGAGCAAACTAAACCCAAAGCAGCATAAGAACGAAAATACTAAAAATTGAAGTTAAAATAAAGTAGATAAAAGAAAAACTATAGATAAAAATCAACAAGCACATAAGTTAGTTAAAAAGATTTTAGAAACCTTTGTTAGATAAACAAAAGGAAGCAATAAAAAGGTTCAAATTACTAAAATCAGAAATAAATGAGAAGAGAGTACTATCAGCCTTGCAAAAATAAAAAGGATAAGAAAATACTATGAAGAAATATATGCCAAAAATTTAGGCAATTTAGATGAAATGAACAATTGTGAGCATGACACAAAGTACAGAAACTGACTAAAAAAAATAAAAAATCTGACTAGAAATATTACAAGTGAAGAAACAAAGTTAGCAATATGAAAATGTCTAACAAAAGAAAGCCTGGGACTACATGAATACACTATTGAATTCTTCTAAATACTTAAAGAATTTTCTAAGTAATAAGAGAGAAAGGGTAACTTACCAACTTATTCTATGAAGTCAACGTTATCTTTATACCAAAACCAAACACATCAAAAAGCAAGAAAAGCATAGAAAAAATGTCATATAAGAATGTAGAATTATAATACATTTATAATATATTAACAAAATATGACCAAACTGCATCCAGCAACATATAAAAAGCATTCTATACTATGACCAAGAAGTATTTAGCTCAGGAATACAAGGTCACTTCAACATTTAAAAATCAATCAATCTATTGTGCCATCTTAACAAAAATAGAAAAAAAAAAATCTAACTATTATCTCAATAGACAACAATAAAGCATTTGTCAAAAAGCACTCTCTACTTGTGAAAACACTGCATTCTAGGAATACAAAGGAACATTCCCAGTCTGATATAGGGCAACTATGAAAAACCCATAACTAATATAATGTGTTCATGCATGTGAAGTCACTTCAGCTGTGTCTGATTCTTTATAACCCCATGGACTATAGCCTGCCAGGTTCCTCAGTCTGTGGGATTTTCCAAGCAAGAATACTGGAGCAGGTTGTCATGCCCTCCTCCACGGGATCTTCCTGACTCAGGGATCAAACCCAAGTCTCTCCCATCTCCTGCATTGGAAGGTAGGTACTTTACCACTAGCACCATTGGGAAACCCCAGCTAACATCATACTTAATAGTAAAAGACTGAAATTGTACCTATTAAGACCAGGAACAAGACAATGATGTTTATTCTCTTTACTTCTGTTCAACATTTTACTGGAGGTTCTAGCCAGTGACAAATCAAGAAAGTGAAAAGACAATTCAGATAATGAGCGAGAACATTTGCAAATCGTATACTTAAAGACTCTAATCTATAATATATAAAGAGCTCTTACAAGTCAACAGTAAAAAGGAAAACCCAATTGGAAAATGGGCAAAAGATCTGAATGGTTATTTCTTCAAAGAAGTATGCAAATAACCAATAAGCACATGAAAATATGTTCAACTTATTAAGAAAATGTAAATCATATGAGATCCCACTTCACACAGAATAGAATGGCTCTGCAATAAGACAGATAAAAACAATTGTTGATGAGAATGGGCAGTTGAAATCCTCTACATTGTTGGTGGGGATGTAAAATGGTGCCACTACTTTGGAAAACAGTTTGGTCATTCCTACCAATGGAATGCAAGGAGATCAAACCAGTCAATCCTTAAGGAAATCAACCTGAATATTCATTGGAAAGGACTGTTGCTCAAACTCCAATACTTTGGCCACCTGATGTGAAGAGCTGACTCCCTGGAAAAGACACTGATGCTGGGAAAGATTGAAGGAAAAAAAAGAAGAGGCCAGCATAGGATGAGATGATTAGAAAGTGTCACTGACTCAATGGGACATAAATCTGATCAAACTCTCAGAGATAGTGGAGGACAGAGGAGCCTGGCATGCTACAGTCCATGGAACTGCAAAGAGTTGACACGACTTAGTGACTGAGCAACAACAACAAACAATGTTAAATATAATTAGCATATGGCCTTAGATATATGCCCAAGACCCTTGGAGGAGGACATGGCAACCCACTCCAGTATTCTTGCCTGGAGAATCCCACATACAGAGGGGCCTGATAGGTTGTGGTCCATAGGGTCACAAAGAGTCAGACCTGACTGAAGCAACTTGGCTTGCACACATATCCTCAAGAGGATAGAAGTCATATGCTCACACAAAAAGCTAGCACATAAATTTTAATAGCAGCTTATTCATAATAGCTGAAAAGCAGACTAGGCAAATGCCTATGAATTGATGAATGGAAAAACACAAGCTCATCTATCTGTACAATGGAATAGTATTTAGCCATAAAAAGTAACAATATATTAGCATAAACTATGACTTGGCTGGCCCTTGAAACATATTATGTAAGAAATCAAACATAAAAGGCCACACATTGTACACTTCCATTTATGTAGTATGTCCAGATTAGGTAAATCACATAGAGACAGAAAGATGAGTGTTGGCCGGGGACTGGGAGAGGGAGAAGAAATGGCTGCTGATGGATATGAGATTTGTTTTGGGAGGGGTGATGAAAACTTTTGATATTGGTGATGATTAGAGAGCTTTAGAATATACTAAAATTCACTTAATTCTATACTTGAAAGCATTATTTTTTTTACAGTATGTTGGTTATGTTTCAGTAAAAATATAAATTTAAAAATCATGTCTAGAAAAGTTCAAGATGCTACACAAATAAATTAAATGTCAGTCAAATAAAATTATAAATTCTAAAAGAGAAGAAAATAATTTGGGCACTCAACACATAACATGACAATGTAAAGCATGAGCACAAAACTTAATAGACATGCGAAGAAGTATGTATCAATGTGACATATAAAGAGGAACATAGTCAGTAGAAACTGAACCAAAATTATGCGTATGAAGAGATATTAGCAAACAGAATCAAAAAATACAAAATAGGTCATTTCTCACATATATGCTAATTCTTCAGCCAATAAACATCCTGTTAAGCTCTGACTCACCACACTGTCATCTTCATTTGTACAAACATATTTGCTCTACCAAAGTGAAAAATATGACAATTCATTTCGTATAAGTGACCCTTAACTTAGGGATCATTAAAAATTTTCTGAAATGCAGTTCTACTCATGTTACTGAGTTTTGTACTTATGCATTTTAATTATCTATATCCAATCACTATTGTTTACCTACTACATTAGAAGACACTTCTAGTTATATAATTAATTATGTCACATTTTAAAATGTGGGAATATTTTCATGTTAACAATCTGAGAACCTCTATCTGCACATTACCTTTTTTGAAATTCTATGTACCTATTGCTCCTGTATATAGTTAACATTTTATTTTCCCTTGATTTTGATATCTAAAATCTCAAGTATCTTCAAAAGTCTGGTCAATAAATTACTTCACAGTGTCTTGTTTTGGGATTATTTTACCTTAGAGTATTTTAAATTTTTTATTAATGAGAAATGGTTCACATAATTGTGTGTATTCTTTTACTTGCACCTAAATGTGATAATTATTAAAACACCTTGCAGTACTTTCCACTAATATGCTTCAATTTATGCATTCACATCATCTTAGTGATCACAAAAAATAACCATTTCTGTTACAAGTCTATATCCAATATGTTTCTGAGGAGACATATAGGAATTGACTGAAAAGAAAATTAAAAATCTGTTTTCAAAGCCATGACAGAGTTACATATGGTTCTAGATATGATAATCAACTTTCTTTGTTGCAGAGTTTGTAGAATTTGTAGTTATTTAATCTTTAACAGTCATTCATAGTTCATATTAGATTCTTAAATATTTGAAATTCACAGGTGCTTTTGGACCATATATTATTTTTCATCGGAATCCCTCTATCATTGTGGCCTCCTACACAAACTGATGATCTCCAGTTTGATGATCTTGAAAAAAATCTTTTAAAAATTATATTTTTCAAAAAAAATTTAATTTTAGAGTACAGATCAAAGAAGATATATTTTCTCTTAATGAGAAGTAGAGTTATGGAGATCATATTTATGGTTAAAGGAAGCAGCCCATGGAATTCTCTAGGCCAGAATAGTGGAGTGAATAGCCTTTCCCTTCTCCAGTGGATCTTCCCAACCCAGGGATCAAAACCAGGTCTCCCACATTGCAGGTGGATTCTTTACCAGCTGAACCACAAGGGAAGCCCAAGAATACTGGGGTGGGTAGCATATTCCTTCTCCAGCAGATCTTCCCAACCCAGGAATTGAACCCGGGTTTCCGTCATTGCAGGTGGATTCTTTACCAACTGAGCTATCAGGGAAGCCCAGTGAAAGGAAATAAATTATATTTCAATCAGTTTAGTGCAATCTTAAGTTGTGGCCAATTTAGATTTTCTGCTGGTTCAAGCGCGATACCTTCTTTTAATGGACAGCAAAATCATCAGCATTAGCCACAGTAATTGGCTGTTTAACGATCAATGGCATATGTTGTTGAAATTCTAAAAATAAAAGTGGAATTCAAAATAGACTGTCTGCCATAATTGTTATGAGCAGTGCTCTGAGGAGATATGCATCCCCTAGTAAAACTACAAGTTCATATCAAGCATTACTAATAATTGAGTAACAGATACTCGGTAGTCCTAACTAAAGCTCATCTCTTCTGACATAAAGTAAAGCTAGTTAAACAGAGCAAGAGGCAAAGGAAATATGACCTCCCACATGGTAATTGGTAAAGGACTTTAATTCATTTGAGTGTGGTTTTCTCCTTCATCCTTAGTTGGGTATAGCATGGTTTTCAGGCATTATCTCATACAATAAATAAATATTCAAAGAGAGCCCCAAAAGACAATTTTCCCAAGGGTAAACAGTACACTCAATTCGCAGAAGGGGGTACATATACAGGACATTACCAAAAGATGCGATTAAAATTTTATTCTCAAATTTATCTTCCTATAAAATTGCATGTCAATGTCTTTCTTACATATATATAAACAGAGAAAACATTTTTTTAAAAATCTTTGATTCTTATCCTGCTTCATTGCCTTGATTATTAAACCCTAAATTTAAGATCCAAGTACAAGAGCATCATGTCTATAACTTGGTAGATTCAGAAAATAATAAGTGTGTGTATAAATGTGCAATGTGTGCACAGACTGAGATATAGAAACAAAAGAGGGAAAGAGAAAACAACAGTAACTATGGCAAAATGTTAACTTTGGAGAAATTTGGTTGAAAGTTATACAGAATTCTTTGTTCTATTCTAGAAACATTTATGTGTTGAAATTTTATCAAAATAAAATTTAAAAGAAAAATCAGGCCCCACTTTATAAAATTCTTGACTCTGTTGTCATTCAGGAAGATAAAAACAGAAATATACAGTTTTCTATGAAACAAAAAAATTATGAGAAATCCAAGTTTTATAAAAGAAGCATGTGCAAACCCATTTAGATAATAAGTTTCTTTCCAGAATTTATAGGGCTCAATGGAAGTAAGTACATGGATACCAGAATCTTTCATTTTGCACAACATATTTGCTAATAGTTCTTTCTTAATTCCATGTGGCATACCTTTAGGTGAGAGACTCCTCTTCCAAAGTTCTGATTTATGAAATGCAGTAAGTAGTACTATAAATCTCTGACTCTGTAATAAAGAATAGAAAATGAATCCCTATAGCTTTCTCCTGGAGAACAAAATATATTCCTTTTCTCTATTACCTACTTGCAATACAAATTTTGTATCGTAATTATATTCACATAATAGTAGGTATGGGAAATATATGTAATAAGGAAGTGAACATCAATTTACATTCCTGCTATATGATTGCCAATATATTCAAGTATGATTTGTGGATAAGTAAATGGACAGTGTGACCCATATACTCTCTTGCTTGATTATATTTCAGCGGTCTTTTTCTCTAAAGCTACATCTCAAGAAGTGGGGCATTTTTATTCATTCTTTCGTATAATATATAGTTAAACCTGTCATACAGTAAAATAGTAGTAGTTCTGCAGATAGCAGAAAATCTAATAGATGATGAATGGATACTCTAAGTCCTTTTATCTTTACAAGAATCTCAATAAAACCATACAACTGCTTGTCAACCTTGACTATCTCATCATAAAAACAAACAAGCCTTTGCCAGTCATTTATTTTTTCAGCAAACATTTGAGTGTCTTCTATGTGCTACTGATACTGTAGTCTTTGGGGATCAGCAATGAACAAAATGGAAAAAATAAAATAAAATCCCTGCCTTTGATGAACTATTTGAATAGAGCAAAAAATACAAATAGACAATTAAATGCAATGTAATGTATATAAGATGATTAATGTGGCACATTAAAAAAAACAAAACAGCTCAAAGGGAAAGAATCTATATATAAACCTATATATCACAAGTAAAGGCTGTATTTTAAATTAAGTGGGAAGGGGAGTTCTTTTTGATAAGGTGACATTTCAGTATCAGTGAAGGCATAATGCGGAGAGAGTTTTCACTCAGTGCAAAGTTTTTAAAACACACAGAAATAGTTGGTCCTGCCAGTGTTCAAAGAAGAGGGTATAAAGGAGAGGAGAGAGAGAATCTAAGATTACTAAGATCCTGGGGTGGGGTTGGGGGGAGTGGGGACTAGATCATGTAATAATTTCAAGAACTTTGGTTTTACTTCAGAATGAAATGGTAAACCATTGGAAGGTTTTGAACAAAGAAGTGATTTTATTCTGCCCATGAAATTGAGTATAATTCATTACAAGCAGAGGTGGAAGGGAGAAATCCATTTGAGAGGCTATGATTGTAATGCAGAAGCCAGATAACAGTGACTTGGATCAGTCAAATGTCTCCCAGCTACTCCAGACAAGGTTGATCCAAACTTGGAAACTCTGTCCCAGTTTCTCCTCCTAGAAAATTAGTGAATTAGATTGATCTCTTTATTTTGTTTCAAGAGTTAATGTTCCATTAGCATTTGAGTGCCCTAAAATGGAAGTCATAGCCAATTTGAGTGGAAAATAAGTTTAATAAGACAAGCAAAATGTTTCCATAGATATCAAGATGCCTATTCTTCCTCCTTCATTTAACATCTGTATTTGTATTTGCAGAGCAGCAGCAGCAGGTGCTGCTGCTAAGTCCCTTTGTCGTGTCCGACTCTGTGCGACCCCATAGACGGCAGCCCACCAGGCTCCTCCATCCCTGGGATTCTCCAGGCAAGAACACTGGAGTAGGTTGCCATTTCCTTCTTCAATGCATAAAAGTGAAAAGTGCAAGTGAAGTCGCTCAGACATATCAGACTCTTCGCGACCCCGTGGACTGCAGCCTAGCAGGCTCCTCCGTCCATGGGATTTTCCAGGCCAGAGTACTGGAGTGGGTGTCGTTGCCTTCTCCGTGCAGAGCAGCAGTGGAACCCATAGAGTATTCGTCACAATCTTAACAGAAGACAGGCGCCACAGGCAAATGAGGATAATTTGAAGAGGAACTATAAATAAGGAGTCTCATTACTGAGGCATGGGTAGGGTGTAGGGGACACAGGAGAGAGAGGCAGCAGCCATGGAGCATCACCATCTGTAGGACCACAAGAATGAGAAGAGTTTAATAAAATTGTAAGTGAGAGAGAATCCTGTAGACCAGCGTTGTTAAAAGGAAGAATGATCCATTATCAAGAGAAATATCAGTTTAGGATTGCTTCTCAAGGTTAGGACTATCCTTGGGTGGTAAGTATCCCGATGTCACTTTCTTCCCCTACCATACATCCTCCCTCTTATTTCCATTGTCTGAATGGAGAAGAGAGCCTCAGGCCTCCGGAAATGGATATAATCTATACCTGTTAGCTCCCAAGGGGACAGAAACTTTAAGAGTAGCCCTGGAGGGACAACTGGAAAATACTTGACACAGAAGGCAATGAAAAATGCTTTTGTTTATTATTCATACATGTATTCACATATTTTTTAATCATTCAAGAGAAAAGATTGCCGAATATATCCAGTGCGCCCATACTGGTAATAGTGTTGGTTTTATGGTGACAATTTGAAGGGAGGGAGGTTTTCTAACAATAATAATTTAAAAGGCACAAATCCCCAAATTTTATTCTAGTCCATCCTGTATCTAACAGTCAGTTGAACTCAATGAAGATAAATAAGAAGGTGTATGTTATTAGTTGCTCTATCTTTTATTTCATTATTTTCTTCTAATGAAGAGGAGTTTGGTCCTTTCTGGAAATCCTTTCTGAAAATAAAATGAACACGAACCAAAATTTATAAATACAGTTAGGTACGAGGAATGCTGGTTGGAAATCCTGTATCTTTGATGTGGGTGGCTACACCTGTAGAAGAACATGTGAAGGATACTGAAAATTATAGAGTCATCCGGGACCCAGTTCTGATGATCAAACCCAAACTAATCATCCCTACAGGCTAACAGACACTTTTACTGATTTATATAAAATTTAATGACATAGTCGAAATAACTTAGAGATAAAAATCAGACCATATCACTTCTCACTCACAACACCCCAGTGGTTTGGCCGATTGCTGAGAGTCAAAGCAGAGTTTCCTAATAGCACCTGTGAGAATATTAAAAAAAAAAAAATGGCCTCCTCTCCTTGCTAGCTGTCCACCCTCATCTCTACCTGCACCCCAGCTCCACTTTGGCCTCTGTTTCAGCCATAGTGCCTTTTTGCTGTTCCTTGAATGTGCCAGGCTTGCTCCCTTGCACTGTCTATTACTTCTGCCTGGAATTTTTTTTTTTTTTTCCAAAGATACCAGCCCAGCAAATTCTAATACAATCTCATATTTCTGCTCATATGTCACTTTATCAGTAATGCTCTTTCCCACCATCTGATGATGTAAAATAGGAATTTCTCACACCAATCCATCCCCAACAAGATTGTCTTTGATTCCCCAGCTTTACTTTTCTCTGTAACTTTTGCCACTACTTTGTGCTTAGTTGCTCAGTCGTGTCCAACTCTTTGAGACTTATATATATTTTATTTATTATTTCCTTATTTCTTACTTGTTTGTTCAGCTTTACAAATAAAACATAACTAAACCTTCACTGGCACAAGGGCAGATACATTTGTCTGTTTTGATCATAGTTTTATTCCCAGGTGTTAGAACATATATACACTTACGTTGGTAGATACCCAATGCAATTTGTAGAGTAAATGGATAATGAATACTTTGAAGTTTGGGCCAGTAAACTGAAACATATGAGTGACCAAGTAATAATTTTACAACCCTGTTAAGATTTTAGTTTAAAAGTTAGAAGCAGGCAAGGAGGTTCTTAGAAATGGCTATATAAATGATTTCCTACATCATAACAAATAATACCAGAATAAAGGTCTCCTGGAAAGTACATGAATGAAACTCACACAGACCACATAGTAAAGAAGGCAGCTTTCTTCTTGATAAATGAAGGCTACTTAACTGCCTTCTGAGTAGATGTTCAGAGAAATATGAAGAGAAACAGCAGAACAAGCATTATTAAAAGCAATGTATCTTTCATACAAATAAGCACCTTAACAAATATGATGATAATAATAATGAAAGTGTAGGTTGAAGTGGTTTTTAATAGCTACTAGATTATGGATAGCACAATGAGTATTTTTATTTTCTGTCCAAGCTTATCTACATATCTAAGATATTTACATGCCTAACTATTAAAAGTAATTTTAAGAGACAGAAAATACAATAAGAACCATGTTGTTGTTGTTTAGTCACTCATTCATGTCTGACTCTTCGCGTCGCCCACAGACTGTAGCTCCCCAGGCTCCTCCGTCCTTGGGATTTCCTAGGCAAGATATACTGGAGTGGGTAGCCATTTCCTTATCTACTTAAGGAAAGATCCAGGGGAAAGATCTAGAAGATCCAGAGGATCTTCCCGATCCAGGGATCGAACACGTGTCTCCTTCATTGCAAGCAGATTCTTTACCACTGAGCCACCAAGGAAGCCCAGAAACTATGCAGAGTGAGCTTTTCACCAGATAATTTTATTTTATTGGAAGTTCAAACATTTTCCTCAAATATACATTTCTAGATGAAATCCTTTTTACAACCAAGTGAGATGAACAAGAATGCAATAATTACTGCTCTTCCTTTACAAGATCATAAAGTCTCTTCAGGTCTGTTTACTTAATCACGGACTCATTTCTTGTAAGTGTAAAATTGAGACTTAAATTCAGGTCTGTTTTTTAGCCAAGATTTACTCATCAAGATGCTAACATAAGCATGTAAACAGTGTATCCTAACAGAGACTGAACAAATATTCATATGCAACACACACACAGTGGCAATAAAGTCCATACTTTCTTTGGTTATCAGTAGAGTACCCCACTCAGGAAAAAGCAGAGTAATTAACTGATCCTTGATTTGTATAGATAGTTCATCAGAACACAGAAAAACCATAAATGTTATCCAGTACTTGATACTTAAACTACATAGAATTCATTCATTTTATCTTGATATCAAGTATCAAGAACCTAGGAGGGAAGTAAAAACTTTTATTAAAGATGATAATAGTCAAGAAAGTGAATAGGGAGCAGTCTAATGTGTTTAATTTCAGGAAAGTGGACATCAAAACCATTCTTGGAAATGTACTATATTTCTTTCTGGGCAGCACTTACAAGGGTATGTACATGGTAAATTCAAGCTACATCTTAAAAATCTGTGAATGTTACTAAAAATAAGCTACAGTGAATGCTCAGGCATGTGTGTGTGTGTGTGTGTGTGTGTGCATCTGTATCAGGAGGCAGCAACTACTGTTCTTGAACCAAACTCAGCCTGCTGCCTAATTTTTATGTAAAGTTTTATTGGAATACAGTCAATCAATTTATTTATATTTTTTCTTTTTTTTAAATTTTTTTTTCATTTATTTTTATGTTGGAGGCTAATTACTTTACAATATTTTAGTGGTTTTTGCCATACATTGACATGAATCAGCCATGGATTTACATGTGTTCCCCATCCTGATCCCCACCCCCCACCTCCCTCCCCATCCCATCCCTCTGGGTCTTCCCAGTGCACCAGCCCTGAGCACTTGTCTCATGCATCCAACCTGGGCTGGCAATCTGTTTCACACTTGATAATACACATGTTTCAATGCTATTCTCTCAGAACATCCCACCCTCGCCTTCTCCCACAGAGTCCAAAAGTCTGTTCTATACATCTGTGTCTCTTTTTCTGTCCTGCATGTAGGGTTATCGTTATTTATATATTTTCTACTGCTGTCTATATGGTACAACTGCTGAACTGAGAAGAGGAGAAAACAGATGGCCCTCAAATTCTAAATCTTTACTATTTGACATTTTCTAGGGAAAAAGACATTTATTGAACTCTGATATATAGGAGTTGATATATATCTAGGTCTAGATCTGAATATAGATATGAAGAACCAAGTCAGACAGCTCCCCTAGCATTGTAGGTGATATTTGGATAATTATGAGTATGAAGGAGGCATGAATGATGTTTGGAACACAGTATATTATGAAGTATAACTACACTTTGCTCAGGTATGGTCTCCGTTGAGAGCCTGATTTTGCATCCTTTCATTGGCAGAGATTTACCTGGAGAATCTGAATTGTCTACAGTGTTGAATGATCTGATATTTGAGTGTTGATGTATATTTCTGATTTAATCAGTCTTGATGGTGACCTTGACATCAAGGGTTTAGAGAATGATTCCAAGGTGCAATCAAGTAGTTGTAACTTCTACTTTAGAGAAGCAGAAGTGTCATTTCAGAGATCCTTAAAATACAGGATTGAATTTAGCTTACTTTATTGACAAGTTTTATGCTTACACCACACTGAAGTAACAAGGTTAGCTATCCTCCTGGATATTACTGCCTCATATATCATTCTTTAAAGTCCCTTTCTTAAAATACTATGAAAGAGTCATGTGATAAAGTAATTTCAAACATCGTCTTTATATGGAAATTTTCAGCCACAGTTATTGTTAATACATTACAGTAGTCAAATCATACACCTACAACAGGAGTTGCTTTTTGAATTTCTGTGAGTGTGACAATAACAAAAGAAGGAAGATTGCATTGTGTTAAATACTGTGAGCAGGGTTGTAGACAAGGATGTGATATTCTGAAATATTAACTTAGTAAGTGTTTAAGAATACACTAAAATATTTCTGGATTTGTACATCATATGCACTTCTTAAAAATTTGCTGCATATTAAAACCTTGCAAATATATCACGTACTTATATGTGGAGAAGAATTATAGATTCATATCATTCAGTACTTGTGCAGGACTGTCCTAGCAGTGTAGGGGGCCTAGCAACTTTGGTTGCTTATCAGCAACATTCTCCAGTAATTGGGACAATAAAAACTGTACCAAGTTTCCAAAAATATTCCTAGGAATTGTAACAGAGAAGAACAAATACGAATCCATATTGGATCTATTCTACTAGCTCTAATCTTCGTGTTCTGTTTCCTGTGCTTAGTAATGCTGGCTCTCCACCTCTGTAAAAGAATGCTGCCTAAAGTCTGAAATACACATGATTAGTCTTTTCTCAAAGCTCTGCTTCCCAGGCTTTACCTTTAAAGGTATAACATATTTTCATTCAAATGCAGACAAAAAGTCCCAGGAGAGAAAGTAACAATTTTCTTGTTGGAGGTTTACAAGAACATTGTAACCAGACCTACATGGACAGCTGCAAGAATAAAGCTTGACCACATTTTCTCTGGGGTCTGGCCAGCACCACGAAGGCTATGACAACTACCCACACTTCCTCCTCATTTAGTTAAAAGAAGCCTGACTTCTAACTCGTGTCAGATGGTTCTTTGGGACACTAATTCACATCTCCTCAGTCTGCTGGCTTTCAAGATGAAGTCACTATTCCTTGCTCAACACCTTGTCTCTTGATTTACTGGCCTGTCAGATGGCAAAGTGTAGGAGACTGGACTCAGTAACAAGACCAGTTCCACTTCTATTGAGAACCACCAACATAAATGATCTGATTATACATTATTATTGTCATGATTAGTTTTATACTCTTGATCATATAATTATCATAGTTGAATCAATCAACAAATCATGTTTATTGAAACTATTCTATATACAAAGTTACTTTCTGCTTTTTGAATGTTTCATAGTTTTGAGTACTGGGGATTACATGGTTAACTGGGAGCTCTAGAATATTGCAAACTATAGATGTCCACCATTCTTGCTAAAGGTCAAATACCATTTCATTGTCACTTCTAAGGCAGCTACAGTATGTGTGATGACATATAACAGAGTGTGGAAGTACACAAAACCTGAGGGATTAAACATTCAATCTTTTGGAACTGAAACTCATGTGAAACTTCCAGGTTCAAACCCAGAAAGTCCATGATTTATGATTTCGGAAAAACTATGAAAAAATACACAGTGAACTTCTTGATAAAGAAGTCTAAGTTCATAAAATTTACATATGGGGCAGAAATGAGAGAATTGAGATCCAAATATAAAATTCTGGGTCTGCCAAGATTTGCTTGATTTTATCTAAAACTGCAAAGATACAGTCTAAGATAATATGGTTGAAAGATGTATGGTCAGCAGAAAAAGAGTTCTGCTACACTGTAAGCATGATCAGTGTGAGCAGTGAGGATACCCAGGAACAGAGTCCCTTGGGCACTAATCTGTCCATTAGTTCAGAGTGAAGAGCACACAAGATAAATTATACGAATTTGAGGAGGACGGTAACATCTTTTCTTTACACAGACTGCTTCTATTTATGATATTGTTTGAATTTTTGACCCCACTCCGTGCAAACATCTGTATCAAATTCTCTGAGAATTCTATGCTTTTCCTAAAAGTATCATTAAATATTTATTTGTAAAATGTCCTTCTCCCTAAATATTTTTCTACCATTGAGAGACAATAATACATAGATAAGCTGATTATTATGAAACAAAGAAAAGTGCATAATGAAAGGGAGACTTAGAGACAAAAACATTTATCAAAGAAAAGTAGTTTAGTAGTAAGGATTATCTGCAGGAGTATAGAAACATACTAAGTTCATCGTAAGTTTGCCAAAGGAACCAAGTTTGTTGACAGTCAGTTCATGGTGGAAAAACGAATTTTTTTTTAAACCATGATATTCATATCTGCAGAAGTCATCATATATTTTCAGGCCTCAGCATCACAAAAGTAAAGAAAAAGTTGTTTTGGTTGTAGACTGGTTTATAGAAATGGTCCCATTTTTAAGCTTAACTTCGACCACACTCCAACACTTAAAAACTTTCCACTTGCTCTTCAGCATACACAGTACTCCATGAGTACAATTATCTCTGTCCTCCACCCCCTCTCTTCTCCTTCTCTCTTTAACAAAGCTTATTTAACAAAGCCCAATGCTCCTGTGAGAAAACCTATAAATCCTCAGATAGTAGGTATTTGCTTTTCCAAATCCCTCATATCAATAGGTCCAGGTTATTTTTCTCTTTGTTTTAACTGCTATTTTCAAACCACTTCCCCATTTCTTCCTTAAAACCATTCAGTTCTGAATTTCATATAAAAAAATCAGTTCCTCCTTATTGCAGTCACATAAAAATATCTAAAATGTTAGGTCCTGATCAGTTTCTCCAGCATGACTCTTGTCATAATTGTCAATGACACACAGACCTCTCATTTACTTGAAGTGTTCTCAAAATACCACATTTTCTAGACTATAACTACTTACTTCTGTGGTCGCAGCCTAGTCCTTGTCACTACCAATAATGGTAACCATTCCATAATCAAAATTTCAAAATTCCCATGACCACTATCTCCAATTTTTCCAGCTCATTTCATTTAATACTGACTCCAAAAGTTATGAAGGACTTCACTGTGAACCATATTTGATCTTATAATTTTCCCCACATTCTTTCCCTTCCCTCTTATAATCACTTGCCTCTTTGCTGGGCTTAAATTCTGGTCCATATTTGTAATCATTACCTCTCATGCACTTTCAACTTCTCATTTTCTCTCTTGCTTTATTACATTCTCATAGAAAAACCCAACTGTGTTTAATTCCAACTCTGCACTTGTCACACATCAGCATCTGTAAAACTACATATGACTGGAAGAAAACAGAACTACACATTTTATTTTATTCTATTCAGTAATAAAACATTATTTGCTTTGTCCATTTATTCTCTGAGACTTCCAAATTACTTTTTCCAAACTACTTTCTCCCTAATGATCTTACTTCCTAGTTCACTGACAAAATGGAAGTAAATTTAAGTGAATTTCTGTTAGCTCCTATCACTAAATCTATCCATCCACCTAAATCTTGCTATGTTCTCTGACTTCTTTTCTATCACTAAGAATAAATTGTTAAAGTTCCTAACACAGTACAACCCCTTCATTTTTTCACTAGATCCTATCCCTCACTGTCCTGAATCAACTTTCCCGTCTTTACTGAATTATTACTCTAAGTATACAAATATCCTGAAATGCCTCCTGTGATTCAGTAAGGCCACTAGCTTGGTTCTGACTATTCACACATTTACTCTTGGAAAACAAAAACAACAAACAACTACCACCACAACAAATCCCCAGGAACTTTATATTATAAGAAGGCTCCTTAGTAAATAGACTTCAAGGCAGAGATTATTAGATGGGATGCTTATTAGAGATTTCTCTAAAGATTAATACTTGTAAGGAGTAGATATCAGGATTAGGCAGAGGAAGTTGAAATGTAATATAGATACAACACAAGTTTAGTTATCTATAGAGGATTGTGATAGAGGTCACAATTCTGGAATTAGGATGGTCCTTCATAATTGTTCCAAAACAAAGTAATGATGTTTGATATTGCCCTTTTGCTGAATCAAAGGATGAACCTCCCCTGGAGGAAAGGCATAAGCTTCAGTGAGATAAGCCCTTTAGTTAAGGATGATTTCTGTAGAGGAATTCAGTGTTACCCAGAAGAACAGCTCTTGGATCTAAAGGAAGTGTGAGTGGTACACCATAGCAGCAGCTTAATGGTATATTTTCAGGAAAAGTAAAACATCGAAAATTTGCAAAAACCAACATTATGTGCAAATCACACTTAACAGGAAACTCTCTCCCACATTCCTAAACAATCTGAAATGTATCCACCTCTTCCCATCTCCTCCATCAGTACCAGTGTCCAGTTAATTTTTAAAATAATCTGAAATTCAGCTATAGCCTCCTAATTGATCTCTGGATTACCACCCTTTCCCTACTTCATTTGAATCTTATTATAGAAAAATGAATGAACTTATTAAAATATAAATTAGTTTTTGTCACTTCCCTATTCAAAGCTTCCTATCTCATTCAGACTAAAAGATAAAGTCCTTACATCTTCATGCCCCCCAGCATGATACAGTCCTGCATATTAGGGTCCCTCATTACCAGTTATCTTCCTTGCCACTCAATCCTGCCAGTTTCACTGTTGAGGAACATTCTAGCTGTTTGCTTCAGAGCATTTTCCAATAATATGTCCTCTCTCGGGTATGTCTTCCTCCATATAATAGCTCTACCCATTCCCATGTCTCCTCATCTTTATTTTGGTCACTTTCTCAATGAATCCTCCTCTAACAACTCTATTTTAATTTGTTAAATCCTAAAGCAACTTATTACTAAATATTTTACTTATATTTTTATTGCCTGCTTCCTCCAACTAGAATGATAATGGATATTCTCCTTAATTAATTTTTTACTCTCACAGTAGACATCTGATCCAAAAATCTAAAATTTGCCTCTACCATCAAAACATATCTTGAACTTTTTTGCCGCATCCACTGTCATCACTCTGATCTAAGCCACTCCATCACCTTTTGCCTGGAATGATGCACTGGCCTCCTAACTGCTCTTGGTATTTCCATTCCCCACTCCCACCTCCACCGCACACCCAGAAGCAGGTAGAGTGATATTGAAACTGTAAGACCATATCATTTCCCTGCATAAAAGCTATCACACTTGGAAACAAAACTGATATTTCTTATCATGTCTTGAAAGGCTCTATCCACACTCCTACCATCATTCCCTATTATTCACTCATTTCACTAGAATATAAAACTCATAAGGAAGACAAGTGATTTTTGTCTCTTCTGTTTACTTTGGTATCTCTGGTATTTAACAAGGCAACTAGGGACTTCCCTGGTGGCCCAGTGGTTAAGACAGCCTTCCAATGAACGGGGTGCAAGTTTGATTCCTGGTTGAGAAGCTGATTCCACATGCCTCACAAAAAAAAGAAAGAAAGAAAGAAAGAAACATAAAACAATATTGTAACAAATTCAGTAACAACTTTAAAAATGGTTCACATGAAAAAAATCTTAAAAAAAAAAAAAAGACATCTAGCACATGACACAAGCTTGGTGAATTCACTTCTCATTTCATTTTTGTGGCATTTTCCAAAACTGGTTTCAACAACACTTCTCATTCCATTTTATCTTCTCATAAGATGAACTGACATCCCTCCTATTAGAAGGTGAAATATATGTTTCCTTTCCTAGGAATCTGGATAGAACTGTGACTAGAGCAGAATTCATACTTCCAATAGGACCTAAAAGTCTAGGTTACTAAAAGAAATACAATTTTTTCCAAATATTTGTGAAATGTTCATTCTTAGAATCTAGTCAAGACATTGCAAGCAAACTTAATTAGAACATGGGAAAGCACACACGTTGAGGAACAGACATAATGATCCACAATCCTGGTTGAGTTCTCTCATCATGTGGATATGTTATTATGAAAACAGATACTCCAGTCCTAAGTTCTCAATCCCTACTAATTTCTCATGAAGCAAAGATGAATCACCTTCACCAAATAATGTTCAAACTGCAGGTCTGTGAACAAAATAAGTGATTCTTTTTTAAGTCACTAAAATGTGGGGAAGTTTGGTATGTGATATTGGTAATTGAAACATTTGGGTACATTCACTTTCAATACCTTTCCACCCTCAGGTCTTTTCCCTTGTATTTTCCTCTGCTTAGAACTGTACTCAGAATTCACTTATCTTGTGGCTTCAGGTCTCTTCTCAAATACTACTTTTCCATTCACTCAGCTATTGTGTTTAGCATCATATACAGAGAAGTCTATGTATATGATGGACTGGATAAAAAATAACTGGATTTTGAGATTTGTTCAAATATGTCCTGGATGAGCTCTCCTTTTCTGTTTTTCTTCCAGTTACATATAAAGAAGTAAGGAAAAGGACAAGATTCCCATGCCAATTATCAAATTATTATTCAGAAGCTTCATACAATGAATTTTATTTTCATCTCACTGGTTAAAATTTGCCCTGAAGTAACCTCTAACTATGGGACTTACCTGGTGGCTCAGTGGCAAAGAATCACCTGTAATTCAGGAGACCTGGTTTCGATCCATGGGTTGGGAAGATCCCCTGGAGGAGGGCATGGCAACCCACTCCATTACTCTTGCCTGGAGAATCCCAGGGACTGAGAGCCTAGTGGGTCACAAAGAGTCGGACACAGCTGAAGCAACTGAGCATGCACACACACAGCCGCTACTGTAATAGAAGACTATATATGTTTTTTTTTTAAGAGGTTAAAATATCATATTAATAATTCTAGATTAATTACATGTTAAATGATAATGTTTTGTATATAATGAGTTAAAGTCTACTCTATGATTAAGTGGCTTCTCTGGTGGTGCAATGGTAAAGAATGAGCCTGCCAATGCGGGAGACATGGGACACACAAGTTCGATTCTTGGATAAGGAAGATTCCCTGGAGTAGGAAATGGCAACCCACTCCAGTATTCTTTCCTGGAAAATTCCATGGATAGAGAAGCCTGGTGGGCCACTGTTCATGGGGTCACAAAGAGTTGGACACAACTCAGTGACAGGAAATGCACATACATATTATTAAAATTAATTTCACCTTGTGTTAATGTACCTAATGAAAAACTTTGAATTATGTTTATGGCTCCCATTATATTTGCTTTATACATTGTAATTCTAAATGGATCAACCATGATCATATATAGATCTCATGTTGATGGACTGCATAATACAACAGAAAATCAAGAATTTTAGAATCAGACAGACAATAATTAGGTTTGAATACTGAATTTGTTAGTTATTAAGAGTGTAGACTTGGATTCATAACTTTTCCCTAAGGTTTAGATTCTACACATGTAAATTAGGAATAATAATATTAGACCTTTAAAACTGTCAAGAATAATTGTTTATAAGATACTCCCAGGACTATGCCTTGAAAAATAATAGATGATCAAAAAATGCTAACAATTATAACTATCTTTTAATAGTGTGTTTTTAATAGCACTAAATTTTCAAGTATCACAATACTTGAAATTTTTGTGCAGGGCAGTGGAATACAGCAAAATTTAACAAAACTTGGCCTAGGACTACTTCTTGAAGTAATGGAGAAGATGCATGACAGAGAATCTGGTATAAAATCAAAAAATATTATAGCAGTTAAAAACCAAGTATTATGGGAAGTAGTATGAGAAATGATAAATTTCACTTGAAGTGCTTAGGAGAAATAAAGAAAATGTCACAAGAGATGAGCCTTGAAGGATAATAGCAAGAGCTGAAGTGTCAGGGATTATAATATCATCTATAATTTATCAATACTTATTATCATCTTTATTTGCATTATTTCATTTGGACTTTACAGTCTCTTATGAAATTATCATTATGATAGCCATATAGCAGTAAGTAAATTAAAAAATGAAAATAAAAATGATTTGCTTAAAGTCACTATGGCATAGTATTAATAACTCAGTAGACAGAATTTCAAAGAAGGTGTAACATGTGGAGTGTTCGGGACATATGTAGAAACAATAAACACCTAGGACTAACATTATCTTTGATTGAAGGAAAGGATGTATTTGATGGTGAGACAAGAAAGGTATATTGTGGTTGAAGTAATAGCTTAAATGTTATGTTCAGAGGTTTGACCTTCATTCATTAACTTCATTAATTGATCATCTTCAGTGGGTTTCAGAGAAGTGTTACAAATATTTATAGTATATTAGGAAAATAACTGTCTTGGGAATTCATGAAGTTTGTAGGAGAAAATAGGTTATTTTATTATGGCAGCAATTTTCAATTAAGGGCAAATTTTTTCCCCTTCTCAGGGGTTACGTGGCAATGTCTGGAGACATTTTTTTTTTTTTTTTTTATTTTCACACCTAGGGATGAGGTGTTACTGGCATCCAGTGGATAAGTGCCAGAGATGCTACAAAATATCATACAATACAGGACAGACCCCATAAAAAACAATTATATTACTAAACGTATTATTAGTGCTAAGACTGAGAGAAAATAATAACTATGGAATAAAATTGGTATCCCCTAGCTTGCACTCACTTCCCTGGAGGCTCCAACAGTAAAGAATCCACCTGTAATGCAGGAAACCCAGGTTCAGTTCCTGGGTTGGGAAGATCCCCTGGAGAAGGACATGGCAATCCACTCCAGTATTCTTGCCTGAAGAATCCCATGGACAGAGGAGCCTGGCGGGCTACAGTCCACGGGGTCGGAAAGAGTTGGACATGACCGAGCGACAAAGCACAGCGCAGTTTGTGCTCATCTAGCACTTAAACTTCTGATTTATACTTAAAGCACCATATAATTACTCTTTCTGCTTTCCCACAAAAGACTGCACAAAACTAAAGAACAAAAACTGCTTTTTTTTTTTCATTTCCCTAGTTCCTTACAGCTCCTACTTCATAGTAAATAATTAATGGATGATTGTAGATGTGAATTGAATTAAAGTAATAAGATCATAAACTAGGACAGTAGAACTGGGAATAAAAAAGAAGAGAACAGTTATGAAAGGCATTTGCAAAGTTAGAATCAGTGTGATTCAGCAGTTGATAAAAATGATAAAGACAAATTTAGCATTAGAAAATACTGACACAAGTAAGCAAGGAAATAATAAATACAACTCGGAAAATGTTTTGCATTGATGGAAGAATACCACACAGCTTTTTCAACAGACAACAAATACCAATCACAAGTGTATAAGAGTTTTCAGAGTGATCAAAGCAAATTGCTGCCTTACCTTTAAATATGAAGCTATGGTAAGGTGTGAAATTATCTAGGGATTTTGTATAGAGTGAAAAAGGAATATTGGCTGAAGGCAAATCCACAATAATACTTTTACTGTACTTGATGTGTAGCTAGTGGAAAAAAAGGAAAAAGAGTCTAGATTACTAATTGCAAAAATTGAATGAAAATAAGTTTTATAACATAAAGCTGCAAATAAATCAAGCTATATATTTTTTAAAAAATCCAGAAAAGATCACCACATTAGGCTAGGCAGTTACATCTTAACCCCATAAAAATAAGTGCAAGGGTTAAGTGATTATTTTAAAACCAATCTTCCTTATCATTATTTAGTTTTATTCAAAAGCATCATAACCAGAATCTACTTTAACTTAGTCAAGATCATGACATTCAGTCAGCTAAATTCAGTTTAATTCAGTAGCTAAGTTGTGTCTAACTCTTTGCAACCCCATAGACTGAAACACACCAGGCTTCCCTGTCCATCACCAACTCCTGGGGCTTATCAAACTCATGTCCATCAAGTCAGTGATGTCATACAACCATCTCATCCTCTGTAGTCCCTTCTCCTCCCACCTTCAATCTTTCCAAGTAGCAGGGTCTTTTCCAATGAGTCAGTTCTTTGCATCAGGTGGCCAAAGTATTGGAGTTTCAGCTTCAGCATCTGTCCTTCTGATGAATACTCAGGACTGATATCTTTTAGGATTGACTGGCTGGATCTCCTTGCAGTCCAAGGGATTCTCAAGAGTCTTCTCCCACACCACAGTTCAAAAGCATCAATTCTTTGGTGCTCAGCTTTCTTTATAGTCCAACTCTCAAATCTATACATGACTATTAGAAAACCAGAGCTTTGACTAGATGAACCTTTGTCGGCAAAATAATGTCTCTCTGCTTTTTAATATGCTGTCTAGGTTGGTCATAGTTTTTCTTCCAAGGAGCAAGTGTATTTTACTTTCATGGCTGCAGTCACCATCTGCAGTGATTTTGGAGCCTAAAACAATAAAGTCTGTCACTGTTTCCATTGTTTCTCCATCTATTTGCCTTGGGATGATGGGACTGGATGACATGATCTTAGTTTATTGAATATTGAGTTTTAAGCCAACTTTTTCACTATTCTCTTTCACTTTCATCAAGAGACTCCTTAGTTCTTCTTTGCTTTCTGCCATAAGGGTGGTGTCATCTGTGTATCTGAGGTTATTGATATTTCTCTTGACAATCTTGATTCCAGTTTCTGCTTCATCCAGCCTGGCATTTCGCATGATGTACTCTGCATATAAGTTAAGTAAGTAGGGTGACAATATACAGCCTTGAAGTACTCCTTTCCATATTTGGAACCACTCTGATGTTCCATATTTGGTTCTAATTGTTTTTTCCTGACCTGCATACAGATTTCTCAAGAGGCAGGTCAGGTGGTCTGATATTCCCATCTCTTTCAGAATTATCCACAATTTGTTGTGATCCACACAGTCAAAGGCTTTGGTGTAGTCAATAAGGCAGAAGTAGATAGTTTTCCGGAATTCTCTTGCTTTTTCAATGATCCAACGGATGTTGGCAATTTGATCTCTGTTTCCTCTGCCTTTTCTAAATCCAGCTTGAACATTTGGAAGTTCACAGTTCATGTACTGCTGAAGCATGGCTTTGAACGTTGAGCATTACTTTACTAGTGTGTGAGATGAGTGCAATTGTGCAGTAGTTAGAACATTCTTTAGCATTGCCCTTTTTTTTTGAGATTGGAATGAATACTGACCTTTTCCAGTCCTGTGGCCACTGCTGAGTTTTCCAAATTTGCTGGCATATTGAGTGTAGCACTTTAATAGCATCATCTTTTAGGATTTGAAATAGCTTGATTGGAATTCCATCACATCCACTAGCTTTGTTCAATGTGATCCTTCCTAAGGCCCACTTGACTTTGCAATCCAGGATGTCTGGCTCTAGGTGAGTGAGCATACCATCATGGTTATCTGGGTGGTGAAGATGTGTTTTGTATAGTTCTTCTGTGTATTCTTGCCACCTCTTCTTAGTAACTTCTGCTTCTGTTAGGTCCATACCACTTCTGTCCTTTATCGAACCCATCTTTGCATGAAATGTTCCCTTGGTATCTCTAATTTTCTTGAAGAGATCTCTACTCTTTCCCATTCTATATTTCTCCTCTATCTGTTTGCATTGATCACTGAGGAAGGCTTTGTTATCTCTCCTTGCTATTCTGTGGAACTCTGCATTCAAATGGGTATATCTTTCCTTTTCTCCTTTGCCTTTAGCTTCTCTTCTTTTCTCAGCCATTTGTAAGGCCTCCTCAGACAACCATTTTGCCTTTTTCCATTTCTTTTTCTTGGGGATGGTTTTGATCACTGCCTCATGTACAACGTCACAAACCTCCATCTATAATTCTTTAGGCACTCTATCAGATCTAATCCTTTGAATTTATTTGTCACTTCTACTGTATAATCATAAGGGATTAGACTTAGATCATACCTGAGTGGTTTAGTGGTTTTCCCTACTTTCTTCAGTTTAAGTCTGAATTTGGCAATGAGGAGTCCGTGATCTGAGCCACAGTCAGCTCCTGGTCTTCTTTGCTGACTGTATGGAGCTTCCCCATCTTACTGCTGCAGAGAATGTGACCCATCTGATTTCGGTGTTGGCCATCTGGTGATGTTCCTGTGTACCGTGTTCTCTCGTGTTGTTGGAAGACGGTGTTTGCTATGACCAGTGCGTTCTCTTGGCAGAACTCTTACCCACTGACCTGCTTCGTTTTGCCCTCCAAGGCCAAAATTGGCTGTTACACGGGGTTCTCAAGGCAAGAGTGCTGAAGTGGTTTGCCATTCTCTTCTCCAGTGGACCCCTGTTTGTGATGGACTGGGTCCACCATGACCCGTCTGTCTTAGGAGGCCCTACATAATATGGTTCATCGTTTCATTGAGTTAAACAAGGCTGTGGTCCATGTGATCAGTTTGATCTGTTTTCTGTGATTGTGATTTTCATTCTGTTGGCCCTCTGATGGATAAGGATAAGAGGCTTATGGGAGCTTCCTGATGGGAGAGACTGACTGAGGGGGAAACTGGGTCTTGTTCTGATGGGTGGGGCCATTCTTTGTAAATCTTTAATCCAATTTTCCGTTGATGGGCAGGGCTGTGTTCCCTCCCTTTATTTGACCTGAGGCCAAACTATGGTGGAGGTAATGAAGACAATGGTGACCTCTGTCAAAAGGTCCCATGCAAGCACTGCTGCACTGCCCCTGACCCTGCATCTAGGCCACCACCTCCCCATGCCTCCCCCAGACTCCTGAGTCACCTATGGGGAAGTCTGGGTCAGTCTATTGTGGGGTCACGGCTCCTTTCTCCTGGGTCCTGGTGTGCACAAGGTTCTGTTTGTGCCCTGCAAGAGTCTGATTCCCCAGACCTGTGTTAGTTCTGGAGGCTGTATGGTGGGGTTAATGGCGACCTCCCTCAGGAGGGCTTATGCCATACCCAGGTCTGCTACACCCAGAGCCCCTGCCCCCGCGGCAGCCCACTGCTGACCCATACCTCTGCAGGAGACACTCAAACACAGTTCTGGCTCAGTCTCTGTGGGGTCTCTGGGTCCTGGTGCACCCAAGGTTTGTTTGAGCCCTCTGAGTGTCTCTGGTGGGTATGGGGTTTGATTCTAAACATGATTTCACCCCTCCTACCATCTTGCTAAGGTTTCTTCTTTATCCTTAGACTTGGGTTTTTTTTTTTTTTTTTTGGTGGGATCCAACATTCTCTTGTTGATGGTTGTTCAGCAATGAGGTGTAATTTTGGAGTTCTCACAGAAGATGAGTGCACATGCTTCTACTTTACTATCTTGTATGATGTCCATAACCTGTTAAAACTCCTCCTGAAAGTTCAATATATAAAAATGAAAATGTCAGCAAGGGCCAATTTATTTTCCTCTCAGTTTTACTCAACTTATTTTCTACTTCTGTCACAATCATAGACACACTGGGAAATTCTGACCTACATTGACGTGCATACTAAAAATTCAAAATTTCTTTTCTTTTGGGATGATAAGAAATCTATCCTTATCATTAAAAAAAAAAAAAAAAAAAGCTTAAATGAAGCATAGAGTATACATACAATACTTACATACACCAATGATTTAAAAGAATATTCCTGTAACATACTGACAGAAATAGAGCATAATCAGCACTTCAGAGGCCTCCCCCCTTTATCTGCAGCTGCTATCCTGCCATGTTGAATCATGTATGTGTTTGCCTATTTTGAATTTATATAAATAGAGTCACACAATGTGGACTCCCACATGCCTGGCTTCTTTAACTCAATATTGTGTTTGAGATTCATGCAGAGTATATGTCTCTTGTTTTGGGATATGTACATTTCTATATATCTGTTTGGTCAGCCCATGTATATACTTCTATTGGATATTTAACTAGGAGTCAATTTGATGTGTCATAGGGCATAAATAGGTTGAGACTTAATAGATACAGCCAAAGCATTTTCTAGAGAAGTCAAAATGAACCCTTACTAGCTGTGCATTACAATACTGTTTGCTCCACATTGTTACCCTGTATTTATGTTTGCTTTTTTAAATCTTTTTCATTTTAACCATTCTGGTGGCTGTGGAGCAGTCTCTTATTGTGTTTTGAATTCATATTTCTCTTTTAACTACCAAGGTTGAACACATTAGTAAAGATAGACTGAGCATGTGGCTGTTTCTTTTTACAATGCGTGCCTAATCTTCTCCTATTTTTTTTATTGATCTATTAAATTTCTATTAATTATTAGTAGTTACTTGCAGATTTTGGATGCAAGGAATTTGAGAGATACATATATTGCAAATGCTTTCTGTACACTCTGTAGCGAGCCATTTCACTCCCTTAATCAGATCTTTTGATGAACACAAATTCTTAATTTTGCTGTCCTCCAACTTATGTTCTTAATGGTTACTTGTGGTTTTATTTTTTATTTGCATGTTTATGTGTGTGTGTGAGAGAGAGAGTGCACATACTCTATTTAGGAGTTTTTGTCTATTCGAAGTATTCAAAGGTGAAGAAGTTGCTCTATGTTTTCTTATAAAAACTTTTACTCATTCATCTTTCACATTTAGGTCTGGAATCCTCCTGGAACTAGCTTTTGTATAATGTGAATTGGTTTTTGAGGTTGAAGTCATGATACACACACAAATACACACACACACACATAAATTTTCAACATTTTGATACCTAATTGATGTAGAACCTTTGGTTAAAAAGACCAATTTTACCCACAATAGTGCAGTGTCACTTTGTTCATAAATCGGATGATCAAATAGTGTGGATCTTTTCTTGGACACTAGTCTGTTTTACTGTCAGTTTATCTATCCCCAAAGTAGTATTCAGTGTTCTAACGTCATTAGGACACTGAATAGAAGTATCTGTTCTTTTAGTATATGTTTCTTTTAGTCTCCTTCACCTTCTTCTTCAACATTTTCTTAACTTTTTCTTTGTCATTTGAATTTCATATGATTTTTTGTAATAAATTTGATGTATACACAACTATTATGGATTTTAATGATCTTGTGTTACAATACAGATTGATTTGGTGAAAACTAGCATGTTTATAGTATTGTTTATTAAAATCAATTTTAAGTCTTCTTAATATATCTAAAACTATATAAATACATATGTATATACACACGTGTTCATACACATTTTTAAATTAGTTTCCAGCAACAAAGTCTTGTACATCTTCTATTAGATTTAACTGTAAAAACTTGAATTTTTATAGTTTATAGAATTTTATGGCTTGTAACTACAAATGGAGAAGTTTTCCTATTCTGGACTAGAAATGTGTTATTGGAATTGATGCCCATAAGCTTAAGAGACTGACCATGAGGACAGCTAATGCTTATAGATTTCTAAATTTTCCTTCTATGCTATTTTTTTTCATGAAAAAATAAAGAAATGTTTTATATTTATTCAGCTAACTTCCTTTCTGAATACCTCTTTAATCTTAACTCTTCTCTCATTTATTCATGAAATAAATAATTAACTAAATAACCACCATGTGCCTTGTATCTGGGGCATTTATGCTATGTTTAGGCAACTCTTTTCTTCTACATTTACCATTATCACTATCAAGCAAACTTTTCTATTATTAAAGTATTCTCTTTGAATTTTCCTCTTCTTTATCTGGATCTTTACTAGGTTGTGATGATTTATTTATTCAACAAATTTTAAGAGCATCATGTGCTATACATTGAGCTGATCTCATTAGAGTCAGCTGCTGTATGCCAGACCGACATAAAATTTGTCACTCAAAAGGAAAGTGTTCACCAAGGTTAAATTCTAATCCAATGAACATCCAGTACATAGAGAATTGCCCTTCACTATAGATGAGGGTCTTAATAAGACTTGCTACTGATGGAAAACTAGGTATTCCTTCATGCTTTGGAGCAAGAGTCTGCTGTTCTACTCGGTGAAAGGCCTGAAAAAATATTTTTGAGGAGGGGAATTCCCTGTGATTCTGTCTACTTCACTTTGAAAATTATATCCATTCCCTAATTTTCTACAGTGCCAAAGAAAAAATGTTAGATACAGTCACACACATGGTTTCCTTATCATTGCAGGTAGAACCCAAGCTGTTTAAAAAAACTCTCAGAATATTTATGGAAAGCAATTGTCACAATAAATAAGAATAATAATAAAATGTGGATGGTTTGAATGGTTTACCTGGTTGTATAAAGTATTGATTTTATAAAGGGCATAAAGTATTGACAATACCCAGAAACATTAGACAAGGACAGAACCACAGGTTGTATTATTATTATTAAGGACAGAAGTAGTACTAGGAACAACAGTGGTAGCATTAATTCTCTTTGAATTGTAGAGTTTTATATTAATTAACATATGATTTATTTTAATCCTTCAAATATCCTTGGGATGCAATCAAGCAATTTAGTATATACAGAAACAGAAACCCAGGAAGCCTTAATAACTTGCTTCAATCCTTATAACTTGTCTCAGGACTAAAATGCTGGCTGTAATAACTGTCATAAACAATAGATTACAGCTTACATAATAGATGGTATAACACCCTGGAATAAACAATAGTTTAATGATGGTAGAATATAGATAACACCTGATGAACCAACTACATTTTACACCATATAATGAGCAAATTAAGATTAATCTTTAAGACTGGTTGAAAGAAATAACTCATTAAATTACAATATTACTCTACTTTAAGGAAAACAAAAAGCTTGATTAGTATTTCAAGCTCCAAGAAACAGACTGTAAGCAAAGTGAGAAAGAAAATATGGGGACATGGACATATGATCATTTAATATTAATGATATACATTGAATCCACAACAATTGGTTAGCTTTTCCATGTACCTAGCATAATAGTACATACAAGAAATATGGGAATGAGACTCAAGTTCCTCTCTAAATAGGCAGCACACAAGTTAAATCTATTTTGACTACTGCAGGAGATAAATACTTTAAAAACAAATTATGCAATAGTGTGTGAAAGTTTAAATCACAAAGTTAAAAATATATTACAGGAGGGGCACATGTTCATTTGGTCAAATGGTACTTGTAACAGGCTGAATAATGGCCCTCAAAAGACATTGTCCTCTAATCCCTAAAATCTAGAAACAACACTTTATAGGGAAAGTTTTTTGTTTCTTTTTCCTTTTTCTCAGATATGACTTAAACTGAGACTTCCCTGGTGACTCATATAGTTAAGAATCCAGTTAATGGGTTTGATCCCTGGGTTGGGAAGATCCCCTGGAGGAGGGCATGGGAACTCACTTCAGTATTTGTGACTGGAGAATCTGCATGGACAGAAGAGCCTGGCGGGCTACAATCCATGGGGTCACAAAGAGTTGGACATGACTGGGCAACTAACCACAGCCCAGCACAGTGACTAAACTAATGATCTTGGGATAGCAATATTATCCTGGATTATAGCCTCTAAATGCAATCACAAATGCTCTTATATGAGAGCAACAGAAAGAAATTATAGAAAGAAGAGAAGGTAATGTGACCATAAAGGCAGAGATTAGAGTGATGAGGCCACAAGCCAAAGAGTGTAGGAAGTTGTCAGACGCAGGAGGTAAGGAACATATTCTCCATTAGGGCCTCTTGAGGGAGCATAACCTGTCCATATCTTGATTTTGGTACAGTGAAATTTATTTTCATTCTCTGGCATCAAAAATTGTGCAAAGTTAAATTTCTGTTGCTTTAAGCCATCCAGTTTGTGATAGTTTCTTAGAGTAGCCACAGCAAACCAGTACAATATACACCAAAAATAACAAGGAAAGTCAGTTAAAAAAAAAAGAAAAGAAAACCCATCTAAACAACTTTAAGGAGGAATAGTTCTTCCTGGCCTTGATATCTATGTCTTTTTTTTTTTTCTTTTAATTTTCAACTCAGCTTTGAATATGGAGTTTTCTGACCTCTTCTAGATACTCAAATTTATACAATCCAAACAGAGAAAATATCCACTTCTATAGATTCTCTTCCTGTTTCCATCTTGTTGATTATTAGGTGTAAGACCTGAGAAATACTTCATGGAATGGACACTATTTGAAGAGAAAAATCAAGTAAAAGGAAGAGAGGAAAAAAAAAAAAAAACAAACAAACAAACACTCTAGGCAAGTATTTTACATGAGCAAAAGTACAGAAATGATTCTTTTCAATTTGTCTCATTGGTTGACTTGTACAAAGAGATAAAAAAGATATCTAAATGCCTTGGAGTGTTCATGTGAAATTAGTGACAGACTTAAATGTTGGTAGTGGATAAACCCACTTTAGGGAATAATGGAAAATTTGGATGATGTTTTGTTGTAATGAAAATGAATGTAAACCAGAGGTTTAAAGTTGGGGAATCAGGGAATTCCCTGGGGTTCAATAGTTAAGACTCCACATCTTCATTGCCAGGGCACAGGTATGACACCTGGTTGGGGAACTTAGCATCCTACAACCTTGCAGTGTGACCAAAAAAAAAAAGAAAAAAAAATTAAAGTTGATGATTCAAGCATAGTTCAAATGACCAACACTAGGCTCTGGTTCTGTGGGTATGCAGCCTACAGGTGTTGCCTTCTCAATAAGATCGTTTTTTTAAATTCTGTATGAGGACTTTTTCTCTGCTAGATGAATGTCTCTGTAGAGTTCTTGCCCAGATAGTTGACCTCAACCAAACACAGATAGGAATTGACTATAAATACCCCAAATCCATCACTCCTCAGGTGAAATATCTCTGAGGTGAGTGTTTTTATATTGAATCCCAGAAACCCCAGCAGGTTTAAGCTCCAGCTTACCACAGTGATAATCATTGATTGATTATAGCACTAACTAGCTAGGTTTTCTCTGTCTCTTTTCCAGAGACTCTGATTCATGATTCCTAGGAGTACCTCCAAATAGCCTACTTACTCTCCAATCCTATCTCAAGAACTGAATCAGGGGAGGCCAAATTAAGACAACACTTTTTCAACTTTATTTTTCTATCACATTATCCCAATAATTAATTTTCACATAGTAGTCATTCTGTGTAATATAATGTTAACTGCAGGACTTACAGATAAAATACAGTAAATTCATTCGAGTTTGAATTTCTAATAAATAATGGGCAATATTGAAAGATTATTCATTGTTATTCTGAAATTAAAATTTAACTGGATGCCCTGTATTTTTATTTATTAAATCTGGAAAACCTAGAAAAGGCATATGTAGTTTCCAAATATGAAAGACTTGAATGGCAGACAAAAGAGAACTGTAACCTGAAGGCAACTTTTCCTGTAAGAGACTCATTAAAAATTAAGATGTTTTTAAACTACAGTTTCTAATGTGTAATCATAATGTGTATTCTACTTTGACCCTGAGTACAACTTGCAATAAATTTGATAGCTTCTCCTACAGTATCTTTTACAGACTAAACATGTATTCTCCATTTTGTATTATTCTTTTATTTTTAATAAGTCAATTTTTGATGAGTTAAAAGCATATGTGATGGTTATGGACTTTGAAACATTTTGTATGGTTTTATTTCCTGTTTCAGATAAGTTTATAAGCATAGAGGCAGAATTACCAGTCTTTTTTTTTTTTAAATGTAATGTTTTTCACTTCCACGCTTCATATGGTTCTCCTTTGTTTTTGTGCTTCTCACCAGCAAGTTTAAAATTACACAGTAGTTAATAGAACCAGATATTTTCATTCTAAAATTTTACTTATTTGCTCCATCCAATTCATGTCACCAGCATTATATTTGCAGTTGTCTTCACCTGGGTCCACTTCAGAGTGAAAATGATATTTTTAACAGTTTGGAAGCAGTGTTTTAAAGCTTGAAGCTAACTTTAAGAACCATTAAACCCATTAAACTAAAATACTGCAAGTATTTAATTTGATTTCCTCTACCTTCTCCACTCATCAGTTGCATTGTTTTCTCTTCCTGTAAAGTAGTGAAAGTACATGATAATCTACCTATGAAAGTGAAAGGTCCGGGGCATGCCCCCGGGAAAAGTGCTGCAAGGCAAATTCCGGAGGCTGGCTAAACTTCCAGGGGCTG
The DNA here is from genome assembly GCF_033118175.1 of Dama dama. Lineage (NCBI taxonomy): Eukaryota > Metazoa > Chordata > Mammalia > Artiodactyla > Cervidae > Dama > Dama dama. The sequence continues at coordinate 41,269,612 of NC_083700.1, forward strand.
GCCCCCTGCAGCCTGGTCCAATCAGGTACCAACATAGAGCCCTCGGACACTGACCACCGCTGTAGCCCGCGCTTTCTTCCTTATATGAAAAGACCTGGCTTGGACACCGACCCTGGCTATAAAACCCCTCCCCATCCCTCATACCTCGCAGACTCCCTTTGTCTCCTCACTCACCCGCCCCCGGGAGTCCTGCCCGAGAGCGACGCTTGATAAAGGCCTTTACCACCGGTCCTAAGAGGCGGCTTTTTTCCTCCCATGGCATTTTTTCCTAACAGAAAGTATTTTAGATACTCTCTGTTCAAAAGTGTCTTCCCTCCTAGAATTTCCATATTACTTAATAATTATAATATAATCACTCATTATATAGAGCTTTCTTTTTTGGTGTGAATTTACGCACCTGATTTAAGACTTCCAAAACAACTATATGCTTTTTAGGAGAAAAGTACATGGTTTTGTTTTATCTCATCTTTCTCTGACCAAAGAAAGAGAACTCCTCTGTGAACTGTCTACTGATTTAGCGAATGAATAAATGAACACATTTGTGAAATCATGAGAATACCTCAGACTATGATTCATGAACTTTGAAAGTATTTTCTATTTTTAATATATGCAATTGTTTTTACATGATGGTAGTTCATCTTTTCAGTGATGGTTTCTTATTATGGTTCTGTCAGCTGCACGTGTAAAAGTAGAGCACTGTCTTTGATTTATCTTCTAATCAAGCAAAACTTCTCCCACCTTTTGAATCACAAGGCAGGAGATTTCGGCTATCTTGCTAGTTCTAAGATTCTATTTCCTTACTTCTCCACAACTTTTAACAGCTTCAAATCCCTTGTCTCACTTCCCACATTTCTTCATTTAAAAGAATCTCTTGACTCAAACAACATTTATGTCCTACAAGATCTCACATAAACCAAAATAGATCCTCATGAATATCCAGATTCCACTTGGGAAAACTTTTTTTTTCTGTGCAGTATGTAATTCTCTAACAGAGTAACGATTTGCATGGAAAAGAGAAAGCTAGCAATTTCTCCTCTCTATGCATTGGCACAAAGTAACAGTTGTGATGTGCAGTGTATCTGCATGTAGAAAATTCTTTAACACATTCTCTTAAGACAATGGTCTTTAACAACCATGTTAAAGAGGTTATTTCTGATATGTTATAGATGGGTAACTCCATTCTTAGCAAAGAGAAGGCAGTGTTTTTAGACTGCAGTCAGCTTCCCAGTCTTGCTCACAAATTTCTCCACTAAAGATGCACAAAGTCTCTTTGGTAGTCCTAGATTTTGTGTGCAATCCAATGTCATTTATGAGCAGAATTAGCAAGTAACCAATAAAGTGTAACTGGAAAATTGTTTGATAATTATTGTTTGAAATTATCTGTGATAATTTCATTTTAATGTTTGAATTAATAGAAAGGTAACTAACATACTGAGGGTACTGGGATAAAGATCCTACATTTAATACTTGCAAAAATACATGAGGTAGGTAATACTATCTTCATTTACAGAAAAGTGACATTCAGAATGGTTAAATGGTATTAAATCAGGTGTCAGAGGAAAATGTGATTCAGTAAAATTCAATCACTTGTCCAGGTAATGTCACAGCTAACTTTCAAATCCAGGGCCTTGTGACAACAGAAGCTGATATCATGCTTTCTTAGTTTGTTTTTCTGTTTATTTGTTTCACTCATTGTTTTTTCCTAAAAAGTTATGATTTTTAAAGATATAATGAAAGATATGAGTATAGCACTTGCTCATAACTTTAGATTTTATCTTGTGAGATGTGCTTTGTGATATTTAATTTTTTTATTGATTTTTAAATTTGCAATTTCAACTTTGATTTGCTATGAAGTTTCTGGTATTTGGGCTTCTTTAGTGGCTCAGAAAGTAAAGAATCCTCATGCGATGTAGGCGACCTGGGTTTGATCCCTGGATCTGTAAGATCCTCTAGAGAGGAGAATGGCAACCCACTCCAGTATTCTTGTCTGGAAAAATCCCTTGTACAGAGGAGCCTGGCAGGCTACCTCCATGGGGTTGCAAAAAGTTGGACCTACAGGACATGACTCAGCTACTAACACTTTCACTTTTCACTTCAGGTATTTGGATGTTTGCTATTGTTTTTTCTGACATCTAACCATCTACAGTCAATTTTGATTATATGGACTTTGTGTTAAAGAATACAATCTGAAAAACTGTGGTCTTTCTGATTTACTGGAGTGTCTTCAAATTTTGTGCATGAAAAATCAACATGAATTTACACGGACACTGAAAACAAAGGACTTTCATATGTGTACTTGATTTTGCTAATTTCTCTATATCTTTCTTTTTTGTTTTATTGACAAAGATTATTCTTTTAATCCAATATATTTCTATCAATTTCACATCATAAACTAAATCAATTAACATTTTCAAGTACCTGTGTTTTCTATATTTTTCTTATACTGTCATATTTAATTTATACATACTCATAACTATTGTTTGATATTTGTCTCTGTCATGTTATTTAAAGATTAATACTGTTTGCTTGTTTGCACTTTCATTCCTTGAACCCACTTCAATAAAATCTAACTACAGTTCTTTTCAGAACAGAATCAAGTTGCTCTTTCTACTTCAATCCCACTAGTGGTCACAATACTATTATTTTATAAATACATATTATATTACAATAATTAATAAGGACTTCTCAGGTGGTGCAGTGGTAAAGAATCCTCCTGTCATTGCAGGAGATGGTGGGGAAGATCCCCTGGAGGAGAAAAGGGTGACTTACTCCAGTCTCATTGCCTGGATAATCCCACGGACACAGGAGCCTGGTGGGCTACAGTCCATGGGGTTGCAAAAGTTGGACACAACTGATCATGCACACACAATAATTATACATGCCAATGTTTAAGTAGACAAATATAACCTACATTTTGGAAATTAAATTATTTATGTACTTTCCTGCATTTTTATGCCATAGAAAATTTAGATCTGGGGATAACATATATCATCATACATCTTTCACATTGGACAAGTAGGAATCAGTTTATAAAAAATAGTCTTATTAAGTATACTCTATACTATTTATACTTAAATGTATGACAACTGAAACTGTTGACAATTTTTTTTTAAAGGAAAGCATTAACTAGCCACTTGGATATAACTAGAAAAATTATAACATGTTTTCTTGAATATAGTATTCATCACTCAGTCATGTCTGACTCTTTGCAACCCCATGGACTGTAGCACGCCAGGCTCCACTGTCCATGGGATTTTCCAGGCAAGAATACTGGAGTGGGTTGCACTTCCTTCTCCAGGGGTGTTCCCGACCCAGGGATCAAACCTTCCTCGCTTGCATCTCCTGCACTGCAGGCAGATTCTTTACTGTCTGAGCCACCAGGAAAGCTTTCTTGAATATAACAGTACCCCAAAAATAAAAACCTATATTTTCCTCAGGAAAAGATCCCAATGTATAGAATACTGTTAAATGTCTATTTGGAAGGTTAATTTACTAGTTTAGATCATTTATTTGAGAAATGTATGTTTAATTTACTAGTTTAGATAATTTATTGGGGAAATAATTAACCTTAAATTTGATCATACATGATATTTATTGAAATAAATTCTTTTAATGTGCTATTAGCATCAGAATTTTCTTATGCATTTTCCTTTTGATAATCTCTTTCATTTATTTTAAATTGTTTTCTAATGATGACATATATGAGGGCATCATTATACTATTGAGTTGGCTAACTAATTCATTTGGGTTTTTCCATAACATCTTACAAAATGAACCTTTTGGCCAATCTAATATCTAAGACCTTGAATATGTGAGAATTTCTATTAGCTTCAATGGTACAAGTTTACTGAATTTGGGATTCTTGGATAGTCTGTTTTCCCTCAGAGTTCTAAAGCTCTAATGTTCCGTTCATTCTAGCTCTTCTAAGATGACTCAGCTTGTTCTTTTTCTTGTAAGTTGAATTTTTGCTTCTTGAATTATTGGAGATTACTTTGTTATGCTGGTTTGAAAATTCCAAAGAAATACAATTTAGTGAAGGTCTCTTGATTATGTTTAGATGACTTTATGTCTAAAATTTTTGGTCAGAGTTCTTTCTTTTTAAATCAGAAACTATTTCTTGAATTATTTTTGCATTTTAGTTCCCTTGTCTCTAATGTTCCAGCCTTTATATCTGCCTTTATTCATTTAATAGTATAGGAGAGATGAAAATGAACAAAACAAAACCAATGCGAGATTCAGTGTCTTATTTTTGCCTGGAGGAGACAGAAAAAGCAAGAATTATAGGTATGAGAGCTGCAATAGGAACTCTGTCTCCATCTTACACAACATTTCTGCATCTGTATTTGCAACTAGGGTATGCTTCCCCATTGCTTTTCATTGCCACTTCTAGAATATTTTCCTCTTCCCTTCCCTAATAATGCCCATCTTTATTTGCTTATATTTAGACTATGCTATTTACATTACAATCACCACCTACCTTCTAGAATCTTTCTGATTTCTCAAAGAAATCCTATATTATGTCCCTCGCTGTAAGACTGCTTCTCATTTAATTGTTAATGATTTCAATACCCCAAAATACAAGCTTTCTCACTTTCTGGCTTCTTACTTGAACACCTCTATACCAATGATGTTGACTTTCATTCTACTTCAGTTACATATTCATGAACATGAATATATTCTAAACTTTGTCCATATGGCAATCATTTCAGTGTCAGGTGTCCATTCTCCACTTTTACCATCCATCTTCCAACTCATTCTACATTGTAGTCTTTTCTTTTGACCCCATTGGAAGTGAGAAATCATCAGTTCTATGAACTTTCTTCTGTTCCTCATCTGTCCCCGTGTTGAGACTTCTCTCACCACCTAGACCTAAATCAACTCTCAATATTCAACTAATTATGTTGAATATGACCATGTGTGTCTTACTGCATTCTTGCTCTATCATACCTGCTTAACAAAATCCTAACCCTGGTTGAAAACTGGTACAGTTTAAGTTGGAGAAGGCAATGGCACCCCACTCCAGTACTCTTACCTGGAAGATCCCATGGACGGAGGAGCCTGGTAGGCTGCAGTCCATGGATACGCAAGAGTCAGACACGACTGAGCGACTTCACTTTCACTTTTCACTTTCATGCACTGGAGAAGGAAATGGCAACCCACTCCAGTGTCCTTGCCTAGAGAATCCCAGGGACGGGGGAGCCTGGTGGGCTGCCGTCTATGAGGTCGCACAGAGTCAGACACGACTGAAACCACTTAGCAGCAGCAGCAGCAGTTTAAGTTAAACTGGAGGAAAATATATAGCTGTAAAGATTGATAACTAAAATTTCTGTTTTCCTCACTGTGTCTTTAGCTTCCTAGTCAGCATACTACACATATAACTGGTCTGTTTAGTCTTCTACTTCCCTTGTGGCTATTCTATTCATTTTCTTATCTCTTAAAATCTTCAATACCATTTCAGTCTCACTTCAACTTAGACTTATTTTTCTGAGAAAAATAGATTAGAAATTCTACAAGCTTTGCTCATCACCTTCATCTAACTTTCGTAGCATCTGAAGTGGATTCATTTCCTCCCTCAACCCCTTAGTACTAAATTGTCTGTGCATCTAAGGACAAAGATACCACATTTGCCCTTTTCATACATATTCAAAGATGTGAATTTAGCATGCTTCCCTTCTCTCTCCAGCATAATCAATGTCTCTCCTCTTTGTTAAAGCATACCCATCTTGTGTTCATTAAACATGTTAGTATCACTCCCAACCTAAAAGCATGAATAACACATTTCTCACATTTTTTCTGGTTATAATTTATTCTCCATTCCCATTTTCATCAAAGCTTCTCACAATATTTGTCTATCTTCAACACAGTACACAAAAGATGCTCTGAAAATGCAAAATACACCATACCACTCTTCCAGTGGTTTCTCAACTCACTCAGAGTAAAAGCTCAAGTTCATACAATGGCCTAAAAGGCTCTACAGCCTCAGTCCTCTGTCACAACCCTGACCTTACTTTCCACCACTCCGTGCTTACAGGGTACCCGCAGACACACTGGCTTCACACTGCCGTCACTCAGGCCCTGTCCCCTCCCACTCCAGGTCCCCTGTGTATATAGCATCAACCATGTATGTGATTCACCCCTCACTCCCCATAAATAATTTACTAGCATCATCATCTCACAAAGACTTCCTCCACCCAGCCTACTTAAAATGGAATTTCCCATAATATTGTTTGTACCCTTTGTCTCATTGATTTTTTTTTCCTCTATAAATCGAGTACTTTCTATTATATTATAGACTATTTATTTATGTAGTCAGTTAGTTAATTGCTTAGTTCCCTGCCTTCTTCCAAAACAGTGCAAAATTTAAAAGACAAATATTTTGGGGTTTATTCAGTGTGGTAACTTCAACATAAAGGCATTGCCTGGTTCACGCTATGTGCTCAATGACTTTTTTATTGAGTGAATGAATAACCAAATAGAAATAATCTCCCAGACATAGGCACTTAATTCCCATCATCTATATTGCTTATGTATTTTTACAAAGGGGTTTCTAAAACAATACACATCATCGTGGCTCCCTGGTGTTGTGGGCAAAGTCCATTTGCTACAGGTAAAGAATTACAAGAATCCAAAGAGCATGGCAGAAGCTCAAATATGAGCATGTTGTTCAGTCACTGCAGGAAATATAGCCTTAGACAATGAGTTAGAGAAAGACATGCCCTGTCATCTCTTGTGCTGGAGGTTGCTAATCTCCCACTAGAGACTTCCAAGAGCAGACTCCAGTTTAAAAAAATAAAAAATAAAATCAAACAAGAGCCAGAGAAACACAACTTGCAGGAATTAATAGATCCTTTGACATAAATCTTACATTAGGTAGACAAATAAGGCAAGTGTGAGAAACAGATCTGAGAACAAAACTGTCCAGGGCCAGAACTCACCATTGTTCTAAGATGGTCAAAAAGTGAGTTGCAGAATGCAGCTAGAGAGCTATTCTCCAGTAACTACCTTGCCAGAAAATTTATAGTGGACTTGACATTCTTACCCATGAATAAAATATGTTCAATATGAGTTAGATTACCTCAGGAACAGAAGACTAAAATACATATTTAAAAATACAAGTCTTTTGTAATTAGGGTCAGATGTGCAGTCTGAACTCTACATGTCTTTCATGGTAAAATTGATGTTACCCCACACTAGTTCTAAGTGACTCAAGGAAATACATTTGGACCTTGCAACATTTCTTCTTTAAAGGAACACTGTAGTACTTTAAAGGTAACTGAGACCTAGGAGCTTATTTCATCCCACCCACAGTCAATGTACAGTAATCTCAAAATCATGGTCAAACTCCAAACTTCCCCATGTCCTCTTGAGATCCTTCAATCTAGAAAGGAAAGATTCTCCAGGCTGATTCAGAACAAATTATAAATATTTTTAAGATTAACACTCATGAATAAAAGTAAAACAGCCACTCTTAAAATTCACCCATTGCTGTTAGGCATTGTCACAGAATTGTCAATAGGAAAACTGCATCCCGACGATTGTGGTCATTTTACAACTTATTCATATTTTTATCTCCTATAGATCACCTTTCTGTCAAGGATGTAAGATGACTGGATAAATAGATACAAAAGGAACACACCTTTGTTGATGCTCATTTTTTATCAACAAAATTTGTAATCACAAAGGAAAATGGAAAGACATGCTAGAGTATGTTTGGGTGTGCTGCTGTGTGCTGTTGGAACATAAAAGGTAATAAAAACTGATCAGCGATGCCATGGCAGGATGCTAATCAACTGAAGCATGCTAGGAACTGAACTGACCTATAAGGCAGTTAGATGAATGCAGTGTACTGTGATAACCAAGAAACCTAATCCTGTTTCTGCATTTTAGTGTGTCTGATGACTGTTTAATCTGCTTATGAGTGTACGCTATTAAAAAAATTGAATCTCTATCAAATACACACTTTACTTTGTCTTCCATAACATGTTTTGAAATTATTTTACATTTGGTTCCTCGCTAGGCAAGACTGAATCTGAAATAGAATACTTCATATTATGAGATTATAAATTAGAAATAGTACTGTCTGTTTGATGTAATTGACCACAGTTTCTAAAAGGAATGAAATTTTCTCTATGAAGCAGTGTATCTACCAGAGATACACACAAGGATGCATATGCACAGGGGATATGGTTAAAAATGTGATTTATTCTGGTGAAAAACTGGAAACAACATAAGCATTCCAAAAATAAGGGATAATAGGATGGTAAAATAAACTTCAGTTTATAAGTGTAAAGAATGCTATATTCTTTCATGGAACATCCCTTCTTCTGGGTCTATTTTTATAATGGGGAATGGCCGCAAAAGTAATTTTCTTTTCTGAACCTTTGCACACACCGCCCGGAATGATCAGTTTTGAAACACACACACACACACACACACATACACACACACACACACACACACACATTCAATCAATCCTTCCATCTTTTCTTTGCAAAGCAAGCCTGTCATGTGAATGTTTATGTTCACAGTTCTTTCATTCCATAAATCATAAAAGACGCTATACCTCCATGGTATCCAGGGATGAATACTATCACCAATAGAGTATTCATAAATTTACCTGGTTATCAATCTAGAGACAGTTTCCCCTATCAGATTATCAGGAATACAGATAATATGTGATCACCATCTGCCTATCTTCCCCATTTGTTCATCTTTCAACTGATTGTCTTTAGAAAGAAAGAATGGGGCTTTTTCTTTTTTTTTTTTTTAATTTTAAATCTTAAAGTGCTTGTGCACCAACTAGGAACACTGAGATGTAGACAAAAGCTGCAATTTATATATCAAAATCTGATGTATTCTTTTTATTTACATTTATTTTTATTAGTTGGAGGCTAATTACTTTACAATATTGTAGTGGTTTTTGCCATACATTGACATGAATCAGCCATGGATTTACATGTGTTCCCCATCCTGATCCCCCCTCCCGCCTCCTTCTCTACCCGATCCCTCTGGGTCTTCCCAGTGCACCAGGCCTGAGCACTTGTCTCATGCATCCAACCTGAGCTGGTAATCTGTTTCACCCTGGATAATATACATGTTTCGATGTTGATCTCTCAAAACATCCCACCCTCACCTTCTCCCACAGAGTCCAAAAGTCTGTTCTGCACATCTGTGTCTCTTTTTCTGTTTTGCATATAAGGTTATGGTTACCATCTTTCTAAATTCCATATATATGTGTTAGTATACTGTATTGGTCTTTATCTTTCTTGTGCTTGTAATTTCTGCTATACTTGAAGCTTTAGATTTTGTATCTTTCGGTTTCATTTGGTTTTAGCTTAACAAAGCACAGATACAGAATATGACTCAAACCTATGCATAACTTAGTAAATTATTATAAGATAAACAGTCTTATATGCCCAGCCAGGTCCTGCCCTGGAATAATCAGCAGAACTTCACTGGCCACCTTGGAAATTCTCTGTATCCCCATCTTAATCAAAGACCTTTGTCACCCACCAAAATTAACAACCATCAGCTTCTATAATATTGCTTCCATGAATTTCTTTACACTTATATTGCTCAAATATCTATCATTGGGCATTAATAACATAGTCTTCAATTGTTCTAACTTGTTATATTTCAATTCTGTTATTAAACTTCAGATTCTCTTTAATTACTTTGTTTTCCATAGAGTTAATCTGTTTATGACCTGAGACTTGTCATGCATAGACCTGCCCATTATCTAGATTTGGTGGTTTGGATATTCATCACGCAGTTCAGCATGTCCACGTGTCCCCTGAATTGATTTCACATTGGCATCCTGATGCATATATTCAAGCAGACACTAGAGGTGGTGTGACCGTAGGATATACAAACTGTTTTTCTCTCCTTTTAAATGCAACCAACTCAATGATGATGTTCAATACCTACATCTATCTATTTACCAAGCTGTAAAACAGTAAAATGTTATTTTCTTTACTAGCCAGAATAATTTTATAAGATGTTTATCTACATCTACTATTTGTTTACCTAGTGGTAAAGTCTGTATGGGAAAGGTGAGATAAATATGCTATCCTTTCCTTTCATTTATCTAATTGTCTAGATAATGAATTAGTTCCTTACCATCCTTATATTATGAATTCAAACATATTGAATGTGTTAACTACCATTATTATTATTGAAGCTCAAAATATGCCTCCCATCTTTGGCCACTGGTAATGTCTTACCCACAAGGGAGCAGGAACCGTGTCTGTCTGTGCATCACTGTGTCTCCTGCACCTATAACAGCCTGGGGTCTATGATGGGTGCTTAGCAAATATTTTTTGCAGTAATACATGAAATAACTAAAATTAACAAGGAGGAGAAATAGACAGGCAGACGAAAACCATGGACATGTGGAAATGGTGGGAAAGGGAGGGTGGGACAAACTGGGAGTTAGGACTGACACATGAACTGCCATGTGTAAAATAGATAGCTAGAGGGAAGCTGCTATAAACACAGGGAGCTCAGCTCAGTGCTACGTGATGACCTAGAGAGGTGGCATTAGGGAGAAGAGGGGAGATCCAAGAGGGAGAAGATATAGTATACATATGGTTGATTTACTTCATTGTACAGAAGAAAATAACTAATATTGTAAAGCAATTATACTTCAATAAAAAAAATCCCTAAAATTAATGAGGAGGAATAGCGAAGAACTAACTCTTCCTTAGTGGGATTGTACCTTTTTCTGCACAGTAATAACCCTAACTTATACCAACTCCTGCAAGGAGATCCAACCAGTCTATCCTATAGGAGATCAGTCCTGGGTGTTCACTGGAAGGACTGATACTGAAGCTGAAACTCCAATACTTTGGCCTCCTAATGCGAAGAGTTGACTCATTGGAAAAGACCCTAGTGCTGGGAGGGATTGGGGGCAGGAGGAGAAGGGGACGACAGAGGATGAGATGGCTGGATGGCATCGCCGACTCGATGGACATGGGTTTGAGTAAACTCCGGGAATTGGTGTTGGACAGGGAGGCCTGGCGTGCTGAGATTCATAGGGTCGCAAAGAGTCAGACATGACTGAGCAACTGAACTGAACTGATACCAAATTCAGAAAATGCCAGAACCACTGTATTTGGTTTCTTCCTGGACTTCCACTTGGGATTGAAAGATGGGTTGCAACTCGATTAGAATGTGTCATACAGACAGATTAAACATTAGAGCTGTTCTTTTTCTGCGTTTTTTTAGTCAGAGGTTGGCCCAAGTTGTGTGAGTAGTAGATTTTTTGAAGGGACTAAGAGATAAACAGACTAAATTTGGATTCTTAATGGCTAAAATCTGATACTACTAACTAGAAGAATAGCTAGGGAAAGATCCAGTCAGTTACACTGGTAAAATTTCATATTAATCCTATAATTTGCCTGTAAAAAATTTGGGGGATTCTACCTATATTATTAAATCATTTGGAAGCATAACTGTTTTCTCCCTTCCTAGTCCTTACGTTTTCATTTCCTTCTTTTGCTTTACTTGGCCAAAGTCTTCCAAAATAATGATTGATAGAAGTGGTGTTAAATTGGCATTCTAAAAGTTTCCCAGTCTCAGGGAAATTTTTCAATGATTTCCCCAGAATGGATGACATTTTCTTAAGCTATTTTGTAAATACTTTTAATCAATTTGTCAAATTCTTCTTTGAATACTTTTTATAAAAATGTACATTGAATTTTATCATTTTTTCTATATATTTATGTAATCATACAAATTTCTTTAAGTCATTAATATAATAGATTTTGATCAAACTTGATAAAATTCAATGTATATTTATATTCAGTATGACATAATAGATCCACCCATATATATATACACATACACACATATATATACACACATAAATATATATATAAAGTTCTAGACAAAAATAGATATACATTTATAGATTCTAATTTTATAATTATCAATCAGTAATTTTTCATTTCTTTTAAAGTCCTTTTTGGATTTTGGAAAGAAGGTTATGTGAGCCTTGTACAGTAACTTACAGCATGTTCCTAATCTCCAAAGAATTTAACTTTGCAGATACTTTCTTTGAATATTATCTAGAACTTGAAAGTAAAATCGTTATGGGTCTACAGTTTTTTTTGTGAGGAGAATTTTGACTACCTTTTTAGTTTTTTCTATTTTTTATGCTGACAACATAATTCAAGTTTCTTCTTTACTTGTATAAGTTTACTCACAGCAAAGTTAATCACAACTATCAGCGGAACTTGGTAGCCTGCTGTCTGTGGGGTTGTACAGAGTCGGACACGACTGAAGTGACTTAGCATGCATTGACTATATCCTGCAACTTTTCACATATATTATTAATTATTATTATTACTCAGTTCAAAATATTTTCTAAAGCATATTATAATTTTTATTGACCAATTGGTAATCAAGGAAATTAGAAATATGTGCTTAATTTCCAATAAAATATACAGATTTTATGTAATACCTATTACATAAAATATTTATGTAATGTATGTCAAAATATTTGTGACACTTTTTATAGAACTAGAATAATTCTAAAATTTATATATAACCACAAAGACCCATTAATGGCCAAAGCAATATGGAAGAAAATAGCAAAATTGGAGGCATAAGCCTCTTAGACTTCAGACAATACCGCAAAACGACAATAATCAAAACAGAATGGCTTTGGCACAAAAACAGAAATATAAATCAATGGAACAGAATAAAGCCCAGAAATAAAGCCACATACCTATGGTCAGTTAATCTATGACAAAAGAAGCAAGAATATATGATAGAGAAAAGAGAGGCTTTTCAGCAAGTGGTGTTGGAAGAAATCTGGACAGCTACATGTAAATCAATAAAACTGAAACATTCCTTCACACTGTATACAAAAATAAATTTAGGTTTAAAGACCTAAATGTAAGTGATGACATCATAAAATTCCTAGAAGAGAACACAGGCAGAGCATTCTTGGATGTATTCTCAGATTGGTTTCCCAAGGCAAAAGAAATTAAAAAATAAAGAAAAAAAAGAGAACCTAATCAAATTTAAAAGCTTTTGCACAGCAAAGGAAACCATCAGCAAAATAAACTATCAACTTATGGAACGGGAGAAAATAGTTGTAAATGATCCAACCAATAAGAGGTTAATATCCAAAATATACAAATGTTCCATACAATTCAGTATTAAAAAAATAAATAAATAAAAGATGGGTATAAGACCTAAATAGACATTTCGCTGAAGAAGACATACAGAAGGACAACAGGCATAGGAAAAGATGCTCAACATCGCTAAGTATTAGAGAAATACAAATCAAAAGCATGAGGTATTGCCTCCCACCAGTCAGAATGGCTATTATAAAAAAACTGTACAAATCATAAATGAGGGAGACAGTGTGGGAAAAAGAGAAACCTCCTACACTGTTGGTAGGAAAATAATTTTATGCAGCCACTATGGAGAATAGTGCAGAATTTCCTTAAAAAAAACTAAAAATAAAGCTACCATATGAGCCAGCAATTCCACCCCTGGGCATATATCCAGAAAAGATGAACACTCTAATTTGAAAAGAGATATGTACCCCAATGCTCACTGCAGTGCTGTTTACAATAGTCAAGATATGAAAACAACCCAAGTGCCCATCAGCAGATGAATGAATAAAGAAAATGTACTATATATATGTGTATATACATATACATACATATACTCACACATATATATATGTGGAATGGAATATTACCCACTTATAAAAAAAATGAAATATTGCCATTTGCAGCAATACAGATATACCAGAGAAAGACAAATATTATATCATTTAATTGTGGAATCTAAAAAATGATACAAAGGAGTCTATATATAAAACAGAAACACACTCATAGACAAAGAAAACAAATTTATGGTTACCAAAGTGGAAAGGGAGGGGGTAGAGATAAATTAGGGGTAAGGGACGAACAGATAAAAACTACTATACATAAAATAGACAAACAAAGAGGCTTTACTCTATAACACAGGGAACTATTCAATATCTTGCAATAATTCATAATAGAAAATAACCTGATTGATTATATATATATATATATATATATATATATATATCATTCCGTTTGCTATACAACTGAAACTCACATAGTATTGTCAGTCAACTATACTTCAATTCTTAAAAAATGCAGCAACAAACTGCAGATCAAGATCTGATCCACTCTGAGGAAAGTTTCTCCCTAAATTCCCTGAAATGCTATACAAAAGAGAAAAAATATTTTCCTAACTTTTAAGAACTTCTGTATATTGCTGTTTTCATCATGGAAGACAACTATAATTCTCTCTAAAGAAATAGATAAATAAATTCTGAGTTTTTTAAAAAAAGAATAGTATCTTAGGCATTTTTGCAATGGGTTTGCTGCCAGGACACAGGTGTCATGAAAACCACCATTAAACCTAAGCAAAAATGGGAAAGGAAGTGACCCACATCAACATGTTGTCATTGGGCATGTTGATTCAGGGAAGTCTACCATGACTGGCCATCGGATCTACAAATGTGGTGGCATTGACAAGAGAACAATTGAAAAGTTCAAGAAGGAGGCTGCAGCGATGGCAAAGGGCTCCTTCAAGTATGCCTGGGTCTTGGACAAACTGAAAGTTGAACGTGGGTGTGGTAGCACCATTGATATCTCCTTATGGAAATTTGAGACCAGCAAGTACTATGTTACCATCACTGATGCCCCAGGACACAGAGACTTCACCAAAAACTTGATTACAGGCACATCCCAGGCTGACTGTGCTGTCCTGATTGTTGCTGCTGGTGTTAATGAATTTGAAACTGGTATCTCCAAGAACGGGCAGACCCTTGAGCATGCCCTCAGGCTTACACTCTGGGGTGAAACAACTAATTGTTGGAGTTAACAAAATGAATTCCACTGAGCCACCCTACAGCCAGAAGAGACACAAGGAAATTGTTACGGAAGTCAGCACCTACATTAAGAAAATTGGCTACAACCCTGACACAGTAGCAATAGTGCCAATTTCTGGTGGGAATGGTGACAATATGCTGGCGCTAAATGCTAATATGTCATGGTTCAAGGGGTGGATAATCACCCGTAAGGACGGCAATGCCAATGGAACCACCCTGCTTGAAGCTTTGGATTGCATCCTGTTACCAAGTCGCCCAACTGACAAACCTTTGTGTTTGTCCCTTCAGGAGGTCTATAAAATTGGTGGTATTGGTACTGTCCCTGTGGGTCAGGTAGAGACCGGTGTTCTCAAACCTGGCGTGATAGTCACCTTTTCTCCAGTCAATGTAATATCTGAAGTGAAATCTGTAGAAATGCACCAAGAAGCATTGAGTGAAGCCCTTCCTGGCGGCCATGTGGGCTTCAATGTCAAGAACGTGTCTGTCAAAGATGTTCGTCATGGCAATGTGGCTGTTGACAGCAAAAATGACCCACCAATGGAAGCAGCTGACTTCACAGCTTAGGTGATTATTTTGAACCATCTAGGCCACATCAGTGCTGGATATACACCTGCGCTGGACTGTCAAACAGCTCACATTGCTTGCAAGTTTGCGGAGCTGAAGGAGAAGACTGATCATCATTCTGGGAAAAAGCTGGAAGACAGCCCTAAATTCTTGAAATCTGATGATGCTGCTATCATATATGGTCCCTGACAAGCCCATGTGTGTCGAGAGTTTCTTTGACTCTCCTCCCCTGGGCTGTTCTGCTGTGTGTGACATGGGACAGACGATTGCTGTGGGTGTCATCAAAGCAGTGGACAAGAAGGCAGCTGGAGCTGGCAAGGTCACCAAATCTTTCCAGAATGCTCAGAAGGCTAAATGAATATTATCCCCAATACCTGCCACCCCAGTCTTAATCAGTGGTGAAAGAACTGTCCCAGAACTATTTGTCTCAATTGGCCATTTCAGTTTAATAATCAAAAGGCTTGTTAATGATAACAATGCATCATAAAATCTTGAGAAGGAAAGGAGAATGTTTTGTGGACCATATGCTTTGTGTGTAGCAGTTTTAAGTTACTCGTTTTTAAAATCAATACTTTTTAGTGACAACAACTTGACCAAAAATCTGTTACAGAATTTGAGATCTATTAAAAAAAAAAAGTTTAATGAGAAATAAAAAGAACACTATCTTTGAAAATATTAATTGCAACTCATATTAATACAATAACAGTAGTACCACAAAACATGAGTACTATTATTTTTGGTGTGTGCACGAGGACTTGTAGAAAAATTCTACCAAGTAATGTCTAAAGGCTAATTTACCCTGCAACAAATATATGCATAATTTCATGAGGGTTTGGTTGATATAAACTTATAATATAAAATGTCTTTGTACTACAAATTATTGTTAAAATTCTCCACAGTTACATCATAGACGAGATGAATATGTTTTCTCTTCCTTGGATTTATACAAAGACATCATTAAATCAAATAAGAATTGATTGAGCAATTACAATACACTAAGTAGGATTTAGGTATATAATGGTGCCCAGATACATGGTGATACCATCTTGGAGGAATTTTGATGTTTGAGGATAAATAAGCCAAAAATAACATAATACTCTCTTCTGAATAAGTTAATTGCACATGGAACTCTCATTATAAGGCTCTTTATACTTAGTATGTTTTCAGCTATATTATGAGTACATGGAAAATAGAGTATATTTGAGAAGACTTTCTAAATTACCTCCTTCATTTGTCAATATGCAAGAAAATTCCTCTAAAGTCTATTCCCAAAAACTTTATTCCACAGAGAGTACTCACAGTTTATAAAATATAGAGTCAACTTTTTAGCAAACTACTCAAGACTTTGGAGAAGGAAATGAAAACCCACTCTAGTACTCTTGCCTGGAGAATTCCATAGACAGAATAGCCTAGTGGGCTACTGTTCATGGAATCACAAAGAGTCAGACATGACTGAGTGACTAAGCACACTCAAGACTTTATAAATCTTTATAACTCCAGTCTTAGTAATCAGAATCATACTCATATATTAATATCATATGAAGAGAAAATGAAATTTTACTCCTTCATATCTCATAATTGTACTAGAGACTGACTCTCAGTTCTTTTATTTTCCCTGAACTTAATTTCATAGCTTTTTATTTGTGAATTTTGGTGACCACATTAGGCTTATATTTAACACAAATGTCTTTGAAAGGCATATGAGGATTGTTAATAATTCAGCATATGATGATCAACTTTTATTCACATTTTATTAAAATTGAAAATCAAACAGGTCAATCTTATGATCTTATGATCTATGTTATACTAATTTCATTTAATTTAGCCCAAGAAAAAGTAGTTCATGTTTTGTTATAATATGCACAATACCATTTTCATATGGTAAGATATAAAGAAATGTATATATTAATAGAAACAAATGTGTCATAAATTTTCTCCTGAAAATAGATTTTTAAGTTTTAGGAAACTTTTATGAACTCTGTGTGTATAAGTACAGTAAGGATTTTGTATTTCAATACACTATGCTAATACTTACTTTGAAAAAAAAATAAAAAACCTTTCTGAACCAACTGTCAGTAGTCCTTTAATACAGAAATAAATTACAGTGTTTGATTTGTAGACCACTGTTCATGGCAAGTCACTGTCAGCTGTAATGGACTTTGCAGACAGCCATAAAAAGTAAGGCCACCTCTCATCATGAGTTCAGACCACAATATCATCCAGTGACAATATAGATCCCAATCCGGAGATTTGTGATATACGGTTCATGAGATCTCCCATAGTCCTCTCTTCACAGAGTGCTGGTTTTTGACTGGAAGATTAGGATTATGATTTATAGAGTGATTTTTTTCCTAAGCAACAGCACATTTCCATTTCTTAAGGTTAAGTGAGTAGCTAAGGTTTCAGTTCACTTCAGTTCAGTTGCTCAGTCATATCCAACTATTTGCGATCCCATGGACTGCAGCATGCCAGGCCTCCCTGTCCATCACCAACTCCCAAAGCTTGCTCAAATTCATGTCCATCAAGTTGGTGATGCCATCCAACCATCTCATCCTCTGTTAACCCCTCCTCCTCCTGCCTTCAATCCTGCCCAGCATCAGGGTCTTTTCCAATGAGCCAGTTCTTTGCATCAGGTGGCCAAAGTATTGGAGCTTCAGCTTCAGCAACAGTCCTTCCAATGAACATTCAGGATTGATTTCCTTTAGGATTGACTGGTTGGATCTCCTTGCAGTCCAAGGGACAGTCAAGAATCTTCTCTAACACCACAGTTCAAAAGCATCAATTCTTCGGTGCTCAGTTTTCTTTATGGTCCAACTTTCACATCCATATACAAGCATTGGAAAAACCATAGCTTTGATTAGATGGACGTTTGTTGGCAAAGTAATGTCTCTACTTTTTAATATGCTGTTTAGGTTTGTCATAGCTTTCCTTCCAAGGAGCAAGCATCTTTTAATTTCATGGCTGCAGTCACTAATTGCAGTGATTTTGGAGCCAAAGAAAATAAAAGAAGAAAATAAGGTAAATAAAATAAAATAAACCTAAGGTTTAGATTTTGATAAATAGATATGAGAAAAAGAAATTTGACTATGAAAAGATTATAATGTGAGTATAAAAGATAGGCTTTTACTTTTTTCTGTGAAATTCTGTTGCTTTAACCATAAAGAATTAATACTGATAAGAATCCCAGAATTTCACTTCTGAAATTAAAAATAAAAGAAACCTATACTTTTAGGATTTGGGTTGTAAATTACCAGCACACAATAGTTTCCTCTTAACTAAGAGCAAAATCAATCTAGTCTAATAAAAATGTCAATATTGGTATGTTAACCTTTATCTGGCTATTTGACAAATAAAAGTATTCTCTCCTAATATTGGAATAATTAGATGTTTCAAAAATAAAGTTTGTTTAGGAAAGATACAAACTTAAAGAGATATAGGTAGCATGGATTTGTAATATCAGAATCAATAATTCTACAACAATTTGCCATAGAATTAATCTTCATATAGTAATTAAAAACTCAAATGTCCATGATTTAAAGTAAATCAAACCTATAATTCAAAGAATCTTATACAAAGAAGCAATAATATTAACAAACTTAAGTTAGTTTATATAATATCCTCCTCATTATCTGATTGCCTAAAGTTAATTTTATTTTCTAAAATTATAAGATGTAATGAATAAAATGCTCTGATTGAAAAACAATAGAACTATAAATATTTTTGTGGTAAATAGTAAAATAAATAATATAAGAAGGTAAATAATACAAAAGTTTCTTGGTTTATAATTCAAGATATTTACGAGTTCTATCCTACAACATTACAAAGGTGCTATTATTGTCATGCTGAGATTACTAATTACAAAATATTTACAAAACTTTCTAATAACATTTACAAAACTTTCTCAAAGTTACTAGCTAGAAAGAAGTTGACTCTTAAATTAAAAATTCTTAGACTTCTTTGGCCAGCCCCCATAGAATACAGCTCTGTCCTGTCACTCATCCGTGGTTAAACATCTTTTAGTGGTGGTACCCATTCTCAGGACAATGGGACATTTAAACACATACTGTGCCATCCCCGTCATCTGCATTTGCCAGTATAATAGCTATTGCTTTATCAAAAGACTTTCCATTCCCATGAACTCCTTTCAGTTCAGTTCGGTTCAGTCGCTCTGTCGTGTCCGACTTCCCATGCTATTCATTTATAGTAATTCAAGTTCTTTCCCCTACCCCCAGGTTAGGAGCTGTAGTTTCAAAGTCTTAGATATGTCTAAAGGATGCCTAGTCCACCACACTAGTTAAAGCTGAATTCCCACTAAAATAACTGCTATTGCCTCTATTCAAAACACTGCCTTCTTATAACAAATGTAACAATTTTTTTATGCTGTTTAAGTCCTCATCCAACTAATACTTAAAAGATCTAGGGGATTTCAAAACAAAGAAACCGTCTGGGACAACCCTTGGAAACAATTATAGAGTTCCACACAAATGTTATTTGTCCCTAACATCAAACACATCCTTGAAAAACAGCACCAGGAAGACTCTTAGAGTGGTCAACCCTTTGTCACTAGACTTCAGCTAGACCCCTAGATGTACTGGCCTTACCCGGAATTTTTCTGTGGCAACCTCACAATTCAGGTATCAATAACCATAGCCTATATTGCTTAAACGTAGACTAGAGTTACAAATTACAAATGCTCAGAACCAAACCAGAATTACTGTTTGGAAACCATGATGCTCCAGTGCTATCACAGAGTGGAGATTTCTGCATTAGTTCCAGATTCAATAGAGAAAATCTAAGTATGCCTTAGAACTATTACTCCGGTGGGGGGGGGGGGGCAGAGGGAAGAGTTATATACCTAGTGTCCTGTAATATACAGTATTCCTTTATAACAGTGAAGTGAATATCAAATCATGGCTACAGACTGTTGTGATAAACTGTCTGTATCTTAACCTAGTGATCCCTGAATCATCTCGTCTGTTTTGAGGTTTTAGTGTCATCATAAGAAACTGGTTATTGTAGGTAATCATTGGTGGAGAAATCTGTAAACATTTTAAGTGAAATCTTTCTTAAATTTCTCAGATGTCTAATTGTTTCAGAATTCAACAACCAGTTCAAAAGTCCTCCAGGTTAAATCAACAACCACCATATATCTCTGTAGTCACATACTCCAACCTTACATTTCAATCTTAATCATTTTGATAAAGTTCTTGGAGTTTTATTTCAAATCAGAAACTCTTGTGATGAATTTGAAAAATTAGGATTTACACACTCTTTCCAACACAAAAACAATCTCTGAGAGAAAGGTAGGAGAGAAATTTGTTGCAATAGTCATATTTGGTGGAGTCAGTATCAATAATATGATAAAAAAAAAACCCACTTAAATATAGTGAAACAGACACTCAGAAAGTAATAATATATTGCTTTATCAATTTAACTTTTTAAAAATCATTTTCTATTCCAGTATGCATCAATTTCATTATTTTCATGGTGTGTTAAATCCGTATATTACACATATTAAAAATCAATTTTTATAAAATTTACTCCCAATTACAACACACCACACAGAGGTAGACAAACTGCTAAAATTCATCAAGCATGCCTTTATAATTAACAATATTTACAACTGATTTTGAAACTATGTGTGTGTGTGTTAGTTGCTCAGTTGTGTCCAACTCTTTGCGACCCCATGTACTGTAGTCCATCAAGCTCCTCTGTCCACAGGATTTTCCAGGCAAGAATACTGGAGTGGGTTGCCATTTCCTTCTCCAGGGGATCTTCCCAACTAGAGAATGCATAAAGTTGCTGTAGCAACTTTATATAGTGAATATAAGTGTTCATGTTCACTATATACATAAAACAGTGGTATATTCTGAAATCATATGAAACAAATAGAAAACTGCAAGTCATTTATCATATTTGGATAAAGGTGGTTGGCATAAGCTACATAATATATACCTGCTTAAGTATACTTGGAAATACTAATTTGTCTGATGAATCACTTGATAAGGACAATATCCTAAGTGAAGTTTAAGCTAAAGCAATCATTTCAGGAAAAAAATTATTTCACAATTAGATCTGTCATGAAAACTTTAATTCAACCTTTCAATCTAAGATAGTCTAAAATGATTTTTACAATTTTACATCATTTACTGCAGAGAAACAATTAAACTAGATCTCTGCAGAGTCACAGGTGCACATAAGTGTCCAATTTTCTGGATTTATGATGCAGACAAGAAAAGGGATAGGGCAAATTAATAAGTGCTATAATAAACACATGCAAGGCATGGACTGTTGGCAGTAAGTACATCATTTTCCATCACATTCCACTGGCTAGTTCCAGGGTTGCTCCTAAATGCAAAGAATCTAGGAAATGAAGTTACCTGGGTGCACAGGAAGAATGAGTATCTTTCAATTCAGTTGATCAGTTGTGTCTGACTTTTTGAGACCCCATGGATTGCTGCACGACAGGTTTCCCTGTCTATTACCAATTCCTGGAGGTTGCTCAAACTCATGTCCACTGAGTCAGTGATGTCATCCAACCATCTCATCCTAATCGTCCCCTCCTCCTCCTGCCTTCTATCTTGCCCAGCATCAGGGGCTTTCCCAAAGAGTCAGTTCTTCACATCGGGTGGCCAAAGTATTGGAGTTTCAGCTTCAGCAACACTCCTTCCAATGAATATTCAAGACTGATTTCCTTTAGGATGGACTGGTTGGATCTCCTTGCAGTCCAAAGGACACTCAAGAGTCTTCTCCAGCACCACAGTTCAAAAACATCAATTCTTCAGCGCTCAGCTTTCTTTATGGTACAACTCTCACATCCATACACGACTACTGGAAAAAACAGGGCTTGGACTAGACAGACTTTTGTTGGCAAAAGTAATGTCTCTTCTTTTTAATATGCTTTCTAGGTTGGTCATAGCTTTTCTTCAAAGGAACAAGCATCTTTTCATTTCATGGCTGCAGTCAACATCTGCAGTGATTTTGGAGCCCCCAAAAATAAAGTCTCTCAATGTTTCCATTGTTTCCTCATCTGTTTGCCATGAAGTGATGGGACCAGATGCCATGATCTGAGATTTCTGAATATTGAGTTTTAACCGAACTTCTTCACTCTCCTCTTTCACTTTTATCAAGAGACTCTTTAGTTCTTCTTCACTTTCTGCTATAAGGGTGGTATCATTTGTATATGTGAGGTTATTGATATTTCTCCCAGCAATCTTGATTCCAGCTTGCGCTGCATCCATCCTGACATTGTACATGATGTACTCTGCATATAAGTTAAATATACAGGGTGACAATATACAGTCTTGAAATACTCCTTTCCTGATTTGGAACCAGTCTGTTGTTCCATGTCCAGTTCTAACTGTTGCTTCTTGATCAGCATACATATTTCTCAGGAGGCAGGTCAAGTGGTCTGGTATTCCCATATTTAAGAAATTTTCACAATTTGTTGTGATCTACACAATAAAAGGCTTTGGTGTAGTCAATAAAGCAGAAGTGGATGATTTTCTGGAACTCTCTTGCTTTTGTGATGATCCAATGGATGTTGGCAACTTGATCTCTGGATCCTCTGCCTTTTCTAAATCCATCTCAAATATCTGGAAGTTCACAGTTCATGTACTGTTGAAGCCTGGCTTGGAGAATTTTGAGCATTACTTTGCTAGTGTGTGAGATGAGTGCAATTGTGCAGTAGTTTGAACATTCTTTGGCATTGCCTTTCTTGGTTGTTTGAGGAGGCCTTACAAATAGCTGAGAAAAGAAAAGAAGCTAAAGGCAAAGGTGAAAAGGAAAGATATACCATTTGAATGCACATTTCCAAAGAATAGCAAGGAGAGATAAGAAAGCCTTCCTCTGTTATCAATGCAAAGAAATAGAAGAAAACAGTAGAATGGAAAAGACTAGAGATCTCTTCAAGAAAATTAGAGATACCAAGAGAAAATTTCACACAAAGATAGGCACATTAAAGGACAGAAATGGTATGGACCTAAGAGAAGCAGAAGATATTAAGAAGAGGTGGCAAGAATGCACAGAAGAACTATACAAAAAAGATCTTCATGACCCAGATAACCACAATGGTGTGGTCACTCAACCTAGAGCCAGACATCCTGGAATGCAAAGTCAAGTGGACCTTAGGAAGCATCACTACAAACAAATCTAGTGGAGGTGATGGAATTCCAGTTGAGCTATTTCAAATTCCAAAAGATGATGCTGTGAAAGAGCTGCACTCAATATGCCAGCAAATTGGGAAAACTCAGCATTGGCCACAGGACTGGAAAAAGTCAGTTTTCATTCTAGTCCCAAAGAAAGGGATTCTTTGTTCTAGTTTGGACAAGGAATGGTCAGACTACTAGACAGTTGCACTCATCTCACAAGCTAGAAAAGTACTGCTCAAAATTCTTAAGCTAGGTATGTTTAGAGAAAATCTAAATGACCTATTCCATAGGCACTTAAGCTTTACAGGTTTTGTTTTGTTTTGTTTTTGGTCTTCACTCTGTAATGGAGGTAATAAACCTCATATTGTTGTTGTTTAGTTGCAAGTCATGTCTGACTTTCTGTGACCCTATGGACTGTAGCCTGCCAGGCTCCTCTGTCCATAGAATTTCCCAGGCATGAATATTGGCCAGGGTTGTCATTTCCT
Source organism: Dama dama (assembly GCF_033118175.1). Taxonomy (NCBI): domain Eukaryota; kingdom Metazoa; phylum Chordata; class Mammalia; order Artiodactyla; family Cervidae; genus Dama; species Dama dama. Next base: position 41,293,695 of record NC_083700.1, read on the forward strand.
TCCGTGGGATCTTCCTGGCCCTGTGGTCAAAGCTTCATCTCCTGTGTTACCACTGAACTACAGGCAAGCCCAATAAACCTCATATTTAGTACTGAAAAAAAAAAAGAATAGAGGAAACAAATGTTAAAGACCTTGTCTATCTACTTCACAAAATATATGTTTCACAAGACACAGAATATTTAAAGCTTTAACCTCCCTCTATGACACAGGAGGTAAAGAAGATGCTTCAGTCAGTATGCACAAAGTGGGCTGAAGCTGTTAATCATGAATACCTCACTCTATGATCTCTAAGTCACAGAAATAAACAATTAAGCATGAAATAAAAGTCAGGTGAGAGAGTGAGCTACTGAAACCAGACATACTGAGTTGCTGATATACAAGTTTGCATTTTAGAGGAGAATTTTAGGAAATAAATAAGTATGGCATGTGTCATGGCAACCTAGCTGAACTCTAAGGAAAAATACTGTTATATTTATCAAATTCAAATTTTCCCTGTTTCATAATGTGACTTAAAGGACTACATGTAGATAGCTATGTAGGGTTCTTCAGACATTAACTAAAATATCATAAGTTTATTGAATCCTCTATCAAATCAAAGTTGTAGAGAATCAGTAGACAGAATTTTGTTTTGACCACAAAACTGTCTATATTTTTAGACACTTAGTCTTGAGGATCTAAATTAACTGAAGAAACTATTACTTAATAAAGGTACTGTCATCCTATATCCTTTCTGTGGTGAGAGGGTGGGTGGGAGGAGGAATAATTGATCCCAGGTATCTTGTCTGCTTCCTTTGAGAGTATCAGACCAATAGTTGGTGAATATAGGCTGTGAAGAATGGGCAACAGAAAACAATTAATAAAGGAAATCTCTCAAAAAGGAATAAAATGCAGACCTATACTTTTGACAGACACAGACCAGTCAAAATACAGGTCTAGGAATTCCACTCAAGTTATTGTCAATAATGTGTTAAGTATTTTATGCTGGGGGAAGTCATTGTGTTTTAAGAGGCTAAGGCCAAAAAACAAGAATAACATTCTTAAGCCATTGTCCTTTCCTAAAAGTGTATGAGTGGAATCCAAGTAACAGGAAGGACAATTGAGGTTTTATGTTTGTTTGGCCAAAACATAATCAGGTTATTGAGAATGTCAGCTAGCTGTTTCTAAGCATTAAGCCGATATTATTATCCAAAGATGCAGAAAGAAGAGCCTAAAGCAAAAAAAAAAAAAAAAAAAAAAAAAAAAAGGTAGAAATTGTCAAATAGTTCTTCTAGATTCTAGAGATACATGGTCCCCACTTGATTGCATATTCCATGAATTCCTTTTGCATGCAATGGTAGAAAGTAAGGTTTTGGGAAGAGAGCAAAGTAATTTAAGGACAGAAATGATAGGAGGTGAAAGAAAACCAAAATCTACTACATGGCATAACCCAGAATTGAAAGATTGAAAGTTGTTAACAGATTAAATTTAGGCACCTTTTTTTTTTTTTTTTCCCCCCAGGGGTTAAGCAGATAATGAATGGAAGCACAATATCTTCATGGGTAGACAATAGTTTTGTCAAGCAAGTTTGTAATTTCCTTGGTTCTGTCTCACTGCAGCAAAAATTTGAAGCGACAGATGGACCAGTATTACAGTCGCATGTTACAGCTCAGTTTTATTTAGAAAGCAAAGGAAAATATATCCTGAAGGCATGAGGGCAGGTCAACCCAAAAGAGGCAAAGAGAAGAGAAGTTCCTGGCTCAATTTTGGCTTCTCTTGTTATGTATTTTTCTCCTCCCACTAAGCTTGCTCTGTGTAAACTGGTCTAGCCAGGAGGGCTGTTTGTTTTACCTGAGATCCTCCTTCTGGTCTTTGGACCTTCCCTTGTTCTATTTTCATGGGTTTTTCCCACCTTTGTCTTTTAGCCACTGCCATTTTAGACTCCTTTTTCCTGTTCTAACTACCTAACAGTTTCATTCAGTATTTAATGGAGCTGAGTCCTGGGCAGAGATTAAAGGTTGAAAGTAGGTTAACCATGTGGAAACAATAAATATCAGCGTGTCAAAATCTAAGATGGGAATACAGAGTCCAGAAATGGAGAGCTTTCTCAAGTGTTTACAAAGAAAATTTTATGATGTTTTCCAATTCAGTATAATAACATCTAGTTTTTCCTTTCTCTTACCTCTTTTGTAGGTCCACACCATGAATGACAGGAAGAAAAGAATAAAAAAAAAAACAGACTCCAAGATTTCTTAGTCTTCAAGTCTATAATGTATCTCACATTATAAAAGTATAGTTAGGATAATCAATAATCTAGTTTTTTATTCATTCATTCAAAAACATTGATTAAGTTCCTAATAGATACTTAGGTATTAGGTGCTACAGATGCAATTATGAACAAAATGTCCAATGAGTAATCCTTGGAAGCCCCCTCTTACTTAACGTATTTACAAAATCCCTCCCAGGACTTCCTGCCATTTGCTTTGATGACTTAGACATTTCTGGGGCTTTCCCTTGTTCCAAAACTGATTGAAGGCAAGCAACATTTAGCAGGGGCAAAACCAAATATGTCAATACCACATCAAAGCAAATAACAGGGAGATGAATGAAAAACTATGGAAAATGCTACATGTAGGCCGAGGTAGATAGCCAATCATTTATTATTCTATGGAATCTAGATCTTTTGTGACTACAACCCCAGGCCCTACCTTCTTGTCAATTGCTTAGATAAGAGACATGGCAATAATGAAGAGGGTTAAGTGGTAAAATGCCAACCACTTTGGCAGATACTCTTACAATAGTCACACAGAAAGAAGAGTAAAATGCTTTGGAGAGGCTGAGTTTATGTCAACAGGAATTTTTATAAAGACAACACTTTTTTAGAGTCTTTCAAGATATTAAAGTAAGTTTTTGATGTTGATGTTCAGCTCAGTAACTTACAAGTGAGAATATCCGTAACAGTTATTTTCTAAAAAGCATTTTTATTAGAAAACTCAAGGTCTCCCCATATTTCTAATTTCAAATAATTGTTCACAATCAATTTTCTTTATACATCTGACAATATCTGGGAATGAAGTTTCTAATGCAATTCCCTGTGAGTTTGAGGTTGTATCTCTTTTTAAAAACCTTTCTGTTCTTTTTTTCAGAATTTTTTGAAATATTTATTCAAGATTGGATATTCTTCCTTTTAGGTTTGTAAGATAATGTATGCATGTGATGAAGACTACAAATTCCATAAAAGAATATGCAGTGGAAAAATAAGCCCCAATTTATTCTTTACCCACAATTCTCAGTTCTGATCCCTACTGGAAATGACAACAGTCTGGTTTGTGAGTATCTACATTTCTCCATTTTCCTCAAAAAATATATATAGGAAATTATTTCACATCAGCCTTTAATAAGTCTCTTGAATCTGGAGAAAATAAGTCATACGCTGAATCATTGGAAGTAAATAATAATAAAGCAACATGCATGGTTTCACATATTTAAAACCAAGTTTTTCTAAATGATAGCATGGTCTTGTAAACACACTGGTCCCACTATTTTCCTGCTTATTCTGATGTTTCATGTGTCAAGTGGTTTGAATATGTAATTTTATAAAAAGAACTCTGTGAGCATGTGTGTGCGCGTGTGTGTGGCTAGTAGGGATGGGTGGCATGGGGGATGTGAGAGCTTGAAGGATTTTTATTACCAACTTAACTGTTTCAAAGCAGAAATGGTGCAGATTGACAAAGATCTGAATTTGAATCATTAAATAAATGAAAAATGGATGTCAGGGAATAAAAAAGATAGATGATAGGGATGCTTAGAATCAGAGATTTCAATGACCTGTGTTTATCTAATCAAATCACTGAAGAACAGTTCCCTTTGGTAAAATGCCTAGTGCAGTCTATTTTTATGGCCTAAGAGATGGCATTTTTTAACCACTTTACTTAATAGACTGTTTCACAATCCATCTGATTTAATCATTTGGATATTGCTTCTCTGACAGTCAGCCTAACATTTTCTTTGCTTAATTTTATCTGACTTCTGCTTTTACTCTTTTATCACATTATTCCAGAGAAATATGACTGGCAGGTTTTAATGGATGTAACTTGATGTATATCTTTAATTTGGGGCATTAAAATAATTAGGAAATTAAAACCATACGATCATTTCTTATCTGTCCCATTAATTGTCTTAAATATTCCTATTATGATTTCACATTGGTCCCATGAGTAATGATATAAGGAAGAACTCATTATATTATGGGGGAAAAATCCTACACATTTATTAGATTTATACCTATGGGTCAAAGTCCATTGTAATGTTATCCCTGATTAATATTATTTTACCTCTCTGAGTTGCAATTATGCTTTGCATAATGGGTGTTCAGGGTTCAGTACAATAAAAGAGTCATGAAGGTCATGGTTGAACAAGTGGAATGTGATGAGTAATAGCTCTAAGGTCTAGAGTAATATTTAATATAGACTCCATTATTTTCCTAATGTATGTATCGTTCTTTTTATCTAGAAATTAGGACTTTGTTAATGTTCAGTGACATCATGCTTCTTTTATCAAATGTAAGTCTGAGATCTTTGCATGACATGCTGAAAAAGTAGACGTGCCAGGTTGTGATGCTGTTAGATAAACTTCTATGTAATGAAAAGTTGAATTTTAATTTGAGTAAAAAATAGATCATATACTACACACATCTTTGCAATTCCTCCTTGCTAACCTATTTCACTGATAACAGAAAAGAACCTTGAGGAACATTTATTCATTCACATTTCTTGTTTATAATTTGATTAGTCAACATCCCTTCAGGAACATTTCTCCCCTCCAAGGAAACAAATGAGAGGAGTTGGGAGGCTATGGAAGCACTGGGTCCCCAAGGCACAGCTGTATTCTTTTGCTGTTTGAGTTACTACATTCTTAGAAAATATGTTGGAATCCCAAGATAGAAGCAATTAAAAGAACATATGATTTAGTTATTGGATAGAGAAAATTTAGATAAAAACTTTGTCAGGATATAATACTGCCAAAAATAAATCTAACCTGGTAAGGCATAGAAGGGAGGTAGGATTTCTAGAAAACATTCCAGAAGAATCTCCCTATATACTCTTAGAAAAGAACAAGCCCTTGTTTTTCCAAGTTTCTCCTCTCTGGGGTGATGGATGTCCTCTGACTGCACTTTTAAATATACACTTTTAAATATACTGTATCAGCCAAACCAGATACCGTTAGAAAATAAGTGGGTAACTCCAGATCCAGTGACTAATAGGGCGATGAATTCATTGTATTTCTCTTTCTTATTTTATGGTATTTTACATACCCTGAAATATAGTTCCTGTTATGTATGGTCTGAATGTTTGTGTCTCACCAAATACTAACTCATATGCTGAAATTCTCATGCTCAATATGAAGGGATACATCTAGAAGGTATTTAATATCTTTTCAAAAGAGGCTTGAGAAAGCTCCTTTGCCCCTTACATCCTTCATGTGAGAATACAAGGAAAAGTCTGAACCTGGAAGAAGGACCTCACCTAACCATGCTGGCACCCTGATCTCAAACATCCAACTTCCAGAACTGTGAGACATAAATTTCTATAGTTTATAAGATACCCAGTCTGGGACATTTTGTTATAGCATCCTGAAGGGACTAACTAAGACAGTTACTGTGGACTGCAGCTCACTGGTTAAACCCACTTACTCTTAGCAACAACAGTTCACCCATCCAGGCACTTTCTAATCTCCTAACCTGAGTGTTAAATCTTGTTCCCTGTATCTCTAGTCACTGGCATCCTTCTAATGAAGAAAAAGACTCAGAAAAATAAGTGGTTTTGTTTGTTTGTTTGTTTGTTTTTTACCTGAATATTACCTGTTCTATGAAGCACAAGCTGGAATCAAGATTGCCAGGAGAAATATCAATAACCTCAAATGTGCAGATGATACCACCCTTATGGCAGAAAGTAAAGAATAAAGAGCCTCTTGGTGAATGTGAAAGAGGAGAGTGAAAAATTTGGCTTAAAACTCAACATTCAGAGAACTAAGATCATAGCATCTGGTCCCATCACTTCATGGCAAATACATGGGGGAAACCATGGAAACATTGAGAGACTTTATTTTTTGGTCTCCAAAATCACTGCAGATGGTGACTGCAGCCACGAAATTAAAAGATGCTTGCCCCTTGGAAGAGAAGCTATGACCAACCTAGACGGCATATTAAAAAGCAGAGATGCAAAAAAATAAATAAATAATAAATAAATAAATAAAAAGCAGAGACATTACCTTACCAACAAAGGTCTGTCTAGTCAAAGTTATGGTTTTTTCGGTAGTCATGTATGGATGTGAAATTTGGACCAGAAAGAAAGCTGAGCACCAAATAATTGATGCTTTTGAACCGTGGTGTTGGAGAAGACTCTTGAAAGTCTCTTGAACTGCAAGGAGATCCCACCAGCTCATCCTAAAGGCAAACAGTCCTGAGTATTCATTGGAAGGACTGATGCTGAAGCTGAGACTCCAATACTTTGGGAATCTGATGCAAAGAACCGACTCGTTGGAAAAGCCCCTGATCCTGGGAAAGATTGAAGGCAGGAGGAAAAGGAGATGACAGAGGATGAGATAGTTGGATGCCATCACCAACTCAATGGACATGAGTTTGAGTAAACTCCAGGAGTTGGTGATGGACAGGGAGGCCTGCCTGGCGTGCTGCAGTCCATGGGGTCGCGAAGAGTCAGACACGACTGAACTGAACTGAACTGTACCTGTTTTTTAGAACATTATTTTCCAGAGCTATTGCCTATCACATTGACAGATTTAACTTTTTTATAATTAGCCAAAATATACCTGAATTTGCTATGCCCACTTGTGTACTTTGCACTGGAAGTCTCTCTTGGTCCCTCAGGCACCTGCAGCTAATTAATTTCTTCTTACTCTCTCCTATGTATAACACCCAGTTTGTCTCCTCTAAATACTCTCCTAGGATAACAAGGGTAGTACACTCTGATAGGGAGTTGCAGATTTAGTGCTTATTTTCATTTAGCAAGTATTTTGTATGTCAAGGGCTTACTATTTCTCCAGAACATTAGGAAGATCCCTAACTCACTAAAGGCAATTGTTCAGTTTCACTGATGATTGATTTGAGTGGACATCATTTCTTGTCAGAGAATCTCTGAATGGGCAAATGCTATTGTCAGAGTGCTATATAATGTACTGTTCACAGAAAAAAAAAAATGATAGGAAAGTAAAAGTAGGAAATCTAGTCTAGCTTTGAAAAGCAGAGAGAAAAACTTGGAAAGGAGACATAACAAGGCTGAAATCTTGAAAAATGAATAGAATTTAATGAGGTGACAGGTAAAGGAAAATGTACCTGAAAAAGAAGAAGGAAAAGAGTAAAACTGCCAATATGACTTTACATTTTCCTCAGCTTGCAACAGGCTTTGTCCTGCTTTTAGACCTCTTACTTCTTGGAGAATTTACTTTAGAAAATATAATTGCAAATTCCTTCTCTATCCACTTTGACATGCAAATCTTCTTCCAGTTTCCTACCAGTTTTACAAACTAAGAATGTCAGGAAAGACTTTCTCAAGGACCAGGGAGCCATCAGTTTGAAATCGAGAGAGCCTTTCTTTATGCCAATCTCTGTGGGAGGGCAGAAGCCTAATCTAGATAAGGGATAATTAGCAAACACAGATGGTCAAACAACACTGCCTGCCTCCCACACAATGTCCTCTAGTACTTTTCCATTAGCTCACCCCAGCTTTCCTGCCTTTTGTCTCTGAAATCGAGTTCAGTTTCTCTCTCCTACAGCAAGAGTCTTGAATACAATCTTTCTGGACTGTTTCGTTCTATTTAATTTACTGTTTCTTTTTTCTTTTTCTTTTCTTTTTTTTAAATTAGTGTTTCTTTTATAAAATTCAGCAAAAAAAAAAAAAAAAAAAAAAAATAGGCAACGTGGTGCTGTTAAGGAACATAGGATGTCCGGTATGGCTATAGTATGGAGGATTCAAAGGAGCAGTTAGTCTTTTATGTCGCTGGAGAAGGCAAAGCAAATTTCCCTTAGTGAGAATCTGTACAGAAAATATTCACCGTGCAATTTTTATCAAACTTCAGTAACTTAGGCCCTAAACATCTGGTCCTGATAAATTCTGTAAATGCCAGGTTCCTCTGAACCATTAGGTTTTAACCACTGGCTCAATTCAGCATAAGCTATTCTCATCACTCTCTATTAAAATGTAAAAAAAAATAAAAATAAAAATAAAGAAATGCTTATCTCAGTTTTGGAATTTTATATTAAACTGAAGCATTTTATAGTAATATTCAGAATGTATCTGCAATGAGAGATCTAAAAGACACATATATTCAAACTGAGGTTGTCAATTTCAATGTTTTCGGAACTCACACTGTTAGGGGAAGCACACTGATTGAAACCGCCCACCCTGGCCAGGCACCATAGTAACTATTTGCATGAGTTGTTTTATGACAGGAGATCCTGATAAGGAATAGGAACTAATAAGCCACCACCAACCGGAAGAGTTCGGGAAAGGTCAAAAGAAGACACCGCGTGTCCATCCACTTCCCAGAATCCCTCTCGCTAGCGTCCATCTTGGCTGAGCGATGCGTGCGCCACCAGGAAAGACTCTGAATTAGAATGATTGGCCAAAGACCACCTGGAAACTAATCCCATCATCATAAAACCCAAGACTGCGAGCCACAGGGCAGAGCAGTTCTCCTGGGTTCCCTTACCTACTGCTCTCCACCCGGGTGCCCTTCCCAATAAAATCTCCTGCTTTGTCAGCATGTGTCTCCTCGGACAATTCATTTCCGAATGTTAGACAAGAGCCCAGTTTCGGGCCCTGGAAAGCGTCCCCCTTCCTGAAACATATATATTTGCTCAGTTGTGTCCAGCTCATTGTGAACCCCGTGGACTATAGTCCACCAGGCTTCTCTGGGGATTCTCCAGGCAAGAATACTGAAGTGGGTTGCTATGCCTTCCTTCAGGGGATCTCCCCCACCCAGGGATCAAATACGGGTCTCTCGCATTGTAGGCAGATTTTTTACCAGCCAGATTTTTTTACCATGCTTCAGGGGAGAAGCTACCCACTCCAGTATTCATGGGCTTCTTTGGTTGCTCAGATGGTAAAGAATCCACCTGCAATGCAGGAGACCTGAGTTCAATCCCTGGGTTGGGAAGATCTCCTGGAGGAGGGCATGACAACCGACTCCAGTATTCTTGCCTGGAAAATCCCCACGGACAGAAGAGCCTCGCAGCCTACAGTTCATGGAGTCACAAAGAGTCAGGCACAACTGAGTGATCTATAATCTAACAGTAATGTAAATGAAATAAATGAGTATATTTTGAAAATAATGAAATATCTCTTAATTGCTTAAGATATTATATATATATATATATATATATATATATATATATATATATGTAAATGAAGAGATTTTAAAGGATACCAATAGTTGAAAAGTCTTAACTAGTAGAAAAAGTATTGTTGCAGGAAGGGGGATCCCTTCCAGGGCCCGAAACTGGGCTCTTGTCTAACATTTGGAAATGAATTGTCTGAGGAGACACATGCTGACAAAGCAGGAGATTTTATTGGGAAGGGCACCCGGGTGGAGAGCAGTAGGTAAGGGAACCCAGAGAACTGCTCTGCCCTGTGGCTCGCAGTCTTGGGTTTTATGATGATGGGATTAGTTTCCAGGTGGTCTTTGGCCAATCATTCTAATTCAGAGTCTTTCCTGGTGGCGCACGCATCGCTCAGCCAAGATGGACGCTAGCGAGAGGGATTCTGGGAAGTGGATGGACACGCGGTGTCTCCTTTTGACCTTTCCCGAACTCTTCCGGTTGGTGGTGGCTTATTAGTTCCTATTCCTTATCAGGATCTCCTGTCATAAAACAACTCATGCAAATAGTTACTATGGTGCCTGGCCAGGGTGGGCGGTTTCAATCAGTGTGCTTCCCCTAACATATATATATATATACATATATATATATGTATATATATATATTACAATTAAGAAACTTCTCATCATTTTCAAAATATACTCATTTATCTATTTATATTACTGTTAGATGATAGAATCACCTCTGAATTTTTTTAATTAATTAATTTTAGTGCAGTATAGTTGCTTTACAATGTTGTCTTAGCTTCTACTGCATATCAAAATGAACCAGCCATATATATACATATATCCACCCCCTTTTGGGTTCCCCTCTCTATTCAAACACCACAGATCATTAAGTAGAGTTTCCTGTGCTATACAATATGTTTCTATCAATCTTCTATATTTTATACACTGTATCAATAATGTATATGTGCCAATCCTGATCTCCCAATTCCTCCCACCCCACACCATTCCCTGCTTTGTATCCATATATTTGTACTCTATATCTGTGTCTCTAGTGCTGCTTTGCAGACAAGGTCATCTATACCATTTTTCTAGATTACACATATATGCATTAATATATGATACTTGCTCTTCTCTTTCTGACTTCACTCTGTATGACACTTTCTAGGTCCATCCATATCTTTACAAATGACCCAATTTCATTCTTTGTTATGACTGTGTAATACTCCATTGTATATATGTATCACATCTTTTTTTATCCATTCCTTCATTGATGGATATTCAGGTTGTTTCCATGCCCTGGCTACTGTAAATAGTACTGCTATGAACCCTAGGGTGCATGTGTCTTTTTGAATGATAATTTTCTCAGGGTATATGACCCTGAGTGGGTTTGCTGGGTCATAGGATAGTTCTCTTTTTACTTTTTAAAGGAAACTCTGTACTGATCTCCTTAGTGGCTGAACTAATTTACATTCCCACCAACAGTGTAGGAGGGTTCCTTTATTTTTCACACCCTCTCCAGCGTTTATTTGTAGATTTTTTGATGATGGCCATTCTGACTGGTATGAGGTAATACCTCATTGTAGCTTTGCTTTTCTCTAATAATTAGTGATGTTGAGTATCTTTTCACCTGTTTGATGGTCATCTGTACATCTTTGAAGAAATGTCTATGTAGGTTTTCCACTCATTTTTAAAATAATTATTTATGTATGTAGTTTTCATTTATTTTTGGCTATGCTGGTTCATTGCTGGGCATGGGCTTTCTCTAGTTGCAACAAGTGGGTGCTACTCTAGTTGTGGTGTGCAGGCTTCTCAATGCAGTCGTTTCTCTCATTGCAGAGCACAGGCTCTAGAGCATGTGGGTTCAGTAGTTGTGGTACAAGGGGGCTCCAGCAGCATGTGGAATCTTCCTGGACCAGAGATCAAACACATGTCCCCTACATTGGCATTGGCAGGTAGATTCTTAACCACTGGACCACCAGGGAAATCCTCTGCCCATTTTCTGATTGGATTGTTTGGAATATTTTGGAGATCAATCCTTCATCAGTTGCTTCATTTGCAAATATTTTCTCCCATTCTGAGGGTTTTCTTTTTGTCTTGCTCATGATTTCCTTTGCTGTGCAAATATTTTTAAATTTAATTGGGTCTCATGTGTTTATTTTTGTTTTTATTTTCACTGCTCTAGGAGGTGGGTCAAAAAAGATCTTGCTGTAATTTATGTCAAAGATTATTCTATATCTTTTACTTTTATCATTGGTTAGGCATAACAAAAGCTAATAAATTGAGATTTCATAAACCAAGTATTATGTATATCTCATGATGTTACTTTGATATTATTCACTAATAAGGTAACTAATTCAAATGGTTGCCTACTTTGCTGTATTCTCTTTTCTCTATTCTAAATATTTAGATTTGATCTATTTTGTAAATTATTCATTTAGTGGAAATTTAGGGAAAATACAGTACCATATTAAAAATGGTAAAATACCACTGAAGAAGAACCCAAAAAAAATTTCCCCTCAGTCTTACCCTATACCTCACTGAAAAAAAAAAAAAATTAAAATACTACTGTGATTCTATGGTTAGGCAAACTAAAAGAATATATATTTACCATAATAGAATAGGGAGGTTTGCGTATACAAAAGAAAGAAGTTAAGCTATGATTCTCAATTCTGGTTTCACTCAAGAGTCACAAGGGAGAGCTTTTTACATACCCCAGAGCATGAGCCACATCTAGAGTTATACAAATTTAATTGTTTTGTGGTAGAGTTGGGTTGTTAAAATACACACTTCACGTATGTATTTTCTATGTCTTGTGGGGAATCTAATGTCCTGCCAGTTGGGCAAACTGATTAAAGGTAGAGTCTGTGCACGGTGATCTCTCCTAGTATTTTTACTTTATTTCCAATCTGGGAGAAAAAAAAAAAAAGTAGTGTTTTTCTTCCTCCTTACTGACTGCTTCCCAAAGCAGGAAAGAAAAGGCAGTATTACATCATATATTTGGGGGCATATCTTAGACAACTACCTAAATTAGTTCTGTTTTGTTTTATTTTTCTAAACTATATTGCCTCTCTGCCAATTAGATTATCATGACTAAGCAAAAGGGTTTCTTGCTGTACTGTAGTCTAGTTTAATAAAATTCTATAAGTTACATATGGCTAATATCTCCATAAGTAACATTATACTCTTTGCCATCGTTTTATATATATAGATTTCTCCTATTTAGATGGGATGAAATTATATTTTCTGCATTATACAATTAAAATCCTTTCACACAAAGTGAAGAGTCAGTTTTTCCAATCTGTATATCTGAATAAGAAATACTAATTTGATGCCTTTTCTTTCAGGATTCCAGAGAGGTTGAGATCATTAAAATGAAACATTTAGTTTTTCAAAATTTGGTTTATATATGTGTGCATACAGATTATATGGGCTTCCCAGGTGGCACTAGTGGTAAAGAACCCACCTACCAATGCAGGAGATGTAAGAGATGCAGCTTTGATCCCTGGGTCAGGAAGATCCCCTGGAGAAGGGCATGGCAACTCACTTCAGTATTCTTGCCTGAAGAATCCCATGGATGAAGGAACCTGGTGGGCTACAGTCCATGGAGTCCCACAGAGTTGGACATGACAGAAGCAACTTAGAGCACATGCACAAATAAACCATGAAACAGGGAAAGGAGTAGAGAGTGAACTTGAAGAAACTTCGATAGATGACAACACAGTTGAGAACCAGATCTGGTCCCAATCTAGCACATTACAGCATAAAGCAAATAACAGGATCAAGTATGCCTATGAGATATAAACTTGAGAAGAATCAGATCAGAAAATCCTATCAAATCTTATACTGGCACATGATTAATGAATAATTTACCAAGATTATGAGGTTACTCCTTAATATCTTTGGTTATCCCTTCAACATACTTTCTATATCATTTTGTATCCAAATAATTACAGAAGAGAGCTGAAAAAGCTTTCTCTTTATCTTTAAGGAATTGCTAATCAGATAACTTCTAATGAGGCCCTTCCCTGAGCATCCCATATAAGTAGGGTCCTCAATCTTATTCTGTATCACTAGTGATTATTGTTTACTTCACAACAGTCGTTTGTAAGTATACACTTATTTATTCATTTTCCTTGCTTAGTACCTTTTTCTTCACTAGAAAACCAGCTCTTTAGAGCTAAGAAGAAAAGTCCTTTGATTTACCAATGTGCCTAACAGTCTACCTGGATTTAGAGATATTCAATAAAATGACTTGGATGGGTAATCAATCAGTCACCCCCAACGTATATTCTCTCCATACCCCCAAAAACGTTAGAGTAGATATGAAACAGTTTTAGTGCTGCAATAATGGAAAAATGTAATAAAAATGCCTAAGAATATGCATATACTAATAAAAAGAAAAAAAATGAGAATTGAGAGCCATTAAGCCATTATCAGAATGGCATGCAAAATACACTTATTTCTTTCATTACTATCGTTATTATTCTACTGACCAGAAGAGTTAAAAATGATTTTTGAATTCATTTAACTGACTTCTGAGTAAGAGCTCACAAGTAAATTTAATCTGCTTTTGTACTCCTGCCAAAATTGGAGGAAAGTTTTAGCACTAGAAGCTTTAAAAAATGCTATCAAAAGAACAGGAACTGAAAAATAACCGCTTTAAAATGCAGAAACAACCAGACTAAAGAAAGACATCAATACCTTTCCAAATGAAGCATTGAATCATTGAAAAAATAAGAAACTAATGAAGGTCCTAGGAAGATAATTGAAAGTTGTTTATAAAAATTTGGCCCATAACTACAAACCTAATGCATTTCATCAAATCCAAAAATGGAAAAAAAAAATTTTTTTACAAAAGATAATAGAATACAAACAGATAAAACACTAACACTCAAAATGTTATGATTATCATGAAAATAAGAGATCATTTGCCTGGAGAATTCCATGGATAGAGGAGTCTGGCAGGTTACAGCCCATTGGGTTGCAAAGAGTTGGACATGACTGAGCAACTATACTTTCACTATATTGATCCCACTCTGTGCTACAGTCATTGTAAGACTTATGTATTAACTCCTTTATAACTTAACAACAACCAAGAGATAGATACTGTTATCAATAATATGTTAAAAATAAGAAAGCTAAGGCACAAAGAGGTAAATTAATTTGCTTAAGTTCTCACACAAAGTAACTACAGAACCAAAGTTAAATCTGGGTAATGCCAATTCCTCTCTAGTTAAATTGGTGTTAAAAATCTATTCCAATCAGCTCTTCAGCTTAAGACTGATAGAAGGATATGGATTAAAATGCAGCAAAAATTCAGGGAATTTATTTTTCTAGAGAACATACTTTTTGATTTTACAGTGAGTTTTCAGATGTAACAAAAATATACAATGATCTAGCAAAGAAAACATTGATAAAATTTTGTTAAAATTAAAGTACTTCTATACTATGAGAGACACTATTAAGGGAATAAAAAAGAAAAGCTATAGACTGAGAGAAAATATTTACAAACACTTATAAAATAGAGGGCTTCTATCTAAAATAGACAAAGAAACCCTAAACTTCAATTAAAAAAAAATCCAATTAAAAATGAACAAAAGATCTTAACAGCTATATCACCAAATAAGATATACAAATTACATAGAAGCCTATAAAATTTACACATAATTTACCATTAGGAACTGTAAAATAAAATAATAATCAGTAATTGTAAAGTAAAACTATAATGCTTATCAGTTACAAAGGATACACCAGAAACAAAATAATGATAAAGCAGATGGAACAACAGGAACTCTTATTTATTACTGGTAGGAAAACACAATGGTATAGTCACTTTAGGGTACACTTTGGGAGTTACTAGAAAAACTAACTATATTTTTACCATAAAATCCAGCAATTGAGGTAATAACTGTTTTGAAAATGCATGGCCACACAAAACCTGCATGTAAATGTTTATAGAACCTATATTCATAACTGTCAACAATTGAAAGCAAATGGGGGCTTCCCAGGTGGCTCAGTGGTAAAGAATTCACCTGCCAATGCAGGAGACACAGGAGACAGCGCTTCAATCCTTGGGTCAGGAAGATGCCCTGGAGTAGGAAAAGGCAATCTTCTCCAGTATTCACACCTGGAAAATCCCATGTACAGAGAAGCCTGGCAGGCTGCAGTCCATGGGGTTAGAGTTGGGTGTGACTGAGCAACTGAGCATGCAGGAACAAAAGCAAGGAAGATACTCTTCAGTAGGTGAATGAATAGACAAACTGCGATACAAACATAGAATGGAATATTATTCAATAATAAAAAGAAATGAACTCTAAATCTATAAAAAGACATGTGAGAAACCAAAATGTATATTTCTAAATGAAAAAAGCCAGTCTGAAAAAGCTTTATGCTGGATAATTTCAATTACATTATGAACTTCAATTTGCATGATGGGAAACACACTATGGAGACCAAAAAATCAGTGGTTGCTAGTGGTTTAGGGCAAAACTAGCTAATCATGAGGCTTTAGGGAGCAGTTGAACTATTCTGTGTAATATTCTAATTGTATATATTTTTCACATTAAACATTTGTCAAAACCATATATTTTTACACTACAATGAATGAACTTTAATCTGTGCAAATTAAAAAGTTATTTAAAGATGACTAGGGGATCCCAGGGAGGAATGTGCACAGTGACAGGAAATTCTAACTGTTTTGTTGTTGTTCAGTCACTAAGACCTGTACAACTCTTTACCACCCCATGGATTGCAGCAAGCCAGGCTTCCCCCTCTTCCATGTCCTTCACTATCTCCTAGAATTTCCTCAAACTCATGTTCATTGAGTTGCTGATGTTATCCAACCATCTCACCCTCTGTTGCCTCTTTCTCCTCTTGCGTTCAATCTCTCTCAGCATCAGGGTCTTTTCCAATGACTTGGCTCTTCACATCAGGTGGCCAAAGAATTGGAGCTTCAGCTTCGGAATCAGTCCTTGCAATAAATATTTAGGGTTGATTTCCTTTAGGATTGACTAGTTTGATCTCCTTGCAGTCCAGGGGAGTCTCAAGAGTCTTCTCCAGCACCACAATTTGAAAGCATCAATTCTTTGGCACTCAGCCTTCTTTATGGTCCAACTGTCACATCCCTACTTGACTACTGGAGAAATCATAGTTTTGACCATATGGACCTTTGTCAGCAAAGTAACATCTCTGCTTCTTAATATGCTGCTAAGTTTGTCATAGCTTTTCTACAAGGAGCAAGTGTCTTTTAATTTCATGGCTGCAGTCATCCACTGTGCATCATGGTACAGTCATCACTGCACCATCCACAGTGATTTTGGAGCCCAAGGAAATAAATTCTGTCACTGCTTCCACTTTTCCCCCTTCTATTTGTCATGAATGATGGGACCAGGTGCCACAGTCTTAGTTTCTTGAATGTTGAGTTTTAAGCCAGCCTTTTCACTCTCCTCTTTCACCCACATTAAGATGTTCTTTAGTTTTCCCTCACTTTCTGCCATTAGAGTGGTATCATCTGTGTTTCTGAGGTTGTTTCTATTTCTCCCAGCAATCTTTATTCCAGCCTGTGATTTATCCAGTCCAGCATTTCATATGATGTACTCTGCATATAAATTAAATAAACAGGATGACAGTATACAGGCTAGACATGATCCTTTCCCAATTTTGAACCAGTTCAGTGTTCCAAATGTGGTTCTGTTGTTTCTTGAATTGTGTACAGGTTTCTTAAGAGGCAAGTAAGCTGGTCTGTTAGTCTCATTTCTTTAAGAATTTTCCACAGTTTGCTGTGATCCACACAATCAATGGTTTTAGCATAGTCGATGAAGCAGAAGTATATGTTTTTCTGGAACTCCCTTGTTTTCTCTGTGATCCAACAAATGTTGACAACTTGATCTCTGGTTCCTCTGCTTTTTCTAAACTCAGATTTCCATCTGTAAGTTCTTGCTTCACATACTGCTGAAGCCTATCTTGAAGGATTTTGAGCATAACCACACTAGCATGTAAAATGAGTGTAACTGTATGGTAGTTTGAACATTCTTTGGCATTGCCCTTCTGTATTACAAATATATATATAACTTCAGGGGAGAGAATTGGAGGAAAAAATGCTAATCTAAATAACCTTACTCTATGGGACTGAAATGAAAAGGAATCAAATACAATCACTATATTTTAGTTGACAAAGTTTCTTCCCACTGGGGTATAAGTTATCAATTCTGATATTGCTATATAGGTACACTGAATGTGAACGATTAACAAAATGCCTGGCCAATGCTGAGAGTTAGGTTCCTCACTCTTGGAGCAGGAATTTACAGATAAGCAAGAGGAGGAGGCTCAGATGACCCATATGGTAATGGACTATAGTTGAAACATCAGTACAAATTCATGCTTAGCTTAATATAAACACAGATGATTATATAAAGAAATAGTCATAAGTGAGAATATTTACATACCCACATATATTTCCTTGTTCTATGAGGCTACCTAGAGGCAGTGATGCTCCAATAGCAAAGAACACACCTAGCAACCCAATCTTGCTTTCTAATATCATTTCCCAATAAATGGAAACAGAGCCCCTTAGAGGAATGAGTGATTCTAAACTGGGGCAGGAAACATACAAGATGAACTCAGAGCATCTTGTAGTGCCAGAAAGTAAAGAAGAGCTAAAAAAAAAAAAAAAAAAATTTTAATAAAATTTACACTGATGGGAGCTTTTCAGAGGGACACAGAAGTCAACTGAAAGAGCTTCCCCAATGATTAAGGTTGGTACAATTTGAGTGACAAAATAATTTTGGGCTACAACCCAAAGTACAAAATAAATATACAGAATCTATACTTATATAAATATAAATAAATCATAAAAAAATTACTAGGCAAATAAAAAAGCAGGAAAAAGAGATACATTTCCTTTGGGAAAAAAATTCAAGTAATTGATTTTATATAATCTATCCTTAAAAGTGAGAATCATAGAATGGAAACTTCACCTGGTGACTTCTTCCAAACAAGTATAAAATGGAAAGGGGAAAAGCATTAATTTCATGTGATAAAACATGACAAACATTATCTCAAGCAGTTTATCAAGTCATTATTAAAAGTAATAAATCATGTCACCAGTATTTACCCCTTGACATGACATGATGAAAACAGAACTTTTGGGTCTTCCTCCCCAAACCCATATGTTTATTCATGAGAAAAACATCAGACAAATCTCAATAGAAGGTATCTTACAAAATGCTTGACAAGTAACTACCAGACTTATCAAGGTAATCAAAAACAAGGGAAGTCAGAAAAATTCACAAGAAGAGCTTAGAGACATAACAAGTAAATATTAGGTGGTATCCTGGATGGGATCCTTGAATAAAAAGAGAATATATGTAAAAATTAAGGAAATCAGTATAAACTATGGACTTTAGTTAATAATAATGTATCAATGTTGGTTTACTCTTTGTAACAAGGGTACCATGCCAAGGTTGCATGGGTGTGCTAAGTTGATTGAGTTGTGTTCAACTCTTTGCGACCCTATGGACTCTAGCCCTCCAAGCTCCTCTGTCCATAGAAACCAGGCAAGAATACTAGAGTGGGTTGCTGTGGCCTCCTCCAGGGCATCTTCCTGACCCAAGGATTGAACCTGTGTCTCCTGCACCTCCTGCATCACAGGAGGATTTTTTACCATTGAGCCACCAGGGAAGCCCATACCAAGGTTACATATTAATTATAACAGAAAATGAGTGAGAGAGTATTTGGAGACTCACTGTACTAAATCCATTATTTTATAAATTAAAACTATCCCAAAATATAAAATGTTTAAAAAAAAAACACAATGTTTTATGTCAGAGAAGCAGTTCCTTTATATCCACCTAATTCACTTGTTTACATTGTACCAAAACCAGAAAGACCTTGGAGGAAAGCAGGGGACTACTTCACTCAGACAAGAAGCAGCAGGATCATAGCCACTGTCCCAAATGTGGAATCTTCGCTGGAGCAGATTAACATATCCTGTAGCCACTGCTCTGGAAAACACATTCCTTTTTTATCCATTTAAGAAAACAAATGATTAGTAATAGTTTGCATGCAATTAAAATAAAATGCATTGTCCATTTAGTTTTGGAGCAAGGCTGTATTAACCTCCCATCCCAAGGTATAGTACAGTCTAAAGAGATCTTATTATCTGAATATTACTGTATTAGTTTCCTGTGGCTGTCACAAATTACAAATTATTATCACAAAGTTGTTGTCTTAAAACCACAGAAATCTAATCTCTCTAAATTCTGGAGGCCATATGTCTGAAATCAAGAGGTAGGAAGGACCATGCTGGCTTCACAAGCTCCAGAGGATGATCTGTTCCTTAACTCTTCCAGCATCCAGAGGATGTTGGCATGCCTTGGTTTATGGTCGTATCTCCCTGTTTTATATTCACATCAACTTCTATGCTGGTAATACATCTTTATCCCCACTTATAAAGATACATGTGATTGTATTTAGGATATTTTATATCTATATGTACATATTTTATATCTGCAAGAGATTATTAAATTCATCAGAATAAATCATTTTGAAGAGAACAAACAGGTATGAGGGGCAAAGGAGAGTGAGACGGACAGACAGACAGACAGACAGACACACACACACAGAAAGAACAGACATTTGCAAAAAGGAAGGAAATCAAATAATGAATATCATATATTTTCTTTCTTTAGGAATTAGGGCAAGAAAGAAAGAAAGGAAAGTTAGTTTCCACCTTCTATAAAACAAAAAGCTTAGACCAGTTTTCTATTAAAAGATCTAGATGGAAGAACTAATAGAAAAACTAATATGATCATTCAAAAGTCAAAATTCAAAACTCCAGAAACTAAGGAGTTGTGCAATATGAATGTGCTTCTGTAAAAATATGATCTACAGAAAACTACACTATTTGTACTCTTCCAAGACTGTTTTAGCTGAATATTCCATGATTTATTAAAAAAAAAAAGAAACAGCATCTCAATCTGAGGCAAGAAAAATGATAATTTTTACCATTTTATAGTTAAATCCCAGTATTTTGAATAAATCTGAAGTAAAGATTAACAATATTTAATTATCAATTTTCAAATTTCTTGAGAAACTTAAATCCTTCTTTCTTCTATCTGTGTCTGAATAATTTAATTTTCAGTCATTATGAAGTCCCTATATATACATCCATTTTATTAGCAGCTCACTATATTTTAATCTTTAGAATAGACTACAAACATTTACAGATTCAAATTCCCATAAATGTTTAAACCTGATTTATTTCTTCTTGTGTAAAATTATATATTTTCTCCTATCTTCTCTCTTTCTAATAAGATTGCTTGGGTAATGAAACTTTTCATGCTTCAATGTTTCCATTTTGCATTTATTTAGTAAAATCATTTTGAAAGTACCAGGATGTGGTTAGGCTAATTAATGCATCCTGAAGTTATTATTATTATTTTTTAAATCTTCCTACCAGGATGGAGGAGCTTCCCAGATGGCGCTAGTGGCAAAGATCTCGCCTGCCAATGCAGAAGACATAAGAGATGTGAGTTCAAACCCTGGGTCAGGAAGATCCCCTGGGGGAGGTCATGACAACCCACTCCAGTACTCCTGCCTGGAGAATCCCATGGACAAGGAAGCCTGGCAGGCTACAGTCCATAGGGTCACAGAGTCAGACACTAATGAAGCGACTGAGGGCATTGAACACCAGGATCAAAAGAGGGCCCTTCTCCAAACATATCCCAAATCTCTTTCTTGCTTTTCACCATAACATTTATAAATACATATTTTATTTATTTAATATTGTGTTACATATCTCTTTCACTAGAAAGCAAGCCCTATGAAAACAGAACAGCTTTGTTCCGTATAGCAGTACGTAGAACAGAGCCCAGCTTGTGTTAATCATTTCATAAATACATATTGAGTGAATGAATAAGAATATTTTTGCCATATATTTGAAAGCAGTTCCATTCTAAATTCATGTTTATTGCTTTACGGAGAATCCCGTACCATTATTATGGAAATTTATCTAAATTCAATTAATGTTAAATAATAGGTTTTAACAAAAAAGACTGTAAATACTAATTTTATTCATAAATTTCTTGTATGTATAAAACATTAAATTTGAGAGAATTAATTTCCTAACACAAATTTAATTTACATGAATTTTAAGGAAATAAGGATACTTCGATTGTAGCATACAAAAGTTATTTGAATAAGTAAAACCACATTCTCTAAGTATCTTAAATTAGCTTTCATTCATGGCTTACCACAATCAAAATCATAATATTCATTAGATTAAAGGATTCCTCCTTTGCTCTGAGGCTTTTTTTTTTTTTTTTGCCATGAAGAAAATAATAAGATTATTATTATTAGTTATTTGTTTTCATAATTTATATACTTAAAAAACTTTAATATATTCATGCAAATATATTTAATTGCCCTGGGCAGCAGATTACACTTCAATTAACTTCTCTTATTCTAGACTTTTTAGTTAACAGATAGACTAAATGAATGGGCATGTAGAAGTCACTGATTACACTCAGTTAATTTATTATATAATATAAATGAGCCTTAGGTTGCATTTTAACCCGGTTCCCTAAGAACCTGACCGAAGTACCAAACTACACCGTAGAGCTGCTCTCAATGTCCCAGATCCCAAATGCACCAACTCCCAAACTGAACTCACTACTTGTGTCTCCTCGCACCACTTCAACTCTGCCCTCTCGGATGTTTCCTGTGCTGCCAACCACATAACAACTCAGACTAGACGCTTAGAATCACAGCCAAGTCTTTCCTTCATCACCTTTGAGGCCAAGTAATACTGGTTTTTATCTATGAATATTGTTTTAAACTATTCCTACTCTACCTCATCTGCCACTGAACCAGACCTCAGTTTTTGCCAGGACAATTGCAGTAACCACCTAACTCATTTTCCTGCTTTAATTTTCTCACCATTTCTAATTTATCCTTTACACTGCCTAAAGATGGGTTTTTCCAAAACACATGTCTCAGCAGGCCATTCCCCTGCCTAAAAATCTTATTTTTTTTTTCCATTTATTTTTATTTGTTGGAGGCTAATTACTTTACAGTATTGTAGTGGTTTTTGCCATACATTGACATGAATCAGCCATGGATTTACATGTGTTCCCCATCTGGATCCCCCCTCCCGCCTCCCTCTCCATCCCATCCCTCTGGGTCTTCCCAGTGCACCAGCCCTGAGCACCCATCTCATGCATCCAACCTGGGCTGGTGATCTGTTTCACCCTTGAAAGTATACTTGTTTCAATGCTGTTCTCTCTAAACTAAAAATCTTAAAATAGTTCCTGATTGCCTACTAGCAATTCAAAATACATGGTATGCCAAATAAATCCATCACAATTTTAGTCTAGATAATCTTTTTACATGACTATTGTCTGCTTCTGTATGCTAACATCTTCACACAGAATTCTCTGTTAGGCATATTTCCTTTGCACTGAATATCTTTATTTTCTTATCATGCTTAGGATCCTTTTCAATCAGCATAAATATAATTTCTTAAATACCTCCTCCAATTCGCCCAGAATTATTTCAATCACTTTGCTCCCGTGATAATCTTATATGTATTCCTATTTTATATTTTATTAAACTACATTGTAACTGAGTCAATGCATCTGTTCTGCTAGGCCAAAAATGGCAGTTTATCTTTGTTTTCCCTGTATCTAGTACAGTGCATGGTACACAGATACTGTGTAGTGAATATTTCATTTTGGTTATTATACTTTTCAATCTAGAAATTTTGTTGATATTTTACAATATTTTCTTTTTATAGTTCTCTATTTGCTGAGACATTGCCATTGAACCTTCCTTTACTTCTTTAGACATGATTTTCTTTACTGCTTTGCAACTATTTAGACTATGGTCTTTGAAATCTTTATTAAATCTGATATCTGGTCCCTTTCAAAGACAATTTGTATTTTCTACCTTTTTTTCTTGGGTTTGGATCCTCCTTTCTGCTATATTTCTTGTCTCATAAATGTTTTTGTAGAAAACTGGACAATTTATACAATATGTTATAGATTCTTGTATCAGCCCCCCCCACCCCACCACCTAAGGGCTTGTCAGTGTTTCCTTATTTCTTTATGTAATGCCTACCTCAATTATTTCAGTAAGTTCTATTTCTGTTTGTAGCCTGACCCCATTCTCCAGAGGGTACAGCCTTGGACATGCACACAATCATGTGAAATTTATTTTATTTTCTTAAATAGTCTCCCTATTTTCTGTATTCTCTTAAGAAAATTTGAGGAATTTTAGTACTAATTTTAACAAGTTATGATTTCTTTTCTGGAGAAAGCAGTCACAAAGCTCCTTATGGTATCTTCTCAGGAGCATATTTTCTATATTTTATAAATTTATAACAAAATCCCTGAGTATTTTAATGACAAAATGCACTTTTGTTTTAATTTTCTAGAAAATTGAGTTGTAGCAAACTTACAGAGCCAATAAGAATTAACATATAAAAGTATTTTAACTGTTGAGATAATAGAGTACATCCTACTGAATATTAAATATTTAATTTGCTACATGATTTTCAGATTTGAGTATTTGCTCTGTTTTGGAATTATTAATTAAGTAGGTAGATTTTCCTTCAAAATACTGAAATGACAGTGTGGACATTAGGTAATTAAAGATGAGAGATACATCTTATATGTATTTAATACTGTCTTGGTGTTATAGAAATATACAACAGCTATGTATTATCAATGAATGAAAATGATAAGTGAAACAATATCTAACATTATTTTTGGATTTAATAGTCCACAGCTTTGGCAAGGATCCAGTATATAGTCTTTGAAATAAAGAGAGTAATAGAACAGGTTCAGATGCAATAGGATAGAACAGTTTATAGAAAGACATATTTGAGAATTAAATTCTGTGAGCAAGTATAAAATCTAGTTTGGTCAAGTATAATAAAGAAATAAGACCAGTATCTAGAACCAGTAGATGGTTGGAAATAAATTATCACATTATTGTGTCTAGTGTAGAACCCCAAATTCACAAATAACCAGTATGGCTAAGATAAATAAAACCACATGGTTATTAGCAAGGCATTGAAAAGCTGAGGCCTTGTGTTAGTTACATAACTGCCTTTATTTAAGAACAGCTGCCCTGAAAGATCAATGCCTCCATTCCCATCAATCATCTCTCAACCTATATCCTAAGTGTACTATGCCTCAGTCAACAGACAAGACCCTCATCTTGTACATATTTTTGTACAGCCCATGAAGACTAGCTTAGTTTTATTTATATAATAGTGTTTCCCAAAGTATATTCCATGGGATGCTAGTCATATCATTTAGTAGTTGCAAAAGGCTTATTTTTTAAAAAAATAAGTTTGATAAACATCATGTTATAGCTTATCTTGAAGAAATTTAAAATCTGTGTACTCTGATACAAGTTCCACAATACAAGGAGACTATTTTGTGTTTTAATAAATATCTTACATACTCTGTTGATTATAATGCTATTTTTATATAGCAAATATTAAAATCCCTAGGATATCTCCTATGCATATTTTGGAAAACTCTGTTGAATATACTGAATACTCAATATATGTTTGGACATTACTTTAATGACTAAAAGTTATTCTTGAATGTCTGCATTGTATGACTCACTGTACAGGGTACTGAGTTTATAATGAATGGCAAATTAACTTGAATAATATTCTATTATTGTATAAATATGATAATAACTTCATATATCCTTATATAGAGTGAAATTTAAATATTTTCTATTGACTTTTCTTAACAAAGAACAAGACTTTCAAAATGCTTTTATGTAAAGCATATATGTTTATGTAAAGCATAAAGCTGTCAATATAAAATTACTATTAGAATATGAACATGTTTTACTATCCATACACTTTTTATGTACTTATTTTATTAATTACAGTTAGCACAAGAAAAATATTTGCATTAAAGTAGAAATATTTCTGATTCAGAGATCAAAGTGCCTTTTGTAGCTAAGACAGAGAAGCAAAACATCATTTAGTGGAATTCCTGATATTAATTCTGAGTCTGAAAAGAAAATTTAGAAAACCCAATGTCACACATTAGTACAGCCAAATATTAAAAGATACAGCTTTCATCTCCAATGCATTTCATTGATACTAAAATGTTTCTCTAAATTTTGCTTGTATGAATAAAAAAAAAGCATAAACAGAAAAAGTATTTATTGCAAATCACACCACAAAAGGACATTGAAGTTAAATATATTTTAGTTTAGGTACATTGCATATAATTTCATAGTATTTTTTCATAATACAAACTCTTAATACCAGTGAGGGAGGTGATATACAATCCTATAAAGCCTTCCTAAAATCCAAACTGCCTGTCTACTAGAGAGTCAGGTGATTTGATATCTTAGAGAGAAAATTGAATGTTGTCCCCTATAACTTTTATTTGTCAAGGATAACAATGTTTAGAATTGAGTGATCAATTCTAGCTTCATCAATCAATATACTTATGGAACTTAGAATTAAAACTATCCTCTTAATCCACTTTCCCCCTAAAAAGTCTCATGAACCAGATAATAAATAGATCTCAGCCATCACATTCTCTTATTCAATAATGTCCACCAATGTTTACCTGTGTTCCCCTTGCCTTTCAACATTTAGCTTTTAATCTTTGGTTGATATTTTCAGTCTGTACAAAGTTGTTGTTGCTGAATCTGTTAGTGTTGTACCCGAAGGGGGACCACAGTGATACATTTGGTGCCAAGATACTTGACCAGTTCATGAATATCTCCAAACAATAGGAATTCATATGCATAAGCTAGAATGAAACTTTCTGAGACAAACATTTTGGAATTACAATATGAAAATTGATGTGTCAAGATATTCATCTGAGACTATCCCTGGTTGCACTGGTAATAGGAACAGTCTAAAATTGGGAGACAACTGGGGAATACCGCAATGAAGTAGGCTCCTACAATCTGTCATATAGGAGCCTTCTGGGGCATTCCTTATGACTCAAATGGTAAAGAATCTGCCTGCAATGCAGGAGACCTTGTCTCTCTCTGGCTGGGAAGATCCCCAGGAGAAGGGAATGGCTACCCACTTCAGCATTCTTGCCTAGAGAATCCCATGGACAGAGAAGCCTGGTGAGCTACAGTTCATGGGGTTGCAAAGAGTCAGACATGGTGGAGCAACTCTGACCTTCACTTTTCATAGGAGCCTTCTGGGTGCATTTTAAGTTATGTCCTATGATATCTCAAGCATGGTGATGTAAAAAGTAAGCAGGAGAAATAATGTCAACAAGATGGATGAATAAGATATTTATTGATATCCCTCCTCAACAGCACTTTGGTACTCATCCAAGGATAAAAGCATCTTTGTGAAAGTTGAAACAGCCAGTTCAGTTCAGTAGCTCAGTCGTGTCTGACTCTTTGCAACTCCGTGGACTGCAACACGTGAGGCCTCCCTGTCCATCACCAACTTCTAGAGTCTACTCAAACTCATGTCCATTGAGTCGGTGATGTCATCCAACCATCTCATCCTGTGTCGTTCCCTTCTCCAGTCTTCAATCTTTTCCAGCATCAGGGGCTTTACCAATGAGTCAGTTTTTTGCATCAGTGGCCAAAGAATTGGAGCTTCAGCTTTAGCATCAGTTGTTCCAATGAATACTCAGGACTGATTTCCTTTAGGATGGACTGGTTGGATCTCCTTGCAGTCCAAGGGACTTTCAAGAGTCTTTTCCAACACCACAGTTCAAAAGCATCAATTCTTCAGCACTCAACTTCCTTTATAGTCCACTCTCACATCCATACATGACTATTGGAAAAGCCATAGCTTTGACTAGACAGGACTTTGTTGGTAAAGTAATGTCTCTGCTTTTTAATATGCTGTCTATAGCATGGTCATAGTTTTTCTTTCAAGGAGCAAGTG
The DNA here is from genome assembly GCF_033118175.1 of Dama dama. Classification (NCBI taxonomy): domain Eukaryota; kingdom Metazoa; phylum Chordata; class Mammalia; order Artiodactyla; family Cervidae; genus Dama; species Dama dama. The sequence continues at coordinate 41,320,918 of NC_083700.1, forward strand.
TCTTTTAGTTTCATGGTTGCAGTCACCATCTGCAGTGATTTTGGAGCCCAAAAAGATAAGGTCTGTCACTGTTTCCATTGTTTCCCCATCTATTTGCCATGAATTCATGGAACCAGATGCCATGATCTTAGGTTTCTGAATGTTGATTTTTTAACCAACTTTTTCACTCTCCTCTTTCACTTTCATCAAGAGGCTCTTTAGTTCTTCTTCACTTTCTGCCATAAGGGTGGTGTCATCTGCATATCTGAGGTTGTTGATATTTCTCCCAGCAATATTCCAGCTTGTACTTCATCAAGCAAGGCATTTTGCACGATGTACTCCGCATATAAGTTAACTAAGCAAGGTGACAAAAAACAGCCTTGACATATGCCTTTCCCAATTTGGAACCAGTCTGTTGTTCCATGTCCAGTTCTGTTACTTCCTGATCTGCATACAGATTTTGCAGGAGGCAGGTCAGCTGGTCTGGTATTCCATCTCTTGAAGAATTTTCCACAGTTTTCTGTGATCCACATAGTCAAAGGCTTTGGCATAGTCAATAAAGCAGAAGTAGATTTTTTCTGGAGCTCTCTTGCTTTTTTGCTCATCCAATGGATATTGGCAATTTGATCTCTGGTTCCTCTGCATTTTCTAAATCCAGATTGAACATCTGGAAGGAAGTTCACGGTTCACGTAATGTTGAAGTCTGGCTCGGAGAATTTTGAGCATTAATTTGCTAGCCTGTTAGATGAGTACAATTTTGTGGTAGTTTGAGCATTCCTTGGCATTGCCTTTCTTTGGGATTGAAATGAAAACTGACCTTTTCCAGTCCTGTGGCCACTGCTGAGTTTTCCAAATCTGCTGGCATATTGAGTGCAGCACTTTCACAGCATCATCTTTTAGGATTTGAAATAGTTCAACTGGAATTGAGTTGTAGTAAAAAAGCAGAGACATTACTTTGCCAACAAAGGTCCGTCTGGTCAAGGCTATGGTTTTTCCAGTGGTCACGTATGGATGTGAGAGTTGGACTGTGAAGAAAGCTGAGCACCAAGAAATTGATGCTTTTGAACTGTGGTGTTGGAGAAGACTCTTGAGAGTCCCTTGGACTGCAAGGAGAGCCAACCAGTCCATCCTAAAGGAGATAAGTCCTGGGTGTTCATTGGAAGGACTGATGCTGAAGCTGAAACTCCAATACTTTGGCCACCTCATGCGAAGAGTTGACTCGTTGGAAAAGACCCTGATGCTGGGAGGGATTGGGGGCAGGAGATAGAAGGGGATGACAGAGGATGAGATGGCTGGATGGCATCACCGGCTCGATGGGCATGAGTTTGAGTAAACTCCGGGAGTTTGTGATGGACAGGGAGGCCTGGCTTGCTTGATTCACGGGGTCGCAAAGAGTCGGACACGACTGAGTGACTGAACTGAACTGAACTGAACTGAATCCTTCCTAAGTTGAGTTCCAGGATGTCTGGCTCTAGGTGGGTGATCAAACCATCATGCTTATCTGGGTTATGAAGATCTTTTTTGTATAGTTCTTCTCTGTATTCTTGCCACCTCTTATTAAGAGCCAGTTAGGAGATTGTAAAATCCTGCTGAAGACCAAGAGTGAGCAGAAACATTTTGAGAAAATGGATCTACACCCAGAAAGCAGACTCACCAACATGGACCTGATTATAAATCACATATACTCATAAAGACTCAGCTACAGCAATGATTGGCTTTGGTTCTTTCAATAGCACCAATTACAATTACAATTTCCATTACACCAAGGGACCTAGGAACTGCTACCTACCTGGGCATTCAGTAATATGTATATAGACCTCTGTCCTGACTATGGACTCTAAAGAGACACATGACTGGCTCCAGCCTTTCTCATCAATAGTTCAGGAACTCCAGGAGAACACTGAACTAGACGCGAGAGCTTTTTTTGATGTCCAGAAGTCCAACGGAGAAGTTTCAACACACTACTGGAGCAAAATATGCAATTGGACACATTCATGAGGGTAAGAGGATCAGTCTGACTTTATCCAATCCACCCCTCCCTTAAGGCGGAACAGCTCAATACCAAGAAGCCCTTCTCAGACTGATCTGTCTTGCTGGCAGAAAGTGAGAATGTATGAGTGAAAACCCAGCTTCCCACTCTCCCTATTCAGAGTCCTGAACAGTGAGCTGTACAACTAAGGGATAGCCAGCAGCTGGGCTTGAAATGGAATGCGAGAAGGGGACACAGATCCCACAAACTACATCAGGCACTCCACTGGGAGGCCCACCCAAAAACCACTGCAAATACTCTTGGTTGAGCCATGGGCAACCCAGCACTCTGTGATTTTTCATGCAAACACACTTCTACCCCACGACCAACTGTTTGAGCATGGTCTTATCAGCAACAGAAGTGAGCTTTTAGAGACAGGTAGTGAGCATTCACAGAAAGCCAGCCAAAATCTGCAGCTCTGGTAAAGACTGCCTTTGGAAAAGTAAAAGGGGGATTTTCAGCATGTGGCTCATCCTGGAAAATCGAGAAAAGTTATACATGCTTAGAAATTCAGCCACAAGAGGGAGCAAGAAGGGTGGAGAAGGCATATTCAGAGAACTGAGGAAAACTCAGAAATCTAGCAAGACTGACAGAAGGCAGTTCCTTCTAAGAGTCAGTCAGTAAAGACTAGAAAAGATGATTGCTACTTAGAAAACAAAGACACTAGTGCAAAACTTCAATAAACATGAATAATTAAAACATGACACACCAGAGGGATGCAATAATTTTGCAATTACAGATCCCAAATACACAGGGATCTGTGATTTATCTGATAAAAAATATCAAGATAGCTATTTTAAGGAAACTCAATGAGCTAGAAGAAAACACAGAAATACAATTAAGCAAATAAAGTAAAGCAGTGCATAAAGAAAATGAGAAGCTTAAAATCTTTAAGCCTCTTTTTAGAAATCTTAGAAAGAATCTAACAGAAATTCTGAAGCTGAAGAATACAATGACTATAATGAAAAGTACAATAGAAAGCATCAACAACAGAATGGATCAAACAAGAAAAAAGTATAAGTGAATTAGTAGGTTGGCCTTTGAGATTATTCAGTTTTAAGAGAACAGACTGAAAAAATGAAAAAGAGTGAGGAAAGCCTACACATCCTAGGGGATACTACTAAAAGAAATAATCTGAGGATTATTGGAGTCCCAGAAGGAGAAGGAGCAGAAGGGAAGGGGGCAGAAAAATTCTTTAAAGAAATAATGGCTGAGAACATCTTCAAACTGGGAAAAATTCTGAACATCCATGTTCATGAAGCTCATAGTTCCCCAGTTTCAACATAAAGAGATCTTCTCTAAAACTCATCATAGTAAAACTATTAAAATAAAGGAAAAAGAAATTTTAAAAGCAGCAAGAGAAAAGAAGCTTGTAAATTACAAGGGAAACCCAATAAGGTTCTCAATGAATTTCTCAGTAGGAATCATATATGATTCCAATGAGTGGGATAGTATATTCAAAATTCAGAAAGAAAAAAATGACATTGAAGTATACTCTATCCTGCAAAGTTATCCTTAAAAAATAAAGGAAAGATAAATACTTTCTCAGGCAAATAAAAGCTGAATAAATTCATCACTTCTAGAATAGTCTTGCAAGAAATTCTGAAAGGAGTTCTTAAGCTGAAATGCAAGAATGGTAATTAGTAATATGAAAATATACACTATACAGGTAACGGTAAGTGTATAGTCAAATTCAGAATATTCTAATATTTTAATATGTTAACCACTTAACTCTAAAATAAATGTTAAAGGACTAAAGTATTAAAAATAATTATAGTTAGAATAATTTGTTAATAAACACACAACATAATAAGAGGTAAACTGTGATATCAGAAACATAAGAGGAAGAAAGGGTAGAATTTTTGTACATGATCAGTTATCAGAATAAAACAGTTCTATGTTTTATGTAAATATTATGTTAACCACAAGGGAAAAAAATTCTGCAATAGACCCACAAAAGATTAAGTTAAGGGAATCAAGGCCAACAATATGTAAGGTCATTAATTCACAAAGAAAGACAAGAGAAGAAGAAAGAAACCCAAGGATTTATATCTATACAGAAAACAATGACAGCATTAGTAGTCTATATCCATCAATAATTACTCTAAATGTAAATGGATTAAATTTTTTAATCAAAAGGCATAGAGTGACTAAATGGATTAAAAACAACAAAACCTTATTATCAGCTGCCTTATACAAGAAATTCATTTCAGCTTCAAGGACACATATAGGTTCAAAGTGAAATGATGGAAAAACTTATCCCATGCAAATAGAAACCAAAAGAAAGCTGAAGTAGCTACATTTATTTCAAACAAAATAGACTTCAACTCAAAACAGTACAAGTGATAGAGAAAGACATCACATAATTATAAAGGGGTCAATTCAAGAAAAGGTTTTGTGATTATAAGTACATATGTATCACATCAGAGCATATGAATATATTTAACAAATACCTATCTAAAGGGAGAAATAGAAAACAAGAAAATTAAATAATTTATTTAATTTTAAATAAAAGAAAAATATTGATTTCCACTTTCAGTATTCCACTTTCAAAAATGGACAAATCATCCAGACAGATAATCAATATGAAAATGTTGAACGTGAACTATACATTAGATCAAATGAACCTAACAGACTATTGGAAACATTCCAGTCAATATCAAGAGAATACATTCTTCTCAAGGATGCATGGAACGTTCTCTAGAACAGATCATATGCTAAGTCAAAAACAAGTCTTTGCAAATTTAAGAACACTGAAATCATACCAAGTACTTTCTCCAACAATAATGGTATAAAACTAAAATCAGTAATAGAAGGAAAACGGGGAAATTCATAAATGCATGTGGACACTAAATAACACACTTCTAAACAACCAATGGGCCAAATAAGAAGTCAAAAGAGAATTCAAAAATCTTACTTTAAAAAACAAAAACGAAAAACAACATACCAAAACATGTGGGATGCACAAAATCAGTACTGAGAGGAAATATTATAGCAATACATGCCTACATTAAGGGAACAAAATCTTAAATAAACAACCTAACTTTACTCTGCAGGGAACTAAAGAAAGAAGAACGAGGTGAGTAGAACAAAGGAAATTAAAAAAAAAAAAAAATCAGAACAAAAATAAAATAAAGGCCAGAAAAACAATAGAAAAGATCAACATAACAAACAGCTCATTTTAAAAAAAAATCCATATATATGCGTTAGTATACTGTATTGGTCTTTATCTTTCTTGCTTACTCCACTCTGTGTAATGGGCTCCAGTTTCATCCATCTCATTAGGACTGATTCAAATGAATTCTTTTTAACGGCTGAGTAATATTCCATGGTGTATATGTACCACAGCTTCCTTATCCATTCGTCTGCTGATGGGCATCTAGGTTGCTTCCATGTCCTGGCTATTATAAACAGTGCTGTGATGAACATTGGGGTGCACGTGTCTCTTTCAGATCTGGTTTCCTCAGTGTGTATGCCCAGAAGTGGGATTGCTGGGTCATATAGCAGTTGTATTTCCAGTTTTTTAAGAAATCCGCACACTGTTCTCCATAGCGGCTGTACTAGTTAGCATTCCCACCAACAGTGTAAGAGGGTTCCCTTTTCTCCACACCCTCTCCAACATTTATTGCTTGTAGACTTTTGGATAGCAGCCATCCTGACTGGCGTGTAATGGTGCTTCATTGTGGTTTTGATTTGCATTTCTCTGATAATGAGTGATGTTGAGCATCTTTTCATGTGTTTGTTAGCCATCTGTATGTCTTCTTTGGAGAAATGTCTGTTTAGTTCTTTGGCCCATTTTTTGATTGGGTCATTTATTTTTCTGGAATTGAGCTGCAGGAGTTGCTTGTATATTTTTGAGATTAATCCTTTGTCTGTTTCTTCATTTGCTATTATTTTCTCCCAATCTGAGGGCTGTCTTTTCATCTTGCTTATAGTTTCCTTTGTTGTGCAAAAGCTTTTAAGTTTCATTAGGTCCCATTTGTTTATTTTTGCTTTTATTTCCAATATTCTGGGAGGTGGGTCATAGAGGATCCTGCTGTGATTTATGTCGGAGAGTGTTTTGCCTATGTTCTCCTCTAGGAGTTTTATAGTTTCTGGTCTTACATTTAGATCTTTAATCCATTTTAGAAGGCGAGGGTGGGATATTTCGAGAGAACAGCATCGAAACATGTATATTATCTAGAATGAAATAGATCACCAGCCCAAGCTGGATGCATGAGACAAGTGCTCGGGCCTGGTGCACTGGGAAGACCCAGAGGAATCGGGTGGAGAGGGAGGTGGGAGGGGGGATCGGGATGGGGAATACATGTAAATCCATGGCTGATTTATGTCAATGTATGATAAAAACCACTACAATATTGTAAAGTAATTAGCCTCCAACTAATAAAAATAAATGAAAAAAAAAATAAATAAAACTCAACATTTAGAAAACTAACTAAATAAATAAATAAAAATCACTTGATTTCCAAAAAAGTAAAATAAATTAAAAAAAATATAAAATTAGCTAGATTAAGAAGAAAAGAAAGAAATCTCAAATAAACTCAGAAGTCAAAGAGGAGACTTTACAATGCATATAACAGAAATAAAAATAATCATAAGAGACTACTGTAAAAAAAAAAATCAAATGAAAACAAATTGGACAACCAGAAGAAAAGGATAAATTCCTATAAACACCATTTCAGTCACTCAGTCATGTCTGACTCTTTGCAACCCCATGGACTGCAGCACACCAGGCTTTGCTGTCCTTCTACCCCTGGAACTTGCTCAGACTCATGTCCATCCAGTCAGTGATGCCATCCAATCTTTCATCTCATCCTCTGTCATCCCCTCCTCCTCCTGCCTTCAATCTTGCCCAGCAACAGGGTCTTTCCAAATGAGTCAGATCTTCACATAAGATAGCCAACGTATTGGAGTTTAACTTTCAGAACCAGTGCTTCCAATAAATACCCAGAACTGATTTCCTTTAGGATGGACTGGTTGGATCTCCTTGCAGTACAAGGACTCTCAAGAGTCTTCTCCAACACCATAGTTCAAAGGCATCAATTCTTCAGTGCTCAGCTTTCTTTGTAGTCCAACTCACATCCATACATAACTATTGGAAAAACCAGAGCTTTGACTAGATGGACCTTTTTGGTAAAGTAATGTCTCTGCTTTTTAGGTTGGTCAGAACTTTTCTTCCAAGGAGCAAGTATCTTTTAATTTCATGGTTGTAGTCACCATATACAGTGATTTTGGAGCCCCCCAAAATAAAGTCCCTCACTGTTTCCAATGTTTCCTAATCTATTTGCCATGAAGTGATGGAACCAGATGCCATGATCTTAGTTTTCTGAATGCTGAGTTTTAAGCCAACATCTTCACTCTCCTGTTTCACTTTCATCAAGAGGCTCTTTAGTTCTTTGTTTTCTGCCATAAGGGTGATGTCATCTGCATATCTGAGGTTATTGGTATTTCTCCCAGCAATCTTGATTCCAGCTTGTGCTTCTTCCAGCCCAGCTTTTCTCATGATGTACTCTGCATGAGTTAAATAAGCAGGGTGACAATATACAGCCTTTCCCGATTTGGGACCAGTCTGTTGTTCCATATCCACTTCTAACTGTTGCTTCTTGACCTGCATACAGATTTCTCATGAGGCAGGTCAGGTGGTCTGGTATTCCCATCTCTAAGAATTTTCCACTATTTATTGTGATCCACACAGTCAAAGGTTTTGGCATAGTCAATAAGGCAGAAGTTCCAGATGTTTTTATGGAACTCTCTTGCTTTTTTGATGATTCAGCAGATGTTGGCAATTTGATCTCTGGTTCCTCTACCTTTTCTAAATCCAGCTTGAACATCTGGATGTTCATGGTTCACGTACTATTGAAACCTGGCCTGGAGAATTTTGAACATTACTTTGCTAATGTGTGAGATGAGTGCAGTTGTGTGGTAGTTTGAACATTCTTTGGTATTGACTTTCTTTGGAATTGGAATGAAAATTGACGTTTTCCAGTCCTGTGGCCACTGCTGAGTTTTCCAAATTTTCTGACCTATTGAGTGCAGTACTTTCACAGCATCATCTTTTAGGATTTGAAATAGCTCAACTGGAATTGCATCACCTCCACTAGCTTTGTTCGTCATGATGTTTCTTACAGCCCACTTGACTTCACATTCCAGGATGTCTAGCTCTAGGTGAGTGATCACAACATCATGATTAATCTGGGTCATGAAGATATTTTTGTATAGTTTTTCTGTGTATTGTTGCCACCCCTTAATATATTCTGCTTCTGTTAGGTCCATACCATTTCTGTCCTTTCTTGTGCCCATCTTTGCATGAAATGTTCCCTTGGTATCTCTAGTCTTCCTGAAGAGATCTCTAGTCTTTCCCATTCTATTGTTTTTCTCCACTTCTTTGGACTGGTTACTGAGAAAGGTTTTCTTATCTCTTCTTGCTATTCTTTGGAACTCTGCATTCAAATAGGAGTATCTTTCCTTTTCTTCTTTGCCTTTCACTTCTTTTCTTTCCTCAGCTATTTGTAACACCTCCTCAGACTACCATTTTGCATTTTTTCATTTATTTTTCTTGTGGATGGTCTTGATCACTGCTTCCTGTACAGTGTCATGAACCTCCATCCATATCTCTTCAGGCACTCTGTCTATCAGATCTAACCCCTTGAGTCTATTTGTCACTCCCACTGTACAATGGTAAGGGATTTGATTTAGGTATACCTGAATGGTCTAGTGGTTATCCCTACTTTCTTCAGTTTAAGTCTGAATTTGGCAATAAGGAGTTCATGATCTGAGCCACAGTCAGCTTCTGGTCTTGTTTTTGCTGACTGTATAGAGCTTCTCCATCTTTGGTTGCAAAGAATATAATCAATCTGATTTTAGTATTGACCATCTGGTGATGTCCATGTGTAGAGTCTTCTCTTATGTTGTTGGATGAGGGTGTTTGCTATGATCAGTATGTTCTCTTGGCAAAACTCTATTAGCCTTTGCCCTGCTTCATTCCATACTCCAAGGCCAAATTTGCCTGTTAATCCAGCTATCTCTTGACTTCCTACTTCCTATAAGCATACAACGTGCCAAAACTGAATTTTGAAGAGATAGAAAATCAATAATGAGAGCAAAATAGTAATGACTAAGAGAGCAAGCCAATAATGACTAAGGTGTTTAAATCAGTAATCATAAACCTCCCAACAAAGAAAAGTCCAGGACCAGATGTTTTCATAGATAAATTCTACCACACATTTAAAAAGGAATTAATACCAATCCTTCTTAAACTCTTCCAAAAATTTCAAGAGTAGGAAATACCCTCATTTCATTTCTTGAGGTCCACATTGAAAGTGAAAGTATTAGTCGCTCAGTCGTGCCCAACTCTGAGACCCCATGGACTGCAGCCCACCAGGTTCCTCTGTCCATGGGATTTTCCAGGCAAGGATACTGGAGTGGTTTGCCATTTCCTTCCTCAGGGGATCTTCCCACACAGGGATCAAACCTGGATCTCCTGCACTGAAGGCAGGTTCTTTACTGAGTGAGATACCAGGGAAGCCCATGTTACCCTGATACCAAAATCAGATAAATATACTACAAGAAAAGAAAGCTATAAATAATATCACTGATTAATATAGATGAAAACATTTTCAAAAATATTTGCACATTGAATTCAGTAAAAGATTTAAGGACTATATACCATGTCATGTGGGATTTATCCCTGGGATGCAAGGATAATTCACTATACATAAATCAATAATTATGGTTCATAATACTAACAGATTGAAAGAGAAAAATCATATGATCATTTCACTAGATCTGAAAAAAGCATTTGGCAATGTACAACATCATATCATGATTAAAAACCCTGAAAGACTGAAAGAAACTCATTATGATAGAGACCATATATGACAAGTTCACAATTAACATCATGCTTAATGGTCAAAAACTGAAAGCTTTTCCTCTTAATATCATGAACTTAATAAGATTGCCCACTCTCACTATTCACATTCAGCTAAGTACTTGAAGTGTAAGCTAGCAGAAGCAGGCAAGTTTTAGAAACAAAAGGCATTCAAATCAGAAAGGAAGAGATGATATGAAGTTCATATACTTAGGGATAAATTTGTATATATACCTATGAGTTCATATATATTCATATGAGTTCATATATATTCATGTAATTAGGGATAAATTTATATATATCCCTAAAGAATCCACCAAAACTGCTAGAGCTAAGAAAATAATTCTGAAGGATACAAAATCAACATACAACAATTAATTGTGTTTCTATACACTAATAACAAAATATGTAAGAAAAAAAAAGGCAATCTCATTTAAACAGCATCAACAACAAAAATAATTAGAAATTAATGTAAACAAGGATGTGAAAGAAAAAAAATTTGCAAACCATTGATCTTATAATAGGTGAATATCCAAACTATATAGAAATTCATACAACTCAAAAGTGAAAAAACAAATAATCTGATTAAGGTTTTTTCCAAAGGTGACATACAATTGCCAATCGGTACATTAAGAGATGCTCTACATCACTAAATATCAAAGAAATACACATTAAAACTATACTAAGACATCACTTCACACTTGTAGCGTGTTGATTACCAAACGACATAAGACTACAAATGTTGGCTGGGGAGAGCTTCCCCAGTGGCTCAGCAGTAAAGAATTTGCCTGCAGGAGATGCAGGTTTGATCCTTGGGTCAGGAAGATCCGCTGGAGGAGGCCATGGCAATCCACTCCGGTATTCTTGCCTGGACAATCCCATGGGCTGAGGAGCCCGGTGGGCTACAGTCTACAGGGTCACAGAGAGTTGGGCTGACCTGAAGTGACTGGGCACACTGGCTGTAGAAAACAGAGAATGCTTGAGCCCTGTTAGTCGGAGTGTAAATTGGTGAAGCCATTTTGAAAAACAGTAAAAAAACTCTTCAAAAAATTGAAAATATATGAACCATATGACTCAGCAAAACCACTTATGGATATATGTGCAAAGGAAATGAAATAAATATTTAACTAAATAGAATCACACTACATATCACAAGTGATACTATTTTACTATGATGTGATACTACTTAGTTATTAAACATGCAACATTGCCATTTGAGACAACATGGATCAATCTTCAGAATATTACTCTAAGGGAAATAAGTCAGACAGAGAAAGAAAAGTACCATATAATCTTACTTATATAGGGAATTAAAAGAAAAAACTAAAAACAAAAATAACACAGGCAAACTCATAAATACAGAGGACAGATCGGTGGTTGCCAAAGATAAGGGGTCAGTCAGTCAGTCAATTCAGTCACTCAGTTGTGTCTGACTCTTTGCAACCCCATGAATCGCAGCACACCAGGCCTCCCTGTCCATCACCAACTCCCTGAGTTTACCCAAACTCATGTCTATCCAGTCGGCGATGCGGTCCAGCCATCTTATCCTCTGTCGTCCCCTTCTCCTCCTGCCCCCAATCCCTCCCAGCTTCAGGGTCTTTTCCAATGAGTCAACTCTTCTCATGGGGTGGCCAAAGTATTGGAATTTCAGCTTCAGCATCAGTCCTTCCAATGAACACCCAGGACTGATCTCCTTTAGGATGGACTGGTTGGATCTCCTTGCAGAGATAAGGGGTAGGGGTGGATAAAATGGGTAAAGTTGATCAAAAGATGCAACTTCTAGGTATAAAATAAGTAAGTCATGGGGATATAATGTGGAATGTGGTACTATAGTTAATAATATTGTATTGCATATTTGAAAGTTGCTAAGATATAGATCCTAAAATCCTTATCACAATAAAAAAAATTATAATCGTGAACACTGACAAATGTTAACTAGGTTTATTTTGTATATTGCTTCCCATATACAAACGTTAAATTTGTATGTTGTGCATCTAAAACTAATATAATGTTATATGTTAATTATATCTCAATTTTTTAAAAAGTGCTAAGAGAGTAGATATTAAATGGTCTCAGCAACAAAACCTGCAATTATATGGAGTGAAAGAGACACTTACCAGTCTAGTCATTGTAATAATTTTGCAGTACATATGTATATAAAATCATCATATCACTTGCCATAAACATACACAGTGTTTTATGTCAATAATATCTCATTAAAACTGGGGAGGGAGGCCGGGAGGGAAGGCACAAGCAAAAATAAATTTAAAAATACGTGAGTCAGGACTGTTTACATTCTTTATACTAACACTTTTCATACTGCTCATCCTGGAATGCAAAGTCAAGTGGACCTTAGGTAGCATCACTATGAACAAAGCTAATGGAGGTGATGGAATTCCAGTTGAGCTATTTCAAATCCTGAAAGATGATGCTGTGAAAGTGCTGCACTCAATATGCCAGCAAATTTGAAAAACTCAGCAGTGGCCACAGGACTGGAAAAGGTCAGTTTTCATTCCAATCCCAAAGAAAGGCAATGCCAAAGAATGCTCAAGCTACCGCACAATGGCACTCATCTCACAGGCTAGTAAATTAATGCTCAAAATTCTCCAGGCCAGGATTCAACAATAAGTAAACTGTGAACTTCCAGATGTTCAAGCTGGTTTTAGAAAGGGCCGAGGAACCAGAGATCAAACTGCCAATATCCGCTGGATCATCAAAAAAGCAAGACAGTTCCAGAAAACATCTATTTCTGCTTTATTGACTATGCCAAAACTTTGACTGGGTGGACCACAATAAACTGTGGAAAATTCTTAAAGAGATGGGAATACCAGACCAGCTGACCTGCCTCCTAAGAAATCCGTATTCAGGTCAGGAAGCAACAGCTAGAACTGGACACGGAACAACACACTGAGTCTAAATAGGAAAAGGAGTATGTCAAGGCTGTATATTGTCACCCTGATTATTTAATTTATATACAGAATACAGCATGAGAAATGCTGGGCTGTATGAAACATAAGCTGGAATCAAGATTGCTGGGAGAAATATAAATAACCTCAGATATGTAGATGACACCACCGTTATGGCAGTAACTCAAGAAGAACTAAAGAGCCTCTTGAAGAAAGTGAAAGAGGAGAGAGAAAAAGTTGGCTTAAAGCTCAACATGCAGAAAACTAAAATCATGGCATCCAGTCCCATCACTTCATGGCAAATAGATGGGGAAACAGTGGAAACAGTGGCAGACTTTATTTTTGGGGCTCCAAAATTACTGCAGATGGTGACTGCAGCCATGAAATGAAAAGACACTTACTCCTTGGAAGAAAAGCTATGACCAACCTAGACAGCATATTAAAAAGCAGAGACATTACTTTGCCAAAAAAGTCCGTCTAGTCAAGGCTATGGTTTTACCAGTGGTCATGTATGGATGTGATAGCTGGACTGTGAAGAAAGCTGAGCACCAAAGAATTGATGCATTTGAACTGTGGTGTTGGAGAAGACTCTTGAGTCTCTTGGACTGCAAGGAGATCCAATCAATCCACCCTAAAGGAAATCAATCCTGAATATTCATTGGAAGGACTGATGCTGAAGCTGAAACTCCAATACTTTGGCCACTTGATGTAAAGAATTTACTCATTTGAAAAGACCCTGATGCTGGGAAAGATTGAAGGCGGGGAAAGGGGACGACAGAGAATGAGATGGTTGGATGGCATCACCGACTCAATGGGCATGAGTTTGAGTAAACTGGAGTTGGTGAGGGACAGGGAGGCCTGGTGTGTTGCAGCCCATGGGGTCGCAAAGAGTTGGACACGACCGAGTGACGAACTGAATTGATGCTAACTCTGGATCCAAATGAACCCAAGATGAAAGAAAAAGAGACTCTCATTTCCAGGCATATATATATATATATGTTTATGTGTATATGGTAGTAGTTTAGTCTCTAAGTTGTTTCTGACTCTTGTAACCCAGTGGACTGTAGTCTGTCAGGTTCCTCTGTCCATGGGATTCTCCAGGCAAATATACTGAAGTGGTTGCCATTTTCTTCTCCAGGGGATCTTCCCAACCCAGGAATTGAACCCAGGTCTCCTGCACTGCAGCATATTACAAGGGAAACCCAATATATATATATTTAAGCTTCCATGTTCCTTTTGGGCATGGAAAAACATTGGTGCCTAACATTTACTTCTTTTCATTATGTGTGTGTGTATACACACACACACACACACACACACACACACACATATATACAATGTTATCATGGTCTACAATCAAAATAATCCACAAGTTTCATTAAATGCTACCATGTTCATGGCATCATTTAATGAAAAAGACTGAATCATGAATGTGCTTCCCTGTTGGGTCAGCGATAAAGAATCCAGCTGCAATGCAAGAGACACAGGAGATGCAGATCCGATTCCTGGGTTGGGAAGATCCCCTGGAGGAGGAAATAGCAACCCACTCCAGTTTTCTTGTCTGAAAAGTCCCATGGACAGAGGAGCCTGGAGGGCTACAGTCCAAAGGGTTGCTAAGACTTGGACACAACTGAGTGAGGGCAAATGATGAAAAATTCCCTTTATGTAGTAGATTGAAGTAACAGCAAATTAAAATTAGCATTGCCTTATACCTTATATCAATTTCCATTATTAAAAAGCTCAAACACTCCAAATGTCGGGTTACAGATGATTCTATCTGGGGCTCCCTGTTCTGTCCCCGTGGAGTTGTTTTCCAACTCAAGCATTATTATCAAAACAAAATTGAACTTTGGGATAGTTTTGTGGAAAAAAAAATAAGCTAAAGCTGGAATTCCCTCCAATAGATTCAGAGTAATTAATGTCTACTTGAAGAACAAACAGCCATTTCTGCAGCTGAATAAACATCATAAAACTGGAGAACTTGTGGCATTTTGGTAAATAAATGTTCAACTGTCAAACTACCATTTTTCTTTGGTCATGGAAAATATTGGTGCCTAAAATTCACTTATTTTCATTATTCTTTGGCAATGACACTTCTAAATTTTACAGGACTCTACTGTTGCTTTTATTCTCTAAGGGCTAGGCACAGGCCAATTTAATGTGAGTGCAGAGAGCTTCCTGCTAGTGGTCATCCTTCCCATCTGTGTGCTGACGCCTATGGATACATTATGAAATGTATAGCAGTGTAGTGTTCTGGGCTCTTCTATAACATTAATGACAACTGGGATGCTCCACCTAAATCTGTCCCTTCAAAAGGACACTCATTTTCCCAGATGCTGGAAGAGTTGACTGATGATGGCTCATACCTGAGATCCACCTCTGGGGATGGAATTCAGCAGAAGGGTGCTTTCTCACCCAAGAATATCTGCCTTTTCCTGTTCCAGTGACAGGGGAACCCATGACAGATTGATCAGGGGTACAAAGCATTGTCCTCTTGCCTTGAAAGAAAGTGAAAGTGAAAGTCGCTCAGTTATGTCCAACTCTTTGCAGCCCCAGGGACTATACAGTCCGTGGAATTCTCCAGGCCAGAATACTGGAGTGGGTAGCCTTTCCCTTCTCCAGGGGATCTTCCCAACCCAGGGATCGAACCCAGGTCTCCCACATTGCAGGCGATTCTTTACCAGCTGAGCCACCAGGGAAGCCCGAGAATACTGGAGTGGGTAGCCTATCCCTTCTCCAGCAGATCTTCCCTACCCAGGAATCAAATACATTGCAGCCAGATTCTTTACCAACTGAGCTATCGGAGAAGCCCTAATTTGGGACAATTTTGCAGGAGTTTCCCAGGTTCAGAGCTCTGCAAGTGGCTTGGTTAGACCTTTGTCAACAATCATCTCAGTCCAATTTCTCTCTCTACTTAAACCTGCTTCTTATAGGTTTCTTCTTTAGAGCACTGCTCAATAATCCTTGTAATAAAAATCTCCATTTGAACTCAAGTTTCTCTAGACATACCCCAGTTGTTGTTTAGTCACTAAGTCTTGTCTGACTCTTTGTAACCCCATGGACTATAGCCTGCCAGGTTCCTCTGTCCATTTTATTTCCCAGGAAGAATACTGGAATGGGTTGCTGTTTCCTTCTCCAGGAGATCTTCCCAACCCAGGGATTGAACCCATGACTCCTGCATTGGCAGGTAGATTCTTTACCACTGAGTTACCAGAGAAGTCTGAGACATACCCCAAGGTAAGCCTAAATTTCCTTAACAGTAAAGTGAGGGTCTTTGTTGCCATAATCTTTAAGATATGTAGTATGAGCTTTAATATGCTAGAATTCTAAAACCATAGCTCTTCACTCTTCTTCTCCAGTTATATTTGTTTATTCTACTATGAGTTAAGAAAATAAATTAATTACTAAATAGATATTCTGCTAAATGAAGAGAATGAGTTTAAGTGCATGGGCTTTCAATTAGCATAGCACAGGGGCTACATATGTATTTTTTTTAATTACTCTAGGTTTGGGGCTGCATTCTGCACAATTTGGGTAGTACTCAATGACTATAAAATAACTACCATAAGATCATTTATCTTGAGGGAAGATACTGTGCTAAATGCTGGGGAACACATGTAATTAATAGAAGCATGTACATTAACAACTTCCTCAATTACAGAACTTTTATGAAAACTTCTGTGGCAAAGATGGTACAACACAGAGCAGTGTGATTATGCACTAAGCATTGCAAATATTTTAATTATACAATTTAACAATTCATAAAGTAGGAGAATAAACAAGTAACTTAAACCTTAAGAACCGAAATGGAATTGTTTTTGATAAAGGCACCTGGAACAAGGATATCTGAACAACAAAAACATTCTATTACAACCACTCTTAAGAAATATTTTAAACATGTTAATGGGTTTCCAAAAATTCAGTGCAAATAGGGAGGAAGGACATGGAGAAAGCTTTCAAAATGTAACAGAAGTTCAAAAGCACATTTGATGCATATCATAGATGAAATACATGGCTTCTTAGGAAATCACTTTTCTTAAAAGTTGATGCATAGTTACTATAAACTCCAATTTTAAAGATACATTTAAGGCTTCTAGTGAAGTTTTACAGATTAGATTTTATCCTTGCAATCATATAAATAGTAGAATTCACAAGATCCTAAAGGTTAGGTGCTACCTTCTACTATAAATGTTTACACTTTAAAGTCATTCAACTTCTAGGAAAGCCTACTTTCAGTGTAGCTATAGTTCTGAATGCCTTTTATATGGATTTTAAGTATTGTAGTATAAATAATATATTGCCCCAAATGCCACAGGATCAGGTGACTGCGTAGATTCCTGCAGATCTCAAAACTTTTACTTACTAAAATTATACAACTTTTGAAAATGACTCAAATGACAATTCTAGCTCTATTAGATGAACTATAGTGACATTATTCACAGCTTGACCAAAAAGTGACCAAAAAGACTGACTCAATGAATCATTTGTTACTAGTCTCTCTGTTTTAAAATGAGTAAGTACAACCAACAATTTCTTTCTGTTGAGCAGCTAATACCCCTGCCAAGAAAGGTGACCAAAAGAGCTATGGTTAAAGAAAAAATTAATCTTATTTTTAAAAATTATAAATGCTAGAAAATATTTGTGTTTTTCATGGGGAAAAAGAAAACATGTTTGAGTGAATTTTAATCTATCAAGCATGTATAGGTTCCCTATGGGAAAATTTTAGTTTACTCTTCAATACCTTTCTCATTAAGTTAACAATTTAAAGTAGCCATGGGGATTTCAACTTTTAAAACAACTTAGAATATTATTGTACTCTGGGATTTGTTGTATTTGTGGCATTCTTCAACTATTTCTGATAAGACCTACTTCATTTATCCTGAACATACTGGCATTCTCAAAACTAATTATCAGAAACTTAAAACCAAAATTTAATGAGAAACAGAACAGAAAACTCCAAGCATCCATCACATGATTTCAAAATAGGTTCAACCTTCACTTTTTTTCTCTTTTTGTAGTTTATTATCTTTTACATATAGATATATCTGCTGATGCTGCTAAGTCGCTTCAGTTGTGTCCGACTCTGTGCGACCCCACCGATGGCAGCCCACCAGGCTCCCCCGTCCCCAGGATTCTCCAGGCAAGAACATTGGAGTGGGTTGCCATTTCCTTCTCCAATGCATGAAAGGAAAAGGAAAAGTGAAGTCGCTCAGTCATGTCCGACTCTTAGCGACCCCATGGACTGTAGCCTACCAGGCTCCTCCATCCATGGGATTTTCCAGTGAGAGTACTGGGGTGGGTTGCCATTGCCTTCTCCGATACATATATCTACTATTTTTCAAGTTCTGTTCCCATTTAGTTTATCACATAATATTGAGCAGAGTTCCCTGAGATATTCAGTAGGTTCCTGTTGGTAAATATAGCAGACCCCTCACTTTCTAAAAACTGGATGCTATCCTGATAAATGAAGGAACTTTTATTTTTTGCTTGCTTTGTTTTGTCTTTTTGTCACTCAAAAATAAATGATGTCTAATGTAGTGTTAAGCTGAATTTTAGAATTGGAGCTTAAGTTGAAAACATATTTATATTTTTAAATTGAACTTTTTCAAATAAAGTAAAAAATCAGATCACAGACATTAGAACATATGGCACATAATCATCATAACTCTGCAATCCCACTGCTGGGCATATATCAGAGAGAGCATGATCTGAAAGGACACATACCCCAATGTTTATTGCAGCACTCTTCACAAAAGGCAAGACACGGAAGCAACCTAAATGTCCACTGACAGAGGAGTGGATAAAGAAGATTCAGCATATATACATACAATGGAATATTACTTAGCCTTTAAAAAGAATGAAATCATGACATTTGTAGCAACATGGAAGGACCTAGAGAGTGTTACACTGAGTGACGTACGTCAGACAGAAAAGGAGAAATATTGTATGACATCCCTTACATGTGGAATCTAAAAGGAAATGCTATGAATGGACTTACTCACAAAAGAGAAAGAGACTCACAGACTTAGGCAGACTTAGAAAATGAATTTATGATTGCCAGCAGATGGGAGTGATAGTTACGGATTTTTGGAAGGTCATTTACACACTGCTATGTTTAAAATGGATAACCAACAAGGACCTATTGTGTAGCACATGGAACTCTGCTCAGTGTTATGTGCCAGGCTGGATGGGGACACAGTTTGGCTGAGGCCCTTTACTATTTACCTGAAATGATCACAACAGTTAACTGGCTGTGTGCGGTGCTGTGCCTAGTCAGTCATGTCTCACACTTTGAGACTCCATGTGCTATAAGCCTAGCAGGCTCCTGTCTGTGGAGTTTCTCCAGGCAAGGGTACTGAAGTGGGTTGCCATGCCCTCCTCCAGGGGATCCTCCCAACCCAGTTCTCCCACCTTGTAGGCAGATTGTTTATCATCTGAGCCACCAGGAAAGCCCAAGAATGCTGGAGTGGGTAGCCTATCCCTTCTCCAGGGCATCTTCCCCTCCCAGGAACTGAACCAGGGTCTCCTGCACTGCAGGTGGATTCTTTACCAGAGAAGGCTTAATTGGCCATACCCCAATACAGAGTAAGAAATTCAAGTTTGGGAAAAGTAGCAATATTTTGTAGTTTCTGATCTCAGAGTAATGTAATATCTTTATACATACATGCATATATATATGGATATATATGAATATGAATATGAAATATATATATGAAAATGAATATCTTCTATGTCTTTGTCACTTATTCAACCTCTCCCTCACCTCCCACCATAATCTTACTGTCAAAGATGAATGAACTTAGAGCTTTTCTAAGCCTTTCTCAGACTCTCTGCCCTCAGCTTAAAAAAGTAGGTGATAATACCTACTGTGTTATAAATTCATTGCCTCTCAGCTCCAAATTGACTCACAATTGCCTGCTCTGGAAAATGGAACTAGGTCTTTTAGATAATTTTTCTTGGTCCTCTATCATAATGTTAAACAGATACTGCAAGAGGAAAAGGTTTGCTTTTTGTTTCTCTGGTGCCTCTGGGTGTTTCCTGCAGCACATGTAGCTCCTGCCTTGCCAGCTCCTATGGTGCCAGCTCTGGGATCCTGCAGTACATGGCAGCCAGTAGCAGCCAGCAGCTTTCCATGGCACCATCTCAGGCAGTTTCATAAAGTCGTGTCTCCAGCAAGACACCTCTCCATTAATAGCTTTTCCTAAAACCTTAATGGACAAATTTCCAGCACATTCTGCCATCATGCCACCAGATCAATTTCTCTGTTATTCAGTGAGCAGAACCCTCACCCAGAAGCTCTGATCTCAGCCCCCGAGGCAAGGGTCTTCAATGGATGCTTGATATTAGCCTTAGGAGTAGTGAGTGCTCATTATATCTGATATTCTTTTTTTTTTTTTTTTAATAATTCTCTTCTTTTCTGTTGTTGTTTTTTTTTTTTTTTTTAATTAGATGATACTTTTCATTCTGGTCTCTTTTTGTGGAATATTTATACTAAGTCTGAACTTTGACTGACACACTACCCTTCATTGTTTAGGGATTATTCATACTCAGCATGTGCAATCTGAAGTTCAGAGCATGTCATCCAAAAATATACCTTTTTGGTGTACTGGTAATTTTGACTTTAAGGCACTTGATTAACAGAGTAGAAACTGTGATTTCCTTATTTTTCTTTAAAGTAGAATAAATTCCCATGTGAAAGACACCCATGTTATACCAGAAGAAAAGTAACATTTCTTATCACCAGTGAAGAAGAGTTGGGTCATAGAGAATTCTACTCAAACAGACCTTGTTAGGATTATTATCTTTCTTTTGTTGTTCAGTCACTCAGTCATGTTCAACTCCTCATGACCCCATGAGTTGCAGAATGCCAGGCTTACCTGTCCTTCACTATCTCCTGGATCCTGCTCAGACTCATGTCCGTTGAGTCAATGATGCCATCCAACCATCTCATCCTGTGTCACCCCCTACTCCTCCTGCCCTCAACCTTTCCCAGCATCAGGGTCTTTTCCAATGAGTCAGTTCTTTGCATCAGGTGGTGAAGTATTGGAGCTTCAGCTTCAGCATCAGTCCTTCCAATAAATATTGAGGGTTGATTTCCTTTAGGATGGACTGGTTGGATCTCTTTGCTGTCCAAAGGACTATCAAGTCTTCTCCAGCACCACAGTTTGAAAGCATCAATTTGGCACTCCGTCTTCTTTATGGTCCAACTCTCATATCTGTACATGATTACAGGAAAAACCATAGTTTGACTATATAGACCTTTGTTGCCAAAGTGATGTGTCTACTTTTTAATACACTTTCTAAGTTTGTCGTAGCTTTTCTTCCAAGGAGCAAGCCTCTTTTAACTACGTGGCTGCAGCCACCATCCACAGTGATATTGGAGCCCAATAAAATAAAGTCTGTCAATGATTCCATTTTTCTCCACTTCCCAAAATAGTTTAGCTACTTTTGCACAATTCCCTCTCTATGTTCAACCTAATAAAAAGCAGGTTGGCTTTCCCATTTCTTTGGGTCTTCATTTTTTATAAAGCCTCTCATACTCATGTCACATAAAACTTGTATTAAATAAATTTTTATGTTTTCTTCTGCTGAAATGTTTTATGTCAATTCAATTATTAAGCTCAGTCCAGAAACAATGCTCTAATAAGGTAAAGATTAAAATGTGCCTCAGGGCTTCCCTGGAGGGTCAGTGGTAAAATATCTGCCTGCCAAAGCAGGAGAAATGGATTCCATTCCTGATCCACAAAGATCCCCCATGTCACAGAAGAATTAAGCCCAAGTGCCTATGCTCTAGAGCCCTGGAGCTCCAACTACTGAACCCACATGCCACAACTACTGAAGC
Organism: Dama dama; assembly: GCF_033118175.1. Lineage (NCBI taxonomy): Eukaryota > Metazoa > Chordata > Mammalia > Artiodactyla > Cervidae > Dama > Dama dama. Next base: position 41,342,541 of record NC_083700.1, read on the forward strand.
CTGAGCGGCCTAGAGCCTGTGCTCCACTATAGACAACTATCACAATGAGAAGCCTGCATATTGCAACTAGACAAAAGCCTGAGGCAGCAGCGAAGACCCAGCAAAGCCAAACGTAAATGTATAAAATTATTTTTAAAATGTGCCTTGCCTGCAAGACCATCTGATATGTAACAAGACATCACACAATTATTATTTCCTCTTCGGTCCTTGGATTTTCAATATCATTACATCAACTGCATATTTGTCAGAAACAACATTTATTAAATATAAGATATTTTACATTTAAATAGAATAACAGAATCTGTTAAAACAAGTTACGTTTTCCCCAATATACTGACAAGTTAAATGTAAAGAGGAACCCAAGGTGAAATGTATATGAACAACTACCATTTAAAGAAACTAAGAAAAGTATATGACAACTTTTTTTATTATTAGTAGTAGTAGTAACCTCTTCCTTCCCATTCTATATTTATTCATGGTGCAACTCACTCCAGTATCCTTGCCTGGAGAATCTCATGGACAGAGGAACTTGGCATGCTACAGCCCATGGGGTCACAGAGTTGGACATGACTTATCACCTGAACACAAACACATACCTACCATATAAGAATCATTGTTGTATATACTAGGGAAATCAGAGTAAAAGGGAACTCTGGATGTCATGATATGAAATCAAAGTAAAAATACAAATGTAATATACTCCAAAAGTAAGAATAAGGAAGACAACAACAAGATTATAAATTGCATAGGGAAATACATAAAAGGTTTTAATCCCAACTCTGTATTTGAAAGAGTGAGGAAGGGTTTCTTCAAAGAAATCCTCCTAGACTAGGAATTTTGACAAGATTATGCTGGAAATTGATGTTCAAATAATAAATAATATTTAATCAAACTAATAGGTAAAATAATTAAGAAGCGTGCTATAGTCAAAGCATATGTAAAAGCTTAAAGACATTAGAGAAGCACAGAATCCATGGAGAGTAAGTCGTTCTTGATGACTGGATTGAATAATGTAAAGAGTGGGGGAATAACAGAAGAGGCCAAAAAGGCTTCCCTGGTGGCTCAGATGGTAAAAGTGTCTGCATGCAATGTTGGAGACCCAGGTTCGAGCCCTGGGTCAGGAAGATGCCCTGGTGAAGAAAATGGCAACCCTCTCCAGTACTCTTGCCTGGAAAATTCCATGGATAGAGAAGCCACGTAGGCTACAGTCCATGGAGTTGCAAAGAGTCAGACATGACTGTGCAACTTCACTTTCACTTTTCGCTCCCTACATACCACTAGCTCCCAATACTAAGTTGTCTTACCACTGAAGATATTAGCAGAGATAATGACATGGTCAGCCTTAAGTTTTCAGAGGGTTATAGCAGAAATAAAGAAAACTCACTCGCAGGTCACATAGAATGGGCCAGGAAAAAAGAGGGGCAAAGATCAATAACAAGAATCTATAATAAAACAGTGAAGATAAATGAGGAATATTAAAGAAATATTTAGGAAATAGAATAAAAACACTTAATCTTTGGATGGACTAATGATGGAAAGAGGATTGAGTTAGTGATGTTGCCCACTGTTCTGGTTTGGACAGTAGGTCAAATTATATCAACTGGGAGTGGATACTCCTGTCCGACTTTTTGAGTCTATGGACTATAGCTTGCCAGGCTCCTCTGTCCATGGAATTCTCTGGGTAAGAATACTGGAGTGGATTGCCATTTCCTTCTCCTCAACTGGTAGGGGAGACTATAAAGAAGATGATTTGTGGGGAAATAAATAGTTGATTGAATTGTGAACTGATTATGTCTGAGTATAATTATCTGTTTTTAATTACTAGCCATTCGAATGCTTTTATTTGACATTCAAGAGAATGATTTCAGAGTTGTGTATGATATGCATTTATAGATGGAATCAAGAGAAAATTTGTTTGCAATTATTTAAAATTGGGAGGTGGCCCATTAGTAGGCTACTGACACAATAATACTGCATTAACAAGGTATCTGAAAATTTTGGTATCATGCAAAAATAAGCATTTATTTTGGACTTTTGTATCTATGGATAAGCTGGGCTTCAGATGACTTAGGCTGTGCACCAGAAGGATTGGCTCCAACATGCAGACTTGGTCCAGGTCTGATTTATCTATCCAAGCCTCTTTGGTTCAGTGACTGAGGCAAGTGTGTCTCATGGCAAAAAGCAGGAATGCAGGAACTTAAGCCCAAATATGCAAGCAATTTCTAACCTCTGGTCACATCGTATCTCTTAGCATCACCATGGCCCAAGGACTGAGCTAGAAATCAAGAGCAGGAAAGGACATTATGAACTCTTTATGTTTTACAGAGCAGAAGAAGCAGGAATTTGCTACAGATGATCTCTATTTTCTCTGAGTCAAACTTCTACTGGACTTAAGTAAGTTAGATGAATAGAGGCTGGAAAAGTATGATAAATTGTAAGGAGAAAAAGCCTTTTGTTCCACAGAACTTTTGAAGGGAACCCCAGAAAATTTTTTTTTTTAATATGAGACAGGTTGAAAACTGAGAGTTTATTGTTTCACTTATGGCAAGTGTGAGGGGTTCCATGAATCCTTCCCTGACCTTGATAAATATTTACAATGCTGATTTGTTGTTGTTTTCTTGATTACTATTCTTTCAGCATTTTGCATATATTAGTTTGCATTATTTGTGGTTTTATGTTAATATTATCTTGTTCCAAACACATTATAGGCCTCTTGATCATTGAAACCAAGCTTGCTCCTTGGAAGAAAAGCTATAACAAGTCTAGACAGCTTATTAAAAAGCAGCGACATTACTTTGCCAACTAAGGTCTGTATAGTCAGAATTGTGGTTTTTCCAATAGTCATGTATGGATGTGAGAGCTGGCCCATAAAGAAGGCTGAACACTGAATAACTGATGCCTTTGAACTATAGTGTGGGAGAAGACTCTTGAGAGTCCCTTGGACTGCAAGGAGATCAAACCAGTCAATTGCAAAGGAAATCAATCCTGAGTATTCATTGGAAGGACTGACACTGAAGCTGAAACTCCAATACTTTGGCCACCTGATGCAAAGAGCTGACTCATTAGAAAAGACCCTGATGATAGGAAAGACTGGAGGCAGGAGGAAAAGGGGACGACAGGTGACAAGATGGTTGGATGGCATCACTAACACAATGGACTTGAGTTTAAGCAAGCTCTGGTAGATGGTGAAGAACAGGGGAAGCCTTCAGTCTATGGGGTCACAAAGAGTTAGATATGACTGACTGAAAAACAACAAGAACAATAACACAACCCCATCGGTAACTTAAGTCTTTACTCTTAATGATGTTTAATGATGTTGATAGCATTAAAAAATATAATGAGATGATTTTAAAAAAATGTTTAAACAATGCCTGGCACAAAACAGTTGTTCAATAATTCTCACTTTTCTTCCTCATTATGCCTACAAATATTACTTTGATGAATAAGTGGAGGAGAACAGGGTAAAATAAAATCAATGGCAATTTGATTTTCCTATGACTGAGTTTCACTTTCCCATTTTAAGGTAAAAAAATAGAATAAATTAATGCAAAATAAAATTGGGAAAAAAAAATAAAGAATAGGTGCATTTACATATATTTGTAAAATGCCCAAAATTATACTATACAATGTTGAAAAATCACAGAGAAAAATATCTTTTAAGGTATAAAAACTGTGGGATTGTAATGACTTCTGAGAGGAGAAGTATGGGAATAAAATTAGGCAAGGACACAAAGAGAACTTGAATCTATAGCATTTTATTTGGAAAAAAAGTATTTTCCAACTGATATGGCAAATATAAAAAGTTTATATTTGTTAAATCTGGGTGATAGATACATGGGTTTTCATCATATTAGTCTCTCCAATTTTCTAAACATAATGTATATTTCATGATTTTCAAAAGTGGGGGAAAAAACAATAAAGGCGTGGAATAAGAATGGTAAGTATATTTTAGAAAGGCAAACTATAAGTTATCTTCATTCTGGCATTTAATATATAACAGATGTTTTTCAGAATTTTTATTATCTAGCTCTGATATGAGGATTACTTCTGAAATTTTTGCTTTCAGTTAACTATGGAAGACAAGAAGTGAAGCAAAAATTGAGTGGATTTACACATATTTCATTGAGATTCTAGTTAGATCAATAGGTGAACTTTGATCAGCTATGATACTAAGAAAAATGTTTATCTGAATGCTGGAAAATTAAACGGTGTACTCAAGGAGTCCATTCAATATGATGCAAATATAAATAAAGATACTTAAAAACAGACCCTCATAATAATGATGTCATTCAGTACATTTGATTGATAAGCAATATATTAATATAATATTTCTTGATTTTTATCCTTTCTCAGCTGAAAAAAATATTTACACAGTACAATACATAACTTTCATTGTACAATTTGATGAATTCTGACAGATGAATGCACTTATATAATCATTACCTAAATGAAGACAAGAACATTTCCGTTACTTTAAGAAGTTTTTCCATGTTCCATTAAAATCAATACCTACCCCCTATCAACAATACTGTTCTAATTTTTATTACCATGGAGTGCCTCTTCTCTAGTTCCGTATAAATAAAATCATTATGCAAATATAATCATATGCATTCTTGTTTACCTGAATTACTTTGCTCAACATACTGCTTTTAAAATTTACCTGTTATGTTGCATATATCAGTAGTCCTATATTTAATGACAAAAAAGTATTTCATTGTATGGCTATATCAACACTTACGTATTCAACCACATTTATAGACAATTGGTTACTTTGGTTTTAGTTATTATATATATCAACTGTTAAATTATGTTTGTATAGGTCTTTTATGGATATATGTTTTCATGTTTCTTGAGAAAAAGTGAGTATATATAGTAAATAAGACTAGAATTACGGTGTTCAGTTCAGTTCAGTCGCTCGGTGGTGTCCAATTCTTTGCGACCCCATGAATCGCAGCACTCCAGGTCTCCCTGTCCATCACCAACTCCCAGAATTTACTCATACTCATGTCCATCGAGTCGGTGATGCCATCCAGCCATCTCATCTGTCATCCCCTTCTCCTCCTGCCCCCGATCCTTCCCAGCATCAGGGTCTTTTCCAATGAGTCAACTCTTTGCATGAGGTGGCCAAAGTACTGGAGTTTCAGCTTCATATTCAATCCTTCCAAGGAACACCTAGTACTGATCTCCATTAGGATGTACTGGTTGGATCTCTTTGCAGTCCAAGGGACTCTCAAGAGTCTTCTCTAACACCACAGTTCAAAAGCATCAATTTTTTGGCACTCAGCTTTCTTCACAGTCCAACTCTCACATCCATACATGACCGCTGGAAAAACCATAGCCTTGACTAGATGAACTTTTGTTGGCAAAGTAATGTCTCTGCTTTTTAATATGCTGTCTAGGTTGGTCATAACTTTCCTTCCAAGGAGTAAGCGTGTTTTCAATTCATGGCTGCAATCACCATCTGCAGCGATTTTGGAGCCCCCCAAAATAAAGTCTGACACTGTTTCTACTGTTTCCCCATCTATTTTCCATGAAGTGATGGGACCAGATAACATGATCTTAGTTTTCTGAATGTTAAGCTTTAAGTCAACTTTTTCACTCTCCTCTTTCACTTTTGTCAAGAGGCTCTTTAGTTTCTCTTCACTTTCTGCCATAAGGATGGTGTCATCTGCATATCTGAGGTTATTGATATTTCTCCCGGCAATCTTGATTCCAGCTTGTGCTTCATCCAGCCCAGCGTTTCTCATGATGTTCTCTGCATATACATTAAATAAGCAAAGTGACAATATACAGCCTTAACGTACTCCTTTTCCTATTTGGAACCAGTCTGTTGTTCCATGTCCATGTTAAGGCTGTATATTGTCACCCAGCTTATATAACGTATATTTAACGCAGAGGACATCATGAGAAACGCTGGGCTGGAGGAAGTACAAGCTGGAATCAAGATTGCTAAGAGAAATATCAATAACCTCAGATATGCAGATGACACCATCCTTATGGCAGAAAGTGAAGAGAAACTAAAGAGCCTCTTGACAAAAGTGAAAGAGGAGAGTGAAAAAGTTGACTTAAAGCTCAACATTCAGAAACCTAAGATCATGGCATCTGCTTCCATCACTTCATGGGAAATAGATGGAGAAACAGTGGAAAGAGTGACTGACTTTTATTTTGGGGGGCTCCAAAATCACTGCTGATGGTGATTGCAGTGATGAAATTCAAAGACCCTTACTCCTTGGAAGCAAGCTTATGACCAACCTAGACAGCATATTAAAAAGCAGAGACAGAGACATTACTTTGCCAACAAAGTCCACCTAGTCAAGGCTATGGTTTTTCCGGTGGTCATGTATGGATGTGAGAGTTGGACTATAAAGAAAGCTGAGCATTGTAGAATTAATGCTTTTGAACTGTGGTGTTGGAGAAGACTCTTGAGAGTCCCTTGGACTGCAAGGAGATCCTACCAGTCCATCCTGAAGGAGATCAGTCCTGGGTGTTCATTGGAAGGACTGATGTTGAAGCTGAAACTCCAATACTTTGGCCACCTGATGCAAAGAGCTAACTCATTTTCAAAGATCTTGATGCTGAGAAAAATTTAGGGCAGGAGGAGAAGGGGATGACAGAGGATGAGATGGTTAGATGGCATCACTGACTCAATGGACATGGGTTTGGGTAGACTCCAGCAGTTCGTGATGGACAGGGAGGCCTGGTGTGCTTCGGTTCATGGGGTCACAAAGAATTGGACACGACTGAGTGACTGAACTGAACTAAACTTATACCTTCAAAGCAGAGAGATGTATGAGAGTTCTAGTTGCTCTATACTATCACCAATATTTTGTGTTCTTAGTTTATAATCTTTCACTATTATTATGGATATATGGTGGTATCTCTGTCAGTATTTTTCTTAATGTATTATCTTTTATTATTAATGTATTGATATTCTTTAGAGTTTAAACAAGTAAATTCCTTGTAAGATGTATATATATATAAAATATATTCTCTCGATAACTTTTAATTTTTTTATCTTTTTGGAAATGACTTTTGATAACCAGATGATTTAATTTTAATGAAGACTCATGAATCCCTTTGTTTTCTTATAGTTACTTTTTTTGAGAAATATATAAATAAATTGCTTATTCTGAGGTTATGAAGGTAGTCTCCTTTGTTTTATTCTATATGCTTCATCTAGCTGAAGTTTATAAGTGTAAAGCTTAGATGAGTTCACTTCAGTTCAGTTGCTCACGTGTGTCCGACTCTCTGTGACCCCATGGACTACAGCATGCCAGGCTTCGCTGTCATCACCAGCTCTGAGTTTGCTCAAACTCATGTCCATCAATGATGTCCATCAGTGATGCCATCCAACCAACTCATCCCCTGTTGTCCCCTTCTCCTCTTGCTTTCAGTCTTTCCTAGCATCAGGGTCTTTTCTAATGAGTCAGTTCTTTGCATCAGGTGGCCAAAGTATTGGAGCTTCAGCATCAGCCTCAGTCTTTCCAATGAAAACCCAGGACTGATCTCCATTAGGATGGACTGGTTGGATCTCCTTGCAGTCCAAGGGACTCTCAAGAGTCTTCTCCAACACCACAATTCAAAAGCATCAATTCTTCAGCATTCAGTCTTCTTTATGGCCCAACTCTTACATCCATACACAACCACTGGAAAAAACACAATTTTGACTAGACAGATCTTTGTTTGTAAAGTAATGTCTCTGCTTTTTAATACACTGGTTTTGCCATAGCTTTTCTTCCAAGAATCTTTTAATTTCATGGCTGCAGTCACCATCTTCAGTCATTTTGGAGCCCAAGAAAATAAAGTCTTGTCACTGTTTCCATTGTTTCCCCATTTAATAATTAATCTAAAGGTTACATACAGATTATGTATTGGATATATATATTAAGGAAGATAATACAGATTACACACAAGTTAAATATGATAATTTAATTTGTCATTGTCAGTAAGAGATAAATATTTAAGCATATTTCATTTTTCAAGAAAACGAGACTTGAGCTCCTTCTACTAAAACTAAGAAACTCTTCAAAAAAAAAAAAAAAAAAAAAAAAAGAAGCTCCACCAAAAAAAAAGGGGGGAGTGGGAAATTAAGCTTTGTACATGAATTTCTTTGTAACAAGTCAAAGGACAACTGTGACATAAGGCACAGTTTCCTATCTTCAAAGGTTAGCGTGAGAGTAATACTATTGACAACATGTATGAGCCAAGTGCCAAGGTTGATAAATTTTGCATATTTCAAATCACTAAATTCTTAGAATTCCTATTTTACACATGAGAAAACTAAGGACCAGGGATGTTAACCAATCTTCCTATTCCATCATTTCCCAAGTTTCCCAGTGGCTCTCAAAGGGCACATAATAGATACAAGGAGATGCTTAGAGATTGTCTGAGAAACTGCTGTAGGAGAAGGTTCTGAGGGGAAGAGAGAAATTCCACCTCTTCAAATAGAACTGCTCTATTTTTTAGCACTTTTATAAATGTTGCTTCCTACTAATTTTTTTAAAATAGTTTTGTTGCTTTAAAGAAAGGGGGGGGGGGAAACTACTGAACAATGGAATCAAGGATTCCATTTCAGATTAATTTAGATCCATTTCTATACTTGACCTCATAGGCTCAATGGAAAGATTCCAGGAGGTCACAGTGGCTTGAGGGAAGGAGGTCAACCAGTCTATAGACATTTCATAAAGGCATTCCTATTTTAAATCATATTTTAAGAAATATGGCCTGTGAGGGCAGATAATAGGGCTTCAAAGCACTGTGGTACCTAAAGAAAGTGACTGACTGCTGCAGCAAGTCAGCTGAGTGGAACACCAGGATGTTCTGTCCTAAATTAGCCTTTCCAACCACCTCCACACTTTATTAAAAAAAAAAAAGAAAGAAAGAAAAATCTCCTGAATGTTATCTTCAAAAGCAGAACTCTCTCACACATGCATTTTTAAAACAGAGATCATTCAAAAATACTTACAAGAAAAAATATGCCATTATTCACTGATTATTCACTGGAAAATGCTTATGCTATAATCTTATTTATCTTCTCATATTCTAGTGCATATTGATTTTTTTATTTATTGGAAGGACACACTGCTTCTGAGAAAAGGCCAACTGAAGACATGGTTTTTCATTGTGGACCTAAACATCATGTTCTGAATTCACTTACCTCAATGTATATAGTTAACTTAGTGATCTTTATGCATTTTTGAGTATATTATTCTTTTGAAACAAATATGAATTGTATACTTCAGCAACACATATATTAAATTTAAATTTCCATATCTCTAATATCAAACCCATTTTCTTTAAACTTGATGATTAAAGCCTTTTTAAACTCTGATTAAACTACTGTGAACCTTTATCAGGTACTTTTTCTTATAGACTCAGGGACACCTTGCACTCTTCAAGGTTATTATGGCTCCTGGTTTTTCTATCTTACCTGTCTCCTGAAAAGTCTGTATGCAGGACAAGAAGCAACAGTTAGAACTGGATGTGGAACAATAGACTGGTTCAAAATTGGGAACTGAGTATGTCAAGGCTGTATATTGTCACCCTGCTTATTTAACTTATATGCAGAGTACATCACGAGACATGCGGGGCTGGATGAATCAAAAGCTGGAATTAAGATTCCAAGGAGAAATATCAACAACCATCTAGTCAAAGCTATGGTTTTTCCAGTAGTCATGTATGGATGTGAGAGTTGGACTATAAAGAAAGCTGAGTGCTGAAGAATTGATGTTTTAGAACTGTGGTGTTGGAGGAGACTCTTGAGAGTCCCTTGGACTGCAAGGAGATCCAACCAGTCCATCCTAAAGGAAATCAGTCCTGAATATTCATTGGAAGGACTGATGCTGAAGCTGAAACTCCAATTCTTTGGCCAACTGATGCAAAGAACTGACTCATTGGAAAAAGACCCTGATGCTGGGAAAGATTAAAGGTGGGAGGAGAAAGGGACAACAGAGGATGAGATGGTTGAATGGCATCACCAACTCAATGGACATGAGTTTGTGCAAACTCTGGGAGTTGGTGATGGACAGGCAAGCCTGTCATGCTGCAGTCCATGGGGTCACAAAGAGTTGGACACAACTGAGTGACTTAACTGAAATGATCTTCCCAATGGATGCGGATGTGTTTTCATATTTGATGTTCAAAAAAATAAATATGCCAGAATTATAGTAGATATTTTATTTTTGGCAAAAATTAGAGGCTAGCACAATAGTTAACTGCAGCAGTCATTAAGGTCTGGATTTGAACAGTTCTTAAAACTCTAAAAAGCAGTTACTTATAAATGACTTTGCTATAAATGACGCCTAAGGTCAATATGTCAAGAACAGTTTAGAACACAGCACACTGTTAATATAGGCCTTTTCTTTCTATCATCTTTATTTGATATAAAGCAAACTTTTACTTATTTTTGGACATATTTTAAGAAGTTCCACATTTTAAAAATATGTCACATTGGACTACATATAGGCACAATAAAGATATTCATTACATTGGCTTTGGACTTTTGTGTGATATGCTAGATTTTGCAGCCAGAAAGCATTGTATGTAATATTAGAGACACAGACATAGAGAACAGACTTGTGGACACAGCAAGGGAAAGGGAGGGTGGGGCGAATTGAGAGAGTAGCATTGAAACATATATATATTACCATATGTAAAATAGAAAAATGGGAAGTTGATGTATAACAGGGAGCTCAACCTGGTACTCTGTGATAACCTAAAGGGGTGGGATGGGATGGGGTGGGAGGGATGAGGGACATTTAAGAGAAGGGGACATATGCATACTTATGGCTGAACACATTGTTGTATGGCAAAAACCAACACAACATTGTAAAGCACAAAAATAAAAAGAGAATAAAGTTTTAAATAAATGGATAAATTAAAATTTGAATATAGCACAAAATAATCAAAAATAACATCTCAGGAACTGGGATTTGGGAATGCTATTATTAAATCTCTTATGGAATTACAGAAGATGGAAATCTTGGAAATAATGTAATGCTACCTCCATTTTACACTTGGAAGTTGAGAGTCAGAGCAAAATTATTTGGTTGGAACAGAGTTAAGTAACTTGAATATTTAGTGTTGTGTAAGAACCACTGTTTAAAAATACTGAAATGCTGTAAAAATTTGATCATTTCAAATATTTAAAGATGAACATTTTTGAAAATGGCTGAATGAATAGCTGAAGATGTGAGTTCTATAATGTATTGCATTATGTTCTATTAAAGAAGTTTGGCTAAAATTTGTTACTAAAGGATATATTTGAAGTAAATCATATCTACTATAACATGGGTCATTTTTATATAATCTGTATACTCTACATAAAATTTGGTCCTAGAACTTAGTTATAAGGCATTAAATTATGGTATTATATGTTATGTCATATATAACCTAGAAATTCCAGGACACGTTAATGTCCACATAACTGCATAACTTTCTAAAGTAAAGCTGATACTTTAAATATCAAATTAAGTAAGACTTTAAAATTTTAAATCTTTCTACAAATAATCTTATAAATAAGCAAAAGTGCTATATATCAAGAGGCAAAGATTACAATGGAAAATATGGTATTAATTTTGAACTTCAACTCCAAATTTTTAAATATGTATCTGAATTAAAAGATGAGAAAGATTACATCTGGTATCAAATATATTAAAGCACTAGATTTAAGTAACATTTGATAAAACATTCTGATGTTTCTCTTTTTTCAACTTTTAAGTAAAGAAAGAATAATGCTTATCTTGCTCAAATTCATGATTTATTGTCATCAAATTGCATACACTATTTCTCTGCTTGAGTATAGCTTAGAGTGAATATTAAGATATGTTGGGGGTATTTGTGCTCAGCACTTGCACTTAGAAACTTGGTAGATCTGTAGGAAGATTATTACTGCCTTGATCTATCAACTCTATTGTCTGAGGTAAGTAAATGTTGCAGATAATTATAATGAAACTGCTGGAGTAGTTCTGATACATAAAGTAAAACTAAGCCTGTTTCACCTAAACATTATTTGTTGTTCCCTTGTTCTGAACCACATAAAAATGTCTAAATATTATTAAAGTATAAAATTCAACATCAATTCAGACCTGTTAGAGGGACAACCAGAAAGGTACAGAAGTCCTAACTTACATCACTTCTATATGGGCTTTTACTGCTTGCTGGCTCTGTTACTTAGCACGGGTCAACAGGATATAATATGCTTAGCAACGCCAAATGAATTACTTAGAGTTCTTTTTAGTGGTAAAATCAAGTTTTTTATTGAGAAGTAATAAAAGTTTGCAGTATCTGTGAGAACTTGGTACCATTTGCAAAAATATACAAGATGCAGAAAATTCAAGGAACACAGTTACACACCACGGAATATATTTAAAGTCATCTTTGAAGTTGTTCTTGTTTTTAATGTTTTTACAGTTGTAAATAACAATTACAACTTTGCAATACCAGTGCTACTGTGTCACAAATAGTATTTCTGTTTGTCATAGAGACAGAAAAGATTGGATGGGGAGCAGGATATGTAATTGATTCTCCCAATCGGGACAATTTTTAGAGTGGAAGAATTCCTTTAAATAACTGTTACAGGAAAATGGGAATACAATAGAACTCTCTTAGGAAAAAAAACTCATTCCAGTTTTCTTTTGTATAGATGACCCAGGAGTTCAAAGGGATTTATATGACATCACAATCATGTGATGCATTGGTGGTAGAGCGAAAAGTAAAATCCTGGTTTTCTGACCCATAGTTCAGTTTCTGGAAATTCATAGCAGCCACAGTGAATTGATGAGAATTCAAGCATGCTGTATCAAAGAATTTTCCGAATATACTTATCTACCTAAAAAATTCATTATTATCAAGATTAAAGTACTTTTCCCATTAGTAACACAGAAGAAAATACAGGGTGTTCTAGTTTTGTATGGTGCTTAGATTGTACAAATTTCAGTTACTGTGGTTTAGTTAAGTAATGCCAGTCGTTTAGTAACAGTGTTCAGATTTCTAATACCACAGTGTAGTAACTGTTAGTAAATGCATAAAGCACACATCTCTCTGCTAGCTCTTCGTTCACAAGCTATAACAGACCCAAATCATGATCGGTGACGCATTCTGTCAATTTATTCAAAGGCTGTAAGTGATTGGTCACTGTGCATCTCCTGTTTAGTGCACATACAGAGCAAAACATATAGTTGTATTGCCTCCTTTTCTCCCAGTAATAAACCCACTTGGCATTTTACAAAAATTAGTCATCAAAAGTGGGAATTGGTCAATTAAAACCAAGTGCAACAAAGAAACAAAATAATAGTGGAAATGAAATTTGTAAATGGAGTTACAGAAGAAATAGTCGACTATGGCAATATTGACACTAACACTACTGGAAAAACTAGATCTGCAGCCACTTGACTGTAATGAAGGTGAAATTGTCAACATAAATGAGGATGGTGGTCTTGATGAAATGATGATGGTGACCCAGAGGAGGTGACACCAGCAAAAACTTCACGTTAAAGAATGTTTAGGAGGTATTACATAGCACTGAAAATGCAAAGAATATAATGTTGGAGCGGATCCAAACTTTTGAAGGAATAAGACAATTTTTCCAAGTCATAGAAATGCTCCTCAAACTACTCTTGATAAGTTTTACAAAAAACACTTTAATTATCAATATTTCTAATGTTCAAAATTATAGCGCATAAAATAAATATCAGGTTTTTAAAATTTCCCTGTGCATTTGTAATTGACATTAATAGAGATTCTAATGTTTTGACAGAAATTTGTAAAGCTCATTGAATGATCACAGTTGTTTTACATTGGTTATTAAATTCTCTTTATGTACTTCGAGTTCACAAATTTACATTGCTGTCTCACAATACCATTCAAAGTGAGGATTACTTGTAATATACATGTTTGACCAGCTTTTTTTTCTTTTTAAGTTGTGGTTTTGATCTGCATTCCCCTGACGATTAGAAATGTTGAGCATCTTTTCATGTGCCTGTTGGCATCTTCATTTCCTCTTGGAAAAATATCAGTTTGGCTCCTCTGCCCATTATTAAAGTTAAATTGTTTGTTTGTTTATGTTGATTTTTATGACCTGTTTACATATGTCAGATAGGAATCCTTTATTGATCAAATCATTAACAAATATTTGCTCCCATTCGATAGGTTGTCTTTTCATTTTGTCAATCATTTCCTTTCCATAGAAAAACTTTTAAGTTCAATTAGGCTCTATTTGTTTATTTTGGCTTTTATTTGCTATACATTAGGAGACAGATCCAACAAAACATTAGTACAATGTATGTCAGAGTGTTCTGTTCGTGTTTCCGTCTAGGAGTTTCATAATATTGTTCTTATATGTAGGTCATTTTGAGTTTATTTTTGTGTACGGTGTTACAGAATATTCTAATGTTATTCTTTTACATGTAGCTGCCTTATGTTCCCAGCACCACTTATTGAAGAGATTATCTTTTATTCATTTTATACCCTTGCGTCCTTAATGATCCCTTTCTAGAAATCCACTAAGTATCTCTATGTTAACTAAGAACAGAAATGAAGGAGACATCTAAAAGTTTAATGCAGATATATGTAATTATTACAGAGAAATCTTGGTACAAAGTATTACACTTTATTAAACAAGAAAACTCTGCATGTACCAAAAATGTGAATAATTTATTTGAAATTTTAAAAATGAACAGAAGTAAATGAGACTGAAATGAAACACAAAGAACATAATCCTCTGCATTATGTTTTTCATTCTAATTATATCTAGAATATCCACCAGAAAGAGCCTCATTTTACCTGGTTAAAAAATCTAAAGTGATTTCAAGATTCGTTTTTGTATTTTACGAGGACAAGAAATCATTTAATGACTGACTAGTTTCACTATTTTTTTCATTAGGCATACATTAACAGGAGCTACCATAGGATATGGCTGAAACTTCTAGAAATTAATCACTTCACCTTTTATCTTTTAATAAAGAATCTGAGGTAAGTAAGTACATGAGATATAAGAAAATGACTTAGTATATCAATTCTACATAATGAAAATAAAATTTGAGGAAGAGTAGTAAATCTGGAGTTGCTCTGAGTTACAAACTTGTCCTTTGTCTGAGAGAATATGTTTGACAGATCTTGTCACAGCTGGTTCCCTCCACACATCACTCTCTGGGATCTGAATATACCTGCCAGGAATGAGAAATTTTTAGAAGTGATGGGGGTGACTGTGCTGCTTCTTCATAGGTTTAGGAATAAACAATTAGTAGTAAGAAGGTACCCATGTTAGCCCATATCAACAATAAAAAAAAAGGTTTTAAGAAGAAAACCTACACTAACTATAGTTTCCCCAAATATATTAGAGTGGACTAGTCCACAATACAATGTGTAGCACAAAAATTTAAAAAAAAAAAAAAAAAACTATTTAAATAGGGCCTGCTTTAGAATTTCTAGAGGTAATAAATTCAACTAAGGCAACAATAGCTATGATTAATTGTGTGTCTATCACATATTAGTAAATGTGAAATATTTAAAATGTTTTCTTTAATATAGGTAAATATTTTATTCCTACTTTAAAGCTGAGGAAAATGATGCTCAAAGTATTTGTGATTTGTTCAAAGCCATAGAATGCACAAGAGACAAAACCCAGTACTTGGATACTGATTGCACTTCAAATCCTAGGCTCAAACAACTCCAGGATCAGTCTGCAGCAGCAGTCAAGGGACAGAGTAAGAACATCTTAAGATTTTTAAGACCTAAAATGTTTACTGTTTTTGTAAATCTTTTCAAGGTAATAATAGGCAACAAAGCTATAGTAGTTTTCTATTCTCTCTGTATGAAATTCATTCAAATGTAATGGCTTAAAACACACAAATTTATCTTATAATAAAGTAGGTCAGAATTTCGATGTAGCTAAATTCAAAGTGTTAGCCAGGTTCCCCACATTGTTTCAAGCAGTTAACAGGAATCAATTTATTTAGTTCATGCCCTCCCCTGACACACACAAACGCATACACAGAAGCCTCATAGTTTCCCAATGTGTATTTCAGAGAAAATAAAACCAAGGTGAAGTGTGGTTAGTAGCCTGTCTAAGGTCATTTAGCTAATGTGTTAGAGCTGGGATAATAATAATTAGCAATAAAGTATTTGAAAGGAGGGCTAATATATGTTCTAATTATCTGAGATTTTAAGAAAATTTGCTGAACAAATATATCTGGCTTTATAGTTGAGAAGACAGACACCTAGGAGGGAAAAATAGGTTGTTTCCCCTAAAAGGAAAAATAATTTGAAAAAGAACGGACACTTGTATGGATATAACTGAATCACTTTGCATGTACACAGTCTCAAAATAACCTTTCCAAATTTGGAAGCAGTCTGTTGTTCCACCTCTGATTCTAACTGTAGCTTCTTGACCTGCATACAGGTTTAGCAAGAGGCAGTTGAGATGTTCTGGTATTCCCATCTCTTTAAGAATTTTCCACAATTTGTTGTGATCCACACAGTCAAAGGCTAATGTAGTCAGTGAAGCAGAAGTAGATGTTTTCCTGTAATTCTCTTGCTTTTTCTATGATCCAACAGATATTGGTAATTTGACATCTGGTTCCTCTGCCTTTGCTAAACCCAGCTCACACATCTGGAAGTTCTCAGTGCATGTACTGTTGAAGCCTAGCTTGGAGAATTTTTAGCATAACTTTGCTATCATGTGAAATGAGTGCAATTGTACTGCAATTGGCACTCAAAGGTACTGCCTTTCTTTGGGATTAGAATGAAAATTGAGCTTTTCCAGTCCAGCGGCCACTGATGTTTTCCAAATTTGTTGCCATATTGAGTGCAGCACTTTCACAGCATCATCTTTTGGGATTTGAAATAGCTTAGCTGGAATTCCATCACCTCCACTAGCTTTGTTCATAGTGGTGCTTCCTAAGGCCCACTTGACCTCACATTCCAGGATATCTGGTTCGAGGTGAGTGATCAAACCATCATTGTTATCTGAGTCATTAAGATCTTTTTTGTATAGTTCTGTGCATTCTTGCCATCTCTTAATATTTTCTGCCTCTGTCCTCCATTTCTGTCCTTTAGCACACCCATTTTTGCATGAAATGTTCTCTCAGTGTCTCTAATTTTCTTGAAGAGATCGCTAGTCTTTCCTGTTCTATTGTTTTCCTCTATTTCTTTGCATTGATCACTTAGGAAGGCTTTCTTATCACTCCTTGCCATTCTTCGGAACTCTGCATTCAAATGAGTATGTCTTTCCTATTCCCGTTTGCCTTTCACTTCTCTTCTTTTCTCAACTATTTGTAAGGCTTCCTCAGACAACCAATTTGCCTTTTTGCATTTCTTTGTCTTGGGGATGGTTTTGATCACCTCCTATACAAGGTTATGAACCTCCACCCATAGTTCTTCAGGCACATCTAATCTCAGTTTTTGCTGCCTGTATAGAGCTTCTCCATCTTTGGATGTAAAGAATGAAATCAATCTGATTTCAGTATTGATCAGCTGGTGTGATTTCTATGTGCAGAATCAACTCTTGTGTTGTTGGAAGAGCGTGTTTGCTATGACCAGTGCATTCTCTTGGCAAAACTCTGTTAATGTTGCCCTGCTTCACTTTGTACTCCAAGGTCAAATTTGCCTCTTACTCCAGGTATCTCTTGACTTCCTTCTTTTGCATTCCAATCTCCTAGGATGAAAAGGACATCTTTTTTTGGTGTTATGTCTAGAAGATCTTATAGGTCCTCATAAAACCATTCAACTTCAGCTTCTTCAGCATTGGGGTATAGACTTGGATTACTCTGATATTGAATGGTTTCCCTCAGAAACAGAGAAACAGAGATCATTCTGTCATTTTTGAGACTGCACCCAAGTACTGCATTTCAGACTCTTGTTGACTATGAGGGCTATTCCATATCTTCTAATAGATTCTTGCCCACAGTAGTAGAGATAATGGTCACCTGAATTAAATTTGCCCATTCTAATCCATTTTAGCTCACTGATTCCTAAAATGTCAATGTTCACTCTTGCCATCTATTGTCTGACCACTTCCAATTTAACTTGATTCATGGACCTAACATTCCAGGTTCCTATGCAATATTCTTTACAGCATCGGGCTTTACTTTCACCACCAGACACATCCACAGCTGGGCACTGTTTCCACTTTTGCTCAGCCTCTTCATTTCTTCTGGAGCTATTTCTCCACTCTTCTCCAGTAGCATATCAGGGACCTACCAACCTGGGGAGTTCATCTTTCAGTGTCATATCTTTTGCCTTTTCATACTGTCCATTTTGGTAAATTCCATGAAAAGAGAATGATAGCTGCCAAGTAGAGAAGTGCGTTCCTCCCCAAGCTAACAATAATATGAAATATATTTTAGAAAAGAAAGATCCTCTGGAGAGGCATCTAGATAGAATACTAGGATTGGACAAAATGGCAGAAAATTTCTTCTGAGAATTCACAAAGACATCTCTGATGGTAAAGTTAAAAGGGACAGCTGACTTTTTTCTCTCTAAATTTACAGGAGTTGTAATCCAGAAGGGAGAAATTTCAAAGGAGTTTTCCAGAGCACTTTCTACTTTCAATCAGGACTTTATCTATATAACATTCTCCTTTACTCATTGTCACCAATAACCTCCATGTTACCCAATCTAATATTCAATTATTCATCTTCTTAGCATCATTTGAATAACTTAATCATAATCACTCTTGTTGGAAACATCTCCTTCACTTGACTTCTGAGATATTAAACTTTTCTGCCTTTTTTTTTTCTGCTTTTCTTACTATCATAGCTCTCTCTTCTTTAAACATTTTCCCTTTCAAAACCACAATCATCTGCTGGGTGAACAAACCCATCTTGTGACTTTAAATACCAAATAAATGATCATGACTTTCATATTTGTATCTACATGAAACCCTCATGCTCAATACCAGACTTGTATATCTGACAGCCTCCAGGATAACTTCATTGGTGGTCTAGTGGCCTTCACACTTATGACATGCAAAACCAATTAACTGTCCTGAAGACACCTATTTTTACCTGAGTGTGTTTCTATTTTTAGTAAATAGTCCCAACTTTAACACAAATTGCTTAAGCAAAACATTTGGAATCATCATTTACTCCTCATTTTTTCACATCCCCACACAATAAATTAGAGTATCCTTTTATCTCTATTTAAATGTAACTGCTCAGAATTGTTCTCATTGTTCTATTACTATTTCACTCAATCAATAGATGTAAGTACCAATGTACCAATACATATTTAAAAATTAGATTATACTCAATAATTAATATAAGACAAATATAACAAAGACTAGCACAAAGAAAACATACATAACTAAGAAATTCATATTATTCTTTAAAAAAGATCGTTAGGAGAAGAGCCGAGAAACAAAACAAAGGAAAGTTTTCTTTTGTATTGCTGTCATTTAATTTTACACACAGAGTTTTAATAAATGAAGTTTTTGAACTTTAGTTAAAAATTATAAATTTTAGTTAATCATGTAATATTGTCTATAAACATTTGAAAGTTCATTTTCATAACTATATGTTTAGATTGCTTTATACTGACACATGTAGATGAAATTTGTTTACTTAAACTTCTGCACTAAAGTTGATTATGCAATTGGATACCCAGTTGAATTGAATGATTAAATCAAATATCACCTATTTTCCCTACAGAATGACATTTACTTGTCTCTATTTTTCTACTCTGGGACAAAGAATGATAGAAGTTACCTTATTTTACTCATCACCCTGGCCATAAGTGCAAGAGCTTCTATCATAAATAAACAGACTTTCTGTGTTACTGGGTATATAAGCATCAATTTTATACTAGCTGTGATCCAATTAATTTCTGATGTGGTTGTGACAATTGATTTCCTCCCTAGCAATGCACTGGAGTTCCTGTTCTCACTTGAAGCCAACACTTGATGCCATCAGGCTTAATGAGGACTGGGAAATAGTGTCCCACTACTTTGATATGCATCCCACCACCGACTAGTAAGAAGACTAGCTTTTCCAATTTTTGTTTTTCTTTTCATTTCTCTTCTTGTACATTTATATTTTTAAAGAAATCTTTCCTTAACTCCAATATAATAAGCATATTATCTGAATGATAATGACACATTCCTACATGTTTGCTTGTGCCTTGATATGAAATAAATTAAAATACAGAATAACCTTAAAAATCACTTACTCTGAACTTCAATCATCTGTAAAACGGGGATAATAAGGATTGTTGTGACAAATGTGTGCCTTATCATATTTAACTCACCTTCTGACTTTATAATTTACTCATGTTCATTCATGTAGTCCTAGTATGTTTTTAACTGCTGAAAAATATTTTATTGTAGGGATATCTGTGATGCCTCTCTTCCTTCTGCTGTAGAGGAAAAATCAGAGAAATTTTTAAGTAGTATTTGACCTGAATTTTGAAGAATATATAGGTTTTTACAGAGATGCTAGAGAAAAAGTGACTATGCCCCTGAAAACCATTTTCCTTCATCTAGGGCACTTCAATGTCAATAGTATTGCTCTTACAAAAATAATTTATCTTTTAATCTTTTTGACTGGAAACATTGAGGTTATTTTTAAATTTCTGGTCTATTCAATGTTACAAATGGTTATAACAATTATTAAACTAAGGGGAAAAAAACTTTGCATTTTAATGCCTTTGCTGTGTGGAAAATGAATTTTATGAAACAATCAAGGGAAGCGCCAATGACTAAGGTTTCTATCACTTTAGGCTGATTGAAAGCAGTTTTTGTGCAAAGGGTGTTCCAGAACCTTCTCTTTGGAATAATAGAGCATGCTTAGAAAACTAAATTCTGCATGCTTTTCCTGAGGAAAAAAAATGTTATTTCAGAAATACTTTCTCATCTTCTGTTGCTCTAAACATAATTGATCTTTTTGCCTTTTTGGACTGGTATTTTTAAATCACATTTGCTATTCAAAAATGTTTTCCTTTAGAGTATAGCAAGTTTTTATTTATTTGACTATGTTTGAAGTCAAGCAAATTTGATAACATTAGAAATTATGTAAAATTATCTATAACTATAGGTAAAGCTATTGATTTCAACATGTAAAAACATGATTTTGAATTCTTGCTATTAAGTTATTAGTGTATCTCACCTCTGTCCTATACACCACAAAGATAATCCTCCATATATATTCAGATTCAGTTCATGTTCAAGTATTCTTAAATACAATTCCTTGTATATATGAATTCTAGATATTCTTTTCTTTGAGGTGTGGATTTTTTTATTAATATATTAATTCTTACTCAAAGAATTTTGAGAAAACATACAACTCTTCCAGAGAAAAAGATGAGAAATGTAAAAAAAAAAAAAGGAAAATAGCTTTTTTCATTTAAATTTCTTGAATTAAACATTTAATTGTTTGTTGTGTTTTTTAAAAATATTTCTTTGTTTATCAAGTGAGCCATATAGGCTTTTTCTGTTTCCTTTCTAGAGAAGTTCCTTTAGCATTTGTTAAAGAGCTAGTTTCGCAGTGCTGAATTCTCTGCTTTTGCTTGCCTGTAAAGCTTTTAATTTCTCCTTGGAATCTGAATGAGATCCTTGCTGGATACAGTAATCTTGGTTGTAGATTTTTCCCTTTCATCACTTTAAATATATTCTGCTAGTCCCTTCTGGCCTGCAGAGTTTCTGTTGAACCATCTGCTGTTTGCCTTATGGGGATCCCCTTGTATGTTATTTTTTGTTTTTACCTTACTGTTTTTAATATTTATTCTTTGTATTTAATGTTTGTTAGTTTGATTAATATGTGTCTTGGCATGTTTCTCCTTAGGTTCATCCTGTATGGGACTCTAAATGCTCCAACCAAAAGACATAGATTGGTTGAATGTATACAAAAATTAGACCCCTATATATACTGTCTACAAAAACCCCCTACAAGCCTAGGGACATACATAGACTGAAAGAGAGGAGCTGGAAAAGATATCCTGTGCAAATGGAGAAAAGAAAACGGGAGCAGCAAGACTCACATCAGATGAAATAGACTTTAAAATAAACACCATTATAAGAGACAAAGAAGGACACTACATAACAATCAAAGGATAACTTCAAGAAGAAGATATAACAATTATAAATATATATATACCTAATATAGAAGCACCTCAATACATAAGACTAATAATAACAACTATTAAAGGAGAAATTGACAGCAACACAATAATAGTAGGATCCCTGGTGGTTCAGATGGTAAAGAATTCACCTGCAATGTGGGAGACCTGGGTCCAATCCCTGGGTTGGGAAGATTCCCTGGAGGAGGGCATTGCAATCCACTCCAGTACTCTTGCCCAAGGACAGAGGAGCCTGGCAAGCTTACAGTCCATGAGGTTGCAAAGAGTCGGACATGACTGAGCAGCTAAGCACACAACACAACATTAATACCCTATTCACACCAAAGGACAGATCATCCAGACATAAAATTCATAAGAAAACACAGGATTTAAGTGATACATTGGACCAGTTGGACCTAATTGATATATACAGAACATTTCATCCAAAAACAATATATTTCACTTTTTTCTCAAGTGCACATGGAACATTCTCCAGGACAGATCACATCCTGGGCCACAAATCAAGTCTTGGCATATTAAAGAGAAAAAAACAAAACAAAACTGAAATCATTTCAAGCATCGTTTCTGATCACAACACTCTAAGATTTGTCAACTACAGGAAAAATTATAAAAAATACAAACACATGGAAGCTAAACAACATGCTTCTAAATAAGTAACAGATCACTGAAGAAAACAAAAGGGAAATCAAAACAGAAACAAATGACAATGAAAAGACGGCAACTCAAAACCTATGGGTTGTGGTAAACGTAGTGCTGAAAGGAAAGTTCATAGCAATACAAGCCTACCTCAAGAAACAAGAGAGACATCAAATAAACAACCTAATCTTACAAGTAAAGCAACTGGAAAAAGAACAACAACAACAATAAAAAAAAAAAAAAAAAAAAAAAAAAAAAAAAACCCAGAGTTAGTAGAAGGAAAGAAATCATAAAGATTAGAGAAAAAACAAATGAAAAAGAAATAAAGAAACCATAGCAACAATCAATAAAACAAAAGTTGGTTTTCTGAGAAGATAAGCAAAACTGACAAACCTTTAGCCAAACACTTCAAAGAAAAAAGGGAGAAGACTCAAACCAATAAAATTAGAAATAAAAAGAAGAGACAACACAGAAATACAAAGGATCATAAGAGACTACTGTAAGCAACTATTGGAGAAGGAAATGGCAACCCACTCCAGTATCCTTGCCTGGAGAATCCCATGGACAGAGGAGCCTGGTGGGCTACAGTCCATGGGGTTGCAAAGAGTCAGACATGACTGAGAGACTAAGCACATGAGGAAGTATATGCCAATAAAATGGAAAAATTGGAAGAAAGGGACACATTCTTACAAAAGTAAAACCTTCCAAAACTAGGCAAGGAAGAAATAGAAAATGGACAGATCAATCACAAGAATGGAAGTCAAAACTGTAATCAAAAATCTTCCAACAAACAAAAGCCCAGGACCAGATGGCTTCACAGGTGAATTCTACCAAAAGTTTAGAGAAAAGCTAACACCTATCCTGCTCAAACTCTTTCAGAAAACTGCAGAGGAAGGAAAACTCCCAAACTCATTCTGTGAGGCCACCATCACCATGACACCAATACCAGACAAAGATGCCACCAAAAAAAGAAAATTATAGGCCAAGAGCACTGACGAGCATAGATGCAGAAATCCTCAACAAAATTCTAGCAAACAGAACCCAGTAACACATTAAAAAGACCATACATCATGATCAAGTTGGCTTTATCCCAGGAATGCAAGGATTCTTCAATATGCACAAATCACTCAATATGATACACCATATTAACAAGTTAAAAGATAAAAACCATGTGATCATCTCAGTAGATGCAGGGAAAGCGTTCAACAAAACTCAACACCCATTTGTGATGAAAACTCTCCAGGAAGCAGGCATAGAAGGAACGTACCTCAATACAATAAAGGCCATATACAACAAACCCACAGCAAACATTCTCCTCAATGGTGAAAAACTGAAAGCATTTCCTCTAAAATCAGAAACAAGACAAGGGTGCCCACTCTCACCACTATTATTCAACAAAGAACTCCATTACATATGGGATGTTTGATCAGTAGTAACAAAGAAATTAATTTAATATTAACACAATCCCAAGACAATCCTTTTTACAGTTGTTGCCCCATAAGATATTGAAGGCATGCTATATTTTTTCCATATTTCCTAATTGTGGATTTTTTTTCTACACTGCCTCCTTTAGTGCTTAATACATTTGCAAAATTTAGAACTTAGCTGAAAATTGATGGCATTTTTATTTTTTCTCTCCCATACTTATTACTCTCTTATTTTCTCAAAGTACAGACACTGTTCCAAACAATGAACAAAAAATAATTGCCATTTTCTCCCTACTTTTTTTTTAATTTCAGAAATTAACTTAGAGCATTTTTCTACTTCAGGAACTCCAATCCTTTATTTTATTTTATTATTCTAAAAATTTTCTGTAATAATTTCACAGCAGCACAAATTATCTTACTGATCATATATCATCAAGCTAAAAGTTTTGTGTTTGATTTTTTATTTGATTTGGTTTGATCTAATTGTCATTTTAACCAGAGAGTAATAACATATCAATTAAAGAATCTATCTTATACCTTACCTATGCAATCGAATTGCCAGCAGATCTTTTTAAAAAAGTTTCTGCTTGTGTTGAACCTGAAGGAATTACATTTGCAGTCACTAATAAAGGACCATCATGTTGGAACCTCTTTAGAAATAGGAGACTGTGCTTCTAAAATAAGTGATAAACTTACACTTTCTTTCTACTTGTTTTTTGGTCAAAAATTATAGAACAGGGTCTGCACTGTCTCCTACCTATATACTTCCTGATGTCTGTCCATTAAGAAGATCTCAGGATTTTTCCCTTATTTCATAAAAAAGAAAGATTCATGGTAACATGATGACTTAACTAAAAATAATTTAATGTGTTGGATTAACATGGTTTGAAAGGTGAATAGAAGAGTTACCTGGCAATTTATCAAGATGCTTTATCTTTAAAGACACTATTCACATAAACACAGCTCATAAATCTGAAAGTCTTATTATTTTAGCAGTGGTTGGAATATTTTTACCAAAGAAAATTCAATTAATGAGAATGAGATCTTTAATAATAGAAATGAAATATTCCTGAGCTTTTTCTCTTAGGTATCCTTATGTGACTTTATCTTTTGGGGCTCCAAAATCACTGCAGATGGTGACTACAGCCATTAAATTAAAATACGTTTACTCCTTGGAAGGAAAGCTATGGCCAACCTAGACAGGATATTAAAAAGCAGAGACACTACTTTGCCAACAAAAGTCCATCTAGTCGAGGTTGTGGTTTTTCCAGTAGTCATGTATGGATGTAAGAGTTGGACTATAAAGAAAGCTGAGCACCGAAGAATTAATGCTTTTGAACTGTGATGTTGGAGAAGACTCTTGAGAGTCCCTTGGACTGCAAGGAGATCCAACCAGTCCATCCTAAAGGAGATCAGTCCTGGGTGTTCATTGGAAGGACTGATGTTGGAGCTGAAACTCCAATACTTTGGCCACCTGATGTGAAGAGCTGACTCGTTTGAAAAGACCCTGATGCTGGGAAAGATTGAGAGCAGGAGGAGAAGGGGACGACAGAGGATGAGATGGTTGGATGGTATCGTTGACTCAATGGACATGAGTTTGGGTAAACTTCGGGAGTTGGTGATGGGCAGGGGGGCCTGGCGTGCTGCAGCCCATGGGGTTGCAAAGAGTTGGACATGACTGAGCCACTGAACTGAACTGAACTGATCCTTATGTGGGTTATATGCATATTTCATTGAATGTGTATAAAGAGAACAAGAAAAACTCTCTTCAAGTAGCCTTCACAGTATTTTAAAACAAAATGAACTTCAGTAGAGAGATGAACAATAAATACAAAAATAGTCTTACACTTGTCTGGTGACATACCTTTAATATAAAAAACACCGTTGAGTGCTGTTACTCATTATATGAATATAAATTGAGTCTTCATAGCCATTGCAAATTATCTCATTTTAAGAGTCTCTATCAGGTTTTTGAGGCACCAAGTGGACACATCTAATAACCAGATTCATACTGACTACTTTACTATAATGAATAAGCTGGTTTAATCTAAAAGCATACATTCAATATATATCCAAAATTTCACCTGTTATAATGTGACAGTATAATCACACAAAGTGGTGTATACTGCACTCCTTTGAAGATAAGTATAAATATTTTCCTTTAAACTTAAATCATAAAACTTCATACAATAGTAAATATTTAATCAACACATTTAAAAGAGTGTTCTTAGGGCCATTAGTGCCCTTTATTAATGGGGAGGTCTTTTACAACACTATCTGAGTTGGAAAAAAAAAAAAGAAGAACCATGTCATGGGGCTCAGAGATAAATATTCTCCAACAAATACAACTAATGGACTTGATACTATTAGAGTTTGAGGAAATAATTTTCCAAAATATGTAGCCGTTGACCTAAATTCACATATATCCAAATAATGAAGCTAAAAATGGTTCCATTATTGCTAACATTACATGTGTCCAGGATCACATAATTTCAGAACCATTCTGACATTTCTACAGAAGTAATGCAATAGAATATCATTCATAATCACGCCAGAGAACATCATGGTACACCTGTTACACAAAGTTATATATAAAAAACATGACATAGAAAGGAAAGGACAACATAGACTTGTAAATCAGTTCTGAAATTCAATGATCCAGAAATGTCTCTTTATGATACTATAAGAAAGTATACGTTTTTTTAATGACAATTCTGTTGGAAGTCAACACAAACACTTGTCATATGGTTGCTGATCTATTTTAATAAAATTACTTTCTAAAATAATAAAATTAATACTATTGTCAGTATTTCCTGTGTTACACAAAAGCGAGTAGCTGCTGCTGCTAAATCACTTCAGTCATGTCCGACTCTGTGCGACCCCATAGACGGCAGCCCACCAAGGCTCCCCCATCCCTGGGGTTCTCCAGGCAGGAACACTGGAGTGGGTTTCCATTTCCTTCTCCAATGCATGAAAGTGAAAAGTGAAAGGGAAGTTGCTATGTCGTGTCCAACTCTTAGCGACCCCATGCACTGCAGCCCACCAGGCTCCTCCATCCATGGGATTTTCCAGGCAAGAGAAGTGGAGTGGGGTGCCATTGCCTTCTCCAAAAGGGAATAGAGCTTAGAGCAATTCGTAAATTACAGTAACATCTACCAATTCCAGATAGAAACTACAATTTACAACTTTTAAGGTTAACAACATGAGGGGAAAATATCAATAAATATTCCCATGAAGAATATGTTGGATTTATCGCAAAAAATAAAAATATAAGACAGGAGAGACTATTCATCTAAAATAGAATGCTTTTATACACAAACAAAACCCTTGAGTCAGGTTGTAGAAAAGTTTGCTGGTGTAGAAATGTCTTAAAGACATTGTTCTCTGCTCTTATCTCCATCTTTAGCATAGGTCAGGCATTCAAGAAGTGTTGAATAATGAATGAAGCTTGCTCCAGCAAAGATAAACCAATTCTTAGTCTAAAGGAAGCATTTACAATAACTCAGTGCACCTGTGTTGCCATCTCTGCAGGCATTCTACAAAGAGGAAACTGGCATAGGTGTGTTCCTTAAAATCTACTCTCTCAATGGTGCTGAAATGTTCCAAGGGCAAATCACTAGGAAAAAATGCATGTAACAAAAGGGTCAGGAGTATTTCTTTTTGATTGTGTGACTTGCATTCTGTTGTGTCTCCCCTATTTTATACTGATTTTAATTTTCTTTGCCCTTAATTTATTCCACACAACCAATCTATTTAATTACAGTCCTGAAAGACGCTTCCTTTTAGTGATTTTCTTTGCATATTTTACTCCTTTCAATTACAGTTACCTGAGGAATCATACTAGAACAAGGACGATTATAGCCCTTGGTTGAGACCATATTCAATTTCAGCAGTGGAAGAAAGGCACAGAGTCCTTTCTTGTTTTTAAGCTGATAGTATTTTGAGAGCAAAAGAAATATTAGCCAAGACAAGCAATGAAAATTTTATATGATTTAAGAGCACAATGCCTTCTCTATAGAATTACTATGGTTTGCAGCAAATTCCACATCAAATATGAAATATAAAAGTAGAGCCGTCTATTATTATGTGCTAATATACACCAGGGCTTCCCTGGTGGCTCACAGGTTAAAGCATCTGCCCGCAATGTGTAGGACCAAGGTTCGATCCCTGGATCGGGAAGATCCCCTGGAGAAGGAACTGACAACCCACTCCAGTATTCTTGCCTGGAGAATCCCATGGATGGAGGAGCTTGGTAGGCTACAGTCCACGGGGTCGCAAAGAGTCGAACACGACTGAGCAACTTCACTTCACTTTACTTCAATATACCCACACTGCTTCCAAATATAATATATATTAATTCAGACATCTGACATTGCTTGACATCAACAAAGCATGACCTAGCTTCTGAGCTCCTTGCTTCTGTTTCTTTTAACCAAAATAAAAATATGTTTTCTATATTTTCTCAGATGTTAATAACAGGGAATTTGAGAGGAAAAGATGCCCTTACTTCCACGTGGTTAATTAGCTTACACAGATGAATAGTGGGCCCAGTTACTGTTTTGCAACACTTTAATCATAATGCTTAAAGGCTAAATATATTGTCTACAGTTCATGTTGTTTCTTATTACCTACAAGTTTTCTACATATTTAAGAAGAGCATTTTTAGATTTTAACCAATCAAGGAAATAGACAAGTTTATATATGATACAAAGATAACATCTTTCAAAATCATGATTTAATTTGCTTCATTTAGAAATTCTCTCAGTGCAGGTAAAAAATATCAGTTATGCCTGTCATGCCTATGTATATTTTAAATGTCCCATAAAAATACATTATTTAAATGGCTTCCAAAACTCCAAAGTGTTGGAAAAATTTTAGATATATACCTTACTGTGTATAGTAAGATAGGTAATTTCTAGTACAATTGAGACTAAAATGTTTATAAGTATAGAAAAGAGTTAAGAGTCCTTAATACAGAAAATCTTACTTCTTTTTTTTTTTCAATTAATTTATTTTTTATTGAAGGATAATTGCTTTACAGAAGTTTGTTGTTTTCTGTCAAACCTCAACATGAATCAGCACAGGTATACATATATACCCTCCCTTTTGAAACTCCATTCGCATCTCCCTCCCCATCCCACCCCTCTTGGTTGATACAGAGTCCCTGTTTGAGTTTCCTGAGAATTTATTTATAGGGCAACAGTAGAGAAACAGACATAGAGAATAGACTTATGGACACTGGGGAGAAGGAAGGAGAGGGTGAGATGTATGGAGAGAGTAGCATGGAAACTTACATTACCATATGTAAAATGGATAGCCAATGGGAATTTGCTGAAAACCTTACTTCTTGACATAGTGTCCTAATGTGCAAAACATGATCAAGCTTAAAGATACTTCTAT
Organism: Dama dama; assembly: GCF_033118175.1. Taxonomy (NCBI): domain Eukaryota; kingdom Metazoa; phylum Chordata; class Mammalia; order Artiodactyla; family Cervidae; genus Dama; species Dama dama. Next base: position 41,372,072 of record NC_083700.1, read on the forward strand.
TTCCAAGATCAGAGTGTAAATTGTAGGGAATCTGGGAAAGGAATCTGAGCACAAAATCCACATTTTTCTCCAAAGGATGATATGACCATATACTGCAACATTCAATAGAAAGGTGAACTCTGAATAACAAAGCACTAGCACCGTTTTCACTAAAATCTGGATATGCAAATCAAATATGCACATATGCAAATATGTTCTCATCTGGGTTAATTATGTAATTCTTTTCTTTTTTTTCAGAAGCTTCATGTCGCTCAGCATTTTAGAAGTGGCATGCTTTGCTCCAAGCTAGTCAGTCATAGAACTGAGACAAGCTGATGTTCAATATGACAGACATTTGCATCTGTAATTTATTTAGGCCTTTGTTGATCAGACATGAGCTCCTGAGAAGGGACTGACATTTGATGAGTGAACTGGTGACAGGACAAAAAGTGTTTTCTGCAGTTTAGCTTTTGCCATTTGGAATGTGATGAAATAAACTTATGCCCAAGATTTGTAAAATCAGAAAACATGTCTGTGAACTAGTTTTTAAATAACCATCAGGATATGTTTCTGAAAAGTTCTAATGCAAAGCTTATTTCTATTCACAAGCAAAATCTCTATAAATGCTTTTACCTGATATGCCAGCAAAAACAAGACGAGGAGCTGACTGTGGCTCAGATAGTGAACACTTTACTGCCAAATTCAGGCTTAAATTGAAGAAGGTATGGAAAACCACTAGACCATTCAGGTATGACCTAAACCAAATCCCTTACGATTATACAGTGGAAGTGAGAAATAGATTTAAGGGACTAGATCTGATAGACAGAGTGCCTGATGAACAATGGACAGAGGTTCATGACAATGTAGAGACGACAGGAATCACGACCATCCCCAAGAAAAAGAAATGCAAAAAAGCAAAATGGCTATCAGAGGAGGTCTTACAAATAGCTGTGAAAAGAAGAGAAGTGAAAAAACCAAAGGAGAAAAGGAAGGATATATTGATTTGAATGCAGAGTTCCAAAGAATAGCAAGGGGAGTAAGAAAGCCTTCTTCAGTGATCAGTGCAAAGAAAGTAAAAATAAATAAATAAATAAACAGAATGGGAAAGACTAGAGATCTCTTCAAGAAAATTAGCGATACCATGGGAACATTTCATGCAAAGATGGACTCAATAAAGGACAGATTCGGTATGGACCTAACAGAAGCAGATGATATTAAGAAGAGGTGGCAAGAAAACACAGAACTGTACAAAAAATATCTTCACAACCCAGATAATCATGATGGTGTGATCACTCACCTAGAGCCAGACATCCTGAATTGTGAAGTCAAGTGGGCCTTAGGAAGCATCACTATGAACAAATCTGGAAGAGGTGATGGAATTCCAGTTGAGCTATTTCAAATCCTGAAAGATGATGCTGTGACAGTACCGCCTTCAATATGCCAGCAAATTTGGAAAACTTAGCAGTGGCCACAGGACTGGAAAATGTCTGTTTTCATCCCAATCCCAAAGAAAGGCAATGCCAAAGAATACTCAAACGACCACACAATTGAACTCATCTCACATGCTAGTAAAGTAATACTCAATATTCTCCAAGCCAGGCTTCAACAATACATGAACCATAAAATTCCAGATGTTCAAGGTGGTTTTAGAAAAGCCAGAGGAACTAGAGGTCAAATTGCCAACATTCACTGGATCATCGAAAAAGCAAGAGAGTTCCAGAAAGCATCTATTTATGCTTTATTGACTATGCCAAAGCCTTTGACTGTGTAGATCACAATAAACTGTGGAAAATTCTGAGAGAGATGGGAATACCAGACCACCTGACCTGCCTCTTGAGAAACCGGTATGCAGGTCAGGAAGCAACAGTTAGAACTGGACATGGAACAATAGACTGGTTCCAAATCGGGAAAGGAGTAGTCAAGGCTGTATATTGTCACCGTGCTTATTTAACTTATATGCAGAGTACATCATGAGAAACGCTGGGCTGGATGAAGCACAAGCTGGAATCAAGGTTGCTGGGAGAAATACCAATAACCTCAGCTATTCAGATGACACCACCCTTATGGCTGAAAGTGAAGAACTAAAGAGCCTCTTGATGAAACTGAAAGAGGAGAGTGAAAATGTTGACTTAAAACGCAACATTCAGAAAACTAAGATCATGGTATCTGGTCGCATCACTTTATGGCAAACAGATGGAGGAACAGTGGAAACAGTGGCTGACTTTTTTGGGGGCTCCAAAATCACTGCAGATGGTGATTGCAGCCATGAAATTAAAAGACACTTACTCCTTGGAAGGACACTTATGACCAACTTAGGCAGCATATTAAAAAACATAAACATTACTTTGCCAACAAAGGTTCGTATAGTCAAGGCTATTTTTCCAGTAGTCATGTATGGATCTGAGAGTTAGACTATAAAGAAAACTGAGTGCTGTAGAACTGATGCTTTTGAACTGTGGTGTTGGAGAAGACTCTTGAGAGTACCTTGGACTCAAGGAGATCCCACCAGTCCATCCTAAGGGAGCTCATTCCTGGGTGTACGTTGGAAGGACTGATGTTGAAGCTGAAACTCCAATACTTTGGCCATCTGATGCAAAGAGCTGACTCGTTTGAAAAGACCTTGATGCTGGGAAAGATTGAAGGCCAAGGGAGAAGGGGATGACAGAGGATGAGATGTTTCAATGATGAGTTAGAGTAAAGTCTGGGAGTTGGTGATGGACAGGGAGGCCTGGTGTGCCACAGTCCATGGGATCACAAAGAATCAGACACGACTGAGCAACTGAACTAAACTGAACTGACGTGCCAGCATAGACCTTTTTCATTGGTTTATAATTCCTCAGATATTTTATATGTTAAAACACTGAACTGTTATTATGTAAATAAATTATTATAAAGCACAATAAATAACAAGGCATTGAAATGATGAAAATATACTCTTTGTGCATAATTTAAGTAAGTAAGTTGTTTAGAGATAAATGTCAAGATAGCACTACTATTCTGGCTAGAAAATATTAGCAGAAAGATAAAGGAATAGAGATAGACTAAAAAAAAAACCTCCTATTGCTCAGCAGTTTATTTGTGTCTTAAATGGGAGAGAGAGGGCTATAGCCAACATAAGAATGAGTTTCTGGCATTGGGCTTCCATTGTGGCTCAACTGAAAAAAAATCAGCCTGCAATGTGGGACACCTGGGTTCAATCCCTGGGTTGGGAAGTTCCACAGGAGAATGGAAAGGCTACCCACTCCAGCATTCTGGCCTGGAGAATTCCATGGACTATATAGTTCATGGGGTTGCAAAGAGCCGGACACGACTGAACGACTTTCACTTCATGGCAATATGTGAGATTATTAACAGATCAATAACCTCTTTGACCTAATTGACAATAATATTTTGAATGACCATCCTGAATAACGGGTTTCTTGACTATGGAAAAGTTAATGTAATTTATTTAAGCAAAAAATTAAAAGTGAAAGTGTTAGTCACTCAGTCATGTCTGATTCTTTGTGACTCCATAGACTGTAGCCTGCCAGGTTTCTCTGTCCATGGAATTCTTCAGCAAGAATACTGGTGTGGGTTGCCATTTCCTTCTCCAGGGTATCTTCCTGACCCAGGATCCAACCTGGGTGTCCTGCATTGCAGGCAGATTCTTTACCATCTGAGCCACCAAGGAAGCCTCAAGAGAGAGTGTGGCATAGGCAAAAATTCACTTGGTTCAAGTAGAGAATCCTGTTTTCCATTACTACTGCAGCCACCTGCTGAATGATCAGTCTTCCCGAGATTCTCACTCAGCCCAGTTTTACAATGTGTACTCTTACAGGAGGATATGTAAGCTTTTTTTTTTTTTTTTGCCTATGTTTCTATGAATACTTTAATTGGCATTTCCCATAGACCACAGATAAAATATGAGAATAGTTCTTAATTTTGCCTTTGGATTATCATAAATGTGAACCAAATATTTTCATTAGATAGAGAAGGGCCAGCATAAGTGGAAATATAAACAGTCAAAACATTTATGTATAATAAGCTACATGACTTAAATAGATATTTAATATATTTTGTTATAAATTTCATAAACACAAAAAGGTTTTCAATAATAGAAATATAGTGAGTTAAAAGGTAACCATGGTAGTTCTTCTTCTAGCATGGACAAATAACTTCTAAAAGAACAACTATGCAGCAAATAATAACTATATAGCATGGAAAAAATATTTAGAAAAAAATTCCCAAAAGCCACAACAGTTACTTGAATGCAACAGAGGGTAAATAATACAGGGAAAATTGAAGAGAAGCTGATATTGATGATAATAGAGCTTGAGAATTTCATATTTTTATCACATTTAGCCAAATGTCACCCTCCTCCACCAAGTCTGCACCATGTGGGTTGGCTAAAACTTTGATGGATAGCACAAAGTCACGCTATCTCGTAAATTAAAGGATAGTGTTCAAGTCACTATGGTCACTAGAATGTGAAGGTGCAAATTCTTGAAAAGAGGATGACAAAAAAGGAAGCTCCAATTAGGGCGATAGTTAAACATCTGACCAATCTTTGCATCAGATAGGCACAGGGAATACTCCAAGCAGACAATTCAATCAAAGAATGTAGTTTAGTTTATTGAAGATAAATGCTGCTTTAAAAATTACTCTTTGGCTGAGTCTAACTTAATTCTCTCTTATTCACTCTTGAGTATATTGTCACCCTGCTTATTTAACTTATATGGAGAGTACTTCGTGAGAAATGCTGGACTGGATGAAGCACAAGCTGGAATCAAGATTGCCAGAAGAAATATCAATAACCTCAGATATACAGATGACACCACCCTTATGGCAGAAAGCAAAAAAGAACTAAAGAGCCTCTTGATGAAAGTGAAAGAGGAGAGTAAAAAAGTTGGCTTAAAACTCAACACTCAGAAAACTAAGATCATGGCATCTTGTCCCATTCAGTTCAGTTTCAGTTCAGTTCAGTCGCTCAATCGTGTCCGACTCTTTGCGACCCCATGAATCGCAGCACACCAGGCCTCCCTGTCCATCACCAACTCCCGGAGTTTACTCAAATTCATGCCCATCGAGTCGGTTGTGCCATCCAGCCATCTCATCCTCTATTGTCCCCTTCTCCTCCTGCCCCCAATCCCTCCCAGCATCAGGGTCTTTTCCAATGAGTCAACTCTTCACATGAGGTGGCCAAAGTACTGGAGTTTCAGCTTCAGCATCAGTCCTTCCAATGAACACCCAGGACTGATCTCCTTTAGGATGGACTGGTTGGATCTCCTTGCAGTCCAAGGGACTCTCACGAGTCTTCTCCAACACCACACTTCAAAAGCATCAATTCTTCGGTGTTCAGCTTTCTTCACAGTTCAACTCTCACATCCACACATGACCCCTGGAAAAACCATAGCCTTGACCAGATGGACCTTTGTTAGCAAAGTAATGTCTCTGCTTTTTAATATGCTATCTAGATTGGTCATAACTTTCCTTCCAAGGAGTAAGCGTCTTTTAATTTCATGGCTGCAGTCACCATCTGCAGTGATTTTGGAGCCCCCAAAAATAAAGTCTGACACTGTTTCCACTGTCTCCCCATCTATTTCCCATGAGGTGATGCAACCAGATACCATGATCTTAGTTTTCTGAATGTTAAGCTTTAAGCCAACGTTTTCACTCTCATCTTTCACTTTCATCAAGAGGCTTTTTAGTTCCTCTTCACTTTCTGCCATAAGGGTGGTGTCATCTGCATATCTGAGGTTATTGATATTTCTCCCAGCAATCTTGATTCCAGCTTGTGCTTCTTCCAGTCCAGCGTTTCTCATGATGTACTCTGCATATAAGTTAAATAAGCAGGGTGACAGCATACAGTCTTGACATACTCCTTTTCCTATTTGGAACCAGTCTATTGTTCCATGTCCAGTTCTAACTGTTGCTTCCTGACCTGCATATGGGTTTCTCAAGAGGCAGGTCAGGTGGTCTGGTATTCCCATCTCTTTCAGAATTTTCCACAGTTTATTGTGATCCACACAGTCGAAGGCTTTGGTGTAGTCAATAAAGCAGAGATAGATTTTTTTTTTTTAATTCTCTTGCTTTTTTGATGATCCAGTGGATGTTGGCAATTTGATCTCTAGTTCCTCTGCCTTTTCTAAAACCAGCTTGAACATCTGAAAGTTCTTGGTTCACGTACAGCTGAAGCCTGGCTTGGAGAATTTTGAGCATTACTTTACTAGCATGTGAGATGAGCGCAATTGTGCAGTAGTTTGAGCATTCTTTGGCATTGCCTTTCTTTGGGATTGGAATGAAAACTGACATTTTCAAGTCCTGTGGCCACATCTGAGTTTTCCAAATTTGCTGGCATATTGAGTGCAGCATTTTCACAGCATCATCTTTTAGGATTTGGAATAGCTCAATTGGAATTCCATCACATCCACTAGCTTTGTTCATAGTGATGCTTTCTAAGGCCCACTTGACTTCACGTTCCAGGATGTCTGGCTCTGGGTGAGTGATCACACCATTGTGATTATCTGGGTCATGAAGATCTTTTTTGTACAGTTCTTTCTGTATTCTTGCCACCTCTTCTTAATATCTTCTGCTTCTGTTAGATCCATATGATTTCTGTCCTTTATCAAATCCATCCTTGCCTGAAATGTTCCCTTGGTATCTCTAATTTTCTTGTAGAAATCTAGTCTGTCCCATTCTGTTGTTTTCCTCTGTTTCTTTGTATTGATTGCTGAGGAAGGCTTTTTTATCTCTCCTGGCTATTCTTTGGAACTCTGCATTCAAATGGGAATATCTTTCCTTTTCTCCTTTGCTTTTCACTTCTTTTATTTTCACAACTATTTATAAGCTCTCCTCAGACAACCATTTTGCCTTTTTGCATTTCTTTTCCATGGGGATGGTCTTGATCCCTGTCTCCTGTACAATGTCACGAACCTCCGTCCATAGTTCATCAGGCTCTCTCTCTATCAGATCTAGTTCCTTAAATCTGTTTCTCACTTCCACTGTATAGTCATAAGGGATTTGATTTAGGTCATACCTGAATGGTCTAGTGGTTATCCCTACTTTCTTCAGTTTAAGTCTGAGTTTGGCAATAAGGAGTTCATGATCTGAGCCACAATCAGCTCCTGGTCTTGTTTTTGCTGACTCTATAGAGCTTCTCCATCTTTGGCTGCAAAGAATATAATCAATCTGATTTCAGTGTTGACCATCTGGTGATGTCCATGTGTAGAGTCTTCTCTTGTGTTGGTGGAAGAGGGTGTTTGCTATGATCAGTATGTTCTCTTGGCAAAACTCTATTAGCCTTTGCCCTGCTTCATTCCATACTCCAAGGCCAAATTTGCCTGTTACTCCAGGTGTTTCTTGACTTCCTACCTTTGCATTCCAGTCCCCTATAATGAAAAGGACATCTTTTTTTGGGTGTTAGTATTAAAAGGTCTTGTAGGTCTTCCTGTAACCATTCAGCTTCAGCTTCTTCAGTGTTACTGGTTGGGGCATAGGCTCGGATTACCATGATATTGAATGGTTTGCCTTGGAAACCAACAGAGATCATTCTGTCGTTTTTGAGATTGCATCCAAGTACTGCATCTGGTCCCATTACTTCATGGCAAGTAGATGGGGAAACAATTGAAACAGTGACAGACTTTAGTTTGGGGGGCTCCAAAATCACTGCAGATGGTGACTGCAGCCATGAAATTAAAAGATGCTTGCTCCTTGGGAGAAAATTTATGACCAACCTAGATTCTTATTGAAAAGCAGAGACATTACTTTGCCAACAAAGGTCCATCTAGTCAAAGCTATCATTTTTCCAGTAGTCATGTATGGATGTGAGAGTTGGACTACAAAGAAAGGTGAGCACTGAAAAATTAATACTTTTGAACTGTGGTACTGGAGAAGACGTTTGAGAGTCCCTTTGACAGCAAGGAGATCCAACCAGTCAATCCTAAAGGAAATCAATCCTGAGTATTCATGGAATGACTGATGCTGATGCTGAAGCTCCAATTCTTTGGCCAACTGATGTGAAGAACTGATTCATTGGAAAAGACCCTGATGCTAGAAAAGATTGAAGGTAGAGGAGAAGGGGACAACAGAGGATGAGATGGTTGGATGGCATCACCGACTCAATGGACATGAGTTTGAGTGGACTCAGAGTTGATGATGGACAGGGAGGCCTGGCATGCGTAGTTAATGGGGTTTCAAAGAGTTGGACATGACTGAGCAACTGAACTGAACTGGGCTTAATTCAAACTTCCTACAACACAATATTTAAAATGTCCAAGACAAAATCCAAAGTTACATACCACAGAAAGAAGAAAATATGACCTATTTCTTAAGAGAAAAATAAACAAAAAAACAATGCAATAGAGACCATGCCAGATGAAACAACTATTAGATTCATAGAGAAAACATTTTAAAATACAAATTAAAACTGCTCAAGAAGGATGTACTGATATATTAGAAGAGAAATGAAGAGATGGAAAGATATGCAATATACAGGCATGGCAAAAATGTTAACTGTAGAATTAAGAACATGTACTTGTCAAATTTCTTTCACGTTTCTACGTCTTTAGTTTTTTTTTTCATAATATAAAGATGAAAATGAATAAATGCTTTATAAAAATGAAAAGTACTATAAGACTGAATAGAAATAGTATTTATCTGTTACTTAAAGTGTATTTTACAAAATTTTCTGTATGCACGTAAATTCTCTGCTCAATTGGCCTAGTCAATTCTATAAGATAATGTTGAGAAGGAAATATAGGTAAAAGAACTAAATGTACACTTATATGTGAAAACTGAGTAGAAAAAAGAAGAGCTTAGTGGCAGAGCGAATGTGAATAACCTTTGATGGTTAAAAAATTGCTTTACACAGTAGTTAGTCTTTTCCCTACTGACATTATTCAAGTCAATTTTTTCTGAGTTTATATTTCTTCAATATAAGATGTAGTTAATTTTACATATCTCCTAGGATTACTGTAAGATCAAATGAGAGAATCTATTTTGGAAAGATAGCAACTAAGAAGTAAGCACAAAAATATAGCATTATGGAAAAAATGGTACATGACCTATTTCAAGAGATCTCAAAGCCCAGTATCCTATGTATATTCCTGTATCATTCCCTTTGATTAGTTATTAGTAATTCTCAATTCCTAGTTGCTATGAAGATAAAATAAGATAAAGTCTCTGAGTACATTTTATAGTGTTAGAATAATGTTATTAACTACTATAACTATTATTTTCTCATTTTACTCTGATTAATATAAGTATTTTGATCACTATTTAACAGAACATAATAAAAGAACATAATATTTTAGGGGCTTCCCAGGTAGCATTAATGGTAAAGACCCCACCTGCCAATGCAAGCAGACTTGAGAGATGAGGGTTCAATCCCTGGGTTGGGAAGATTTCCAGGAGGAGGGCGTGGCAACCCATTCTAGTATTCTTGCCTGGGGAATCCTATGGACAGAGAAGCATGGCAGGCTGTAGTCCATAGGGTTGCACAGAGTCGGACATGACTGAACCTACTTAGCACACATGTGCAAAAACATTTTATAATTATATACATATATGTGTGGTCTATATGTGTATAATTATATAAACTTATACAAAATTTAGGTAATACACTATTAAATAAAGGTCAATTTTCTCTATTTCTATAAATATGGGTAGATAAAAGTATACATTTTTTATAATGGGTTATCACATTTATATAAGTATATTTTCTTCAAAAATTTCCTTTTACTATTATAATATAAACCTTGCTTTGAATTCTCTGTGCCACGCTGCAGTTGGACAATGAAGCAACTAAAACTAATTTACAAGAAAAAAATCATTTATAGATATATGAAGAACATAGGTAATAGGTTTTGACATTTAAAAACTTAATTTGCAATAGTTAAAATAATCTTATTTCTAAAACTCTTATCTTGTTATATATTTTACTATACTCCATTCATATATATATATATATGTATATATATACACACATACATAATAGCTTACTGTTAACTGTAAGCAGCTTCAAATAATTAGAAGTTTGTATAATCTTAGTGTTCTTGCCTGAAGAATTGCATGAACAGAGAAGCCTGGCAGACTACAGTCCATGCAGTTGCAAAGAGTCAGACATGACTGAGTGACTTGCAAAACAAGCAATAACAATAACCTTAGTAACCTGCCCAACCATTGGTTGTTGGAGCTGGAGATTAATCCTGACTGGTTCATTCAACCAGCTCTCTGAAGGGTTCAGCAACAGACAGTACAGGACAATAAAATAAAACCCATTTGTGAAATCAATGACAATGCTTTCAAGAACAAATAGGACTACTGTCTTGAGAGGCTCCCAAGCCTGGCAGATCATTAAAATCAACTAGACAAAATTTTTAAAAATATAGCTCCCTAAAAAACAAAGACCTAATAAATCAGAATCTCTGTAAAGTGGGGCTTCTTCCAGGAAGCCTCCCCAGATATTCTGTAAGGCCTGACACTCCACCTGCTATAGCTCTTATACCTCTTTATTTAACTATATATTTTTGGCACCTTTCCATTGATTCACATGATCATTCAAACATGGAAAATACAGAGTTCTATATTCATGTTATACACACCTGATAATTCTCATGTTATTAAAGCAGAATCTCAGTCACAAAGAATAATATATAAATTAATTTTTAAAACTGGACAGCTCTGGGTCTTAAAGTTTAGATCTCAAAAATAAGAGGGAGGAGAAGCCTGATTTTTTTTTTTCCCCAAAAAAAGGATATAATGGTAGTTTCATTTCAATGTGTTGATAAACAATAACTGCTATTCCAAAGCATATTGTCTGTTATTGAGCATCTGTTATATTCTTGGTATTTTCTTTCATTGTTTCAAGTGGGATTTCCAGATTTTTAAGGAACTGCTTGTTAAAGAATTCAATAGTGTGAGGTGGGAGTAAGAGAATGAAAAGATAAGCACTAGTAACATGTGGGGCACAACCTATAGATGATTATACAGAAAGTTCTAGAACATCAATTATACTTCAGGGTTTGTCCTTCCTTGAGGCAAGAGAATTGGGTTTTCATTTTCCTATACTCAGTCCCAGTGGAAAGTAGCGGAGAGAATGTAAAACCCTAGACACCTTCCAGCTTTTTGTGCATGTGAACAAAGAGCTTCAATGGGCCAAGGGCAGTTGCATGTGGAAATGTCTAAAGCACACAGGAACTGAGACAGTTGGGCAGTACTGAAGTGACATGCCTGAGAGGAGCACTCACAATGTCTGATACATCAGTTTAACAAATGTTTCATGAAGGCATGCATCTGGCAGGTTTATCACTACTAAGAACTGGAGACAGAGCAGTGAACAATGGACAAAAATCACTATCCATATGGAGCTTACATTCTAAAGGGTTACATGATTTGCAATGAATCAAACTCAGAAACCAAGATTTAAATAAAAGGCAAGTGAGTAACATAGAAAACACTGGATGCAAATCAAGAACAAGGGAAAACCTATATCACTATATGTAATTGAGTTCACAACTGCTAGAGGGGGTTGTTCAGTCCCATGGGTCCTCCTAAAAAGCTCTATGAAGTTCATTCGAAACAATCTGTTAAGAGGATGAACAATGAGGCAGACATTTTTTTCAAGGGTTCACATGGCCTGTTGACCATAAGTTTACTCCCCACAGCATTAACTTCCCCACACTACCAAAATGTGCATGTTTACACCAATAAATTTCTTGTAGCATCCACACTGGCCACCACTACCTGTGGTCTCTGAGTATGACATCAGTAAAGAACAAGAAAGTAAGTAAAGCAAAGGACTGATTTGAGATACTCTCGGAGTATGTACGTATGGAAGAAAAACTATGACAAACCTAGACAGCATATTAAAAAGCAGAGGCACTACTTTACCAAAAAAGGTCCATATAGTCAAAGCTATGATTTTTCCAGTAGTCATGTATGGATATTAGAGTTAGACTATAAAGAAGGCTGAACACTGAAGAATTTATGCTTTCAAACTGTGTTGTTGGAGAAGTCTCTTGAGAGTCCCCTGGACTGCAAGGAGATCAAACCAGTCAATCCTAAAGGAAATCTTGAATATTCATTGGAAGGACTGATGCTGTAGCTAAAGCTCCAATATTTTGGCCACCTGATGTGAAGAGCCAACTCATTTGAAAAGACCCTGATGCTAGGAAAGATAGAGAACAGCAAGAGAAAGGGACAACAGAAGACAAGATGGTTGGATGGCATCACTGACTCAATGCACATTAAGTTTGAGCAAGCTCCAGGAAATAGTGATGAACAGGGAAGCCTGGAGTGCTGCAATCTACGGGGTCACAAAGAGACATTATTGAGCAACTGAACAATAACAACAGAGTATGTATAGGCTGGATTCACGAGAGCCATGGCTGGAACTGAACAAATGAAGGCAATTAGATATGAAGTTGGGCACAAGAGTTATCTAACACAGATCACTTCTTACACCACACTGTCCCACTTGTTTCTTCCCTGAAATCCAATCCAAGACAGTGTGACTATACAACTGATGGTCTACTGGAATCTCTGCAAAATCCTAAGGCAAGAAGGCTATAAAATTAAGCTATAATCAACAATGTAACCACTAATCCATAGGTCATTTTTAATACTGATTAAATATATCTTTCAACATTATTATAGATTTATCTCACCTTCAGATACATTTGGCTGCTCTGAGACCCAAATTTCCAAAAGGGATGAGCTCTTCATTGCATTGCCCTTGTCAGCCTACAGCTGCTGTAACATATATTCAAATTTATAACTAACCCCAAAAGTCTCAAGAAACTTTGACGAGAAATTGTATTCCAGGATATTCCTCTTCCATTGTTTAAGAGCAATCCTAGCTCCTCATTTTATTTGGAGTCAATTACTTTTGACAGTTCAGTTATTTTTTTCTCTGCTTGCTGGTCTGCTGGAAGGAAAAGACCAAAATGAACTGGAAATAATCTTAATCTTCTAGGAACAAATAGTGTTCTCTAAGCAGAAGCACTCTGTCCATCACAAGGAATCAGGATGTTAACTGTAACAGAATCTAAAGAAGTGAAGACAGAAAGTACAGATTCTGAAAGTGGATCACTGTGGTACTTCCATCCCTTGGTTCCTGGACTTACATATTCTAGCCCTGGAGACAAAACATCATGTGTCAATGGCCATTTTAGCATATTTACCACATTCTGAATATCAGCTCCCAACTTCAATAGATGTGAATCCCTTTCAGGCATGTTAGCTAAGTATTCCACGTTATTTAAATAAGCTACATGTTATATTAAACCAGCTACTTGCAATTGATGAAATGTTTGTTAACATCTATATATCCCAGGGTCATAAACCCACTGTTTGACATTTTGCTGCTGTTGTTGTTGTAAAATAGGTATTTAATTGGAAGGCAGTGTTGTGTAGGATAAATGCATAAAAGATTAGGCATTTGGTAAACTCTCAGTTGGTCCCAATGGATGCACTGTGGGAAAGGAAGACAAACCCAGATCTGGAGTAGCAGTCAAATTTGTATCGCTGCCTCTTCTAGGGTAAATAGTGTCTGCTTCAGTTGAAGTCTTAAAAAAAAATCTCTAGAAAAGGGCAGAAAATGAGCAGAGATCTTTTTTCAACACATAGAAAGTTGAGGGAAATTTAGTGGTCTGAGTTCCATAGCATCATTCATCAAACTGTCTGATCTCAAAATCTTACTCTTCCAATCAAGGTCGTAACTAAGAAGAAGAAATAGAAGGAAAAAATGACACTTTCAAGGCTGTGGGTTTATCTCTTTTGCAATTTTGCCTCCCTTATACATAGATCCTGACTTGATTTTCAACAGATTCTGTCTTGAGACTAGAGGAGATGAACCTTTCCTTAAACTTCCATAGCAACCTTCTACTTTTCAGTTGATGCTTATGACATTTAGCTCATGATGTTATGTTTTCAAAGATCCCAATGCCAGTATCTCCATAATCTATTAATATGTAACATTTATTGCCTCTATATATTCCAAGAATCACAGTTAAAAATGTAACATAATGCCTTACTTTCTATTTTTCTTTCATCCCAGTCCATCAATGAATGAATGATATAGTGGGCTTCCCAGGTAGTGCTAGTAAATAATCCACCACCCAATACAGGAGACACAGATTTGATTGCTGGGTTAGGAAGATATCTTGGAGGAGGAAATGGCAACCCACTCCAGTATTCCTGCCTGAAAAATTTCATGAACAGAGAAGCCTGGCAGGCTACAGTCCATGGGGTCACAATCACAGTCACAATGTAACATAATGCCTTACTTTCTATTTTTGCTTCATCCCAATCCATCAAAAGTGAGAATACTAGGAACTGAAAAGTTGGTGTACATCCTGGGGTTTTTCAACATTTAACTTAACCCCAGGAAGTTTCTTATTGCCATACACCTGATTAGTGGTTCACCTCATCCTCTGTCGTCCCCTTCTCCTCCTGCCCTCAATCTTTCTCAGCATCAGGGTCTTTTCCAATAAGTCAGCTCTTTGCATCAGGTGGCCAAAGTATTGGAGCTTCAGCTTCAGTATCAGTCCTTCCAATGAATATTCAGGGTTGATTTCCTTTAGGATTGACTGGTTTACTCTCCTTGAAGTCCAAGGGACCCTCAAGAGTCTTCTCCAGCACCATTATTTGAAACCATCAATTGTTTGGCACTCAGCCTTCTTTATTATCTAACTCTCACATCCATACACAACTACTGGAAAAACAATAGCTTTGACTATAGGGACCTTTGTCAGCAAAATGATGTCTCTGTGGTTTAATATGCTGTCTAGGTTTGTCATAGCTTTCCTTCAAAGGAGAAACTGTCTTTTAATTTCATGGTTGCTGTTACTGTCTGTAGTGATTTTGGAGCCAAGAAAAAATAACTGGAGCCTCCTTCTATTTGCCATTAAGTGATGGGACTGGATGACATGATTTTAGTTATTTTTAAGGTTGAGTTTCAAGCCAGCTTTCTCACTCTCCTCTTTCATCTTCATCAAGAGATTCTTTAGGGCTTTGAGGTATGTTTTAAGGAGTTTGGCCCTGAGGCAGAAGAGCCTTTGGAGGATTTTGTGAGGAGATTGTCATGTCTTGACTTTTTAAAATTGCAATAGCCTTGCCAGCTGTCTAGAGAACAGACTATATAAGGGGAAAGAGCTGAAGCATGAAAATACATTGAGGCTATCACAGCAATCTAGTGAGATAAGGTAAGATCTTGATCCAAAATGGTAGTGGTGGAGACAGTAAGAAGTTATCAATAACAAATATATTTGGAAGGTAGACACCGAATCATTTGTTGAGAGATTTTATGTGGGATCTAAGATCACAGACTTGAACAAAGGACTGTAATGGGAAAGAAGTTGTATTACATTTATTGTTTTTAATTTACCCCTGCACAACTGATATTATCATCATCATCTAGATGAGGAAACAGGTTGAAGAGAAGTTAAGTGTAAAATGCAAGGGAACCAATACTGAAGAACTGATATTTGGAAATATGTCTACTGGTCTCCAAGTCAGATGTTTTGCTGTCTTATATCACACTTCCTTTTCAAAGAGCATTTCTGGAAATGTGACAGAACTGACTATTCTGAGTCATATACCATTGAATTAGAGCACTTCATATATGTTTGTTTGTTTTTTCTGCCAAACCAGGATTTCGGAAGAAATGGAATTTCAAAGTATAGATTAAGTGACCTCAATCTTAGTGGTAGTAGGAAGACTGTACAATTACTTTGAAGTTACAAAAATTGAAGCATGAAACTCTAAAAATTGTGAATGAAATCACCATCTTCACAATCCAAATTATCCAAACCAATGAGCATCTCCATAGCTACTGGAATCCTAGAGAAGCGTTGTGGTTGTCAAGTCCTTAATGCTGGTAGTCATACTGTTCTATCAACATAAGAGAATGCCTCATGCTTCATACTTTAACCAACAGATGTTATCCTTTAGTGAAAAATAACACCTTAATGAGCAATCATCTTAAAGGAAAGGAGATGTTCTCTGGGAATACCAGCTACTTAATTTATTTGTTTGGCAGGAGGGCAGGAAAGAAGTAATTCTATTTCTGGAAAATAAAATGTCTAAAGGTTGTACTCTTTTACTTGAGAAATTCAACTAGGCATAGTGCTCCCACTAATCTCCCAAGGAACTTTAACCTTTGGTCAGTATCCCTAAGGATGAAGAATTACAGGAAAAACTGTCTCGCTCCACCACACTGAAAATCTTTAGAAGTGAAAAATGGTAAATGCCTTTACTCTGGGTTTATAATTTTCAATTATTTTAAGAATTCCACAGATTGAATGGCCAGTAGGAAAAGACTGTAAATATGAAAAGAAATAATGACTAATATCAAGTGTCTTGAAATAACAGCACTAAAATTGAATCCTTGAGGAGTTGAAAGAGCACTTTGATTACTGCATTTTAAATAGAACATTTGTATCTCAATTATTAGTAATTGATTTAGAGATTTAACTCCACTGAGACATTAAAACTGAGCAAATGTCTCAGTCTACTAAAATTAATTCTGTGGTGTTAAATATTTGTTAAGATAAAAACAATTCCAATGCATGCTGAAAGTTCCAATTTTTGGTAGAATTCTGAGTCTAAATTTATAACATTATCCCTTAGGCTCACCTAAAATTGTGAAAAAGGAAAATATTAATTATATTAAAATAGAACTAAATATATAGGCTACTATAATTGGGCAAAATTTGGAAACTTTCAAGTCTGTGAATTTAATATTCATTTCCCATATATTATACATAAAGAATTTATGACTCAACAGCTATCAAATATCAAAATATTTTATAATAATAAGACTAGAGAGTAAAAAGTATTTAATAAATATTTTCCTTAACAAAATGTGCATAATGTATTAACAATGTATTTAAAAAGTACTCTTTAAATATACACGTAAAAAACAGAAACATCTTTAAACATCTGAGAGTTTTAAGTAATTACACAAGTTATTAAAACTTCAGGATTAAATCAGCACATGCCATTAAGGAGATATAGGTAAAATGCTAAAAGGTTTCAGGGAAGATTCTACTCCCAGCGATGAAAAGGACAGGAACCAATCTAAAGCTAATGATTTGGTATACAGTGACTAGATAGGAATTAAGTTATTAAGCAAAATATAAAGTAAAATCTTGGCAATACAAAATTCTTCATTAGTAATGGACTCAGTTGACACAGTGAGGAGAAAGCATTGTTAAATCCACTATACATTTCCTTTCCTTCCTAAAATGAGTCCAAATAACATGAGATAGCTTTTACTTTATGATTCAATGTCTTCATTGTAGTTGTTAGCTATTCTTGTACACTCCAGCCGAGTCATATAATGGTTCAACTGGAAATGGTATTGTACATGGGGTTAAAAGTATAGTAACTATAATGGAAGCTGGAACTTGATTTCTTATGGAAAGATATCAATCTTTTCTTAAATCCTTTTTAAATTTTTTCTTGGTAAATTTTGTCTTCACTATGTTGCTTGCAAGGATGAATACTTGCACGAATTCCTAAATTTCACAGCACAGTTTTGTGTGAATGTGTGTGTGTGTGCATGTGTGTGTGTGTGTATTCACAGGTTTAGGTAGAGAATCAAAGGCCAAAGCTGTCTCTCCCTAAATGACTTTCTCCAATATTCTTTAACTTTGCAGCATCATTTAAAAACAACATGATTTATATGCCAATACACAGACAACAAACTCCTTCTTAAGAGCCTGAACTTATTTTAGATCATTTGAAACATACCTGACTTTGTTATGAAGAAGTGGTAATACCATTTTGAGAATCTGTGGTGAAATTTCTTAAGGAAACCTTGATCCAGCGTCTATATATATCATATCAGAGGAAAACATTTTTATATGCCTGACACTAGGTAATACTCATTCCTTGGTTTTGACTTTTAACATAACTTCAGAAATAAAAGGTTTCTTCATCATGGAGCTAATCTTTCTCCTGTCTCAAGAGTCACAGAAACTGAAGGAGAATTCAGGGGAAGGCTGAACAGATACGAGACTGCTGCCCTGATACTAACAGGATTAGCCACCAGATTGGAGACAATACATGCCACTAGAAAATGCCTATTGCTTTACTTCTCACCTCCATATCTAGCACAGAATTCCCTGTTATGGCCTACCCTAACTGGAAATACTTAGAGAAGGAAATTCTGGGCTATGGATTTCACTCTAGCTAGAGGGACTCATCACAAAGCCGCCACATTACCTAGCATTCTCTTAGGCTAAAGTTCAAACTTCTTAGCTCGTGAGACTTTTTCAAAAAAATCCCTGGCTTCACTTTCTACCCCTGTTGGACCTGTACCAAACTATACCCTATACCAGAGTATCACAGACTTGTCCTGTAAATATTAAATAACGAGTATTTTAGGCTCTGCGGGCTGCAGTTTACAATATTGTCTTCCACCATCTGACAGTGTAGATTTACAGCTATACCCATTTTCCTTACACCATCACATACTTTCAGCAAATAAATCTATCTCTCTATCTCTACAGGTTTTTCTTTAAGAAGACATATTTCTCAGCATTCTGTACCTATAAAACTACTATTCATCAAATAAAATGTTTTTATTCCTAAGAAAACTTTCCCAATCTCCTAAGTTACAAGGTACTTTCACTTTTTCCCATACAACTTTGTACATAACTCTATAATAATGCCTTATAATTATTAATTCCTCAGTCCTGTCTATATTTTTAATTTGAATATGAGTTCTCTAATATCAGTGTGAACACTTCTGTATTTTGATTTTCCAGTGGCTAGCACAAAGAAAAACACTGAGTGGGTTCTCACTTGGTATAACTTGAATTGTAGCCACATTTGTATTCACTCTGGCTCTCCAAACAAAGGATTTGAGATTACTAACATCAACAATATAAACAATGAAATGACAAAATAATGTGTAAAAACAAAGCCATGGAAAGCTAGGGATTACTGCATTACTACGACATGTATCAACATAGTTGTGGTGGGTTTCAAGTTTGAATCTATCCTTTTTGGGAGCAAGAAGAGAAGCACAATTTGTTATAATGTTTTGTGTATAAAAGAGAATGAAGCAGCGTACCATTTGCTCATGAAAACATTGACTTTCTTCAGGTAGAATTCTAAACCAGTCTCAAGGAGAGCTTTATATAGGAGATTCTAGTTGTGTGATATGATAAATTGCCCCCCACACTTTTGCAACAAGTATACAGTAGTGAATTGAATACAACTAAAATGGAAGTTTAAAGAGCATGATAGCCTACAGATGGAATCTGGTATCTTGGTATCTTAAATAATCTTTCTGATACTGTTTTGGAGTGATTGTCTCACCCAGAGAGAAAGGTATAACAGCTAGACAACTATAGTCATTATCTGCAGGAGCACAAACTGGTTGGTTGAGTTTGACAACCCAAGGAAAGAAGACATACAAGTTCCTTTAAAGGAGAAAAGAAGAAAGAACTACAAAACAGGAATCCCCTTTAATCCCTGTCCATAAGAATAAGGCATAACAAAAAACTGGTACATTTTGCCAATTTATTAATCCATAATCACTTCTTTGTGGAGAACTGAGTGAGAAGAAAAGGTAAAGAAAACTGGCTAATATTGTTAAATATTCTTGCCTCAATACTGAGCAGCAGTAGAAGTTTTCTTGAGGAAAACATAAGGACAAAATAGTAGGGGTCCACTCAACAGCTGTTGCTACGGAAAAGAATACCCAAGAGCATAAAATTACAGCTATAATGAAAGAAATTTTGCTTTGGAGCCAAGTTAATGTGGTTGGTAATGTAGACTGTCAGCGGTCATACTGATGCAAGAACCAGAGATTAAATTGCATATGTCTAAGATTTTAAAGGGGCTTCCCTAGTGGCTCAGACAGTATAGAATCTGACTGCAACGTGGGAGACCCAGGTTCACTCTCTGGCTGGGGAAGATGCCCTGGAGAAGGGAAAGGCCACCCACTCCAGTATTCTTGCTTGGAGAATTTCATGAACAGAGGACCCTGGTAGGCTACAGTCCATGGGGTCGCGGTTGGGGTCGCAAAGAGTCGGACACAACTGAGCAATTGACACTTTCACTTTTTCAAGAGTATTAAATTTCATAGGTCTAAAAATTATTTCCTAAATATGACTTTTCTCTTTTGGAGTTTGGATAGAAACCAGGGAAGAGACCATTTCCTGTCATGTTTTCATGAAAGAGAAAAGCCGATACTCCATACCAGTTCTGTATTTCAGACTTAATAGTTCAATGGAGTATTTTTAAATGAATGAACAGTAGGTGACTGTTATTTACCACATCTCTTCTATGTCTGTCCCCTCACAACACTGTCTCTTCTCTCCTGCAAGCACAGCTTCTGCTGGTGGCTTCCAGCAGCTTCTAATCAACGCTGATGCTAACGCAGCTTCCCTTGATGTTATTAATGGCCTCACATCTCTTCAGCTCCTCTTTCATGCTTGTCTATCCTGCCCGGGTCACATTCCCCACTCTTTCTGGTTTACAGGTAAAATAGTTGGGCTTTTTACACTCTGAAAGAGAAAGCACATTTCCTTTTATTCGACCATCAGATCTACCAGACATATATAAAAATCTTCCTAAGCTCAGTTATCTCTCTGTGTTAAGGGTAATTGTTGGAGTGATATTAAGGGTGGAGATGGCCTCACATGCTAAGTGCCAGACTTCAGATAGCTGAGATTTAAATGTCTATGCTTCTATATGGAATTCCCAATAGGAATATAGGTGGTGAAGATAGGCCCATATAGGTGGTAAAGATTCCACCAGAAATGCAGGTGACACAAGAGATGTGGGTTCGATCCCTGGGTCGGGAAGATCCCCTGGAAGAGGGAATGGCAATGCACGTCAATATTCTTGGCTGGAGAACCCCACGGACAGAGGAGCCTGCAGGGTCTGGGTCAGGGTATAGTCTTTGAGGTTGCAAAGAATCGCACATGACTGAGGGATTGAGCACACAGCACACGAATGCTTCTATATTAAATCCTGTGGCGTCTGAAGTTTTCAGTGATTTAGTTTCAACATATATTTCTGGTTTTCTTGTAATAAGTCCCTCTGTGAAATCTCTGCTTCAGTCAACATATATTATCTGTTGCCTCTTACACAATGTGGAGGGCTTCATTGCTTAGGCCTTTCCTCAAGTGCACTTTCTGCCTTATAAACCTTCTTCAGCTTGTGGAATTCTGGATGGTGTTTTAAAACTTAGTTTTTCCAACTTCATCTTTAAAGCTTTACTTATCCAAAACTTTTTCTTCCTGTTTGACCTGGCGTGACCATGGAAGGATTCATAGAAATGGAACAACAAATAAGAAAGAGGTAAGAAATTTTATTTCTATTCTTGGTTCAACTAATTATCTGAGGTTAAATAAAACTCATAATGTCTATAATTAATAATAATTATCCATCTTATCATCCAGTTCTATTTTGAGCTTCAGTAGACTTATGATGCTTGAATTTATAACATGAAAATAAACATCTTGGAAAATTTTAGTGTTTTATAAATAAAATTTGTTTTATAATTAAAATTTGCTCAAATTCATTGTTATGATTTCTTGTTTTCCTCACATAAAAACAGGGACAGATGCAGTACCCACTTCCTAGTGGTAAATGAAATGTTATGTGAAATGCTGATCACAGGACCTGGCATTTAGGAAGAGTTCAATGCTTATCACAGTGCTTTTCTCTGTTTATTGATTCACATTTCCCCATGATTTACTTATGGCCAGGTTTTTTCAGCCTTTTTTAGTCTATGTGTTTGAGTCTGAATAGTTTCTATTGCTATGTCTTCAAATTCATTAATCTTTTTTCTGCTATATCTAATGTGCTTTAGTCCCCATCCAGTGTATTTTTAATTTTAGGTATTTTAGTTGTTCATCTTTAGAGATTCCATTTGCCTCCATTTCTCTCATTTTATTCATGTGTTTCTTCTCATTCTAGACCATGTGGAACATATTCATATATGTTTTAACTGTTCACTATTTCTTATCATATCACAGTTGTTTTACAGAAAATTATACTAAGAATTATTTGTGATATGAATATTCTAAAGTAAATAATTGATGATGAGATGACTAGTGGAATGTCTGAATGGTTGATTTGGCATGATC
Source organism: Dama dama (assembly GCF_033118175.1). Lineage (NCBI taxonomy): Eukaryota > Metazoa > Chordata > Mammalia > Artiodactyla > Cervidae > Dama > Dama dama. The sequence continues at coordinate 41,394,142 of NC_083700.1, forward strand.
TTACCCTTCATTAACCTGAGTTCCTTTCTTTAAATTCCTGTTGCAGAAACAAATATAAGACCACTTGAAAAAAACTACAGTATACAGAAAAAGCTAGAGAGACACATGTTTAGAAGTGACTCTAAAAAGAAAATAAGCAGATAGATGTTAAAGTTTACCAGTTCACAAAATACCTTATGTGCCCTATTTCATTAGTATCCTAAGGAGAAATAGGAGAGGTGCTGATTTTCTGGGGGTAAGAAATTAAACTTGGGATAAGTTTAATTTTTCTACTGACTGTCATTACAAATTAAATTTGAGTATATGGTTTTTGAGGTTTTGCCGTTATATATATCACTTATGATTCTGCCAAAGTGAATGGTGAAAAAAGCAAATCCCAAAAAGGTGCTGACCATACTCTTTCTATTCTAGTTTATAATTTATTAGTATTTTTGTTTCTGATTAAATTCTCTAGATTACAGCCTTATACACTGTCAAATTCCAACCACAACTCTATTTATCTTTCAAAACCTCAAACATCAAAACATAAATAAAATCTAGTGAATAAAGAACATTTAGAAATGGCATCAGAATACTACAAACTGTACTCACTATACATAGTGAGATACACCATCACGATATTTAAATACACTTCAATATCAAAGTAGATTAGAGCAATAAAGACATGTGACCACATATTCAAAGGTGCTACTATAAAATCAAAACGTAAGATTTAAACCTAATGTTTTTTAACTAGCAATTTATTATGGGTTAGGAAACCAGCTGACCAAACTTGTTAGAAAGACATAAAAATAAGGACTTTTTGTGAATGGATTTACTAATATCTGTTTGGTTGTTTAAGGTTTACAAAATTTGTGTTAGTGTTTTGCTTTTTAATGCTATGTTTTCTTTTTCACCTTTTCATGCCTTCACTCATTTTTTTCTCACTCCTCCACCTGCATCTCTGATAACTTTCAATTCATTCTCTGTATCTTTAAACTTGATATTTTTTTTCCTATTTTTCTTTTAGACTCCACATATAGGAATCATAAGATATTTCTTCTCCCATCTGACTTATCTAACTCACTTCACTTAGCATAATGCTCTCAAAGTCCATCCATGTTGTCACAAATGGCAAAATTTCACTATTTTTATGGCTAAATAATATTCCATTGTATAAACACTACAATTTTTTATCTATTCTTCTATCAACAGACACTTAGGTTGTTTCCATACCTTAGCTATTATAAATAATGCTGTATCAAACATTCAGGTGCATATATCTTTTTGAGTATTTTCATTTTATTTGGACAAACACAGAAATGGAATTTTTGGTTCATATAGTAGTTCTATTTTTAATTTTTGAGAGATTTCCATAATGTTTTCCACACTGGCTGTACCAATTTACCTTCCCACCAACAGTGCAAAAACCAAAAGGAATTCCTTTTCACCATATCTTCATCAACACTTGTTATTTCCTGTCTTTTTGATAATAGCCCCTCTAACATGTATGAAGTAATATCTCATTGTGGTTTTGATTTGCAGTTCCCTGATGTTAAATGATGTTGAGTATCTTCTCATGTGCCTGTTGGCAAACTGGATATCTTTTGAAAATGTCTATTCAGATCTTCTGTCTGTTCAATTTAGATCTTCTGTCTATTTAACCTTCAAATTGTCTTTCTTTTTCTCTTTTTGCCATTGATTTGTAAGAGTTTTTTATATATTTGGATATTAGTCCCTTAACAGTTACATGGTTTGAAAATATTTTCTCCAACTGAGTAGGCTGTCTTTTCATTTTGTTGATGATTTCTTTTGTGTGTGTGTGTGTGTGTGTTTTCCTTTATTTTTATTAGTTGGAGGCTAATTACTTCACAACATTGCAGTGGGTCTTGTCATACATTGACATGAATCAGCCATGGAGTTACATGTATTCCCCATCCCGATCCCCCCTTCCATCTCCCTCTCCACCCGATTCCTCTGGGTCTTCCCAGTGCACCAGGCCGGAGCACTTGTCTCATGCATCCCACCTAGGCTGGTGATCTGTTTCACCATAGATAGTATACATGCTGTTCTCTTGAAACATCCCACCCTCGCCTTCTCCCACGGAGTCCCAAAGTCTGTTCTGTACATCTGTGTCTCTTTTTCTGTTTTGCATATAGGGTTGTCATTACCATCTTTCTAAATTCCATATATATGTGTTAGTATGCTGTAATGTTCTTTATCTTTCTGGCTTACTTCACTCTGTATAAGGGGCTCCAGCTTCATCCATCTCATTAGGACTGGTTCAAATGAATTCTTTTTAATGGCTGAGTAATATTCCATGGTGTATATGTACCACAGCTTCCTTATCCATTCATCTGCTGATGGGCGTCTAGGTTGCTTCCATGTCCTGGCTATTATAAACAGTGCTGCGATGAACATTGGGGTGCACGTGTCTCTTTCAGATCTGGTTTCCTCAGTGTGTATGCTCAGGAGTGGGATTGCTGGGTCATATGGCAGTTCTATTTCCAGTTTTTTAAGGAATCTCCACACTGTTTTCCATAGCGGCTGTACTAGTTTGCATTCCCACCAACAGTGTAAGAGGGTTCCCTTTTCTCCACACCCTCTCCAGCATTTATTGCTTGTAGACTTTTGGATAGCAGCCATCCTGACTGGCGTGTAATGGTACCTCATTGTGGTTTTGATTTGCATTTCTCTGATAATGAGTGATATTGAGCATCTTTTCATGTGTTTGTTAGCCATCTGTATGTCTTCTTTGGAGAAATGTCTGTTTAGTTCTTTGGCCCATTTTTTGATTGGGTCATTTATTTTTCTGGAATTGAGCTGCAGGAGTTGCTTGTATATTTTTGAGATTAATCCTTTGTCTGTTTCTTCATTTGCTATTATTTTCTCCCAATCTGAGGGCTGTCTTTTCATCTTGCTTATAGTTTCCTTTGTAGTGCAAAAGCTTTTCAGTTTCATTAGGTCCCATTTGTTTAGTTTTGCTTTTATTTCCAGTATTCTGGGAGGTGGGTCATAGAGGATCCTGCTGTGATTTATGTCGGAGAGTGTTTTGCCTATGTTCTCCTCTACGAGTTTTATAGTTTCTGGTTCTGTTGATGATTTCTTTTGCTGTTAAAAGATTTTTAGTATGAGGTAGTTCCACTTATTTATTTTTGCCTTTGATACTTTTGCTTTAATGTCAGATTCAAAAAATCATCAGCAAGATCTATGTCAGGGAGATTTCCACCTTTGTTTCCTTCCCTAATTTTCATGGTTTTATGTGTTACATTCTTTAGTCCATTTTAGTTATTGTTACACATCATGCAAGACAGTGGTCAAGTTTTATTCTTTTGCATGGCTGTCCAATTTTCCCAAACACCATTTATTGAAGAGACTGTCATTTCTCAATTGTTTATTATTGTTTCTTTTGTCACATATAATTGAACATATATGTATGAGTTTATTTCTGGGCTCTATTCTATTCCACTATGTGTCTCTGTTTAATGCCCATACCATATTGTTTTAATTACTGTAACTTTGTAATTAGTTTGAAATCAGAGAGCATGATGGCTTCAGTCTTGTTCTTTTACAAGATTGTTTTGACAATTTGAGGGATTTGGGGGGTTCTATAAAATCTATGAGCAAGAAATATATTTCAATTTATTTGTGTTTTCTTCCATTTTATTCTATTTGAAACAATTATAAATGATATTTTTCTTTATTTCTCCTGATATGCCTAATAATTTTGATAGAATACATATATAAGTACATTGTATAGATATATAATATTTTGTTATGTTATATATATGCTATATAAACATATAAAATATGTAGATAGTAGTAAAAAGTCACTTTACAATTAATCTGCCAAAAATATTACACTGACATATTATTTTACCTAAATTCCAAATAATTCTAAGTAGCTTGCATTTTTTTCTAGATGTAGTAGTTTATTGGTGTGCACTCCTTATTCAATTTTTCCTTCATCAAAAAAGGAATTCTTCATGGGCAGAGAAAGAGTGAAATCAATAGCTCCACAAAGAATCCAGATCAGGACGTTTTGCCAAGAGTCCTGTGTTATAATGATGAATTAAGTTTATAAGGCACAAATTAATTTTGACAGAATTTTTTATATTTTTATGTCTTCCCATAGCATATTGTATTTGATTTTCAGGCAAATATATAATAAGCTAGCAGTTATTCTCTTAAACACACCCCATGAGGTATCCCTTTAAATCTCTGTAGGAAATGGAGTGCAATAAATACTGTTCTGTCCACTGATTACCTTGAATTCAATAAATTTATGGAATATTAACTAGTTAGTTTGATTAAATTACTCTAAACAATTGTATTTCTAAATATAATGACTGTATTCTTTAAAATAAATGCAACTCTTAAGGACAGAAACCTCCTGTATACCTTATGATACCCGGTATCTTAAACATACTTCTCAAACATATTACTGTTCAGGAAGAGAAAGGTATTTTGTTAAATATTAATACTTATTAAATTTTCTGAATGCTTATATGCTAAAAACACCACATTCTGGGTTTCCTGAATTCATGCAGTCTGACCCCAGATAAACTAATGTACACACCAGTACTAATAGTCAAAACATACTAGTGTGGGTAGTTCAAAACACATTATTGTTTTGGCATGTAGACATAGTCACATTTAAGCTAAAATTTAAGTACCTTTAAAAAGTTGTAAAAGATAGATGTTACCTGTTTGAACAAGTGTACACAATGGTGAATTGACATAATAAAAAAGAAACTACCAGAGAGATTGTCAGAAAATTTACATTTCATATATTTGTATTTTGCTATTTTTAGTAAAAGATGGTAATTTTCAGCAGAACTGATTTTGAAGAAGAATAGGAAAATAAATAAGTAAGCACATTAAAAATTTAATTATGAATTAGGGAAATGTAAACATTCTTAATACAACCACAGGTTCCCCATGCATCAAGGGGATGCAACCAACCATTCAGTCTTCAGAACCTAACAGTCTGGGAGCTGCAAAGATCAAACTTGGTTTATTAGAGACAAGCAATTTTTAGCTCCAGAGAAACACAAAGTTACCCATTGTGATTGTCTCATAATCCTTTCAATATTATTACTTTCTGCACATTCAGTCACTGTCTCCACAAAGATGTGTGTGTCAAGAACAGCATCATAAAGCACCATGACTCTTCATCACTAATTGCTAATTGTCCTTACTAATCACACACTATATATCAAAGAGTAATGAAATTTGTGGGACCAATAAAATTAACATGAACATTTATTTTCTGAAAATCAGAGTTTATTAAATTTTTTTCATCTACTTGACACTCCCCTAAATAGAAAGTACTCCTAATTGAGTGTTTTGTATGTCCTTTCTTTTCTAAGTTTTTTGTACGCAATTTGAAGTTGATGAAACAAGGAAAAGAAAAAGAAAAACCATGCCCTCTCACCACAAAGCAGAAACAGAAAGATCTTTCAGTTCAGTTCAGTCACTCAGTCATGTCCAACTCTTTGTGACCCCATGAAACGCAGCAAGGCAGGCCTTTCTATCCATCACCAACTCCCAGAGTCCACCCAAACTCATGTCCATTGAGTCGATGATGCCATCCAACCATCTCATCCTCTGTCGTCCCCTTCTCCTCCTGCCCTCAATCTTTCCCAGCATCAGGGTCTTTTCAAATGAGTCAGTTCTTTGCATCAGGTGGCCAAAGTATTGGAGTTTCACCTTCAACATCAGTCCTTCTAATGAACACCCGGGACTGATCTCCTTTAGGATTGACTGGTTGGATCTCCTTGCAGTCCAAGGGACTCTCAAGAGTCTTCTCCAACACCACAGTTCAAAAGCATCAATTCTTTGGTGCTCAGCTTTCTTTATATTTCAACTCTCACATCCATACATGACCACTAGAAAAACCATAGCCTTGACTAGATGGACCTTTCTTAACAAAGTAATGTCTCTGCTTTTTAATATGCTATCTAGGTTGGTCATAACTTTCCTTCCAAGGAGTAAGCGTCTTTTAATTTCATGGCTGCAATCACCATCTGCAGTGATTTTGGAGCTCCAAAAAATAAAGTCAGCCACTGTTTCCACTGTTTCCCTATCTATTTGCCATGAAGTGATGGGACCAGATGCATGATCTTAGTTTCCTGAATGTTGAGCGTTACTAACTTTTTCACTCTTCTCTTTCACTTTCATCAAGAGGCTCTTTAGTTCTTCTTCACTTTCTGCCATAAGGATGGTGTCATCTGCATATCTGAGGTTATTGATATTTCTCCTGGCAATCATGATTCCAGCTTGTGTTTCATCCAGCCCAGCGTTTCTCATGATATACTCTGCATATAAGTTAAATAAGCAGGGTGACAATATACAGCCTTGACATACTCCTTTTCCTATTTGGAACCAGTCTGTTGTTCCATGTCCAGTTCTAACTGTTGCTTCCTGACTGCATACAGGTTTCGCAAGAGGCAGGTCAGGTGGTCTGGTATTCCCATCTCTTTCAGATTTTTCCACAGTTTATTGTGATCCACACAGTCAAAGGCTTTGGCATCATCAATAAAGCAGAAATAGATGTTTTTCTGGAATTCTCTTGCATTTTCAATGATTCAGCAGTGTTGGTAATTTGATCTCTGGTTCCTCTGCCTTTTCTAAAACCAGCTTGAATATCTGGAAGTTCACAGTTCACGTATTGCTGAAGCCTGGCTTGGAGAATTTTGAGCATTACTTTACTAGCATGTGAGATGAGTGCAATTGTGCGGTAGTTTGAGCATTCTTTGGCATTGCCTTTCTTTGGGATTGGAATGAAAACTAACTTTTTCCAGCCGTGTGGCCACTGCTGAGTTTTCCAAATTTGCTGGCATATTGAGTCTCTAGTTTTATTCAAATCACACTAAAGTGCTACTACTGCTAAAATATAGGCAGCCACTCACTTTGCTGGTGGGAGCCTAAATCAATAAAATATGTGTTTGCAAAGCAAGATGTTTTTTAAAGCTCTGAACATGTTTATATCTTTGATATATTAAGTGTACCATAGTCATTTATTCTAAAATACCATAAGAAATGCTAAAAAAGTTTCTGCCCAATATTTTGTTGAAATATTATTTGCACTAGTGGCAAATTAAAAATAGACTACTCAGTAAAAGAGTTACTATGAGGTAAGTTGTATATTTCTAGCAATCAGTTCAGTTCAGTTCAGTTGCTCATTGTGTCCAATTCTTTGTGACTCCATGGACTGCAGCATGCCAGGCTTCCCTGTCCATCACCAACTCCCGGAGCTTACCCAAACTCACATCTGTTGAGTTGGTGATGCCATCCAACCATCTCATCCTCTGCCATCCCCCTCTCCTCCTGCCTTCAATCTTTCCCAGCATCAGGGTATTTTCCAATGAGTCATTTCTTTGCATCAGGTGGCCAAAGTATTGGAGTTTCATTTCAGCATCAGTCCTTCCAATATATATACAGGACTGATTTCCTTTAGGATGGGCTGGTTTCCAGTAATACATTTACCAAAATCATGAAAGAACATTTTAAAAAGTTTTTAGAAGTTGTTTCCATACAGGTAACATGATATAATGTACATGGCACACTTATGCTGTGGAGTGGAAACCTAATCTCAGTTAACTACTAGTTAGCTTAATGATGTTGTGCGGATGAGTTACTTAACTTCTCTGTATCTCCGGTTCCTTATCTGTAGAATGATGAAAGTGAATGTGTTAGCTGCTTAGTTGTGTCCAACTCTTTTGCAACCCCGTGGACTATTACCTGCCAGGTTCCTCTGTCCATGGGAGTCTACAGGCAAGAATACTGGATGGATAGCCATTACCTTCTCCAGGAGATCTTCCCGACCCAGGGACTGAACCCATTTCTCTTCCATTACAGGCAGATTCTTTACTGTTTGAGCCATCAGGGAAGCCCATAAAGTAAGGAAGATCATATGATTTACCTCATTGGGTCATTGTGAGCAATGAATGAAATATTGCATATAAAGTGACTATAGCATGCTTCACACAGAAATCCATCAATAATATTAGGTCTTACTATGACTTATATCAAATTACAATACCTAAATGTGTGTGATGTGAAAAAATACTTAGAGGCAAGTATTATAAATTGCACCCAATTGTTAAAGGTAGTAATTTTTTGTAAGGTTTTTTCTGTCTTGATATCATCACTAGCTTTTCTACACTTTTTTTACCATTTACTGTTTTTTTCACTGAGAAAAGTAATGTTTGATTATTGTATAAGATTAAATTTTAAAATGTCTAAAAATTTTTGTAGAGAATCTCTACCTCTTAGAAATAAGCATCTCTGTGTCAAGAGGAAAATGTCAACTTTGTTGTTCAATCACAAGTTTAAGCTATAGATTATATCAATTAGTTTGTCATTAAATGCTAGTATACTTCCAAGAGAAATCACAGAGACACAATTTAACACCCTCAGATACCCTTAATTAGTTCAATAGTTCACTCATTCTCTTGATTAAAAATAAATGTCTACATGGCTAGTCATATAATATTCTACTTGCCATTATTCAAAGACTACATTTCAAAGCTAATCAGTATTAATGGAGGATGAATTCAAGTACAGAATGACTTGTTACTTTGACTAAGTCTATATTATAACACGTCCTTTGCTATTCTGTTTGTCAATGGGTTTCTTCTTTCATGGTCTTTGTCATTTCATGTCTATTTCTAGTGTCATTTGTAAGTCTTAACTTAAACTGTAACTAGGGTTTCCAGTTTAATTTGCCCAAGGCAAAACTGTTCACTGCAATTATGCTACCATCAATAAGTAATCATTGTAATTTTAGCATCAATGGCAAATTTAATAGACATGAGAAAAAAGGTTTATAATAGTACTTAATTTTCAGAATGCTGAGTTGTAAAAAAGTGGTTTCATAGAGGGAAAGCAATAGTATATATTATATGAGGTAGGTAATCTTTTTATTTTAATACTTGCTCACTTTATGTGATAGTAACAGGGTTCAATTATATAATGATTCTCAATTCCACCCTAAAACACACACAGAGAAAACAAAATATAATGCTCCTAAAAATTTGAATTTGTGGAAGTCATAAGATTCTAGATGTGATCCTGATATTGCTAAAGACTGCCCAATGTCATGAGATGCGCTCACTTTCATAGGCCTGCAGTCTCTTTAAGTAAATTATAGTTCCTAATGTATTAAATAACTCCACTCACCTGACAGAACATCTGGCTTTCAACCAAGAGTATTTCTTCCTCCGGGGAATTGTGGCATAATCTGAAGCCATTTTTGATTGTCACTATTGGAAAGTTACTACTTGCATTTAGGAGTTAAAGACCAGGGATGCTGCTAAATATCCTACAATGCATGGGAAAACTCAAGATGATAAAGGATTAACTGGCCTCAAATGCCAATAGTGCTGAGTTTGAGAAACTCTGTAGTATGGAATTGGTAGCCCTAGTTTAGGCTAGCTTAGCACCTAGCACTTCTGAATTATATTTATCACAGTCTTATTTCTCCCACCAAGGTTCTGAGACAGAAAGAGGGAACATTAAAGCAAAAGAGCAAGAAGAAAGCCAGAGTATATTTGGAACTTGGTTTCTAAAGCAATACTCCATCACTCGTACCATTTTCTATTAATTGGAAGCAAGTTTCTAGACCCAGCCCATAGGAGTGAGAAGGGGATCACACAAGGTTGTGAACATCAACAAGATCATTAGGGCTCATTTCATAGGCTGTCTAAGACAGTTTTTTCCTTCTCCTTTAATGATTCAATCCCTTCCCCAAACAAAATACATTCACTTTCCATAAATCCCCAAATCTCATCCTATAATAGCATCAGTTCAAAGTCACCAATTTGGGCTCTTCCCTGAGAGCTCAGTTGATAAAGAATCCGCCTACAATCTCCTGCATTAGGAGACCCCTGTTCAATTCCTGGGTTGGGAAGATCTGCTAGAGAAGGGATAGGCTACCCACTCTGCTATTCTTGGGCTTCCCTGTGGCTCAGCTGGTAAAGAATCTGCCTGCAATAAAGGAGACCTGGGTTCAATCCCTGGGTTGGGAAGATCCCCTGGAGAAGGGAGAGGCTACCCATTCCAGTATTCTGGCCTAGAGAATTCCATGGACTGTATGGTCCATGGGGTCGCAAAGAGTCAGACATGACTGAGAGACTTTCACTCGAAGTCTAACCATATAAATCAGATTCAAGGGTAGATATACCTCCTGAAATGTTATTCTTAAGCTCTAAGGTGCCACACCATTGGGAAAGGGAACACATGGAAGCTAGTGAATGGTTTCTCCTGGATCCTTGCTATTACTTCTGATTTTAATCTGAATCCTTTAGCTGTAATAAACTGCAACTATAAGTATAAAACCTTTTTCTGAGTTGTGTGAGCCTTTTTAGTGAATCATCAAGCCTGGGTGGTCTTGTGGACATCAACACCCACCCTCAATTCTTTGCTTACAAATATCCTTAGCAGTACCACCCAACTCATTACTCACATTTTCTACCATTCATGCTCATTAAGTAAATACTGTTTAAAGCTTCTGCCATTCCATAACAAGTTATGTCCCTACCTCCAATTTCTAAGAATATGTTTCTCATTTCCTTTTAAGTGCTTACTGGAAAGGCTCTCAACCTCCATATTTTTACTAAGTTGTTTAGTAAAAACAGTTTAGGATTTGTCTAACACTGTGCTAAAAATCCTTCCCACCTTTACACAGTACCAGCTTCCTAAGCTATCCTACACATGTAGATATTTGATAGAGCATCACACTCCTCCCAGTACAAAAATCTGTATTAGTTTTATTTATATACATGTGTGTGTGTGTGTGTGTGTGTGTGTGTGTGTGTATGGATTTCTCCACAACGTAATGTCTTGAAACAAGAAACATTTTTATGTCCTAGTTTCTGCGGGTCAGGAATCCAGGCATGGTTTAACAATGGTCCTCTGGATCAGGTTTTCTCACAAAGCTACAGTCTAGGTATTGGCTAATGCTGCAGTCTTCTCAGGGTTTGACTTATGTGCAAAAATGTGCTTTTAAGTCTCTCATGTGGCTGTTGACAAGCCTCACATCCTCACTGGCTTGCTGTGATGACCTCCCACCATAGAACAATCCAAATATAGCATCTTGTTTCTCCCAAAATAAGACTTGATAAAGAGAGAGAGCAGGAGAAAACGTGGTAGAAAAGAAGAGAAAGAGAGAGAGAGAGAGAAACAAAGAAGTGGGAGGAAAGAGAGACCCGGGACAGAAGCCAGAATCATTTTGTAACCTAATCTTAATGTGATGCCTCATCACATTTGCTACATTCTGTTCATTATTAACAGAAGTCATTAAGCCCAGCCCACATTCAATGGGAGAAAATAACACAAAGGTGTGTATTCCAGGAGTTGTAGATCAATGGGCTGCCTGCCACCTATAACCAGACCAGGAAAAATGAGAGGAGACACAATTACAGTAACAGGATTGAAAAACTACTATTTCTATGCATATAAAATGATAATTAGAGAACATTATGAAGTTTATGCTACTACATTTAACAACAAATTTCTTGAAAAGACACAAACTTCCAAAGCACTCTGTTTTCTATTGTTGCAATACAAATTTAGCTTACCATTTATTAGCCTACAGTTCGTTTTTTTTTTTTTTTCTTTTATCCATTTATTTTTATTAGTTGGAGGCTAACTACTTTACAATATTGTAGTGGTTTTTGCCATACATTGCCATGAATCAGCCATGGATTTACATGTGTTCCCCATCCGGATCCCCCCTCCCGCCTCCCTCTCCATATCATCCCTCTGGGTCTTCCCAGTGCACCAGCCCTGAGCACTTGTCTCATGTATCCAACCTGGGCTGGTGATCTGTTTCACCCTTGATAGTATATTTGTTTCAATGCTATTCTCTCAAAACATCCCACCCTCGCCTTCTCCCACAGTGTCTAAAAGTCTGTTCTGTACATCTGTGTCTCTTTTTCTGTTTTGCATATACGGTTTTCGTTACCATCTTTTTAAATTCCATATATATGCGTTAGTATACTGTATTGGTCTTTATCTTTCTGGCTTACTTCACTCTGTATAATGGGCTCCAGTTTCATCCATCTCATTAGGACTGATTCAAATGAATTCTTTTTAATGGCTGAGTAATATTCCATTGTGTATATGTACCATAGCTTCTTTATCCATTCGTCTGCCGATGGGCATCTAGGTTGCTTCCATGTCCTGGCTATTATAAACAGTGCTGCGATGAACATTGAGGTACACGTATCTCTCTCAGATCTGGTTTCCTTGGTGCGTATGCCCAGAGGTGGGATTGCTGGGTCATATGGCAGTTTTGTTTCCAGTTTTTTAAGGAATCTCCACACTGTTCTCCCTAATGGCTGTACTAGTTTGCATTCCCACCAACAGTGTAAGAGGGTTCCCTTTTCTCCACACCCTCTCCAGCATTTATTGCTTGTAGACTTTTGGATAGCAGCCATCCTGACTGGCGTGTAATGGTACTTCATTGTGGTTTTGATTTGCATTTATCTGATAATGAGTGATGTTGAACATCTTTTCATGTGTTTGTTAGCCATCCGTATGTCTTCTTTGGAGAAATGTCTGTTTAGATCTTTGGCCCATTTTTTGATTGGGTCATTTATTTTTCTGGAATTGAGCTGCAGGAGTTGCTTGTATATTTTTGAGGTTAATCCTTTGTCTGCTTCTTCATTTGCTATTATTTTCTCCCATTCTGAAGGCTGTCTTTTCACCTTACTTATAGTTTCCTTTGTTGTGCAAAAGCTTTTAAGTATAATTAGGTCCCATTTGTTTATTTTTGCTTGTATTTCCAATATTCTGGGAGGTGGGTCATAGAGGATCCTGCTGTGATTTATGTCAGAGAGTGTTTTGCCTATGTTCTCCTCTAGGAGTTTTATAGTTTCTGGTCTTACATTTAGATCTTTAATCCATTTTGAGTTTATTTTTGTGTATGGTGTTAGAAAGTGTTCTAGTTTCATTCTTTTACAAGTGGTTGACCAGTTTTCCCAGCACCACTTGTTAAAGAGGTTGTCTTTTTTCCATTGTATATTCTTGCTTCCTTTGTTGAAGATAAGGTGTCCGTAGGTACGTGGATTTATCTCTGGGCTTTCTATTTTGTTCTATTGATCTATATTTGCGTCTTTGTGCCAGTACCATACTGTCTTGATGACTGTGGCTTTGTAGTAAAGTCTGAAGTCAGGCAGGTTGATTCCTCCAGTTCCATTTTTCTTTCTCAAGATTGCTTTGGCTATTCTAGGTTTTTTTGTATTTCACAGTTCTATGTGTCAGAAATCTAAACAGACTTAGTTGGTCCTCTGATTAGGTACTCAAAAGGCCAAATTCAAGGTATTCGCTTGAGTGAGTGAGTTTTAGTCATCAGTTGTGTCTGACCCTTTGTGATCCTACAGATCGTAGCCCACCAGGCTCCTCTGTCCATAGAGGATTCTCCAGGCAAGAATACTGAAGTGGGCTGCCAGGTAGAGCTCTCAAATGGAAGTTCTGTGGAATAATGTACTTTGAAGTTCATTCTTGCTGTTAGCACGATATATTTCTTGTAGGTTTAAGAATGAGGTTCTCTGTTCTTTTCTGGCTGCAGTCAGGGACAGCTCTTAGCTCCTTGAGTCTGCTTTCTCAATCCTGGATATTCTCCAGCTGGCATCTGTGATCAAGCAACACACTTGAATCCTATTTGTGCTTTAATCTCTCTGATTTTCCCTTCCACTCCCAGTTGGAGAAAACACTCTGCCTTTAAAATGATGATGTGTTTAATGTAGATCTGTGTCCTCTTTCAGTTAACTCAAAGTATTCAGCAACTTTAATTCAGTGACTTTACAATTGCAAAATTTTTTGCTATGTAACATGGCATAATTTGGGCTTCTGAGGTAGCTCAGTGGCTAAAAGAATCTGTCTGCAATGCAGAGGATGCAGGATACATGGATTTGATCCCTGGGTCGGGAAATTCCCCTGGAGTGGGAAATGGCATCCTACTTCAATATTCTTGCCTGGAGAATCCCATCGACAGAGAAGCCTGGTGGGCAATAGTCCATGGTGTTGCAAAGAGTTGGACACAACTAAAGTGACTGAGCATGCACACACATGCATGGCATAATTATGGTCTTGATACCTCATCATATTCACAGTCACAGGTATTAGTGTGGGAATCTTAGGTTGGGTATTATAAAATTCTCTCCATCACACTAACTCAGGAAGAAACTGATAACATGGATAGCCCTGTGGCTGTTAAATAAATTGAACTTATGGTCAAAAACCTTCCTATAAGGAAAACACTAGGCTCAGGGGGTTACACTGATAAATTCTGCCAAAGTTTTAAGAAAGAAGCTATACCAAATCTGTACATACACTTCCAGAAAACTGAACAGGAGGGACTATTTCCCAATACATTCTTTGAGGTCAGAAATCAAAACCAAATACATTAAAAGAAAAATATAAAGTAATATAATAAACCTCATGAACACAGATGCAAAAGTTATAAATGTAATTTTAACAGATGGAATTAAATAATAAATATATCCTAACTGGAACTTATCCCAGGTATATAAGATTGGTTCAACATTTGAAAATTAATAAATGTAATTCTTTCTCTAAACAAACTAAAATAGAACCCTTTTAATCATTCCAATAGACAAAAAGGTATTCTACAGAATTCAACTTCCAATCCTCATTTTTAAAAAGTGAGAACAGAAGAACATTTCCTCAGTCTTATAAAGGGCATCTAGGAAAATCCTAGAGCTAAAAATCATACCTAACAGTGAAAGACTGAATTCTTTCCTCTTAAGATCAAGAGCAAGTACGTAATGCCTATTCTCTCTCCTTTTATGCAGCATTGTACAACTTGCCAGCACAATCAGGTAAGAAAAAGAAAAAAAGTCATCCAAACTGGAAAGGAAGAATCAAAACTGTCTTTATTTCCAAAGGACAATTTTGTCTAGGTATAAAAATCCAATGGAATTTTTAAAAAAGAACTATCAGAACCAGTGACTGCATATAACAAGGTTGCTGGATAAAATGTCAATAAGGAAACATCCATCATATATCTATGTACTAGTACTGAATAACTGTACACTGAATATTAGCAAAAACAACATTTACATTCCCATCAAAATATGAAATACTTAGAAATATATATGGCAAATGACACGAAAAAAACTATACAATGGTGTCAGGAAGCATTTAACAAGAGGCTTCCTGTGTGCTGTTTTGGATCTGTCAGGAACCTGCTGGCCCTTATTAATTCCTGAATATTCAGGAATTAAGAGGAGAGGCACGCCTTTCCCAGGGCTGAGGAATCCAGGCATTTCTCATTATGGTGATAAGTACCCTCTTCCTTTTTATGAGTCATATGGTAAAAGGTGATTGTTCGCAACTCTCTCTATAATAGAGATCGTCTTATGTTTTGTAAGTCTGGAATTTTAATCTTTATCTTTGCTGAGAACAACCACCTTGTAAGACAGTATATATGTCCACACCATGTTGATTAAAATACCTTTGCTCCATCAGAGCTTTGGTCCCCGTGTCTTTCTTTCTTTCTTTCTTTCTATTCCTTCTCTCTCTCTCTCTCTCTCTCTCTCTCTCTCTCTCTCTCTCACTAATTGAGCTCACTTTCTTGCCTGGGCTTCTAAGCCCCTCTCGAGAAGGCGCACTGTGGCTTCACCCACCCGAGAGGGCGCCTGGTGCCTCCGTGCAGCGGCACGAGCCCCAAGAACAGGACTCTATTGGCTTTCCGCGTAAACCGGGGGAATCTCAGCCTCTTTCTCTCTCTTACTCTCCAGACCACCAGGTTCTGGTCCATTAAAGGACCAACAAGGCTATCAGCCTCTTTCTCTCTCTTACTTTCTTATTGTTGATTCTGGACCACCAGGTTCTGGTCCATTAAAGGACCAACACAATTGTACTTATAAAATTTTGATGAAAGATTTAAAGACATAAATAAGTGTAAAGCTATATATCACTCATGAATCTAATTCAATAATATTAAGATTTCGTTTATCCCCAAATTTGTCTATATGTACAATGCACCTTAATCAAATTAACAGCAGTCTACTTTGTAAAAATAATTACAAAACAGTTCTAAAATTCATAGGGAAATACAAAGGATATAAAATTGACAAAATATTTGAAAAAAACACAAAGTTGAATGACTATCTGTTTTCAAAACTTATTTTAAAGCTTTAGTAATCCAGATGGCATGGTATATGAACAAAGAAAGACCAACAGAATAGAAAAGAATGACTAGAAATAGACCCATACCTACACAGATAACTAATTTTCTGACAAAGGTATTTCAGTGGAAAAAGAATAAAGTCTTTTAAATAAATAATGCTGAAATAAATGCTTATCTACACACATATACATACACACACACATATACAGAGAGACAGTTAAGATCTGTGAGTTACACCACATATCATACTGAAAAATAAACTCAAAATGGTTTAAACTTAAATATAAAATGATAAAGCCTCTAAAAGAAAAAATTGGAGAAAATATAAGGCAAAAGTTTCTTAAAGACAATACAAAAAGCATGGTTCTTAAAATAAAAAAATTACAAATTAAATATTATTGAAACTAAAATATCTGCTCTGTTATTAGCTTCTGAATAAGCTAATAAGCAGAAGAAAATGTTCTATGTGATTTTAAAATGTATCTAGAATATATAAAGAATACTCAAAACTCAATAATAAAATAATAGCCACCTCAACTAAAGATTTGGAAAAAGGTCTGGACACTGCACCAAAGAATATTTCTGGTTACAAACTTCCCCGGTGGCTCAGCAATAAAGAATCTGCCTGCCAAGGCAGGATATGCCAGTTTGATCCCTGGATCAGGAAGATTCCCTAGAGAAGGAAATGGCAACCTACTCCAGTATTCTTGCTTGGAGAATTTCATGAACAGAGGAACCTGATGGGCTACAGTCCATGGGGTCGCAAAGAGTCAAACACAACTAAGTGACTCAGCAACAATAACAAGTTTATGAAAAGCCTCTTGACATTATTAGTCATGAGAGAAGTACAATTTAAAAATAAAACTGTAATGAGACAGAACTACATACTTAGTAAAATGTGTAAAATTTTAAATATCTGACCACACCAACTGTTTCTGAGAATGTGGAAGGAGTGGAAATTTCAAACAGTACAGAAAGAAACAGATAATGGTGCAATCATTTTGCAATCACAGCTTTTTAAAAATTAAACCATAAACATACCACATTATCCAGGCATCTTATGTATTTACTAAGAGAAATAAAAGTATGTGTCAATTCAAAGATCCATGCACAAATGTTAATAGATGCTTTCTTGGTAATAGACAAAATCTGGTAACAACTCAAATGTCCATTAACAAATGAAAGGATAAACAAAGAGTCATGTTCATACAGTGGCAAACTATGCAGCAATATAAAGGAATAAGCTATTGAAGCACGTTATGGCATGTATACATTTTCAAATAATCAAGCCAAGTGAAAGTATGCAAACAGAAAAGAGTATATGTTGTATGATTCCACTTACAGAAGATATCAGGATATTTACAAGAAGGTTTAGTGAAGCTTATCAATAGTTGTATGTGAAATTAAGGGAAATAAGAGATAGCTTGTAGGGATTACCAAGGTTCATGATAAAAATTGGGGGGGGGGGCGGTGATGAACATGATCATTATCATGTACGTGGTAATGGTGTCATGAATATATATTTATGTCAAAATATCCAATCGTACCCTTAAAAATTTGGGCTTCCCAGGTGGCACTAGTGGTAAAGAACCTGCCTGCCAATGAAGGAGACATAAGAGATGCGGATTCGATCCCTGGGTTGGGAAGATACCCTGGAGGAGGGCACCGGCAACCCACTCCAGTATTCTTGCCTGGAGAATCCCAGGGGCAGAAGGGCCTAGAGGGCTACAGTCCACAGGGTCACAAAGAGTAGGACATGGTTGAAGCAACTTAGCATGCATCCTTAGAAATATATAGTTTAATGCATGCTACTTATTCCTAAATAAAGCAATTTTTAAAATTATTTTAAAAATACAATATAGCACTATTTTATACAAATCATATTGGCAAAAAGTAAAAACACAGAAAATTCCATAATAATAGAAACATTTATATTGTACTATTGGGCAACAGAATATAAGTTCCAATAAGAGCAAGAATTTTTTTTTTTTATCACTGATTTATTCCTATGTCCTAGAATAGTGCCTAGCACATAATTTATTCTTCATAAATATTAATTTAACACTTGAATAAATGAGTGAAGCATTCATCAGCATATTTTTGACATTATATGTTAGAGTCGACAGTACTCATTTCACAAGAGCCAGTAATTTCATTTATCTTGTACTTGCACAAATACACCAAGAGACACATACAAAATCATTCACTAGCAGTATTACAGTAAAAACCTCAAATGATACAAATGTCTGTGATACATGACAACTTGACAGCATATTCATGCAATGGAATTCTATAACATATTAAAGGAATTATTATAGAACCATGCAGCAGTATGGATGAATCTCAAAAACATAAAATGTATGGTTGAAAAAGGCAGTAACAAAAGAAATTTGCAGTATGATGTCAATGACATAAAGTTAAGAAGAATCCCTGAAATGCTGGTTTAACTATTAAGGTAGCAAAACAACTGCAAAACCAATATATAACAAGTCAAAATTCAGAATTGTAATTACTCTTAGGGTAAACAGGAACAGGATGTGAGAAAAAGCACACAGTCACGGTCTATCTATGTAACTGCAAGTTTTAAGCTTCAGTTATTATTTGTCATACGTTATTTATCTGCATTGTATTTATTATTTTGTACATATAAAATATTCCATTAAGGTAAAAATCATTTGAAACATAGTCAGGAAGGGGAAAACGGGGGGGTTGTGTGTGTAACAGCCCCTGGAGTGAGGCTGTGTTCCTGAGTGTGGGAGAGCAGTGGGGGTGTGAAGAGCTAAAGGGAGAGGGCGTTAATTGCTCTGCCAACACTCACAGTAACTTCTCTCTTTCTCCCAAGATGCTTTTGGAATGTTTCAGAGAACATTCTTTTCTGTTTATCTTTTTCCTGAGGGTAATCATCAGGTTCCTTAGCTCTGAGGGCCAGGGATATGTGAGAGGAATAGGAAGCAGGCTATCCTCTATACAGGTCTTTAATTAATCCCTTTGTATTCACCCACTGCTGGAATTTCAGCAGGCAGAGGAACTCGCTCAGTCAACACAAGAATGTCTCTGGTTCCCTCTCCTGAAAGGTTGCAGCTTTCTCTCCCATATTTTCTATCATTAACACTCTTCCATCTCTTTTCTTGCACAACTTCATTGAAATCTAGTTTTCTTTGATTTCTCTACTCCTCTCTATACAATATTCTTAAAAAATTCATACCCTATATATTTAAGAGAATCACTAGGCAAGAGAAGCAACAAACACATATATTCAGTCTGCCTTTTTGAACTGAATTTCTATATTTATTTTCCATTGTAAATACATATATAAGAAAAAATACCAAATATAAATAGGCAGAATGTTTTGAATAATTAGCTGTTTGCAAAATTGGCTGTATAAAGCAGCCATTTTTAGCTATTGCTTTCTACTGTGTAACTTACCATAAGATGACACTAAGATCAGTTTTGGTTTCTTAAATCAATGATTCAAATAATCTATTTCTTGATATTTTAAGAAGAGTATCTGTCTAACTAAACACAGCATGTGAGAAAACCTTAATCTTTACTGACCGAAGGAGAGTGAGAAAATACATAAATCAAGTTTGCACAAACACCTAGTAGCTTAAGATTTGTAAATGACTAGAATGGCCTTCCAGCTGACAAAGAGATGATGCTCTATATTTATTTTCAGTGAAGTACCAACATTTTGATTGAGTTACTCTGAATCTGAACTCTCAGTAAAACTCATAGTTAAGTAAGTTATACTGAAGCACAATGTGGACGGGTACCATGCCCTGAAAAGAAGTATTAATATACACATTAGAGTGGAAATGATGTTAATGATATGGTTCTCTTTCTTTTCTGAATTATTTTTAAACAGTTCTTTAAGGCATCTTCTTATATAAAACTGAGGCCTTTGTTACCCAGGTTATGCATATCTAAGTCTAATCAAATGATTTATGTCCTTGGCAATTGTGTGACCAATAATACAAGTATCTTTCTTTTTGAATTTTAAGTTCAAAGTAAAATAGCAATCTTGTATATAATCCACTGAACTCCCAGACAGAGTCTCCTTAAGAGTGGTGTCAACAGAATGGCACAGTGCCATGGTACTTACTAAAATGTGTATTTTGAGATGTAAGAAATGAATTTTAGTTCTGAATTCAACTTTGAGATATAAAACTAAAATTCAAAATGAAGTTCTTAACTCAGGTTGAGTTACAGATTCATTTTTATACCTGTATTACCTTAAGTTACTCGAACTATCTCAGTTTTGTCATCAGTACAATGGTTAGTCCCTTAAAGAGAACACCTACTTGCTTGGATTACTGTGAGGATCAAATTGAACACATTGAAAAGTAATCTGCAAACTTTATAACTGTTATATATGTAATATGATATGTTATTTGATAAATGTTTGCTCATGATAATGGAAAATCCTAGATTGCATAGTATGAAGATTTTCTAAGTACATAGTAACTAATAAAAGTATGATGCACCATGATATTTCTTGGTAGTTTTCTAACACTCCAAAGTTAGCACAGCACTTTTACACTCATTTGATCTTCCCAATCTTTTGCAACTTTTCTGGGTCTACCAGGTGTCCTCAATATTTCTTTTCTCTCATCACAACCAAATAATAATAATAACTATGTGAGTTAATGTATCTTTAATGCCTTCTTATAATCTCTATAATCTCTACATTTTATGATACAGTTCTAGAAAATGTAAGGTTATTTGATATAAACTCTCCTGAATGTAATTGGAGAAGTCCAAATAAATGCCTACAATGAAGAGGGCAATAGCTTTAGTTTTCTACTGACACATTTACAAATTACCACAAATTTATAATTTATAAAGCATGAATTTATTATCTCACCAGTTATTTAGACTAGAAGTTCAAAAGTGTCTTGTACATGTCACTCAGTCATGTCTGAATCTTAGGGACCCCATGGACTGTGCCCACGAGGTTCCTAGGTCCATGGAATTTTCCAGGTAAGACTACTGGAGTGGGTTGCCATTTTCTTCTCTAGGGGCTCTTCCCAACCCAGGGACCAAACCCATGTCTCTTGTATCTCCTACACTGGCAGATGGATTCTTTACCACTACACCATCTGGGAAGCCCCTAAAGTGTCTTACTAGCCTCAAATCAAGGTGAAAGCAGGGCTAAGCTTTCCTGGTTGGTGGCTCTGGTGAAGCATCTACTTTCAAATTTATGCAGACTATTGGCAGAATTTAATCCCATGCAGCTGGAGGACAGAGGTGTCTGTTTCCTTGAAGGATGTACACTGGGTCATTATCAGGTTCTAGATACCAAGTCCTTGACTTATACCAAGTTCCATAAACTTAAAACCCAAAAACAGTAGGTTGAGTCCTCCTCAAACCTCATTTCTCTTATCTTCTATTCTTCATCACATCTTTCTCTGACTCCTCTGCTTCTTCTGTCATTTTTAAAGGATGACATAATCATCTAAGATAACCTTTATATTGTAAAGTCAGCTTATTAGATCCATAATTACATCTGCAAAATCCATTTTATCATACTATATTCACAGGCATTTAACATAAATGGGTTGAAGATTATGGTTTATTTTACTAAAAAAATTAGGACAAGCTAAAATAAATAAATAACCATTTAGAAGACAGGAAAATATTTTTTATAATTTTAATATTCTACAAAATATTCATATGGAAATCTTTATGCACTCTGATTTTAAAGAAGGTATTTCTTTAATAAAATATGAAAAATGGCAATTGTGAAAGACTTTTTGATATAATATGTCCCTAAACTGTTCTTTTTCTGTGGTCTACCTTTTGCCTCTTTCATTACATTCTGGAAAATTTATTTTTATTTTCAGTGTTTTGGTTAATATGACTTAGGTCAAACACTGGCAGAACTCAAAAGATGTCTTAGAACTTATTTTTATTTTCAAATAATATGTGAACTACACATACAATAGATTTATCACTTCACCATAAAAAGAATGACATTTTGCCATTTGCAACAACATGATGGACCTTGAAGATATCATGCTTTGTGAAATAAGTCAGAAAGAGAAAAACAAATACTACATGTTATTACTTATATGCGGAATCTAAAAACTAAAAGAAACACATGAATATAACAAGACAAGAGACTCACCAGTATAGAGAACAGATTAGTTGTTACCAGTAAGGAGAGGGGAGCAGGGAGGTAAAAGGAGGGATAGTAGACTAAAAGGACAAACAACTATGTGTAAAATAAGCTACAAGGTTTTACTGTACAGAACAAGGAATATAACCAATACTTTAAAACAACTTTAGATGGAGTATAATCTACGAAAACTTTGAATTACTATGTCGCACATCTGAAACAGGGGCTTCACTGTTGGCTCGCATGAAAAGAATCTGTCTGCAATGCAGGAGATCCGGGTTCGATCCCTAGTTCAGGAAGATTCCTTGGAGAAGGGGATGGCAACTCACTTCAGTATTCTTGCCTGGAGAATCCCATGGACAGAGGAGTCTGGTGGCCTATAGTACATGAGGTCACAAAGAGCAGGACACAACTGAGTGACTAAGCACAAATACCTAAAACTAATACTGCAAATCAATTGAGCCTCAATAAAATTATAAATCAACCCATTCCCTTACTACAAGTAATGAAAGACAGATATTAATATTGGAATATATAAAGTATCATCTGTAGAAGGACTGACTAACATTGAATTTGGAATAAGGAATTTACCTCTATGGTAAATCCAGCAGTAACTGGCCAAGTCACTATTGGTAGGTCATTCATTTTTTCCACATGTACATATTCTTTTCTCTGTTTTGTAAAATATTGCTGAATGAGTTGTCTTTATGCTTTACATATTTTGGGCTAATTGCTCTAATCATAGAAATACAGAATTTTTGTTAAAAGGAACAATTTGAGATGACCACAGCCTGGTTCAAATACTGGTTCTACTATTTATGAGCTAAGTGACCTTGGATAGTTATTTATTCTGATGCTTCAGATTCTTTATAATACACAGTGCATAACATTACAGAAAAGTAATATTTAATTTCTACGAAGATGTTAAAGATTAAATGACTATTATTTGTACAGTTCTTATAAGAGGACTTGGCACATAGAAAATATTCATTTTAATTTTTTGCATTTTATATTGGAGTATAGTTGACTTACAACGTTGTGTTAGTTTCAGGTGTAAAGCAAAGTGATTCAGTTATAAACATACACATACCTCTTTTTTTCATATTTTTTTCTGATATAGGTTATTACAGAGTATTGTGTAGAGTTCTCTAGTGTACAGTAGGTCCATGTAGATTTTCTATTTTATATGTAGTAGTGCATGCATGCTCAGTGGTGTTTGACTCTTTGTGACCCCATGGACTTTAGTCTGCCAGGCTCCACTGTCCATGGAACTTTCCAGGCAAGAATAATGCCTGTGCTTCCATTTTCTACTCCAAGGGATCTTCCTGACCCAGGGATCAGACCCATGTCTCTTGCATCTCCTACACTGGCAGATGAATTTTTTACCACTCTGTCACCTGGGAAGCCATAAACAGTATACATTAATCTCAACTGGTTAGTTTATTCCTCCCTGCTACCTTCTCCCTTTGGTAACCATCACTTCCAAGTCTTTGAGTCTGTCTTCAGTTTTGTACATGAGTTCATTTGTATAATTTTTTAGATTTCACATATAAGTGATGTCATATTTGTCTTTTTCTGACTTATTTCACTTAGTATGATTATCTCCAAGTCAATGCATGTTGCTGAAAATGGCAATATTTCATTTTTAATGACTAAATAATATTCCATTGTGTATATATACCACATTTTTATTCATTCATCCATCAATAGACATATATGTTGCTTCCATGTCTTGGTTACTGTAAATAGTGCTGCAATGAACATTGCATGCATGCAGTCTCTCAGTCGTGTCTGACTCTTTGTGACACTTTGGAACGGAGCCTACCAGCTTCCTCTGTCTATGGGACTTTTCAGGCAAGAACACTGCAGTGGGTTGCCATTTTCCTCCTCCAGGGGATCTTTTTGACCCAGGGATTGAACGCATGTCTCTTTTGTCTCCTGCATTGCAGGTGGATTCTCAACCCACTGAGCCATTGTGGAGGAATGTGCATAGGACTAGGGTTGTTGAATCATATCCATTCTTAGTTTTTTCAAGAAACTATCAGATAGCTACAATTTTTCTAAAATGCTTAGTGGCATATGTTGTTGTTCAGTTGCTAAATAGTGTCCTACACTTTGCAATCCTCTGGACAGCAGCACACCAGGCTTTCCTGTCCTTCACTATCTTCTGGTGTTGCAGAAACCCGTACTCGAGAAACCAAGCACCACACTCGGAGAGTTGGAGAACTCAGGTTTATTATGCCGGTGGGCCCAGAGGAATTAGCACTCTAAAACTCTAAGCCCCAAACAAAGGGGCTACAGAGCTTTATACACGGACAGGCATGATTACGTGGGTTTGCAGGGGTTGGGCGACTACAAAGAGCAGGACAAGGGTGAGTGAGATAAGCTCCAGCTCCTAGTATTGTGAGGCCCCACTTTCTGAGACTACACGACCTATGTGATCCAGACTTTGCAAGAAGCAAGCTGAATTACAGAGGCAGAAGGAGCAGGAGGTTATGTAAAATTTTAACTTTTCCTCTTCACTGGAATGTGCTCAAACTCATGTCCATTGAGTCGATGATAACTTCCAACCATCTCATCTTCTGTAGCCCCTTTCCCTTCCTGCCCTCATACTGACATATGATTACCTATAAGTTTCAGATTTCTTAGTGTATCATTCATGATCTTCCATACTTTGATTATATCTTATTTTTCAGACCTAACATTCCACTCTTCTGGAGAATTTCTCCCCAAACACACATATCTCTCTGCTGAAACAATTTTTGTGTGTGTGTGTGACCAACAGGTTTATTTTGCACCTTAAAATACCTTTAAAATGTCTGGTTTGTTTTTTCATTACCTACACTAGCTCGATGGATGGCCCTCCCTCAATCTTTCTACCTGTTCAGTTGTTCTCACTCTGCAAAGCTCTATTCATATTAATAATACAGGTTTATCACTTGTGGATGCCAAACACATCTACAAATCATTTGACAAATGTATACTGTGTTACTTTCAATACAGTTGTAATTTCTTAAAGATAATGTTTTTAGCTTCTACATATTCACTACTCTGCTGTTATCTAAAATAATTGTGTGGGCTTATTTACTGAACACAGACATTATAATTTAATTAAAAACTGAAATTGCACTCTTATTGAATTTGATCTTATGCTACAAATTGAATGAAATTATCATAGGAATTGGTAGTTCTCTATTATTCCTCTGTAATTTTATAGAACAAAAGCATGCATTTCCAATGTAATCATGGCAGAGACACTTTAAGGTAATGACATTATATTGTTTATTTAATTTGAGAAATATGAATACATAATGTTTCCTGGAACTTTTTAACATAGTTCAGTTCAGTTCAGTTCAGTCGCTCAGTCGTGTCCGACTCTTTGCGACCCCATGAATCGCAGTATGCCAGGCCTCCCTGTCCATCACAAACTCCCAGAGTTTACTCAAACTCATGCCCATTGAGTCGGTGATGCCATCCAGCCATCTCATCCTCTGTCGTCCCCTTCTCCTCCTGCCCCCAATCCCTCCCAGCATCAGGGTCTTTTCCAATGAGTCAACTCTTCGCATGAGGTGGCCAAAATATTGGAGTTTCAGCTTCAGCGTCAGTCCTTCCAATGAACACCCAGGACTGATCTCCTTCAGGATGGACTGGTTGGATCTCCTTGCTGTTCAAAGGACTCTCAAGAGTCTTCTCCAACACCACAGTTCAAAAGCATCAATTTTTCGGCGCTCAGCTTTCTTCACAATCCAACTCTCACAACCACACATGACTCCTGGAAAAACCATAGCCTTGACCAGGCAGACCTTTGTTGGCAAAGTAATGTCTCTGCTTTTTAATATGCTATCTAGGTTGGTCACAACTTCCCTTCCAAGGAGTAAGCATCCTTTAATTTCATGACTGCAGAACAGAAGTACAATTAAAAGTTCAAAACAGTCTTCAAAGGAATAAAAATGTATTTTGTAAGGCAGTTTATAGTCTGTGTGTGTTTTTTAATTCTAGCTTTACTAAATATCTGAAGAAATGAAAATTGAAACATTTTTCTCTTCCCTGTATCAAAGACTTTTAACACAACCACCAGATTGCATACTAGCCATTTTTACTATGAGTTATATCATAAATAGAAATATTAACTGAAGACATGAATAAATAAGTAAAACTAAAATTTGTTTAAAGATTTAATTTATTTTATTATGTAAAATATTATAACAGCCCCCATCACAGACTAACCTCGACCCAGCCTTTCTTAGTCAAAAGGCTCAATAATGTATCAAAGTAAAGAATAGGTTTTCTCCTGTTGTTTTCTTTGAACAATCACTCAAATAGAAGCTAATATTTAAATTAATACTTTTGGAGATACCAGTGTATTAGTACAAAGACTCATTACTATAAAAGTGCAAGCATGTCTCTGCTGGAGATTTGGTAGATTTTCTGGTGCTGTTTATAAGGGATAAATGACGTATTTTTCTCAAGTATAGCTTTTATACACCAAATATAAACAGGGTTTTGTTTTGTTTTTTTTTTTTTAACCTGTAGCAAATGATCTTCAAAAGGCAAAAACTAGGCAATAAGGAATTAATGCAAATCTATTTTTCTTGGGCACATATTTGAAGGAATTATCTGTATGGTGGCATTATTTGAAGTCAGAGGGTGTGTGTTGAGTTGTGATTCTGCAATGTCATCTTAGGTAACAGAGAGTATCCACTAATTCTTTTTTAATCTGTTTCCTCAAAAGTAAAAAAGGAAAAACTACCTACCCTGTAGGATTGTTGTGAGGTGTAAATGCAAAAGCGCTTAATCATTCATCTTTCATTTACTGTCTATTTTGAGTACTATGTTGAAATTTGTGGAAAGAGATGTAAAAGATACATTTCTGGCTCTCAAAGTTTTCAGTGTCTACTGAGGAAAAGAGCGAGAGGTATACATGATTAGAATTAATGTGATAAATACTAATGGTAGAATCAAGCTTAGGGTGTAATGGAAATCAAGAGAAGGGCTAGATTTAGCCTGGGGCAGGGGAGGGGAGCATGCTAAAAAGTATATTGAAATGGGAAAACAAATAAGGAAGTGAGGGGGGTAGATATTCAGGGCAAAAGGAACTGTTTGTATAAGAGAATTGTTGTGAGAGAGTGCATTGTATTTTGGAAAAGTTAAAAATAAATCAATATAACTTGATTATTTTCACTTAACAATTAGGATAGTTGATTACAGAGAGCAAGGTTGTCTAAAAATGGTAAAAAACTTGTGTGCCATCCTAAAGGATTTATGCTTTTGTCTGAAGTCAATGGAGAGACACCAAAGAATTTTCAGAAGGGTGAGATTTGCATTTTGGAAAGATACATATGTTCTTATTAAATGCTCAATCATGATTATATAAATGATAATCTCTTTGCTGAACCTCAATTAATAGACTTGCAAAAAATTAAAGTTAATTAAATGGACCCATGACACTGTCCCATTAGCCTAAACATTTACCAGTCACCTTTTGTCATGTTTGACTAACTACTAAGGGACAAACATTAAGTTCTACGAACCATAAAAAATCAAGAAAGTTTTATGACATGCCTATGGCAATTTTCAGGATCTATACAAAACTTCAGCACATTTTGCGTATGATTCAAATAGTTTTGCTTACAGAAAAACACATAGTAGTTTTGTACAACTATGTACTCTCAGAAGAGCAGAATGAGTTCACTTACCAGAATTATTGTGTACTTTAAAAGCTAAAAATGTTTTGAAGGTATTGATTGTTGTTTACTCACTCTTAGGTCTTGGTATCTCAAATTCCATAACTTAAATTCATCCAGTAAGTAGCTAGAAGTATACTCCCTAGGAGTTGTTAGGTCCTGCCTCTCATAGGGCATATCAGGGAGTATTTATCCTAAAATGCATTTCAGCATCTAATTTGAAAAGTTTTAAAAATCAGTTTGTACCTCACTTTGTATTGAGATTAAGTTTCAAAAATTTAAAAAGCAACTTCCCCATTGCCTTGTAAAGAAGTCTTAGGACAGGTTCCTAGTCAACCTTCCAGATTATCTTTGCTTTCATTGTTTTGATTAGGCTATTTTATATCCCTAGAGAGACAGAAATTAATTTGTAGAAAAATGGAAAGCTATGCAAATAATTCTTGTCCAAAGAGATGCAAAAATCTCTCTTTTGTGGAGGTTCAGTTGATTTCCTTTAAACACTGTAGAAAAAAATCAGCTTGCCTCTATTAAGAAAATTCATTTCAGGATATCTAATTGCCTATAAAAGTGTCTACTCTGTGGATTCTTGATAAAACCACTTACAACATTTTTCTGCCTCCTTTATTAATTAATGAGTTAAATAAAATCTTTGACACATATTTATTTTACATTTTTATGAGAGCCATGACTTGGAACACTTATAGAAATATTGCTTGATAACCTGTACTCCTAAAATAGTTATTTAAAAAAATACTCAATGTGATTTTTAAGAGAAGTAAATACATCCTTTAAAAGTCAGCTTGCTTTAATATTTTTTTCTGTGCCATTTTAAAATTCTTGTCCATATAATATATATATTTTAAAGCCCAAGTCAAGTCTCTTCAAGATTACTTTAAAATTTTTGTATTCTCCTGAACTCAGAGCCCTTCTGCATCAAGAATTTATTCAATAATTTATCTTGAGTAATACTGGGATCTATTTGTCTTCATATACCATTAATTTTTCAAACATTAATCAATGTAAGTCTAAAGTTATTAAATATTGGGACTTTGCATTATCCACAACATAAGGCTTTATACAGAATAGGATTTATATATTTGATCTAAATCAGATTTAGATTTAATTAATTCTCAGGATGTTTGGTAAAGTCTAATGGTATATTTCATATCATATTAATCAAAGAATCTCTATTAATTTTTCTATTAATTAATGACATAAACACTTAGGGTTCAAAAAAAAAAAATAGTACTAACCATCAGGATTATATGGAATGGACCTCAATAGATGACAAAGAATGCCTTTTTGACTTGTTTTTCCTTAGTCTGAAAAGTGAAAGTGTTTAGTCTCTCAGGCGTGTCTGACTCTGTGCAACCCCATGAACTGCAGCCTGC
This sequence comes from Dama dama, assembly GCF_033118175.1. NCBI lineage: Eukaryota > Metazoa > Chordata > Mammalia > Artiodactyla > Cervidae > Dama > Dama dama. The sequence continues at coordinate 41,423,479 of NC_083700.1, forward strand.
CAGGCTGCTCTGCCCACAGGGATTCTCCAGGCAAGAATACTGGAGTGGGTTGCCAATCCCTTCTCCAGGGATCTTCCCAACCCAGGGATTGAACCTGGGTCTCCTGCATTGCAGGCAGATTCTTTACCATCTGAGCTACCAGGGAAGCCCTTCTTAGTCTCGTTTAGGCATTTTAAAATTTACTTTACCCTTCCTCCAGCTCCATTCCCACAAAGCTTATAGATTAAATTTGACCATAGATCAATTTTTCCCAACCTTTTCAATTTTGCTTCCCAGGAGAAAATGTCAACTTAATTTAAATTCTCATTGAGTGTAGTAAAGTATAAAAGAATGAAATTTTGTCATGTAAGGTTGAGAGTTTTGGAGGGCCAAAATGTATGTAATATCTAAACCTTTTTTTTTTTTTTTCCCCTTCCCTCAAAGCCAAGATTAACACCCTTGGGGACAATACCACCTCAACTGAGAATGCATGCTACATGTTTTTCAACACTGTGGAAAGTTCTAGTATAGTTTCAGGAGATGACGTGAACTTTTTTAAAAAATGGAGTGTTTATGAAGACCTAAATCTCTATCATATATATGATTTAAATTTACACATTATTATGCTAACATATCTTTCTTCTTCTAGCATATATTTTATCTCATTTTTTAATGACCCTTACTTTGCCAACAAAGGTCTGTCTAGTTAAAGCTATGGTTTTTCCAGTAGTCATGTATGGATGTGAGAGTTGGACTATAAAGAAAGCTGAGCACTGAAGAATTGATGCTTTTGAACAGTGGTGTTGGAGAAGACTCTTGAGAGTCCCTTGGACTGCAAGGAGATCCAACCAGTCCATCCTAAAGGAGATCAGTCCTGGGTGTTCATTGGAAGGACTGATGCTGAAGCTGAAACCCCAAAACATTGGCCACCTGATGCAAAGAACTGATTCATTGGAAAAAACCCTGATGTTGGGAAAGATTGAAGGTAGGAGGAGAAGGGTACGACAGAGGATGAGCTGGTTGGATGGCATCACCACCTCAATGGACATGAGTTTGAGCAAGCTCCGGGAGTTGGTGATGGACAGGGAAGCCTGGCATACTGCAGTCCATGGGGTCGCAAAGAGTCAGACAGGACTGAGCAACTGAACTGAATTGAACACTTCTTTAACATTGTCATTTTTCCTCTCTCACTATATATTTTAAACACCTATATAAACATTTCTAAAGGAATTATTTATTTGTGAAGTCCCATTCTCAAGGAACATGAATAGTACAAAGGGTCCTATGTTTGTATAGCTCTGTGTGCACAAATGCCAACAATCATGGTTTAGTTAAAAAAAAAAAAAGAAATTCACCCAAAAGCAAGGTTCAAACTTCATTTACCCTGTTGTAATCAGTTCAGTTCAGTCTCTCAGTTGTGTCCGACTCTTTGCCACCCCATGAACCGCAGCACGCCAGGCCTCCCTGTCAATGACCAACTCCCGGAGTTCACCCAAACCCATATCCATCGAGTCGGTGATGCCATCCAACCATCGCATCCTCTGTCATTCCCTTCGCATCCTGCCCTCAATCTTTCCCAGCATCAGGGTCTTTTCAAACAAGTCAGCTCTTTGCATCAGGTGGCCAAAGTATTGGAGTTTCAGCTTCAACATCAGTCCTTCCAATGAACACCTGTTGTAATAGCTCTGAGTAATTACATGAAGTAAAACTCAGTGCTTGCTCTTGGGGCCACAAATAACTATTAAATAATAGATGCATATCATGATTATAGATGGTCAATCACACCACTTTTTCAAGTCTATAAATGACTGGTCACTGTGCTGAAGGGATTCAGTTCACAGTAAAAGTGTAGCTGTGCTGCCTCCTTTTTCCCAGAGATAAACTAAGAAGACCTTTCACAAAATGAACAATCAAAAGAGGGAACTGGCCAGTAAAGGGGAAAGTATAGCAAAGAAATGAAAAATGATAATGCTGGAAGTGAAACTGAGATTCAAAGTAAATGGAGTGACAAGAAACAGATATCTGACTAGGACTGCTGACATCGTCACAGTTCAAGAAATTCTACAAAAGCAATGAGGGAAATTTAGTGAAGGTGAACTGAGGGGCCTGATGAAAGGAAACAACTGTAAAGTAAGGAAAAGACTGTGAGGAAGTGACAATATCAAAAAAACTTTAAATGAAAGCAACTCAGATATTTCAGGACACTGAATGTGCAAAGTCTCCTAAAACTTTGGAGGTGGTTTCAAACTTAAAATGGAGGATGACAATCCTCCAAGGCATAGAAAAGATATCCTTATCATGTTATACCAGGAGAAGAAGCAAATACTGTTCAAAGTACTCTTGATAACATTTTGTAAACATAAAATCCTTTTAAGTCTCATTTAAAAATTACAGTGCACTAAATATGCACTAATTTTACTATATTTTTATTTCCCTATACATTTACAGCCATCAGTAAGAAAGTTTTAATGTTTTGATAGAAATATTTAGAAGACATAGGATAATAGTATTTTCCCCTATTGATTATTGCGATTGCTTTGCAGAAATTTAGCTTTCATGTCATTTTTACCTTTATATGCAGCCCAACAAAGTGAGAACTGCCTACTCTGAAATTTGATACCATCCATTCACCAAGTTCCAGTCTGATGGCGTAACTTATTTATATTATTTAGTGTGAATAACTCTTGATGTTTGCACATGTTAGTGAACACCATATCTTTCTTAAGCCATTGGTTAGGTAGTTCTGGAGTTACTGGAGGTGTTTTCTGCATTTTTGTCCCCATTTATTTCCTTTGCATATGAATGGGCACTAAAATATGGTTGGTAGCTACCTACTATGGTATCAGATTTTTTTTTCTTTCCTTCTTTCACTTGATCTACTAGTTGATTGGTTGTTATGATTTCCCTCTCAAGACATCTCACCTCTTTTCCTCTACTGAGGCTGTTCTGGATGATAGAACTTTTACAAGCAAAAATAGCAGCTGCAAGAAAAGAAACAAAAGAGAGAGTGTCAGTTACTAGACACAGAAATGCCTAATATCTCCTGTTCTATTGCTATTTTCCAAGTAGAGCTTCTGACCTATTTGTGACCTAAACACTTGTTATAAAACATTAGGCATAATATGGAATTCTGTTTCTAAAATATAGATGACTTTCACATATGGCTTTAGTGTAAGAAGATAACCGATTAAAATGCACATGTAATTATTTTCTTCCCCTGCAGGATCAAAAAGAAAAATGAGAAATCTTTTAGTAGGAGTAAGAAATATTTTAGCTCTCAATCTGTGTCCCCTTGGATAATTTATAATAAAATGATTTAAAAGATTTCAAAATAATTTTGTGTCTGTGTGCCTACACCCATAGGGCTTGTAAAAACTAAAATTATATAAAGTTGCCTGAATTCAATTTCATGATAGTACTATTCTGTTTATACTTAGCAAATAATTCCCTAAAATATTAATGATATGCACTATGATTATTATAGTATATTGATTAGCTATATTGGAATCTTTAATCAGAATTAACTTAAATGTTGTTCAGTCTTTTGTATGGATGATCAATGAGTGGGCAATTTGTTAAAACTTAAATATTGCAAGTCAGAAGGACTTGGGTGGAACTGAGGAACCCACCATTTAAATAAGTGTCTTGAATAACTCTGATGATAGTAAACTGAGGACTAAATTTTAAGAAATATGTAAAAATAGGCCTGTCATTAATTTAGTGCAATGTGAACCAAAGACAGTCTAATGAAGGTGGAAATGTATAGTTTGTGGAATTAGATTGCTTGACTTCAACATTAATTCCTTCACTTACAAAATGTGTCTGGCAGGCTGCAGTCCCTGGGGCCGCAAATAGTCAGACACAACTGAGCCATTGAACAATAACAACCACAAGAGAAAGCCCTGCAGTTATTACATAAAAGAACACATAGAATTTAAATCATACTGAAACAAAAGGACACTAAAACACACACAAAGAGAGACAGCAGGACAAGAAATAAGAAACAATGGATCCACAAAAAAACCACAATTAACAAAATGGCAATCAAAAATTACTTTTAATGGGAATGGATTAAATTATCTAATTAAAATATATAGCATGGCTAAATAAATAAAGAGCAATGTACAAAAAAAAAAAAAAAAAAAGTGTGATCTCAGTTAAGCCAGAAACTGTGCCTCAGATCCCTTACCTATAAAATGGAAAGTAGAACAGAACAAGTTTTGTAAGGATGACGTGAAATAATTCTTCTAAAGATTTAACATGGTGACTGACACAGAGGAAGTGCTTAAAAACAGTTGATTCATATTGGTTTTCTCTGTTTTCTCCACAGGTTCTACAGATCACCTTGTTGTTCTCCAAAGTTCTAATCTCATGTGCGAATGTTCTATAAGGTACTCTCATGTCATAGCCAGTCTCTTCTATACTTATTTTGAATTTTAAGAGAATTTTGAATTCTGGACTTTCTCTAACATATCCTTTTAAACATATCCCTGGGCTTCCCTGGTGGGTCAGAGAGTAAAGAATCTGACTGCAATGCGGGAGACCCATGTTCAATCCCTGGGTTGGGAAGATCCCCTGGAGAAGGAAATTGCAACCCACACCAGCATTCTTGCCTGCAGAATTCCACGGACAGAGTGGGTAGCAGGCTATAGTTCATGGGGTTGCCAAGAGTCGGACATGACTGCATGAGAAAAACAATACAACAAAACATGACTGGTTGACTATAATGTAGGAAAGCTGCCCTTGTCTAATTGAGTATCTGTGCATCTCCTTGTGGCTCTCACTGCTTCCTTAGTTCTGACAAAGATGTGGCTATGGAGTGTGAAGATTGTCTTCTCATTGGAGTCAGGGCTAAAAGTTTCTTTCTTTCTTTCTTTCTTTTTTTTCATTAAACCAAGTGCAAAAACAAGACCAGGAGCTGACTGTGCCTTGGATCATGAACTCTTTATTGCCAAATTCAGACTGAAATTGAAGTAAGTGGAGGAAACCACTAGACCATTCAGGTATGACCTAAATCACATCCCTTATGACAGTACAGTGGAAGTGAGAAATAGATTTAAGAGGATAGATCTGATAGGCAGAGTGCCTGACAAACTATGGACGGAGGTTCATGACATTGCACAGGAGACAGGAATCAAGATCATCCTCAAGAAAAAGAAATGCAAAAAAAAGCAAAATGGTTGTCGGAGGAGGCCTTATAAATAGCCTTGACAAGAAGAGAAGCAAAAAGCAAATGAGAAAAGGAAAGATATACCCATTTGAATGCAGAGTTCCAAAGAAGAGCAAGGAGAGATAAGAAAGCCTTCCTCAGCAATCAATGCAAAGAAATAGAGGGAAACAATAGAATGGGAAAGACTAGGGATCTCTTCAAGAAAATTAGAGACACCAAGGGAACATTTCATGCAAAGATGGGCTCAATAAAGGACAGAAATGGTATGGACCTAACAGAAGCAGAAGATATTAAGAAGAGGTGGCAAGAATACACAGAAGAACTGTACAAAAAAAGATCTTCACAACCCATATAATCACGATGGTGTGATCACTCACCTAGAGCCAGACATCTTGGAATATGAAGTCAAGTGGGCCTTAGGAAGCATCCCTACGAACAAAGCTAGTGGAGGTGATGGAATTCCAGTTGAGCTATTTCAATTCTAGAAAGATGATGCTGTAAAAGTGCCACCCTCAATATGCCAGCAAATTTGGAAAACACAGCAGTGGCCACACGGCTGGAAAAGGTCAGTTTTCATTCCAATCCCAAAGAAAGGCAATGCCAAAGAATGCTCAAACTACCGCAAAATTGCACTCATCTCACACGCTAGTAAGGTAGTGCTCAAAATTCTCCAAGCCAGGCTTCAGCAATACGTGAATCAAGAACTTCCAAATGTTCAAGCTGGTTTTAGAAAAGGCAGAGGAAACAGAGATCAAATTGCCAACATCCACTGGATCATAGAAAAAGCAAGAGAGTTCCAGAAAAACATCTATTTCTGCTTTATTGACTATGCCAAAGTCTTTGACTGTGTGGCTCACAATAAACTGTGGAAAATTCTGAAAGAGATGGGCATATCAGACCACCTGACCTGCCTCTTGAGAAACCTGTTAGCATGTCAGGAAGCAACAGTTAGAACTGGACATGGAACAACAGACTGGTTCCAAATAGGAAAAGGAGTATGTCAAGGCTATGTATTCTCACCCTGCTTATTCAACTTATATGAAGAATACATCATGAGAAACACTGGGCTGGAGGGAGCACAAGCTGGAATCAAGATTGCTGGGAGAAATATCAATAACCTCAGATATGCAGATGACACCATCCTTATGGCAGAAAGTGAAGAAGAACAAAAGAGACTCTTGAAAGTGAAAGAGGAGAGTGAAAAAGTTGGCTTAAAGCTCAACATTTAGAAAACTAAGATCATGGCATCTGGTCCCATCACTTCATGGCAGATAGATGGGAAAACAGTGGAAACAGTGGCTGACTTTATTTTTCTGGGCTCCAAAATCACTGCAGATGGTGATTGCAACCATGAAATTAAAAGACGCTTACTCTTTGGAAGGAAAGTTATGACCAACGTAGATAGCATATTAAAAAGCAGAGACATTACTTTGCCAACAAAGGTCCGTCTAGTCAAGGCTATGGTTTTTCCAGTAGTCATGTATGGATGTGATAGTTGGACTATAAAGAAGGCTGAGTGCTGAAGAATTGATGCTTTTGAACTGTGTTGTTGGAGAAGACTCTTGAGAGTCCCTTGGACTGCAAGGAGATGGAACCACTCCATCCTAAAGGAGATCAGTCCTGGGTGTTCATTGGAAGGACTGATGTTGAAGTGGAAACTCCCATACTTTGGCCATGTGATGCGAAGAGCTGTCTCATTGGAAATGACCCTGATACTGGGAAAGATTGGGGGCAGGAGGAGAAGTGGATGACAGAAGATGAGATTGCTGCATGGCATCATTGCCTCAATGGACATGGGTTTGGGTAAACTCCGGGAGTTGTTGATGGACAGGGAGGCCTGGCATGCTGTGGTTCATGGGGTCACAAAGAGTCAGACAAGACTGAGTGACTGAACTGAAGTTAACACTATTAAATGGTCCCATTAGTGCAAAAACCTGTAATTATGTTGGCACACTCTGTAGGCAGATATGAAGAAGGAAATGGCAACCCACTCCAGTATTCTTGCCTGGGAAATCTTATGGGCTGAGGAGCCTAGCAGGCACAGTCCATGGGGTTGCAAGAGTTGGACGTGACTTAGCGACAAAACCACAGGCACATGTATAGACTGAATACTGCTCCTTCTTGATTGATCTTTTTGGTGCTTAAGTTCATATGTGAGGCATATTTCAAAGAAAAGGAGAGGAAAGGATTTAAATGATCATGACCAATGATATCCCCCAAATTCAGTAATCAGATACTTCACCCTTCCTCCCACAGAAATAATGAATGAGAGGCAGAAGGAACAGGCATGGTTCTCTGGCAAAGTCCTTCCTCACGGAAATGCAAGGAGATGGGAGTGAACAGGACTAATCAATATCCATTTTGGTAATGTGCAGCAAGTACAGAGGCAAGGCCCATCAGGGACTGAAACACTGACATAAAATGCAAATTTGAATATAATGCATCTGGTCCTTTGCACCACAGTACTACATCAGGCTATACTTGCTACTTTCTAAACATGGAATGATGCAAACTTGCATCTTTGAAATTGAAATTTTGCAGTCCTTGTTGCAGTATGGCTGAGTTGTACTATACTTTCCTAACAGTTGGTCAATGGCAAACTGACTGGTAGTATACAGTATATAAAGCCTGATAATGGGGTAAAGTAATTAATATTTAATAATGTAAGTGCTAGTTACAAAGCAAAGTGGTAATTGTATATACTGTGAAAGATATCTGGATTTTCCTGCAGCCAATCTATAGATACACTGCCTTAGTACCTTCACTTGAACCTCTGTCCTTCCCTCCAACCCTCAGGATATCTGCAACCAGCAGGAACTAAATGTTCAACAGGTGTGCATGATACATTTGCTACATATTTTGAATACTCCCTCTTAACATCAGTTTTGTTTTTTTTCCCCAATCAATACCATTGCAGGATGAAACCTTAGTTAGATGCAACAGTCCATTATACTGAAATGACACAAGCCAAATTCAAGGAGTTCACCAAAGAAACAAAGCAATGACTAGGAAATTAACTGTTTAGCAATATATATTAACAGAAGGTATCACTCATGTTTTCTGCCACTTCAGTCTACTAGATCTCTAGCACTTTCCCCTTCCTACTATTCCACATAGTCCTTTGCCTAAAGAAATGAACTGGTTCTGGACAAAAGAGCCATTTCCTAAGCTCAGGGCTGAAATGAAAAGCAGAAGCATCCCCTTCACACTGCAGCATGAAAACACATCTTCAGAATACAAAAAAGAATTTAGGATGCTCTTTCCCTAAGGTATATGTGTGCATATGATGGCTTATGATGTTATTAGCATAGTAGTATGCTTTGTCAATCTTGGATGATCTAACACTTGAAAAATTATTTCAAAATGGAAAATTGACATGTATGATGTTTGGAGAGTCTACCTATGTGAAAGTTAGATAATTCTTATACACTTTTCCCATCAGTGGTTATAAAATTTTACAAGGTTATTATTCAATTAGATCACGCTTAGATCATGCCCTGAGATTCTTGACACTTACCTTTACTTAGGGCTTCCCTGGTAGCTCAGCTTGTAAAGAATCCGCCTGCAATGCAGAAGACTCCAGTTTGATTCCTGGGTTGGAAGATCCCCTGGAGAAGGGAACAGATACCTAACTCCAGTATTCTGGCCTTGAGAATTCCAAGGACTCTATAGTCCATGGGGTCGCAAAGAGTCAGGCACAACTCAGTGACTTTCACACACAGACACCTTTACTTAATACATACAAATTTAATTCTGTTTTCACACATTAATTTTGAAAATGTTAAAAAATACAGAGAATATATAATAATATGTTAATGTATTATTGTTGTTTATGGTTTGTATATATGTATAACATATGTAAAAGAAATCAAACATTACTAATCATGTTGAAATCTTTATTATTTCCTCTGTTCTCAGGGGTACCTACAATAGTAAATATAGCTGTTATTTTCCAAAATACATTATATGTTTCATATTTATTGGTGTCTATAAACAATGATAATATTACATTGCATATGTTACTCATATAAATCATACTTGATCTGTATTTTAAACTCTATTTTCATCCTCTTATTATGCTGATGTATTTAAATCATTTAATTTATTTCAGAAATTGATAATAATTAATTTCTTCCTTTTCTATTAAGAAACATCTAGGCAGTTTTTCTGATTTCCCTATTACTAACATTTATACAAAAGATTCTTTCTATACAAATGACACATTCTCTAAAGTATCTACAGAGTATGAGTTTTTTCCACAATTACTACATTTTGAATTATATTGCAGTTTTTTTGATCCTTTCATTAACTCAAATTCAACTTGATTAAAAAAAACAACAAATATTTTCCCACTTTCTCCAAAATAATCACAATATATTTGCTTTATGATTTTTTTTATTACAGATACCTCTCTGTATGCCAAGTGTAAAAATTTCAATTATCCTATAATTATCCACTAACAAAGCAGGCACAGTATTCCAGGAAATCGTTAAGTATAGACAAAAACAAATATTTAGGTTTAGATGAGAACCAAAATAGGATTATATTTGTCAGGTGTCTATTGTTATAAGTAATCCTGTATCATCTTCATATAGTGTCAGAGATAGGATGGTTAGAAGCTGTGCATAAAAGTCCTCATGAAGATTGTTTTATTTGAGGTTCTCCCTTATTTATAGAGGTGTTAGCACCTAGATTTCTCAACCCCAAATAAGGATAAAGGCAGGGTAGTAACTTGGTGATCGAACCTGGAATTCCAGTTTGTGTTACCTTAGCCCCATGAGGCTGTTAGAAGGTCTGCTAAGTTTCTCAGTCTCCCTGTAGACTCTTCTGAAGGTGGCAGATGCTCTTAATGAAAATGTAGTCATAAATGCTAGGCTTTCTTTCTTTCTTTACTCTCCCAGATCATGGTCTGAACACTGTCATTGTCGTAATAATCCTCCAGTGCCTTCAAGTAGCTGTATTTATATTTCCCTTGCTCTCACAGACCTTCAGAGTGAAAGAGGTGGTTCAAATTATCTAGTCACACATTACTAGAAACAGAAGTCCTCTGTAATACTGGTGTTCAATTCCTTCCTACTGGAATTTTTCTTCACTCCTGCTAAATTATACCCTAATCAAATTCCATTCTCAAAATCCTACCTCAGACAGATTTGTGATTGGTAGGAACACCATGAGGATTTTGAATGAGTGTGCAAAATAACCCCTTTATAAATATATTTTAAAGTACAGCTTCCCTCGACTTCTTTACTCCCTATATGCACATATTATGATTTACACTGGGAGATGGAGACTAGTTACCTTCCCTTGCATCTGGGTTGGCTTTAGTTAGTTGCTTAAGAAAACGATGTTACAAATGTAACTGTGGAGCTTCTGAGTCTAGGTCATAAGAATCTTTGTACTTCATGCCCAGGTCTTCAAGAATACTAGTTCTTGGGATGCTCTCTCAGAACCTAGCTACCATGCAGTAAGAAATGCAAGCCACATAAAGCGAAGACAGGGAGGTGATCTAGTCAGCAACCCCACCTGAGCAATGGACTCCCAGCCAGCACAACTGCAACCATGTGAGTGAGCCATTTTGAATATCTTGCCAAGACTAGCTTCGAGATGACTCATCACTCCTCTCTCTTAATGAAAATGACTGCATTTTCATTCAAAGTATCTGCCACCTTCAGAAGAGTCTACATGAGAAACTTAGCAGACCTTCTAATAGCCTCATGGGGCTAAGGTAACACAAATTGGAATTTCAGGTTCAATCACCAAGTTACTACCCTGCCCCTCTCCTTATTTTGGGTTGAGAAATCAAGATACTAACACCTCTGTAAGAATGGTTTAGGCAAAAGAAATGCCATTAAAGATGTTTAATGATCTTCTCTGTCCTCTTTAAGAGAGGAAGAATGTTAAGGGAACTACAAGAATTAAATTTTACTCAATTATTGGGGGACAATGGTTAGATAAGACTGGAGAAAAGGCAAAAGACCATATTATGCAGGGACCTGGATTAGTCATTTTAAGAAGCTCACATTTGATTGTATAGAAGATAGGGAGATGTTGAAGGCCTTTAATCTGAGAAACAGCATGGCCAATTTAGTCTTTAAATCAACCATCTCAGGTGTTGTGTGGATAATAAATTGCAGACTGAAGTAGAAGACAGACAATACCTGTCACAGAGTTGAGTCCTTGCTTAACAAGGATCATTTGGCAGACACAAGAAGATGGTCATTTGTATGATGACCAGGAAGCAGACCCTCACCTGACACCAAATCTGGACTTCCAATCTCCAGAACTAATAACAGAATGTCCAGTCTTTAATTCATGGCTTCCCAGAAGAAAGACTGAAAATCTAGATTTCTTCAGAGAACTATGGCCATGTGGCTAAATTCTGGCTAGTGAGATGAGAGAAGAAATGATGTGCCTTAAAAGAGAGAGACCTGAACCAACCTTTTCCTCTGCCACACAGGACGGAAGATAAACTAAGGTCACAGAATGACTGGAGGAGACTTGATTCTTAATGTGCAGAGCTACTTGGAGTGAGAGAAAGTAACCCTGTCAACCACTACTGTATAGATTTAAAAAAAACAAACAGTAAAAGAGAAAGAAATACTTATGGTAAAGCAAGGGAAAGAAATCACTGTGATAATTCAGATCATATAAAATAAAATCTTGACCTAAGTATACATGGAGAAGTAGGAAGGACTTAAGAGATATTATGGAGAAAATTTGACAGCATTTTTGATGGATTGAATGCAGGGATAAAGATGAGGGAGGAATCAAGTGTGACTTCCATTCTTCTTGCTCTGAAATGGGAAGAAAAATGTGCTAAAAATTAATATGATTGAGGGAAAATTTAGGTTTGACTCACTGAGTTTGAAGTTCCTGTAAGAAATTAAGTTAGTGACATCCAAATCTTGGCTATATAAATATTATGCACGGAGGAATTAGGGCTGGAAATTCACTAATTCACTAAACCATTAATGATTAAGTGGCTACCAGGCCCCAGGATCTACTCTAGGTGACAGATTTAGAGCAGAACCCTTCCTTGTGGAAGAAGCAACAATAAAAGGGACAGACAGTAAATATTAATATAGTAAATAATAAGTAGAGAATAATTAAGGTACTATTTTGATAGACTGGTTAGGACGGGTAGGGGATCTAGATGGAAAAGACTTAAAAGCAAGCAAGTGAAAGGTACCTCAAGAGGATAAAAGAGAAGAAAGCAAAACATAAAAATGTGACAGTACTCTGATAGGTCAAGGACCTTAGGAAATGAATCAAAGACTGTTTTCATTTATATAATGAAAGGTGAAATTTTTCTCAAGGGTTTATATAACTACAGGATTATTGTAGGATAACCCTTTTTAAAAGTGTTTTTCTAAAATAACTATGTTTATCCATTTTAAATGACAGATAAAAATCAAAGTAGGAAACAGCATTTCTTAGCATAATAAAACATCTCTGGAATGCTGAAACAGTATAAACATATATGAAAGAAGCGTGTCATACAAGTTTCTTATCAAAAGAAGACTAACACATAAAATAGCTAACAATATAATCCATATTATTAAGAACTTACATATGTAACATTGGACATACATTTTTTTAAAGTTTTATTCTTTATTCTGCATGTGTACATGAACAATATAAACTTATTTTTAGGTGTGACTTTGTAGATGAAAGTGAAAGTGTTAGTTGTTCAGTGGTGTCTGACTCTTTGTGACCTTATAGACTGTAGCCCACCAGGCTCCTCTGTCCATGGAACTCTCCAGGCAAGAATAGTGGAGTGGGTAGACATTCCCTTCTCCAGGAGATCTTCCTGAACCAGGGATCAAACCCAGGTCTCCTGCATTGCAGCTGAATTTTTTACTATATGAGCCACTAGGGAAGCCCTGTAGGTAATACTGGCTAAAAAATTTTAAAGCACTTTATAAATTTCAAAGAAATTTTATACCCGTTGTAAATATAGAAGATCAACTTCAATTAGATACATAAATATCAAATATTTTCTCATGTAGGACACAATATATAAGGAGTTTCATGGACTTTCTTAAAAGGAGGAATGCTGTATGAATTGCTATGTACATATGATGTGGCCTACAATATTGTCAAACTGACTTATGGAAATAAAAGAAAGCTTTACTACAAAACAAATGACTAACAAAAACAACAGAGTTATGTTTTAGAAAAATGTGCAGTTTTATTTGTGTAATTTTTAAAGACAGAAGTAGTAGTAGACTATTGCTTACATTTAACTACAGCTTTTGCTTTTCAGTGGCATGTCCAATAATTTTTGGTTTATTAATAACCTTGAGTGTTCTCTAGAAAGGAATAAGCTTCTCTTATAGAAGGTATATTTTATATATGCTAAAATCATGTTTTCATCTGTAATACAATTATCATCCATTGTTTACTTCAGATATTAAAATATTACCATCTTGTATCATGTTTTCATAGAATTTGTCTTATTAACTGCTTGTTACAAATGAAATTCCAGTACCACGAAATGAAGGGAAATAGAGTTGAAAGGAAAAAATGTGCTTATGTAGGAGTTTTTTTATAGTCATTAATATTGTGAACCATATAAGAGATCAGAATAATTTTTATTCTTAGAAGAAAACATTGATGTCATTAAAAGAAGAACAGTTGATCTTGAGGTGATAAAAATTGACATGATGGTTTTCATATTTTGTGTGCCTGTTAAATACAGCTTCCTGTACTCAAAATAATCATGCTGCACTGACTACTGAGAGGTGAAGACTGAAAAAATCTGTAGAAGATATTTTGAGAAGAGAGAAAAGCATGTGTAACAACAAATAATCAAACAAACATGTTGCATTAAGTGCAGGTAATAAAAATGCATTATTATAACCACCAAGCTACTGTACCTCTAAAAGCTCATTTTTAAATTGTGCAATGATTTGAAAGGTTCCAAATGGGTGCAGAATAAAATTTCCAACAATTTTTATTGTATGGGTCACTGAAAAATACTCTAGACTGATTTACCTTTGATAGATGGATAAAGAAACAAATGTAAAAAGAGAAAAACAGCCTTAAACATGCTTTAGAAAGTTATTCCAAAGACTGTCAGACATAACTCTGAATTTTTATCTATTACCTCCATAGAAAAGTTCTGTTTTCTGTTTAGGCTAGGAAATAATGGAAATTTCAAACTGTGGTTGATTGTCAGGGTTATTGTTGAACTAAAAACCCTCGAATAATTCCACTTCCTTTTTGTTATTCTGCAACCTCTTTGTTTAAAATACATCTCTTCAGAAGAAATTTTCAAATTTATTTTTCTTATTACTTTTCATAGAAAAAAAAAAGCCTCAAGGTATCATACATACATGCACACATATTCACAATATCAGGATAAAAACAGGTGTAATATGATGCAAATCCTTAGGTATTATAACTTTGAAAAGTATTTGAATCCTAATAGGGATTTCTTTAATTAAAGAAGTCTTCAGTAAAAGTTTGTAGAGATTTTATATATAGTATGTGTCTGACGTCTTAAACAATTTATCCACTCTTTAATGTAGAATAAATGCTCATATTTCCAGTTCACATACTGTAATTCTTAGGAAATATAACTTCTAGAAAAATCAACAGAAAACATAACTCAAGTCATATTAAAGGCACAATTGTATGAGAGAGTGGTTGTCAACTCTTCCCCATCTTTTTATCTTATGGAAAACACTTATTTTTCACAGCTACAAAAACAAAGCTTTTTGAGTACAGTTAAATGGCTCAGGGTATATGAGAGAGTTAGTTTGTCATTTTCTCTCTCTCTGCTCCTGTGAAGCAGCTAGTCTGCCTCTTTGCTCTAGAAAACAAGTATTTGGAAGCTTAGAAATAATGCTTTTACCATCCCACTGTCCATCCATCACTGAATTATACCTCAGGCATAAACACAATCAGATTGACAAGGATATTATTTTTCTGGGAATGACTGTATGAGGGGCCAAAATTTCAGGTGTATAGGGTCACTAGTGGAATATCTCATTTACAAGTTAAAAAAACAAAGCCTCTTCATTTGTTTATTTTGATCATTTTCAGATGATCAAAAGCCCTAGACAGATTAAAAACACACGAATTCCTAACCAAATATATTATTTCAGTAGACTAATTAAAATGACAGTGCATATATAATAGCTACAGACTGCGTGCTTTGAGAAGAAAATACACATTGATAGTCTGCATTGCAAACTTTCTTTAAAGCACTAAATATGGTATCAGGTCCTCTGTAAATGACAGGAGACGATTTCAGGCACTACTTGTTTCATAATCCTTTATCTAGCTGACTACTTCTCTGCAGATGAAGATGCCAGCAAATGCTGAACTGGAACCGGAGAGTCGATCCTTGTTTGGTTAACAAATTCCTCGCAAAATATCTCCCCAAGCCCCCAGGAGCTGGAGTGATGTCATATCCGTTGTCCAGGTCTCCACACCTCTCTCAGCAGTTGCTCCCTTTATCTTTTTCTTGGGTCAAAACTTTTGAGGTGTGCTGGCTAGATAGCCGGGGGAGAGAGGGTAAACTGGGGCGTGAGGCTTGAAGGCGCTTCAGCACCTCGGTCAGCGCCCACTGCAGCTCAACCCAGCGCGAGAGCGCCCGGACTCCCAGCGCCGAGAATGCCTGCGGAATGATCGCCCCCGGGGCGGCTGCTGCTCCTGCCGCTGTCTCTGTCTCCGCGCTGCTCTGACTGGCAGGCGGAAAGTGCAACTGACGAAGGAAAGGTCTCTGCGGTGACAGTGGAGTGGCTACATAAAAGAGTCAAGAGGGGCAAAAACGCAGATCAGAATGCAGGCGACGTCCAACCTACTCAATCTCCTGCTGCTGTCTTTGCTTGCTGGATTAGATCCTTCCAAGGTACGGGCAATATTTTAACTCTTGTTTGAAATAAATGTGCAATATGTAACAGACCGGTCAAAAACGCATTTAATTATGCAAAAAAAAAAAAAAAAAGAAAGAAAGAAAAGAAACATTAAAGACAGCTTTTCTAGCAATCCTGTGATGCCTGCCGTATCCCCGCTGCTTGGAAGATAACAAGGTGAACTACCGGAGGAATAGCTCCTCAAGGTAGAGTCCTGGAGAGAGGGGGGAGGGACCAGGAGCGAATATAACGTGTATGGGCAGCGGGCAATGCGGCTCTCCGGAGAATTTAGCTTATGTGATTTCCAAGAGCTTAATGTTCTCTTCTGACGGGTAATGCAAAGGAGTTAGCAGTTAAAATAATGCAGTTTGTAATCATGTTTAGGAGATGTGGACCGTTTCTTTGTTGAAAGGAAAGAAGCGTTTTCCAGCTGATTCTGGTCAATAATACTCCCGTAGCAGACGTGCTGCGGTTTGTGTCCAAAACATTCGGGATGCTGCTTGTGACAGGCGCGGCGGAGCCGCAGAGCTCCACTCTCCGCCGTGGCTGAGAGGCAGCGGGCAAAGGGGCTTGTGTTTCTGTCTTCTCATTAAGGAAATTAGAGAGCACTGAGGAAGTTCTGATTACCGGTGTTAAGAAACAGGAAGTGAGAAGCCTTTGAAACTAAGGAGGGGAATAGGAAGGATGTGTCCTCTCAGAGCTGTTGAACTCTCAAAATTATCCAGTACTGGCAATTAAAGTGAACGCTAACCTCTTTTGATAAAAAGTCAGACAATATGGAGAAATATTTTCAGCAGTATAAAAGAAAAGTGTTGAAGATAAAGTGAGATAATTTGAGAGCATCAGCATTCTAACAAAATTGTAATTATCTGGAATAAGATATAAGGCATCTAGTAAAAAGAGTAAGGAAATACAATTTCAAAAACTATTTTATTTAACTGGTTAAGAATAATTTGACACAATAGGGGAAATGATGTGATGTTACAAAGTTATATTTTTGAATATAGTAAAGTTATTTTAAAATAAACTTGTAGTGAAGAGAAATTGTTTCTTTTCACAATTGAATAGAACTAAGAACTAAGCATAGCCTAATATTGTGGTTGACTGAATATTTCTAGGCCTAAATCAGTACATAGTGAAAATTTAGAATAGTGTCATACATACTTATAATTATTTCTGCACACTTTTCATATTTAAAGACCTGATGAGAAAATAATAATTTTCTTTTAAAGCTATGGTTATGCTGATATTGACACTGTGAAATTTTCATGCAGTGTATTGTCTTAATGATCTTAATGGAATATTCTATACACTAACGTATAGCTTTAAAGCATTTTACATCCAGGTACAAAGTGCTGATTTTGCTTTTATATTTTTAATTTTTTTTCCACTTTTTTCTCTGGATTTATGGCAGCACATTACTTTGCCACTCTCAATATATTATGTTCATTACAGCTGTGAATACATTCTGTTATATAGTTCATTTAGAATATTATTGGTAAATTTTTAAAAAGCAAAGCTAATTACTGAGTTATTACATAAAAAAACACTAGACTTAAAGTAAACTTTCTAATTCTTTAAAATGACTTCATAATGCAGAGTTTTACTAACAACTGCATGTATATTTGATTTTTATGATATCTTTAATGCATAAATATCTTCATTTCTGTACCCCATTCTTCCCCAAATTAAAAATATATAAAGAAGAGCTTCTGATAAATACTGAGATAAATCCTCCAAGAAAATGACCCATTTTTAGTCAACATGATCTTATAGTATTGATAAGTTTATTTCCATGTATTCAACAACAGAAAACTTTCCTTCAGACTTAATTCTGATTGTTTGATACAACAGAGCTGAGAAATCTAGGAAAGAAAAGGCATATATTAACTTTTCAAACTGTCCTTTCCAGCTTCTAGATACTGCAATACAGTGCAAAGAACACCAGATGGGTATTTGTTCTACACCATTTATGACAATATAGAGAATATTAAAATGCTCATAGCAAGTGATTTTAATGTTGTAAAGTCTTTGGACAGTAGACATATTTTGCTTTAAAAAAGTGAACATGTTATTTTTTATCAAACTATTAAGAATCACCAAACTATATCATCTCTCCTCCCCAAAATCACAAATGGTACCACTGAATTCTCAGAATGCTTGTCAGTTAGGTTATGAAATAGAAATTATATCAAATTTTACTTTTTTACTAACTATATATTTTAGATAATAAAATAAGCATCCATAATGCAAATTGTTTGGTAAAATTGAAATTAAATTCTAATAATACAATAGCACACAAGACCAGTTTGTGGATAAATAAATAATAATTAAGTGATGAAACAAATATACAAAAATTCTAAATAGCTAATTTTTTTATATATTAACCTGTCAGGGCTGATATATTTCAAAATCATATTTTTAAATAAATCCATTTAAGTATTCTCCTCTATTATTACATTTTACATTTATACTATATATAAATCATGCATGGATACACACAAACTGGCAAAATAGGAAAGCTATTAAAATGGAATAGACTTTTTTTAGGTAGAGGGTTATCACATATATCGAATATTGGATAACTAAATTTTAGCACATGCTTATTATATATTAATTTATCTGGAACAAAAAGGCCTTCCAACAATAGTACCAATTCTATTTCATAGAAGACTATATTATATTTATGTTTATGATCATTCTTCCTGAGATTGAAACTTCCAGATCATATATGACTTTATGAAGTGCTTAGGTATCATCATCTTACGGTAAGATAAATTACTTGAAAGTCAATTTTATATTTAAATTTTAAAAATCAAAACATTTATATTCATAGGATGAACTTACTTTTAGCATGCATTTACTTTCTTTTCCCTCATTTAAAATACCAGAAAATTGGTAAGATTAGTATTTTCTTTCAGTAAAGGAAGGCAATTCAATATTAATCAATTATTTGTATTTTACATAGATGATCAATTTTCCTCTCAAAAAATCATGAGAATTATGTTTTCTTAATTAAAATCTTGATAACAACTTTCCAGTTCCATTTAGAAAAAAAAACTCATGGGTGTATCACTTTGCCTATTTTAAGAGCTATCAAATAATTTCGCTTGTAATGGAGTATCTGAACTACAGGCAATGTGCCAAATCATCATTCATTCAATAAATAAATAAAGAAAAACCTAAAGCTTGTAAGAATTGAATGATTGCAGAGAAAGGACTATTTCTGTGTAGGAAATTCCTGAGGGTGGCTGCTAGATGGCATCTCTGTGCTTTGAAACTGAAGGCAGAGTTTAGTAATGACCTTGATAGTGGGAGAGTGAACCTCTTTTTCTTTTACAAGAATATCTTTAGCAGACCATTATTTGAACATTATAACAAAACAGTCATCCCTTGAAACGGAACCATGAATCTCTCTGCTCTGCAATGCTGAATTATAAAGAAAGGAGGTATAAACATGACCGTGCAGATTTCAAGCAGAACATTTATACCAGGTTCAGACACTTGGGGAACAGTTAAAAGAGGTAACATAGGCACAGCCACACGTTGCAGTGACCGTTAATACTTTAAGCAGTCGCGCATGTGTGATAAATACATTGCGAAATGCCCCGGCATGCTTAGATTGAGAAAGCAATCACTATACCCTTACCTAGAAATATTTTAAAGATCTTATTACCATGGTACTTGCTGACACCACAGACATAAAATGAAACAATGATTCAGCAATAATCTTCAACACCAAATTGTTTTTTCTCTCCAAAACAACTCGGCCCATTAGAACTCTTGCTTTAAATAAGACATTTGTGTTAAGCCATATAAACATGATAGGAAGTTAAGAGAATTTCAATAATTATACTGTTATATCTTCACAACATAAGATGTTATGTGCCCATGTAAAAGTGCCTTTGTATTTTGGTACTGCTAAAGAAAATTATCAAAGACCTAAATTGGCTAGGGGTGGCTTTAATACATAAATCTAGTTAAAGTTCATGTTTTTGTAGTTTTTAAATGAAAATGATAACAGCAAAAACAGCAAGAGAAATAAACTGAGATCAGTATCAATTTGCTTTAAAAGTCACCTTCTAAAGGTGACTTAAAAATCTATCTTCTCCTGTAACTCCTGTTTGCCAGAGACATCCTCTATACAACAGGATCAACTCATATTAGAACAGAAAATACTAATCGACAGAATCTGGCAGGGACCTGTAATTACACACCAATAAACTCTGATGTGATAAAAAAGTGAAAAGTTCAATACAGTCCATCTATGGTTTGAAAAAGTAAATGACCTCCCTACTCCCATTCTATCACATCCTTCTTAACACAATTAACATTTATTTTGAAATGTAAATATTCTTTCTTCCTCTTTCAGTAACTTGACAAGGTTAAAATGGTACTGCTCTCCTATATTTTTCTTTGAAAATTCTCATTCTTTGTAATTTTCTAACAATTCTCTTTAGAAAATGAGTATTGTGATGACTTCTCTGCTGGGATGGAAAGCAGCACCAGAGGGAGAAACAAAGGGGTCAGAATTCCAGACAAGACCCTCATTTCTCACCCCAGCTTTGCCGCTAATGTGTATATATGTGTGTGTTTATTACATATGTGCTCATGCTCAGTCGCTAAGTTGTGTTCTACCCTTTGTGACCCCATGGACTGTAACTCATCAGGCTCCTCTGCTCAAGGAATTTTCCAGCCAAGAATACTGAAGTGGGTTGCCATTTCCTATTTCAATTACATATATATAGTATAATAAATATACGCACATATATAACTTTGTGAAGCTTTGATCTCAGTGCTCTCACCTGTAAAAATGAGAAACTGACATGTTCTTTTAATTTATATAGGAGTATAACTGATTTACAGTGTTGTGTGCATGTTCTGTATATAAGCTCATTTGTATCATTTTTTTAGATTTCACATGTAGCTGATAGCATATGATATTTGTCTTTTTCTAATTTTACTCAGTATATCACAAGATATACTAGATCCATCTATATTGTATCAAATGGCACTATTTCAGTCTTTTTAATGGCTGAGTAATATTCCATTGTATATACATATCGCATTTTTTATCCATTCCTCTTTGATGGACATTTTAGGTTACTTCCATGTCTTCGATATTATAAATAATGCTGCAATGAACTTTGGAGTGCATATTTCTTTTCAAATCATAGCGTTCTCTGGATATATGCCCAGGAGTGGGATTGCTGAATCATATGGTGGCTCTATTTTTGTTTTTAAGGAACCACCATACTATTCTCCATACGGGATATACCAATTGACATTGCCACCCACAGAATAGGGCTCCCTTTTCTCCATACCCATTCCAACATTTGCTCTTTGTAGACATTTTGATGATGACCATTCTGACCTCTGTGAAGTGATACTCCACTGTAGTTTTAATTTGCATTTCTCTAATACTTAGGAATGTTGAGCACCTTTACATGTGCTTCTTGGCCATCTCTGTATGTCTTCTTTGGGGAAAAAAAAAATGTCTATTTAGATCTTCTGCCTATTTTTTGGATTGGGTTGTTTGTTTTTATGATATTGACCTGTATGAGCTGTTTGTATATTCTGGAGCTTAAGCCCTTGTTGGTCGCTTCATTTGCAAATATTTTCTCCTATTCTGTAGGTTGTCTTTTTGTTTCACTTATGGTTTCCTTTGCTGTGGAAAAGTTCTTAAGTTTAATAAGACTCTATTTATTTTTATTTCCACTACCTAAGAGGTGGATCCAAAAAGATATATGCTGTGATTTATGGCAAAGTGCATTCTTCCTATGTTTTCCTCTAAGAGTTTTATAGTATCTGGTATTACATTTAGGTCTTTAATCCATTTTGAGTTTAACATTTGTGTATGGTGTTAGAGAATGTTCTAATTTTGTTTATTTACACATAGCTCTCTAGTTTTTCCCAGTGCTACTTATTGAAGAGGCTGTCTTGTCTCCATTGTATACCCCATCTCCTTTGTCATAGATTAATTGATCATAGGTGTATGAGTTCATGTCTGGGCTTTCTGTCCTGTTACATTGATCTATAAATCTGTCTTTGTGCCAGTATCATTTTTTTTTTTTTTTTTTTTACTGTAGCTTTACAGTCTAGTCTGAAGTCAGGGAGCCTGATTCCTCCAGTTCCATTTGTCTTTCTCAAATTTCCTTTGGCTATTTGAGGTCTTTTGTGTTTTCTGGGCTCCAAAATCACTGCAGATGGTGATTGCAGCCATGAAATTAAAAGACGTTTATTCCTTGGAAGGAAAGTTATGACCAAGGTAGATAGCATATTAAAAAGCAGAGACATTACTTTGTGAACAAAGGTCCGTCTAGTCAAGGCTATGGTTTTTTCCAGTGGTCATGTATGGATGTGAGAGTTGGACTATAAAGAAAGCTGAGCACTGAAGAATTGATGTTTTTGACCTGTGGTGTTGGAGAAGACTCTTGAGAGTCCCTTGGACTGCAAGGAGAGCCAACCAGTCCATCCTAAAGGAGATCAGTCCTGGGTGTTCATTGGAAGGACTGATGTTGAAGGTGAAACTCCAATACTTTGGCCACCTGATGCAAAGAGCTGACTCATTGGAAAAGACCCTGATGATGGGAAAGATTGAGGGCAGGGGAAAATGGGATGACAGAGGATGAGATGGTTGGATGGGATCAGCGACTCAATGGACATGGGTTTGGGTGGGCTCCGGGAGTCGGTGATGGACAGGGAGGCCTGGCATGCTGCGATTCATGGGGTAGCAAAGAGTAGGACACGACTGAGTGACTGAACTGAACTGTGTCTTCATACAAATATGACACTATACACACAGAATGCTATTAGAGCTCATCAATGAATTTGGTAAAGCTATAGGATACAAAATTAATAAAAAGATCTCTTGCATTTCTATACACTAACAATGAAAGATCATAAAGAGAAATTAAGGAAACAATCCTATTCACTATCATATCAAAAAGAATAAAATACCAAGGAATAAACCTACCTAAGGAAATGGCACCCACTCCAGTATTCTTGCCTGGAGAATCCCACAGACAAAGGAGCCTGGTGGGCTTCAGGCCATGGGGTGGCAAAGAGTCAGACATGACTGAGCAACTGACACACTCAAGAAGGCGAAAGACCTGTACTCTGAAAACTATTAGACCCTGATGAAAGAAATTGAGGATGACATAAGCAGATGGAAAGCTATATCATGTTCTTGGATTTAAGGAATCAATATTATCAAAATGACTACACTGCCCAAAACAATCTGCAGATTCAATGCAATATCCTATCAAATTATCAATGGCATTTTTTGCATTACTAGACAAAAAAAATCTACATATTCTTGAAATTTCTTTGTTAAATTCTAGAATGGCTCCATGCTGTGGTCTGTACGTCTGTGCCCCCCTCCCCTTCCCACAAGTCATATGTTGAAACCTAATCCCAAGGTGATGATATGAAAATATGAGGCATTTGGGAGGTGATTAGATCATTAACATGGAGTCCTCATGAATGAGATTAGAGTTATTATACAAGAGACCACAGGGTGATAGTTCACTCTTTCAACCATGTGAGAATGTAAGAAGTCTGGGACCTGGAAAAAGGAACTCAACTGGTCAGCTGTAACATTGGTCTTGAACTTCCAGCCTTCAGAATTGTGAGAAGTAAGTATCTGTTTACAAGACACCCAGTCTGGGTTATTTTGTTATAGTAGTCCAAACAGACTAAGATATTCTGTTTAATAATGTTTGACCATTCATCAAAAATTAGCAGATTCTTTTGTAGAGTCTAGCTTCTAAGATCACAAATTTTGAGAGACCTGAGAGCTGCACTCTCCTGACCTAATCACCTCCCAAAGGCCCCGCTTCCTTATATCATCACCTGTGGCATTAGGATATCAACTCATGAGTTTAGGGAGAGAGAAACATTCAGATCATAGCAGTAATGGAGAAATGACCACTTCTATAAACATAATTCTCTTTTCTCTTGGATTGTTTTCCACTTCCTCTGTTTATACTGGTTCCCTTGCTTTTCTCAATAGAGACTTTACTATAAACTCTCTTATAAAGACTTGACTTGACTTATAAAGACTTAATTAGACACAATAACATTTCTCTTGATTTGCACATAAAAGTCCACCTAAGTAATTCAAGAATTGATTATTTCATATGAAGGTTAAAAATAGATGAGAGCAATTACATAATATCTAGATAGACCCTATCCATGACCAACTAATATTTAAGAAATATAGTATTTCAAAACCACCTGCAAGCCATACTGCAGTGAGGTTTAAAACACATGTTACTTAGACTGCAAACCATTCCGGAGAAAGGGGGGGGGGGGGGTTCCAAGATACAGAAATAAAGTAAGATCAATTCAGTCGACAGTGCCGATAATATAAATGGTGCTAATATTAATAAAAATACTAAAAAATGTTTTCAAAAGAATATAGTTTTCTAAAAACACTTATCTTTTGTGCTTTAAAAACAAGGTGTTATATAGCATATGTCATAAAGTTATGCCTTCTGTCATTCTCATACCAAGCTTTCAGAAGAATAAAAATAATTCCAGAAAAAGGGATCACAGATGCTGCTATGTTCTTGCTTTTGCCTCTTCCTGGAAAGCTCTATCCTTCTTCCCCATGTCAAAAGTTTACCTATACTTTAAGATGCAACTTAAAATGTCACTTCTTCCAGAAATTCTTTCCTGACACTCTCTGCACCCCAGGAGGAGGTAAGCCTGAAAACTAAGAACTCTTATAAGAAAAGAATCATGTTTTATTTATCTTTGCATCTACAGCCGCTGGCACTGTGTTTGACACAGAATAGGTGTTCAGTGAACACAGAATAAATTGGATTTCTTCCCCTCCTAGATTTGTAAAACACTCTCTCCAATCACCCTTAGTATACTTACCACTTTCTTTAAAACAACAAACAAAAAAAAAGAGAGAGAGAGAAAAAAACAAACAAAAAAAACAACTGGGTATTTACCATAATGTGTCTTCCCTACTAAATTATAATGTAGCTCTGTGTCATTTGTGGTCATGATCTTATCCTTTCCTATCTATCAACTAGCACAGTGCCTATTCAGATATGGAATTTATCAACACTTGCTGAATGAACACATGAAGAAATGAAGCAAAAACCTTAAAGTCCTAGGTTAAATGACTCAAATCTGTGTTCTTTGTCCATGTGCTCATTAGATAATATATTAGGGGTAGGGAAGTAAGATTAATTTTAAGAACCCTGTTTTTTAAGGGCTTGGAACTCATACCAGGTTATTTATATTGAAGAATGCTGCAAGATTATATCTTTTTAAATTTTTGATTAATTTCCTGTCCTGTCTCCCTATCCTTAGTTCTACTTTTTTACTTCTCAGAACTTTCAGGGATGCTGCAAACTCAATACTCCTGTGAACTACTTGCATGTTTCATGATGCTTGTTATAAAATCCTCTTATTCCTAGTGTATGTATAAGGGTTTATCATATTTACGTAAGTTTATGAGTCTAAACATTTTATTGCTTTGACTACATTTATTTTACATAATGTCTTACCTTACTAGATAAATTAGTATATTATCTATATTTCTCCTGCTCTTTTAGGGGCTGAGTTATTTTTTAAGGATCTAAAGTATTCCATTGAAACTATTATCTTACTATATACTCTTAAAATAGTCCATAGAAAGAGAAGTAATATTGGCTTCATATTTGTACTACATGCCTATATGAGCACACCACCACCAAAGAAAATAAAGTTAAATAATTAAAAACAAATAAAGGTAGAGTTAGATTTATCTGGATTAAATATAATCAGAAATACAACTTTTTATATTTAACTTTACAGGTTAAAATGGTCTGAAAAGAAATATCAGTAATAAAATTGTTTCAACCGCCCAAATAAACAGCTATCTAGATAACCCCATTAGGGAGGACATAAATTGAATAGACAATCCTTTTCATTTTTCCAACTAAATTGAAGATGATTAAGAAGTATTATCCTGTAATGACTTAAATAGCATTACTAGAGGGACCAGTTCCAAAAGGCAGGATTTCTTCAAATAGAGATCAATATTGGAAATGTTGATTCACTGACACCAAAATGTCACTGGTGAAATGTTGCCTTACAAAAGATGCCGTCACTTCTGGGAAAGTTCACATCTACATGGGTTTTGTGGCACCATGACCACATCTTAGTGCATGTTTTGTAGTAATGAACGAACTAAAATATCATCAAGCTCAAGACACAATAAAGACTTTTTACTATACTTAATTTATTATTTATATTTTGCTACAGATATATTCTTCTCTCTACAGTAATCTGAGTCCTAGACAAAGTCAGGGAATAAAATGACTCTAGTTTGATTTCCACATACCTTAAAAGTCTCTGAGAAGGAAATGGCAACCCACTCCAGTGTTCTTGCCTGGAGAATCCCAGGGATGGGAGCCTGGTGGGCTGCCGTCTATGGGGTCGCACAGAGTCGGACATGACTAGAGCGACTTAGCAGCAGCAAAAGTCTCTAGGAATAAGTAAGACAAAACATACAGAGAACTATAAAGCTAATGCCAAAAGGTATTTATAAATATAGTGACTCAAACCCGGGCATAAGGTGCTTGAGAGTAAGAAATCAAGTGGATTGAAGGAGTCAATAATTATTAGTAGTACCACCATTAGTGCCAAAGCATCATGACTTCCCTATCAGTCAAAGTGAGAAGACACTTCATATATAAATATTTGTCCTAAAATTAAAAGGGAGCTTAAAAAGTGATGACATTATAAATGAACTTACATGGAAAATGGAGTTGAACACATTCAAATATAGTGAAAAGATAGAGAGTTGAGGGTAGGTAAGTATTTATCCACATGTCAGGGATGCAACTTTTACAGACATATAAATTTGTCAATGCTTATTTAAGCATTTTGAGTGAAATGTATTGCTCCCTACCGACACCACACACACACACACACACACACACACACACACACCCCTATAGATGAATGCATTCATTAATCTGAGACTTTGTTGCCCTTCCATTACTGTTCAGAATTGGGTCTCTAACTTATTCCAATTAATATTTATCTCCTGGTAAGAAGAAACAGCAGCAAGAAAAAGGCAGGGAAGCATTCTTACATTCCGTTTCCTTTACTCACATCTCAACACTGCAGACGGACATACAGTAGAAACATACTCCATTTTGTCCATTTTTACACAGTTATTTCTTTTGGAAAATATACTTCTCAAGGGACTCAATCTAATTAGTATTAATTTAACATATAAAATGAAGATAAAGGAACAGAGGAACCATATCAAATTCAGAACAAATTATATAATAATTAGGAAATTATAAAGTTCATATTGGTATGAACAGAGCACTAAATTAGGGGTTAGAATATCTGAGGCCTAATATCAACACTGCAACTATCTAGCTCTATGGCTTTAGGAAATTGACTAAACCTTTTTGATTTCTATTTCCTCATTTGAAAAATAAGGATGTTGAACCAAATGCTCTTTTGTATTGGTAGGTCATCCTAAAATGGGGAATATTTATTTCTTCTAAATGTATACCATCACCCATTCATCCTCCTTCCTTCTGCTTACAGACAGTCAGGTTATGAAAATTAAGAATATAGTCTATATTTCTTCTACTTTACTCCTAAAAATCAAAGTTATATCACTGAGAAAACTGTAGCAATCCAGCTGGGGATATACAGTGACACACACACAAAAAATGTAAAAACACATAGCTCATATCATATCCTAAGTGTTACAACTTATTTAACATTTATTTTGTATCATTCCTTTTCATTAACTTTTGAAGATGTAATGAAAAATAAAGGAGTGAATGACTATGTTTCTACTGTCATTATCAAACAATATTTAAAACTAAATACACTCCTAGATTTACAGGAAATATAAAGGCCATCTATTTTAATTCTTCATAATGGCAAAAATTGCCTCTAGCATAACTGATAGATGCTATGGTTCTTTATGTTGCTAAATATAGTAAGGAAAAAAAAATGAACTATAGTAGACAGAATAAGGTCCTCGCAATGATGTTCATATCCTAATCCACAGATCTTGTGAATATGTTACCTTACATAACCAAAGGGAATTTGCATATTTGACTAAATAAAGAGTCTTCAGATGGGAAGATTACCCTGAATTTTCTGGTGGGATCATGTAACCAAAACATTCCTTTGCAAAGCAAAGAAAACCATAAACAAAACAAAAAGACAACCCAGAGAATGGGAGAAAATATGTGTAAATGAAGCAACTGACAAGGAATTAAGCTCCAAAATTCACAAACAGTCCATTCAGCTCCATACCTGACAACTTTAATCCCTTATAATTATACAGTAGAAATGACAAATAGAGTCAAGGGATTAGATCTGACAGATAGAGGGCCTGAAGAAATGTGGATGGAGGTTCATAACATTGTACTGGAGTCTATGATCAAAACAATCTCCAAGAAAAAGAAATTCAAAAATGGAAAATGGTTGTCCAAGGAGGGCTGAGACAAGAAGAGAAGTGAAAGACAAGAATACAAAAGATATAC
This sequence comes from Dama dama, assembly GCF_033118175.1. Lineage (NCBI taxonomy): Eukaryota > Metazoa > Chordata > Mammalia > Artiodactyla > Cervidae > Dama > Dama dama. Next base: position 41,452,020 of record NC_083700.1, read on the forward strand.
CCGTCTGAATACAGAGTTCCCAAAAATAGCAAGGGGAGATAAGAAAGCCTTCCTAAGTGATGGATACAAAGAAATAGATGAAAGCAATAGAATGGGAAAGACTAGGGATCTCTTCAAGAAAATTAGAGATACCAAGGGAACACTTCATGCAAAGATGAGCACAATAAAGGATAGAAATGGTATGATCATAACAGAAGCATCAGATACTAAGAAGCGGTGGCAAGAATAAACAGAAAACGATTTGAAAAAGATCTTCTTGACCCAGATAACAATGATGGTGTGATTACTCCCCTAGAGCCAGCCATCCTGGAATAACAAGTCAAGTAGGCCTTAGTAAGCATCACTACAAACAAAACTAGTGGAGGTAATGGAATTCCAGCTGAGCTATTTCTTATCCTAAAAGATGATGCTGTGAAAGTGCTGCACTCAATATGCCAGCAAATCTGGAAAACTCTGCAGTGGCCACAGGACAGGAAAAAGTCGGTTTTTATTCCAAACCCAAAGAAAGGCATTGCCAAAGAATTGTTCAAACTACCACACAATTGCACTCATCTCACACACTAGCAAAGTTATGCTCAAAATTCTCCAAGCCAGGCTTCAACAGTACAGGAACTATGAACATCCAGATGTCTGAGCTGGATTTAGAAAAGGCAGAGGAACCAGAGATCAAATTGCCAACATCCACTGGATCATCGAAAAAGCAAGAGAGTTCCAGAAAAACATCTACTTCTTCTTTATTGACTATGCCAAAGCCTTTGACCATGTGGATTACAGCAAACTGTGGAAAATTCTTCAAGAGATGGGAATCCCAGACCACCTGACCTGCGTCCTGAGAAATCTGTATGCAGGTCAGGAAGCAACAGTTAGAACCAGACATGGAACAATGGACTGGTTCCAAAGTGGGAAAGGAGTATGTCAAGGCTGTATATTGTCACCCTGCTTATTTTACTTCTATGCAGAATACATCATGCAAAATGCTGGGCTGGATGAAGCATAAGCTGGGATCAAGATTGCCAGGAGAAATATCAATAACCTCAGATATACAGATGACTCCACCCTTATGGCAGAAAGTGAAGAGGAGCTAAAGAGCCTCTTGATGAGGATAAAAGAGAAGAGTGAAAAAGCTGGCTTAAAAGCTCAACATTCAAATAACTAAAATCATGGCATCTGGTCTCATCATTTCATGGCAAATAGATAGGGAAACAATGGAAACAGTGACAGACTTCATTTTCATGGGCTCCAAAATCACTGCAAATGGTGACTGCAGCCATAAAATAAAAGATGATTGCTCCTTGGAAGAAAAGTTATGACAAACCTTTATAAAGCATATTAAAAAGCAGAGACATTACTTTGCTGACAAATGTACATATAGTCAAAGTTATTGTTTTTCTATTAGTCATATATGGATGTGAGAGTTGGACCAGAAAGAAACCTGAGTGCCAAAGAACTGAGCTACAGTGTTGGAGAAGACTCTTAAATGTCACTCGGACTGCAAGGTGACCAAATCAGTTAATCCCAAAGGAAACCAGTCATGGGTATTCATTGGAAGGACTGAGGCTGAAGCTGAACCTCCAATACTTTGGCCACCTGATGTGAAGAACTGACTCATTGGAAAAGATCTTGATGCTCGGAAAGATTGAAGGCAGGAGGAAAAGGGGATAACAGAGGATGAGATGGTTGGATGGCATCACTGACTCGATGGACATGAGCTTGTGCAAGCTCTGGGAGTTGGTAATGGACAGGGATGCCTGACATGCTGAGTCCATGGGGTTACAAAGATTCGGACAATACTGAGTGACTGAACTGAGTTTGATTCCAAAGGGAGGAAAAAAGTTAATGTCCCAACTCAAAGGCATTTAAGGAGAAGGAATTTTCTCTTATTCAGTTTTTTTTTTGTTGTTGTTGTTCTATTTAAGACCTCAACTGATTGAACAAGGCCCATCTACATCTGGGAAAGCAATCTGCTTTACTGAGTCTACCAATTCAATTCTTAGTCTCATCCACAAACACCCTCACAGGCAGACCCAAAATAATGTTTGATGAAATACAGGTACACTCCATGGCCTAGTCAAGTTGACACCTAAAATTAGTCATCACAATAGTAAATTTAAAAAAAAAATCTATATAGCTATATATCTAATTGTCTCTATATCATATCAATCTATCTAATCTCATGTCTAGTTATCTAGCTAGTTTTGAAATCATCTACCTATTTCAATTATCAAAAGTGTAATTACTGAAATCCCAACATCTATCTTAACCCCAAGATTTCTACAACTGTATGTTGATTATCTGTCCCTGCCTCAATCATATCATGCTGATTGAGCTCCCATGAAAGTCACACTGAAGATTCTTTGAATCATAGATTGCATAGATTGCATATTTATGCATCATGCATAAATATATTATTACTCAATTATTAAAATCATTGTAAATCCCTTGATCACAAATCTGTTCTCAGGATAGTTTCCTCTTAATAAAATACATGAAAATCCCAACATAATGTTGAAATTGAAGCCACAGAGTTCAAATCACATAAATGGGTTGCCATGTTGCAACAAAGGTAACAAAATAACTAAGGTAATCCTGCTATAGAAGTTTGGGGTTAATCACTAATTACATAATATGTGCATCACTAGGGACGTTTGAAAGACTTTCACCATATTTGTAGAATGTTTGCCATGTACCAAGAACTATCTGAAATCTAAAGATATAGCAGTGACCAAGAAGACAAAAGCTCTGCCCTCATAAAATTAGTCTAATAAAAACAATAAGCAAATATATGTTTCAAAGTAATACACTATGTGGAAGAAAAATGAGACAAAGTACAGTGATAAGCAGCGGTACATTATGGGGTAGCAACAAACAGAATAGGTTCCATAGTACACATGATACTTGAGCAAAAAAATAAAGAAGGTGAGATAATAAAATACAAATATCTGCAAGAAAAGAATTCCAGGCACAGAAAAACTGTGTTCATTAAAGCAAGAGCATATATGGTAATTTTGGGGAAAAGCAAGGAGACGAGCAAACAAGGGAATTGAGCAAGTGGAAGACTAACAGACAATGAGGCCTGATTATGTAGATCCCTGGAAGTGGTTTCACAGATTCTGAGGGGATAGGAAGCGTCAGTGGATTTTGAGCAAAGATGGGAATGAAATGTATCTCTCTTAAAACGATCACTTTGGCTGCTCTGTGAAGAATTTATTTCTAGTGTTAAGGGAAAAAGTAGAGAGACCACGTGATATAAAAATTAAGTTAATGTTGATGGCGGCTAGAATTTGTGAATGCACTGGAAATTGTTTATAAGAGGTCTTTGACTTAAGCTCCTGGAAAGAAATGTGTCCCCTGAGATGCAAACAAACAAACTAAACTGAACAAAACAAAACCACTGGGAGAGGAGATTAGGAGTTTGATTTTGGACATAAATTTTAAGTGTCTATTAGACATCCAAATAGATTGTTTGAGTGTTGGGAGTTGATATCTGGAGTCCAGTATGTATCATTTTGGGAATCATTCATACCTATACAATACTATACCTATACAATATTTAAGCCCATGAAACTGGAGGGGATCACATAAATTTTAAGTGTCTATTAGACATCCAAATAGATTGTTTGAGTGTTGGGAGTTGATATCTGGAGTCCAGAATGTATCATTTTGGGAATCATTCATACCTATACAATATTTAAGCCCATGAAACTGGAGGGGATCACCAAGAGCAGTAGCCAGACCACTATGCCTCAAATATTTAGAGTTTAAAAGCTGAGGGACAACAAGCAATATAAACTGAGTAGTCCATAAGATAGGGAGAAAACTAGAAGATACTGTCTTGAAAACAACATGAAGAAAATGTCTTAAGGAGAAAGATTTATTAAATTACTAAATTATCATATGCTTCATATGGGCTAAGTAACATGAAAATTGAAAATTATTTATATAGTCTTTATAAATAGAAATAATTAATGACACTGATAAGTGGTTTCAGTAGATGGATGGGGGCAACATTCTCATTTTAACGGAGTCAATAAAGTATGGAAGAAGAGCAATTTGAGATAGAGATAAATGACTTCTAGGAGTTTTGCTATGTAGGGACGAGAAATTGGGTATACCTAGAGGAAGATACAGCATCAGACATGTTTGTTTCTTCCTGATGTCTACAATTAGAAAAATAGCACCATATTATAATGCTGATTGGAATAATCTATGAGGGGTTGGTTTTAAATAGGAACATAGATAATTCTATGGGAAGAAGTGGAAAGGCAAAGTATGTATGTACAAATGTTGGCAGATTAGATGCAAGCATGTGGAAGCTCTCTTGTCATTGCTTTTATCTTCTCAGTGAAATAGAAAACATAGTCATCAGCTGAAAGTGAGAGTGAATTATTGGTAGAGAGATAAAAAGAAGATCCTGAAGACTGCAATTAGGAGCAAAGAGCACTTTTCCACTGCCAGATTTAGTAATAGAGGAGTGTGGCAAAGGCTTTGAGCTTACTTTAAAAGTAGCTGTGTACTCAGAGGAAAACCTGAGATTTCAGTAAAAGTAAAAAGGTGAAAGAAATTTTCAGGGAAGTGAGCAGACGTGAGGGAATGTCACAGTTGATTGACTGTGAGTTTCTCACATGTTGCTTTCTGCATTAAATCAATAATGAATCTTTCATGTACACTGAAAGACAGAAAGTCTGAGTTTTCCCCAGGAACTAGTTATTTTTTTCACTGACTTTATGAAAAGGTTGAGCAAGTTCAAATATCTCCAGATATGGAAAACATACAGAGCCATAAACTAGTTGGAGGACATTCGATAAAAATGATAGTAGAAAGTAGAAAGATGTATCACTCCCTCCCATTTTACTCTGGGTTAGATTTATCTTGGACGTCACATCATACTCGAGGGAAGATTCATCCATTTAGTCTTAGAAGTAGATACGGTATAACCAGGAAAGAATGGCAGAGCTAACAGCAAGCAGTTATATATTTTAAATATAATGGGTCAAAACTCTATCCTGAAAGCTACCTTGGAACATTTTTAAAGCAATACAAGAAAGGTGTATCACTGATTGAAATGAGAGATACCAGTTCTAAACAGCAATGTTCCTGTGTCCAAGAGGTCAGATTGTTTCAGCTTCAAATACATAGGAAATCTGGGTTCACATTTGTTTCTTCCATAAATCCTGCAACCAAAATAAAATCTTACTACAGTGTACTGTATTAATGGAGATAAATTTGTTGTTTGTTATATTTAGTAGTTTACTGCTGCTTTAGCATATGCTTATGGAGACAATCGGAGAAGGCAATGGCACCCACTCCAGTACTCTTGCCTGGAAAATGCCATGGACGGAGGAGCCTGGTAGGCTGCAGTCCATGAGGTCACTAAGAGTTGGACACGACTGAAGTGACTTAGCTTAGCTTAGCTATGGAGACAATGCTTATATATGGCTCTTCATCGGTTATATGATGTCTTTCTAATTATCAAACAAACATAAAAGAAGAAAAATGTTAAGTTTACTTTTATGTGACTAAAGCAAAGGAAAAAACGGGGTCTATGGGACGTTCTTCTCATTTTCCTTGCTATTGGGTGACATTATAATAATCAAAAGAATGTGTAAGGTAATGTAACAATGTTGAGAAATGGAAAATGGAATATTAAAGCATATGCCTGTGTATGTGTATAAGTGTGTTTGTGTGTGAAAGAGGAAGTTTTATCAGATAACTACTAGAATAAAACCTCAACAATCCAAACTAATTACACCAATTATGAAAGTAAACAGCATGAATTGCAAAATATTTATAAATGCAGCTTATTTCCAAATCACATAACAAACTTAGTTAGTCCTACAAATTGTATTTGAACTCTTGCCTAACTCTTGTTCTAATCTTTAGAACTCATTACAAAAGCAGATGAAATGACTTTCAAATTATCCTATCAATTGAATAAACAAGAGTAATTTAAATTTCCTGTCAAAATTATGCTAACATTTTTTTAAAGCTTGTTTCCTTCCTTCCTTGTTTCTCTTCTTTTATCCTTTTATGCAAAGAAAATGTCATCTTTAACCTGTCACAATTATTACATGGTCCAAATGATAGGAAAATACTGCAAAAAATAATATTTATTGATTGAAATTGTAATAAATTACTTGTCTTGCTTGAAGCATGTTACTTCTCTCTAAATCATACATTTTTTTTTTCAGTAATACAATGGAGAAAATGACACTTCCCTTATGGGACTAGATGAAAGTTAAATAAGATAACCTTTGGAAGCACCAAGTCCATGGCTTGGCATTTAGAAGGTGCTAAATAAATAGCTTCTTTTTTCAGTAAATCAGTGTTCAAAAAACATTGCTTGTGCTATATGTCCTACTTCTTCACTAAATGTGCTAAATTTGTTAGCTGAAATTATTCATTCAGTTTCTCTTATTCAATTTTACATTATTTCCAGTGTACTTCTGAAAACAGAAAATACACATTTCTTTCAGAATCTCTCAACCTGTCCTTATCCCCATCATCATAGAGTTGAGATTACCTTTTGAAACAGTGGTGTGTAATTGTTTATATTCAGATAACCAAAAGAGAAAAGAAAGAAACATTCTTCACAGCAGAAAAGGCTATGTCTATAGGAACAAATCAAGACCACAATTATTTTAAAAAATAACAACCGATAATTTGCCACAACGGTTGACAAAAGAGAGGTGAATGGAAGCAATTTTATGTTTTATCTTTACTTGCTTACAAACTATCTCTGATCTTTTGAACACTGACTGTTAGCATTAATATTAAAAATCTTTTGATAAAATACAATAGAACTGGATTAACAAATGACCCCTAAAATCCTGAAATGAAAATTCAACAAATCTTTGCTAAGCACATACTCCAGATGCTTTGATTTTAGTTTAGTTTAGTTTTTTTTTCCCCAAATTTTCTGTCTTTTTGTAGTCATACCCCACTTGTTATTTATCCAAATCACAGTAAATGCTCAAGGGAAAACAAATGAATTTAAATTTCAGTTGATTGTAAATCAGCTCTTTAGAAAACTATATCAAAGAACTCAAAGATTAATTAACGATGAAAATAAAGTACTAGTTATTTAACCAAAAACATAAATAAATAAAGATGCCAAAATAGAGTAAATTTGGTTACTGAATCATCAGAGAACTCTACCCAAATGTTATAGTCAAAATGTTAAGATTACGAGAAAGTTTGATTGAAACCCTCAAATAAACATTAACTATAAATCCTTTTAGACCCTTAATTTTAATAAAGGATGCTAATTCTACCCTTAACACCACTGTTAATACACATAGTTTATATAACTACCATTCAGGTTTCCAGAGAGTAAAATTCCTAGTTTACTATTACCCAATTTATAGAAACTAAAGGCATTTTGAGAGCAAATAATTCAGAAAAAGTTGTTTGATTATACTAGTATGTCAAAACAGGTTGTCCATGAGGTAGGAATGTATACGGCAATATGCTCTACCTCACTGCATTATTCCTACTGAAGTATATTTTTTTTTATCATGTGAAGTAAATATATTAATGAATATGTAAATAGTTTTGAGATTCTCAATAAAGAGAAAGATGAAAAAGTTCTTTCTTGGAGTCTAGCATATGGTAAAGCCTTCAAATACATATATATTTTTTAATTTCGGGAAAGGGCATAGTTATTAAAAACTCATGATATAGAACTGGAATTTATCAAGGGTTGCTACTTATTAGCTATGGAACTTTGAGGAATTTTCTTTAGTTCTAAAAGCCTCAGTATGTTTGTATATATTTATGTATGTATGTGTATATATAGATTCAGAGTAAAATAAAACATTTATCATAGGATTGTTGTGGGAAGTACGTAAGATACAATTTCTGGGAGTATCTTGGAACTCATAGTAAGACAGGGACAACAAAGACACTAATAGTTATTATAGCCTGATAACTAACTCTATCACTGATATTAGTACTTTTGTCTGAGGATAATGTCTCTTTGTAGGTTACCAATTATGTAAACCTTTAATAATTGTGCTTTTTACAAGCGGAAAAGATGTGGGTACAGCTAGAAATTAGCAATAATCTGTCCAGTCCTGGGCATCCATCCAGTGACCAGATGGTCACTACAATCCACCTGGATACATACAATTATCCCACAAATAATATCAGGTCAGAGTTCCTTAAGTGGAATTTAACCATAAAAAGGGTAATTTGAATTTATCTAATTATATACTAGGCAAATTTATTTTAAAAGGCTAATGAAAAAAGCTAAACAAACACAATCTGCTAAATACAAATTGACTGTATTGTGTCCTAGCATTTTGGGGGGTATCTCTTAATCTTATATTCTTTTCTATCCTCTGCTTATTAATTTTACAAATAACTTAAAATACACCACTGGAATTTACTAATGTCCACCAGACTACCAACTGTGACTATGCTTTTGGTAACTTGTCAGTCAGTTCAGTCACTCAGTCATGTCTGACTCTTTGTGACACCATGGACTTCAGCATGCCAGCTTCCCTGTCCATCACCAATTCCTGGAGCCTACTAAAACTCATGCCCATCATGTCGGTGATGCCATCCAATCATCTTATCCTCTGTCGTCCCCTTCTCCTCCTGCCTTCAATCTTTCCCAGCATCAGGGTCTTTTCCAATGAGTCGGTTCTTCACATCAGGTGGCCAAAGTATTGGAGTTTCAGCTTCAGCCTCAGTCCTTCCAATGAATATTCAGGACTGATTTCCTTTAGGATGGACTGGTTGGATCTCCTTGCTGTCCAAGGGACTTTCAAGAGTCTTCTCCAACACCACAGTTCAAAAGCATCAGTTCTTTGGCACTCAGCTTTCTTTATGGTCCAACTCTTACATCCATACATGACTACTAGAAAAACCATAGCTTTGACTAGATGGACCTTTGTTGGTAAAGTAATGTCTCTGCTTTTAAATATGCTGTCTAGGTTGGTCATAGCTTTTCTTCCAAGGAGCAAGCGTCTTTTAGTTTCATAGCTGCAGTCACCATCTGCAGTCATTTTGAAGCCCCGCAAAATAAAGTCTGTCACCGTTTCCATTGTTTCCCCATCTATTTGTCATGAAGTGATGAGACTAGATGCCATGATCTTAGTTTTCTGAATGTTAAGTTTTAAGCCAACTTTTTCACTCTCCTCTTTCACTTTCATCAAGAGGCTCTTTAGTTCTTCTTTGCTTTCTGCCATAAGGGTGGTGTCATCTGCCATCTATTTGCCATAAAGTGATGGAACCAGATGTAATGATCTTAGTTTTCTAAATGTTGTATTTAAGCCAACTTTTTCACTCTCCTCTTCCACTGTCATCAAGAGGCTCTTTAGTTCTTTGCTTTCTGCCATAAGGTTGGTGTCATCTGCATATCTGAGGTTAATACTTCTCCAGGAAACCTTGATCCCAGCTTGTGCTTCATCTAGCCCAGCATTTCACATGATGTATTCTGCATAGAAGTTAAAAAATCAGGGTGACAATATACAGCCTTGACATACTCCTTTCCCACTTTGGAACCAGTATGTTGTTCCATGTCCAGTTCTAACTGTTGCTTCTTGACCTGCCTACAGATTTCTCAGGACGCAGGTCAGGTGGTCTGGGATTCCCATCTCTTTCAGAATTTTCCACAGTTTTCCATACAAAGGCTTTGATGTAGTCAATAAAGCAGAAGTAGATGTTTTTCCAGAGTTCTCTTGCTTTTTCAATGACCTAGCAGATGTTGGCAATTTGATCTCTGGTTCCTCTGCCTTTTCTAAATCCAGCTCAGACATCTGGAAGTTTACAGTTCCTGTACTTTTGAAGCATAGCTTGGAGAATTTTGAGCATAACTTAGCTAGCGTGTGAGATGAGTACAATTGTGTGGTAGTTTGAACATTCTCTGACATTGCCTTTCTTTGGGATTGAAATGAAAACAGACCTTTTCCAGTCCTGTGGACACTGCTGAGTTTTCCATATTTGCTGGCATATTAAGTGCAGCACTTTCACAGCATCATCTTTTAGAATTTGAAATTGCTCAATTGGAATTCCATCACCTCCACTAGCTTTGTTCATAGTGATCCTTCCTAAGGCCCACTTGACTTCGCATTCCAGGATGTCTGGCTCTAGGTGAGTGATCACACCATCATGATTATCTGGGTCATGAAGATCTTTTTTGTGCAGTTCTTCTGTGTATTTTTGTCACCTCTTCTTAATATCTTCTGCTTCTGTTAGGTCCATACATACCATTTCTATCCCTTATTGTTCTCATCTTTGCATGAAATGTTCCCTTGGTATCTCTAATTTTCTTGAAGAGATCTCTAGTCTTTCCCATTCTATTGTTTCCCTCTATTTCTTTGCATTGATTGCTGAGGAAGGCTTTCTTATCTCTCCTTGCTATTCTTTGGAACTCTGCATTCAAATGGGTATATCTTTCCTTTTCTCCTTTGCCTTTAGCTCCTCTTCTTTCCTCTTTGAAAAGCCTTCTCAGACAACTGTTTTGCCTTTTTGCATTTCTTTTTCTTGGATACGGTTTTGATCACTGCTTCCCATATAATGTCACAAACCTCTGTCCATAGTTCTTCAGGCATTCAGTCTATCAGATCTAATCCCTTGAATCTATTTGGTAGCTTATAGCAAATCCTTAAAACTTGCTTCTCATTCCTCCTGTGCTTTCCTTCCTTCTTTTGTTCAGTTCTCTGTGTCATGTTTAAATATTATTTTTCCCTTCTTTTTCAACTCTGTATATGTATATGGCACTGTTCCTTGTGTTCTGCTGAGTATTTTTCCCCCTGAATACTGTACCTCTGTGAAATAATATTCTGCTGCCTTCTTCTTACTTTTGCTGTCTGTTTTTATTAAGTTACATCTGTATGGGAACAGCAATCTCTTATGAAATCATTGTGTCATTAACATTTGTAATGTTGCAAGCATTAACAAGTATTTTATGTTTTGGGTGGTAATGGTCACTTGTATTTCCAAATGACATTTCTGCTGGCTGAAATGAGACTGTTTCTGTCCTCAAACATTGACATTTTGGCCAAAAAAAAAAAAAAAAAAAAAAAGCCTGACTGTAAGTCAGAAAGCCATCAGAAAAATGCTCCCCTTAGGAAACAAAGCAGATTATTTCAGATATTTTGTGAATATGTCTACCTTGAGGGAAAAAAGTGACATATTACGAACACAGAAAATCTTTCACAAATGTTTCTACTACTAATTATTTAATGTCCAAAGGATACTGCTTATGGTTCCTTACAGGTAAAAGCATTAATGCATAGATAATAAGCTCAAAATCATGTATAAACTAAAAGCATGTATGTGATTTAGCCTTAATCATTAAGATGGGACTATGTGGGTAAGTTGCCATGCACTTTAAATGTTAATCTAAATGTTATCCAACAGTATCCAAGCCACTGCTCCCAAATAACAACTATTTGCCTGGAAGAAACCTGGATATGGTGTTAATTCAGATAACTGAAGTAATATGCTATCTGTTGCACAAGAAGAATTACATGCTTTGCTTTCATCTGTAAAGCACATCCCTCCATGGAACATATGCTGATAACCTCATATGGCTTCCCACTGGTTGAAGTAAAGTCAAAATCAATTAACTAGGCAAGTTCTGTGGTAAGGGAGATTGAGTCAGAGGTTTTCTCATGTCATCACCTGTGGCATCAGCCACATGAACAACAACAAAAACATGTCCTATTACTGAATCCCCTCCTTTGTGAAAGGGAACCTGAAGTGCAAACAGCTTTTTCCTCCTTTCTCATTTATTCTACATCTTATTTCAGGGAACACAATTTAAGACCATGTTAGGACAGTTCCTTTTTAATGGGACTTACAATCTGGTTGTGAACACAGACAGAGTCAAAAATCAGATAAATAAGTAGCAAGATAATGTAGCATCTGCAAATTATCAAGAAACTAGTTCAGGGCATAAACATGAGGAGATGGTAAGGTTATGTAGCATGACTAACCCTGCACCTTGCATCAAAAACCCAACAGAAGTACAATAATAAATTGACAGGTTATTATAGGTCTTTATCATCTAGATAAAAGGAGATTTAAAACATCTCCACAGTGGAATAACTGTGAAATTATGAAAGGAGAACCACTGTTGCAGTGTCCAAAATTAAAGAAACTGATGATACCCCTGGTACTACTGAGGTGTCTAAACCTCAGTAATTCTGAAATTATAGAGCTAGGAGCTGATACTAAAATATTTACAACCTAGTTACAGCTCCTTAAAATAATTAGTTATGAGCAGACTGATTTTAAACAATGTGCTTTCTAGAGAAATACTCAACACCCTAGAAGACCCATTTATCCACTTATTAAGTCATGTAATCATGCCCTGATTTATTCTATAAACTATTAATGAGTAAAATAGTAACCTGCTAATCCTTGGGAATCCATATGAAACACTGACCCTGCAGTGGGTAAAAATACTCAGTAATAACTGCTAATTTTGATATATACTTTCTGAGCATCTATCAAGTTGCTAAACATGTTCCAGGTACTAAATTCTTTGTTAGTGGTATAGAACGTTTACAGGTTGTAGAAATAAGAAGGGTCAATGCTCAGAGGGTCAAGAAAAACATCAGATACATGTGACATAAACTGGGTCTTAAACCTTAAGTAGAAAAGGACTTAGCAAGTGAACAACAACAACAACAACAACAACAAAAAAAAAAACACTGGGGCTGTAGAGACGTTATGTAAAAGTGGATAGTTTAGGCTATATGATTTCAAAAACCCTGGGAAAACATTAAATCAAATCAAGTAGATTTTTCATCTGCTTTTCTTATCAAAACCTTCAATAACCTCAAATTTTCCTCGGGGCAGAGGGGAACATAGTATTTCATGCAAAATTCTTTACACTGTCACCTCATCTTTCTTTCTAGTCCCTGGACACTCTCTGACAAAGCTGTTTCAAAAATCTACTACTTCAAAAACATCTGTGCTTTTTGAAGTCTCTATTCCTTTGCTTTATGATATTTATTTTCCTTAGAAGACTAATATTTCTACTCTTTAACTCTTAAAACTGACTGATCCTTCATGGTCTCACTCTGCACAGAGAGAATTAGCTCTTTCTTCCATGGGACCTTAACACTGTTTTTAATTTTTGCTATAACATTTTGACAGCCTTTTCTTTTGGAATCATTTGTATATGTGTCAAATTCCCTTTGTGTCAAATTCAGTTCAAAACCAGAAATTCAATCTTCCTCACTTTTACAAATGCCCCAGAGGAGGCATGCAGTAGCTTCTCTACAAGTGGCTGTTGAAATAACTGAGACTGAAAGATATGTAGACTCACTTTTTGTGGGACATTTAGTTAAGTCTGGTCCATCTGGCTTCTCTCCAAGCCTAGAGATCAGTTGAGGAAATCACTAAGTACATAAAAGAGGATGTGGACCTCCCTATTTCTAACAATTGTAGAGCTTTTATACTAAGGCCCTAACCTGAAAAAAGTACTGGCTTATAATCCAGAGCACTGAAGTTCTAGCTCTGGGTCATGTTGACTAAGAAATAAAGCAGCCTCACTTAACACTCTGGACCAGGTGACTTGATCTGAATTCCAAGAGGCTGGACTCAGTCATCTCTAATAGGTTTTCAATAGATATTCAGTTCAGTTAAGTCGCTCAGTTGTCCGACTCTTTTTGACCCCATGGACTGCAGCATGCCAGGGTTCCCTGTCCATCATCAACTCCCGGAGCCTACTCAAACTCGTGATCATCACATCAGTGATGCCATCCAACCATTTCATCCCCTGTTGTCCCCCTCTCCTGCTGCTTTCAATCTTTCCCAGCATTGGGGTCTTTTCCAATGAGTCGGTTCTTCGCATCAGGTGGCCAAAGTATTTCAGCTTCAGCCTGTCCTTCCAATGAATATTCAGGACTGATTTCCTTTAGGATGGACTGGTTGGATCTCCTTGCAGTTCAAGGGACTCTCAAGAGTCTTCTCCAACACCACAGTTCAAAAGATCAATTCTTCGGCGCTCAGCTTTCTTTATAGTCCAACTCTCACATCCATACATGACTACTGGAAAAACAATAGCTTTGACTAGATGGACCTTTTTTGGTAAAGTAATGTCTCTGCTTTTAAATATGCTGTCTAGGTTGGTCATAGCTTTTCTTCCAAGGAGCAAGTGTCTTTTAATTTCATGGCTGCAGTCACCATCTGCAGTGATTTTGGAGCCCAAGAAAATAGTCTGTCACTGTTTCCATTGTTTCCCCATCTATTTGTGTGAAGTGATAGGACCATATGCCATGATCTTTGTTTTTTGAATGTTGAGTTTTAAGCCAGGTTTTTCACACGAGGCTCATTAGTTCCTCTTTGCTTTCTGCCATAAGGGTCATGTCATCTCTATCTGAGGTTATTGATATTTCTCCCAGCAATCAATAAATACTACTCAGCCATAAAAGAGGAATTCTTTCCAAAATTCTATTGGGCCATTTGTAGAGACATGGATGGACCCAGGAATAATCACAGAGAAGTAAGTCAGAAAGATAAAAATAAATATATTAATGCATTTATGTGGAATCTGAAAATATTGATATTGGTGATCTTATTTACAGAGTAGAAATAGAGACACAGAAGTGTGTGTTAGTCACTCAGCCATATTTGACTCTTTGTGACCCATGGACTGTAGTCCTCCAGGCTGACTCTGTCCATGGAATTCTCCAGGCAAGAATACTGTAGTGGGTTGCCATTTCTTTCTCCAGGGGATCTTCCTGACCCAGGGATGGAACATGGGTCTGCTGAATTGCAGGCAGATTCTTTACCATCTGAGCCACCAGGGAAACCCCAGATACCCAGATGTAGAGAACAAATGTATGAATACTAAGGGTGAAATGAAGGTAGGATGAATTGGGAGACTGCAATTCACATATATAAACTATTGTTGTTCAGTTGCTAAATTCTTTCTGACTCTTTGCCACCTAATGGACTGTAGCACGAATTGTCTACCACTATCTCCTGAAGTTTGCCCAAGTTCATGTCCATTGACTTGGTGACGCCATTCAACCTTATCCTCTGTTGCCCTCTTCTCCTCCTGCCCTAAATATTTCCCAGTATCAAGGTCTTTTCCAATGAGTTGGATCTTAGCATCAGGTGGACAAAGTATTGGAGCTTCAGCTTTAGCATCAGTCCTTCTAATTAGTATTCAGGGTTCATTTCCTTTAGGATTGACTGGTTTGATCTCTGTGCTGTCCAAAGGAATCTCAAGAGTCTTCTCCAGCACCACAGTTCAAAATCAATTCTTTGGCACTCTGCCTTCTTTATGGTCCAACTCTCACATCTGTACATGACTACCAGAAAGACCATAGTTTTGTTTTTTTTGTTTTTTTGTTTTTTTTTGGCCTCAAGACATGTGGGATCTTAACCCACACCCCTGCATTGGAAGGTGAAGTCATAACCTCTTGACCACCAGGGAAGTCCCCATAGCTTTGACTATAAGGACCTTTGTCAGCAAAGTGATGGTTTTGCTTTTTAATACACTGTCTAGGTCTGCCATAGCTTTCCTTCCGAGAAGCAAGAGTCTTCTAATTCTATGACTGCAGTTACCACCCACAGTGATTTTAGAACCGAAGAAGAGAAACTCTGAGAAGTGACTGAAGAGAAGTGATGGGGCCAGATGCTATAATTGTTTTTGTTTTTTTTTAATACTGAGTTTTAAGCAGCTTTTTTCATTCTCCTCTTTCACTATTATCAAGAGACTCTTAAGTTCCACTTTACATTAGAGTGGTATCATCTGCATAACTGAGGCTGCTGATATTTCTCCTAGCAATCTTGATTCCAGCTTGTAACTCATCCAGCCCAGCATTTTGCATGATGTGCTCTGCATATAAGTTAGATGAACAGGGTGAAAATATACAGCCTTGACTCCTTTCTCAAATGTGAACCAGTAAGTTGTTTCATGCCTGGATCTAAACTATTGCTTCTTGACCTGCATAGATGTTTCTCAGGAAACAGGTAAGATGATCTGGTATTCCCATCTCTTTAAGAGTTTTCCACAGTTTGCTGTGATCCACACAGTCAAAGGCTTTAGCATAATCAATGAAACAGAAGAGAGGAAGATGCTTTTCTGGAATCCTCTTGTTTTCTCCATGATCCAGCGAATGTTGACAATTTAATCTCTGGTTCCTCTGCTTTTTCTAAAACCAGCATTTGGAAGTTCAAGAACATCTGGAAGTTCTCAATTCAAGTACTGTTGAAACTTAGCCTGAAGGACTTTGAGAATAACCTTACTAGCATGGGAAGTGAGTGCAATTGTATTGTAGTTTGGTCATTTTTTATACACCATTAGTACTACGTATAAAATGGATAAGTGATGGGAACCTACTGTACGGCAAAGGGAACTCTACTCATACTCTTTCATGACCTAAATAGGAAGGAAACTCAAAAGAGAGGGAATATATGCATATAGTTGATTTACTCTGTTGTATAGTAGAAATTAATACAACATTGTAAAGCAACGTCTAATAAAAGTTTTAAAAGAACACAGATGAAAATAAAACATTTTCCAGACCAACATCCTAAAGTCAATGAAAGATAATAAACATTTCAACCATCAGAGATAACCCACTGGAAAATATCATCAAGCAGCAAAGGAGTGAATTTTTAAAGTCAAGATCAATGCATTAATTTTTCATTTTTGCCACTGAAATGCACGAAGAATACCAGAGCGTACAGTATTATCATAAAGGCACAATTTCCAACATAAACTGATGTTTTTAATATCCTCTTGAAAATATCACAGGACTGTCCTCTAATGAGACAAGAATACTTTATCTGCCTAAGAAACAGTAGGTGCCATATCCCCATTAACTTCTCAAAGACAAAAGAGAGCAATAAAATTAAATGTTGGGGACTTAAAAAAACTGAACAATAACTTTAAAAATAGTAATTATGCCTTACTATTATAGATCTGCAAAGAGAGACAAGTCAAATTGAAATAAATACTTACTAAACCACAAATTCAGTTTACTTTTAAAAAATTATCTTAAAATAAAGTTTAGGAATATATACACACACACTCATATATACATACATGCACCTACACACAAACTCTGATACTTAAAGCAAAACTAAAATAGATTATCAAACCACTGGCATTAAGCTACATAAAAGAAAGATATCCCTTTATTTCCTCTTTGGAGTACTTTTCATATTCCTAACATCTTGCTTTATAGTAAGTGAAAAAGAATAAATAAAAAATGATTTGACCAAACTGAGATTTCATGTCAGTTTTCAGTCTAGTTCTTTAACTTTGGCTATCTCCAGGTCACACTAAAGGCTGCACTGATTGAACTTCATATATAAATTTAATATTGGAAAAAATCACACATTTCACTTGAATTACTTATTCAATTCAACTTATTTAAGCATTTAAAGTGAATGCAGAAGTTCTGCTTTACCTCAAAAAGGTTTTCTAAGCTCCACATTGGACTGTGTATGTTTTGTGAACTATTAAAAAGGCCGTCTGGTCTTTTGGAATGTGTGGTGGTGTTCTTCAGTCACTCAGGTGTGTCCAGATCTTTGTGACCCCAGGGACTGCAGCACGCCAGGCTTCCCTGTCCACCGCTATCTCCTGGAGTTTGCTCAAACTCACATCCACTGAGCCGGTTATGCCATCCAACCATCTCATCCCTCTGTCATCCCCATCTCCTCCTGCCCTCAATCTTTCCCAGCATCAGGGTCTTTTCAAATGAGTCAGCTCTTCACATCAGGTGGCCAAAGTATTGGAGCTTCAGCTTCAGCATCAGTCCTTCCAATGAATATTCAGGACTGATTTCCTTTAGGGTTGACTGGTTTAATCTCCTTGAGGTCCAAGGGACTGTCAAGAATCTTCTCCAGCACCACAGTTCGAAGGCATCAATTGTTTGGCGCTCACCCTTTTTTTATTGTCCAGCTCTCACATCAATACATTATTACAGGAAAAACCACAGCTTTGACTATATGGATCTTTGAAAGAAAAGTAATATCTCTGCTTTTTAATACGCTAAGTTTGTCATTGCTTTTCTTTCAAGGAGCAACTGACTTTCAATTCCATGGCTGCAGCCACTGTCCAGGATGATTTTGAAGCCCAAGAAAATAAAGTCTGTCACTGTTTCCATTGTTTCTCCAACTACTTGCCATGAACTGATGGGACTGGATGCTATGATCTTTGCTTTTTGAATATTGAGTTTTAAGCCAGCTTTTTCATTCTCCTCTTCCATCTTCATCAAGAAACTCTTAAGTTCCTCTTCACTTTGTGCCATAAGGTTGGTGACATCTGCATATCTGAAGTTATTTATATTTCTCCCAGCTATCTTGATTCCAGCTTGTGCTTCATCCAGTTTGGCATTTTACATGATGCACTCTACACATAAGTTAAATAAGAAGGGTGACAATAAACAGCCTTGACTTACTCCTTTCCTGATTTGGAACCAGTCCACTGTTACATGCCTGGTTCTAACTGTTGCTTTTTGACCTGCATACAGGTTTCTCAAGAGGCAGGTAAGGTGGTCTGGTATTCCCATCTGTTAAAGCATTTTACACAGTTTGTTGTGATCTACATGAAGGCTTTAGCATAGTCAATGAAGCAGATGTTTTTCTGGAATTCTTTTGCTTTTTCTATAATCCAATGGATGTTGGCAATTTGGTCTCTGGTTCCGCTGTCTTTACTAAATTCAGCTTGTACATCTGAAAGTTCTTGGTTCTCGTACTGTTGAAACCTAGCTTGGAGAATTTTGAGCATTACTTTGCTAGCATGTGAAATGAGTGCAATTGTGCAGTAGTTTGAACATTCTTTGGCATTGCCTTTCTTTGGGTTTGGAATGAAAACTGACCTTTTCCAGTCCTGTGGCCACTGATGAGTTTTCCAAATTTGCTGGCATATTGAGTGCAGCACTTTCACATCATCTTTTAGGATTTAACTTAGCTCAGCTGGAATTCCATTCCCTCCACTAGCTTTGTTCATGTGATGCTCCCTAAGGCCCACTTGACTTCACATTCCAGGATGTCTGGCTCTAGATGAGTGATCACACTAT
This sequence comes from Dama dama, assembly GCF_033118175.1. Taxonomy (NCBI): domain Eukaryota; kingdom Metazoa; phylum Chordata; class Mammalia; order Artiodactyla; family Cervidae; genus Dama; species Dama dama. The sequence continues at coordinate 41,471,021 of NC_083700.1, forward strand.
CGTGGGAGGTATGGCTATTCTCTAATTAAGAATAAGAAAATACTTTTACTGATAACAGAGAACAAAAGACTGGAAAAATGAGTTCAAGCATTCTGAAGCTTGCAACTGCTTTCTTTATAAACTGCCTCTTCACTTTTGTCAGAAAACAGTTGGGGAAAAGAAAAAAAAAAAGCCTGTGTCATCCTAATCCTAATGCGAGGGTTATCCCAGATCCCACCTCTTTCTATTCCATGTGCATGTTACCATCAAATCCTGTCATATCTGCACCTCTCATATTCCTGCTCAGTTCCTCAGCTGTGTCCAACTCTGTGATTCCATGGACTGTGGCCACCAGGCTCCTCTGTCCATGGCATTTCCCAGGCCAGAATACTGGAGTGGACTGCCATTTCCATCTCCAGGGGATCTTCCCAATCCAGGGATCAGACCACGTGTCTCCTGCTTGGCAGGCACATCTTTTACCACTGAGCCACCATGGAATCCCATCTGCACCACTACTCTGATTTAAAATCTGCCCTTTACCCCAATTCTTCTGTGACTGCAATTACTCAGAACCTCATTTTCTCTCACCTGGACTAGAACAATGGATGCCTACTTGTTTCCCATACTCTATTTTCTCAGGACATCAACATTGCTCTCAGCGTAATCTTTTCAATAATGGCTGAAAAGGTAATTATTTCAGAATCCTACTCAAAACTCTTCAAAACATTTTATAAACACATTTACATGCATTCAAAGGCCTTCACAATCTGGCTATGCACTGTTGATCTCCCATCACTCAGCTCCCTCACATATTTTGCCCAGCAGTAATGTGCTTTAAAATTCAATATGTGATTTTATATTATGTCAACTTATACTTACATGCATAAGGTATTTCTTCTGATGGGAATAGCCTTCTCTCCAAGTTACTCTACCTAGCAAATTCCTATCCATGTTTCAGTTTAAACTATTCTTGCATGACATTTGCTTTAGCTGAATTTTTTTTTCCTTCTACTAGAAGAAAAAAGTGAAAATAAAGAATCCGCTAGAACAAAATGAGAACTTGCAGTCTGAAGGGTCTATCAGGGGACCCTAAGGGACCTCAAGCATCATAAAATCTAAGAACCTCTTATTTCTATTTAATTCTCCACCTAGAAATGACATGTCCTTTACCCTAGTTCCAGTACTTTCTCATAGCTCTGACTCACTTATTTTCACCGTCATTCTGAGTTGACACAACCCCCTTCCCTGACTTCTACCCAGGGGTATTCTATTAATGGCACAGAGACAAAAACAGTCCAAAGGGGTAAAATCAATATGAAGGCAAATTAAAAAAAAATTATCCTCAAGGACTACATTATGAATTGCAGGACCTAGAAAGAGAAAAGCCCATGTAATATTTTAGAACTGGCTGCATAATTTTGAAGTCTGAATAAGACAGGAAGGAAGTGGGTCATTCAAATAAAAAAAAGAGAGAGACAGTATATATATTTCGACCCAAACATTCCATAAACATTTATTAAAGTACCTCCTTATACAGGCCACTGTGCTTGGCCGTTTATGAGAATAATAAGAAATGTGAGATATGGCTTAGCTTGTTTACAATCCAGGTAAGTGAAATAACAACATAAATAATCCTACCATACAAGTGTTGCTCACCTTTTCCCCTAATGCCATTATCAAGAGAGAAACTGAAAACCCTCAGAGAATCTCTGAGCTTTGAAGTAGAGATAGGAAAAGCAATAAGAAGGCAGAAAATGTTCAATGGCACTCTATCAGTCAGCAGTGTTCCCATTTTTAATTTCTGGTCTTCATACTTCCTGGTTTCACTTGACTTCCTTACTGAAAATTCTACCACTCAAGAAATCCATGATAAAATTAACATTTTTTAAAAACTACAATTATTTCAAAAAATGTGAAAAAACTACTGATTTCTGTTCACACAGTGGAGTTTTTTCAAACATATAACATTCTTCCTATCAGAATGAAGACACTCAGAGATTGGCCTACTTTGATTCAGGAGGAGGAGCTCATTTGAGGAGAATGTGACAACTCAGTGGTGGGGTAGGGGTTAGTTTTACTTTTGCCTTAAGGCAGGAGTATATGGAACACCTGTGGGATAGACATGAAGATGGGGAAGAAGTTCTTTTTTTTTTGGTTTGGGGGGGGGAGAAGTTCTAATAGCATTTTTCTTTCCTGAACAATAAGAGGAGCAAGTCCTGCTTCATCTTACTAAGTTTCCTTTGCTCAGTGACATTCTCCTCCTAAGAATTGAGGTTACTGTTATACATTAGCTATGCTGTGGACTTAAATGTAAGTTCAGTTCAGTTCAGTTCAGTTGCTCAGTCATGTCCGACTCTCTGCGACCCCATGAACCGAAGCACGCCAGGCCTCCCTGTCCATCACCAACTCCCAGAGTCCACCCAAACTCATGTCTATTGAGTCAGTGATGCCATCCAACCATCTCACCCACTGTCTCCCCCTTCTCCTCCCGCCTTCAATCTTTCCCAGCATCAGGGTCTTTTCCAATGAGTCAGCTCTACACATCAGGTGGCCAAAGTATTGGAGTTTCAGCTTCAACATCAGTCCTTCCAATGAACAGTCAAGATTGATTTCCTTTAGGATGGACTGGTTGGATCTCCTTGCAGTCCAAGGGACTCTCAAAAGTCTTCTCCAACACCACAGTTCAAAAGCATCAATTCTTCGGCACTCAGCTTTCTTTATAGTCCAACTCTCACATCCATACGTGACAACTGGAAAAACCATAGCCTTGACTAGACAGACTTTCTCTGTGTAAATCAGAAAACCTAAGCTTCCTTTGACTTTGGATCATCATTTCTATGTAAGTTATGTTCTCTGCGTCCCAAGCAGCTGACTTGGAAATTTCTTGAAACATAATTCTTTATGATGTGGTATTTTCCTCTGTATGAGGAAAGTAACTGTAAAAAGAATGTCATAAGACCATTTAAGTTGGTGCCAAATACATAATGTAGAAACAGTATGAACTTACAAGAAGAAGAGTTTATTCTTTTAATTGAAGTAGAGCTGACTTCAGGTGTACAAAAATAGGAATTTGATATTTTTATAAATTACACTTCATAAAAGTTATTATACAATATTGATTACATTTCCTGTTTTGTACATTACATCCTTGTGACTTATTTTACACTTAGTATTTGTACCTCAATCCCCTTCACCTATTTTGTCCCTCCCCCCACTCCTCTACTTTCTGTATTATATTTTCTAGATTCCACATATAAGTAGAAACATATGGTATTTCTTTTTCTCTCTCTGACTTATTTCACTAATCAATAATATCCTCCAGGTCCATCTAAGTTGTCATGTATGGCAAAGTTTCGTTACTTTTTTTTGTTTGTTTTGTATTCAATCTCAACTTAATTCCTTTTTAAAAAAAATGTATTGGAGTACAGTTGATTTAAAATGTTGTGTTGGTTTCTGTTGTACGGCAAAGTGAAAAGCTACCCATATACATATATCTACTCTTTCTTAAGATTCTTTCCCCATACAGGTCATTATCGTACACTCAGAAGAGTTAGCTGTGCTTACAGTAGGTCCTTATTAGTGATTTATTTTATATATAGCAGTGTGTATATGTCCATTTCAATTTCATAATTTATCTCTTGCTCCTACTTACACCCTGGTAACCATACGTTTGTTTTCTACATCTGTGACTGTATTTCTGTTTTTATGAATAAGTTCAGATTCTACATATAGGTGATATTGTATGACACTGGGTTGAACAAAAGTTTTTTCTCGTTTTTCCAGAACAATAATATCTTTGGGGAAAACCCAAACAAACGTTTTGGCCAGCCCAATATTTGTGTTTGTCTGACTTACTTCACTCAGTATGACAATCTCTAGGCCCATCCATGTTGCTGCAAATGACATCGTGCCATTCTTTCCTATGGCTGCATAACATTCATGTGTGTGTGTATCTCACATTTTCTCTATCCATTTACCTGTAGATGGACACTTAGGTTGCTTCCATAACTTGTCTATTGTAAATGCTTCTATGAAAATTGGATGCATATATCTTCAAATTAATTTTGCTTTCTTCCGATAAATATCTAGGGGAGGAATTGCTGGATTGTATGGTAGTTCTATTTTTTAATTTTCACCTCAATACTGTCTTCCATGTTGTCTGTACCAATTTATTTCCCCATCAGCAGTGCACAATGGTTCCTTTTGTGGAGAATCACAGAAAGTTGTATTTCATCCTTTCCAATACACAGGCTCATAATAACTAGATAGGATGCCAAGCTACTTGTTTTGTTTTCTTTGCCATCTTGTTGAAATTAAGGCGTCACAGAACTACTATTAAATGAACAAAGTAAACCAGCTGGCTAATTGGCTTCCTGAAACTAGAAACATTATAAGAGAAATTAAGCACTCTCTTGACATATTTAATCCAAAAGCAACAGGCGACTAACCTTTATTGAAAAGGACATGGAGTAAAAGGGAGAAGAATGAAAGAAGATTCTGGGAGCTAAAGGAGAAGAATACTTTGAAAATGACCACCATATAGCACCCACTCAAAGTCTTCTAAAAGGAAAAGAGTGAGACTTATAGCTATCATCCCCACTACGTAGGATCTATCAGGATGGAAAAACACAGCTTAGAGTGAGAAGGCAATCTATACTTTTTAAAAAAATTATATTTACTTATTTTTAATTGATTTTTTTAATAATATTGCAATCTATACTTTTAGACCCATTGAAAAAGACCCTGATTCCTGGAAAGATTGAGGGTAGGAAGAGAAGGGGACAACATAGGATGAGATAGTTTGACGACATCACTGACTCAATGGACATGAGTTTGAGCAAACTCCAGGAGATAGTGAAGGACAAGGAAACCTGGCTTGCTGCAATCCATGGGATCATAAAGAGTCAGACATGACTTAGAGACTGACCAACAAATGAGTGTAACAATAAAACAAGAAAAGTATTTGAAATATACATAAATTTCTCAAATATCAAAAATTCATTCCAAAATTAAGCCTTCATATCTGAACATTAACTGGAAATATGAGAATACCAGGACTTTCCAGGTGGTGCAGTGGTAAAGAATCTACCCGCCAATGCAGGTGATGCTAGAGATGTGAGTTCAATCCCTAGGTTGGGAAGATCCCCTGGAGTAGGAAATGGCACCCCACTCCAATATTCTTGCCTGGAAAATTCCCTGGGCAGAGGACCCTGGTGGGCTACAGTCCATGGGGCTGCAAAGAGTTGGACTTGGCTGAGCACACACATGAGACCACTAGCCCAACATCTCAGCAAGGAGTCCAGAGCTTTGTTAAGTGTAAAGTAGAAAGTCAGAACTTACTATCTGTCTCTTGCACTAACTATGTGGTTTTCTGATCAGTACACCACATGAAAAATATTTCCTCAAAAAAAAAAAAAAAAAAAAAAAGAAAAATATTTCCTCACAAGCTAATAAGCCTTTTACCTTTAGTAAGTGATTACCTATCAATCAGATTCCTGGGAGAAAACAGATGGCACATTCAAATGAGGAACTTTAATGAAAGATTGGTTTACCAAAGAATAACAAGATTAGGGAAAACTGATGAGAGATGGAGCAGTGCTTCGGAGATAGCAGCAGAAGACAGCAACTGCTACCCCAAAGCTAAAGGGAGAAGGGAGTTAGCGATTACCTTAACTAGACAGAAGCACACCTGTGGGAGAAGCTCACCCCAAATAAACCAAGAGCCAGGGTAAAAGCAGGCAGTCAGAGGAATAAGTCTATCAACTTCACTTTCCTTCTGCCTGCTGACGTCTTGCCACCACCTCCTACTGTTCAAGTCCAGTCAGAAGCCTATTATCTACTGCTCTGCTCCCAAACACACTGCAGGAGGAACAGAGAGTGGGCCAGGGAGATGCAAACTGAATATAGGTCCCTCTTCAGTAATATGAAGATTTGGGTTATAGTGGAGTGGGTACTATGAGGAGATATATCATGTTTTTTGGAATTAATGATAGAGTAGAGTAAATTGAAAACATGAACTATATCTTAGCTTTTCCCCAGAATGCTGTATTTATAGTTTTGGGTGTAAACCCAGTGACTCAAAACTGTATAAAGATATGGGACATCTGGCTTGTATGTGTCTGCCAGATGGTATGGGATGAATAAAGATCTGGATAGCTAATTTTACACAATAACCACTTCTAATAGGAGTTTTATATTGAAACCTCTGACATGCTTTAACCAGCAGTTGTAATGCCAAGTCTGGCTATAATAAATGTGCATGATTTAATAGCTAATTCTTCAGAAATATCACTTTTTCCCCCTTGCTTCAAAATCTTTGCCCTCTTTAGCAACTCACATTTTAATTCTACGATCTTCATTCTTCTCTTGATCCTTTTCTGGGAAGTAGAAGTTCCCATTATCCTGGGCATATATATCCTATTGTGCACTCACTCGGGAGATTTGGAGATACTTTTTGCCACAAATGACAAAAGCTCTGTTTCCTGAGTACTAAGGAAATTCCAATTGCTACTTACATTTTCCTGTGGTCCTTTAATGACCTTTAAGCACATGTTACTCTCCCCCTAAAAGAGTTGCTGCTTGTGCAATTTCCTCAGCTTCTAAACCTCATCACAATTTAAACAGGCTTTGAATGATTGCCCCTCTTTGAGCCAGAAAATAGATTTGAGTTTCTTGCACTGTCTAATTTGCTGTCTCAGACATGCTTCCTGATACTTAACTCACAATACAGTACACACCCTCATTTAAGTGACAGGGGGACATGGCAAAACCCCATTCTCCTTGTGGTTTTCCTTTCATCTTACTCAGTTTCTATTTTCTTCCACTGGCATCTACCAACTTGTATAAAATAAAAATGCATTTCTCCTGCACATTGGCATTTTAATGTTTCTGTATTGAATTTTGTTTCTTTTTATTGAATTAAATCAGTACTTGTGGAAAGGTTCAGCTTTCAAGGATTTAAAAGTAAAATTCCCTGGTCCTCCTCTTCATAGTTATGAAGTGAAAATAACAAACACTTCCTTATCTTAAGCAAGAATTTCTTTTTTTTTTTTTCCTAAAGCTGAAAGTATGGAAACTGTAGCTCCTGGATAATGGTGAAGGTCTACTGAAACCTGTACCTATGTAACCAAGAGAAACACAAACCTTTGATAATGACTGTTTCAAAATATAATGTATATTCAATAAATGAATTTTCAAGTTCTTCATTTATGAATTGATGAAAACATATCTTACTCTCAATTAACATGTTTTTCACTTAAAATTCTTCAAAATCCCCCCATTATCCTAAAGATAAGATGCTTACTCTTCAATGTGGCACACAAAACCCCCACAGCATTATCTGACCTCCCCCCTTGCCTTCCTCCTTCTGCCAAACACTCCAGCAATAACCAAGGGTTGCCAATGTGTTCTGTCCCATATTTTGGCACTTGCTGATCTCTTGGCCTGAAATGTACACCATGATCCTCCCAAACTGCTTACAGATAAATTTACTACCACCACCACTTACAATCTGCTTCAAGACAAACACAGGAATCCCTTCTATAAAGCCAAACACAGTGTTAGCTGAACTTGTAATAAAAAATAATCACTGATCAGACATCAATGAAAGTGAAAGTCATGAAATATGGGCAAGAGCTTTGTTTTTACTATAATTTTTGAATATTCATACATCTCAGGCACTATACTAGCCTGGTAATATAACCATGAGAAAAAAGAATCCATGCTTTCTAGGACATGGTCATCCTTGGTAGAATAAAAAAAATTTGTAAATCAGTATTTACAATACATTTAATAATTGCAATGTTTGCTGTGTTAAAAAAAAAAACTAGAATAAATCTCTCCCTTTCCCCAATTTCAATAGAGAAACTGGTAAAAAGATGACAGGGTATACCGCCAACTGTATATGAGGAATTTACAGAAGGGATAAATTAAAATCTCTTCCCATCTCTTGGTCTCCACATCAATACCAAGGATATAAAAATGACATGGAAAACTGACAAAGTGAATGAAAGAAACTTACGAAAGGAGCTCTACTCTGCATGTCGTGCATCTACTAATGTCAACTGAATTTCAAGAAAAACAGCCCATCAGGGAACTTGTAAAAATCCCAAGTCATATAATGAGACAGTTAGCTTTAATCAATTGCATCTCCACATAGTAGTATCAGATTTAACTAGCAGCCCAAGGAGCACAAAGACACCTAGCTAAAAAGAACTGGTTTATTCCCTACCACTGCTGCCCCTCTATGCACCACCCTCAAATGTCAACTTTGGCAGAGAGTTAACCATTTCAGAAGGATGGAGACAAACAAATTGGAAGGATAAAGAAGAGCTACTAAGAGCCATCTATAGGCTTCCACTCTGAATCCAGTTGAAGAAGGAGCAGGGAAGAATACTTAACATAGAGAAACTTTTGTTCTTTCATCATTACAAATTTCACCCTAATTTCTGAATCAGATTGTTTGTTACTGAAGTAACTTTAGAGCTGTCTGTTATTTTTGTCAAAATGTAAAAACTCTAGGACCTGCTGAAACTTTCTCCCTGGGACAGAGGAGTTCATCCTCGAAAAAAGGATTGAGGATCAATAAAAAGACAAAAAAGATATGGCATTTTGATGATAATTTGCATGTCATTTAGCACAACAAATCAGTTAGAAAATGTATACTTTATTCTCCAAAAATCATTATGGACATTTTTAAAATTTTATTTGATATTTCTGTATTTTTTTTAAAAAGGAAAGAAAACAACACAGCTGACTTTACAATCATCACTTACATTAATCATTTGTCAAAGTCCCTACTAGAAGAAAAGTGCTTTGCTAGGTATAGCAGTTCAAAAAATGTGGAAGGGCAGTTGTATACTATCTAGTCAAAATTCCATATATGTTTATGGCACTGAATTTTGAATCTCTGCAAACCTTGCAGTCCCTATAGTTCTAACCACCACCCCTTCCCCTTCCAACACTGACCCCTCAAAAATAAGAATATGCTGATAATGATAAGAAGTGACTAACAATATGTTTTTTATTAAACTTCAGAAAATACTTCTACATCTAGTTCATACAAGATGCTAAAAAAAAGGGAGCAATTTGACAATCTGGAGAAGAAGTGAAAAAAACTGACGGGAGTATTATTACATAAAAGTGAGCTATCTTATTATGAGTGCTAGAAAAGAAGCCAACAAAAAGTTAAAGGAAGCTAAGCAGTTGAATCTTGAGGTTATCACAGAACTTCTCACACTCCTCAATGTGTATATTGCTAGATAGTTTCTTACCTTAGAATTTTTTAACATATTAGCTCTAAAGCCTAACTCTTGTGTGAAGTTTTATGCCGTTTCCTGGATTACTTTGTAAATTGTTTCAGTCATAAAATTATATTGGTTATTTAGCTTCCAACCCATGATGGGAGTTTGCTTTTTGCTAACTCAAGTTCTCCCCTCTATGTCTGCAGTAAATCTTTATCTACTGTTTTGTGAAACACTGCAGTATTGCAAATCACAACAACAATATTAATGACATTTTATAACAGAGTCCATTAGTCTGTTAGGAACCAAGCATCATTAGGAAAAGTACCTCTGTAGGTGTTTTCTTCTATCTCTAACTCTATCATATTTATCTGACTCAAATATTTTAAAATATTTTAAACTTACTTTTTCACTAAAAAGATTTTCTAATGTTAAACATTATTACTTATGGCTCTGCTCTTTTTGACTAACAAAGAAGGCTTGACATGTGGTACTTAAGAGGGTCAAGGAATCAAGTTATTGAAGACAAAATTAAATAGATTACAAAATACAGTATCCATTTTAAGTATGTTACTATAATTTACAAAAGACTTACATTATAAGGTTTGGTCAACTTAAATTTATCTATATACAAATTAGCAGTAAAATTACATTAAACAAATTAGCTTCTTTATAAGATTCATCACAAAACAATTACCATTAACTGCTTGAGAAATTTGCAAGTCATTAATTTTGTAAAAATACACTTCAGAGAAATTCTCATTGCCCCCAACATCCTCCTTCGTCAATTCTATAGACGAGCCTTCCTGATGATAAACCAAATGTCTCCTAGAGTCACTGACCATTCTCGATATATTATCCAAACAAATCTCCTCCTATTAATAGTATTCAAATACTTAGAATCAGAATTTTCTTCCCAGTTTATTCTTAAACTAAAGATTCATCTAAATATAGTATGCTTTCTCTAAACACTCAAAAGTTTAGAATTATCATATGTGGTTTTTTGTAAGTAGATGAAACGTTAGACTATTGAAAGAGTCTCCATTCCTATAAGAGTGCCAAATACAGGGATTATGTTAACATAACAGAAATGGGATGTTTTCCAAATGTTTTTTTCCCTAGGCATGTGGAGCTACAATTATGAGAGTAGAATGATAATGAGCCTGTGGACCCAGGTCACCTCCCCAGTAAGATGTACCACCACTCTTCCTCTGGACTTGTGGCGGGTCATACTCACTATTGCGGCAGCCACAGTAACTGAGTTATGCTTCCAACAAGTCAGCAACTCAATTGCCCTTGCACATATATAGCCTCTCATGGTGCAAACTGAAGCTACCATGAGCTGCCTCCCCAAGTTATTCAAGTCATCTCTCAAGGGATCAATTAATTGTTTTTGTTAGTGTTCTAGATACACAATTAGATAGGTTTGGGGTGATCTGTGTCAATCCCATTTTCCCCATAATCCCATAATTTTTAGTATAGAGTTCTTCAGGATACAGAGTTTTTCAAGAATCCAGGTATCACTTTACAACAGAAATATGTACATGTCACCTTCTGTAGAGAGAATTAAGGGTGTGTGACACTGGTGTTATTTGAATTATATGACTATGTCATCTTATTTTGACTTCCTTTGCTTGAAGCAACTTCTGATCATTACTGGTCACTCCAGTGCAAATACCCAACCTATCTGTCATACTTCACATAGGAGATTATGTCTGCATTTCTATTACACATGTCAATCTTATGTCAATTTGGATAATATGTATCAGCAAACAACTGCTCAGTCAAGTCCTAGCACTAACAAAATTCAGTTTATGGGGTTAAAAAGCTGAAGATCAGACACTGAACACCTAGAAACTATTAGAGATTAATGCCATCCATTAAGGTCTTGACTCAATCACCATCTGGCCTCATCCAAGATTGATCCATCTTTCTATCTTACTGTGAAACCTTTTAAAATGTCTAACTTCTGTACTGCAACACAATGGAGACCATCGCGATTCAAACACTGAATTCTTAAATAAATCAGTTAGCCTCACTAAACCTAATTTTCTACCTTAAGAAATGATGTTTACATACCAATTGCATAGGGTTGCTCTGAATGTTTTACAAGTATAGCACAGTGCTTAGAATGCAGAAGTACTTCTTAAAGTATATCCGTTGTTATTATAATTCATGGTGAGCAGTACATCACATTTGCACCAGTCCTTTCCCACCATCAGGTCTCTAAATTCGACAAACCTTTAAAAAGTAAAAGGTGGGGGTGGGGAAGAACAAAGTGAGGAAAAGAAGAATGCATTGGGAATTTAGAAATACGTCATTTTGAGATTTGAGACCTGGCTAGTTCACCTTTATAATTCTAACTTCTGGCATAGTCAACAGTAAAGAAAATTTATTTCTGTAGTATTCCTGAAAAGAAAAGGGATATAAACTATGTCGATGTACAGACTATAGCCTCAGATAGATGCAGATCTTATAAGGTCCAGAGCACCTCCTAGAGCTGTATTATAGGTAGAAAGCTCTGTAACTATCCTACCCCAAATTACATTCTCAAGTCAGTTCAAAGACTGTGCATGCATGTTCCATTTGAGGAAAAAATAACCTTCCTCAAGATTCTATTCTCATGCTCACACAGTTTAACCAGGAAATTCATTCTATGTCTTTTCCAAATCCAGTCTTCATTGCCTGCTCAGAGAGAGCAAATGTACCCACATTCTAAAATTCTGAAGACAAAAAAGAAAACTTAAACTGCTTCAATCTTGACATTCCTCTGACCCCCAAATCTATAATGCAGTCTTGTAAAAAGTACTCTGAATTACTGAATAATCTTGACTTTTACTAATAAAGTGTCTGACATAGGAAAACCCTTAGACCTATCTGAGACTATTTTTTCTGAGGGGACTAATCATGTCAGTCATGCCTACCACTTCCACAGTGTAGTGAAAAACCAATCAATTACAAAAAGCTACATAAATGAAAGAGCATATCACCACACTAAATTAAAAATATTTTATTTTATTTTCATTTATTTTTATTAGTTGGAGGCTAATTACTTTACAATATTCTAGTGGTTTTTGTCATACATTAACATGAATCAGCCATGGAGTTACATGTATTCCCCATCCCGACCCCCCCTCCCACCTCCCTCTCCACCCGATTCCCCTGGGTCTTCCCAGTGCACCAGCCCCGAGCACTTGTCTCATGCATCCAGCCTGGGCTGGTGATCTGTTTCACCCTAGATAATATACATGTTTCGATGCTGTTCCCTCGAAACATCCCACCCTCGCCTTCTCCCACGGAGTCCAAAATTCTGTTCTGTACATCTGTGTCTCTTTTTCTGTTTTGCATATAGGGTTATCGTTACCATCTTTCTAAATTCCATATATATACAAATATTTTAAAATATGGAATTCAATTTAAAAAATTCCAAGGTAATAAAAATAGCAAATACAATAAAGATGCATTTCTAATTATCAATATTAAATAAAGCATAGAGTCTGTTTTTCCCAAGATACTTTAAAAGTCTCAGTTTTTTAAGGGAGTTGGTTTGGCTATTGCAGGTATAAAAATTAGAGAAAGAACAGGTCATCTAAACCATTCACCCACCAATGCCATCTCCTGAATGCAACAGCACCTCTAACATTCATTCACTAAGCTGAATAAACCATTGCTAAATCTAATAGTTACTGCATTTCTTTCTGGTGCACATTTACATTTTTATCTGGTTGTAAGTTAAATGCAAGCATTATATTACCACCTTTTTTTTTTTCCTCGCCTGGTATATTTCCTGAATTAATTGCACTTAAGAACAAAGTGTTGTCTGAAGTTTCTCTAATTTCTACTCTCACTTCCTTACCATTCTTTGATATATGATGCTTGGAACTGATGATTTATCAATTTTAATAGTGTCTAGCCTTTTAAGATTCCACAATTGTATCCTTTCACTTTCTAATTATTCAGTCTCTTTACAGACTGATCTTACTTATGTAATAGCTAGTCTTTAAAATTTCCTTAAATTTCAGAGGCAGAAAGAGAAAGTACATGTAATTTAAGCATTAACTATCAAGTAATCTCTGTAACCATTCTTTGGCACAATAACTAATCATGCATTTAATTATTTCAGCCATTTTTGGCAATAGAATTAGTAACAATTAGATTTTTATGTGATGTTTTAACAAAGATTGAGTTAGATTTAAAAAATTTTAATCTCTGAATTCCTCTGTGGAGCTTATTGTGAAGGTGAAGATGATTTTAATTTGTGTTCAGATGTTCCTATGTAGGCTCTCAAACCGTCCCTTTGGTGTTTTCTTAATCTATTTGCCTTCTGAGCTTCATTGTTTCTGGCACTCTGACAGAATACATTACATGAGCATTCAGTCTAAGTGTTCTTCAAACATGTCTTGTTTTCAGCAGTCAAAACACCAAGTAAAAGGCTTTACTTGCTACTCTCTGGTAGAATCTCCAACTCTTGACACAATGGCTGTAAAATTGCCTTGTTTTTTCTGGGAATAATTATTCCTGGAACTGTCCTTCAAATACACACCAATACCTTTTATATTATCAGGAGTATATCATTCTCCTACTGTAAATCAAGCACTAGGATAAAAAGCTTCCCAAAGCACCACATGAGGATTTTATATCAGATACTGCCTACAAGCACAGAATATTTATATAAGTGTGTAGGCAAAAATGAAATAATTGAGCCTAGAAGTTTATTACCTAATTTTGTTAAAATGAAAATTGGTTGAATTACAAATATAGGATTATTGGAAAGAGAAAAGTTGATGAGTAGCACTTTCAAAGATTCCTCTTTGCAGCAATTAAAGATGCAAGAAAAGAGTCTTTCTCCTGATTATATCCCTCCCCAAAGGACTGTTTATTGGTCCTCAAATGTGCCATGAGCTTAATGCCTCTGAGAAGGTACTGTTCACTCAGTTAAGAATGACACTGTTCAATGTTCTATCAAGACCCAGCTAAAATTTCACAATTTCTGTTACATTTTCTCATCTTTATACTCCGGACTCATCACTCAACAGAATTACTTGCTTCCTTTTAGATGGTCTTATGATGTTTGGTTTATTCCTCTCATAACACTTATGGTTTGGCTATATAACTACTTTTATATTTTGTATATATTAATATTAATATATGCTGTCTCTCTGAATAGCTTGTGAACTCAATAAATTAATTCAAATGCCATACTATTTATAAGTAACTAGCTAGCTAGCTAATTAATTACTTATATTTACTGACCATACTCTGAGCTCTAAGCCAACATTTACAATAGCCATTTGATATCTCCTTGTATATGTGTCAGAAATCTCTCAAATTTAACATGTCCAAAAATAAATTCATGGATTTCCAGTCCCTATCATGAACTTGGCTTAATATTTTCTGCCCTAATGACTGTTACCATCCATCCAGTTGTGTGAGCCAGAAACCTAGAAGTCACCCTTGACACTTTCTCCCTTATCACCTTCATCTCCATTCCTCTTGATTTTGCCTGCTAAATATCTTTGAGTCATTCCAGTTTTTGCCATTTCCACAACCCCACCCTAATCTAAACACCAGCCCCACAAGTGGGGTTAGGAGAGTTTAGCTAAAGACAATAATTAAAAAGTAACATATGAATATAGTTATAGGTTTTGTTGATTAAAAACACATTTTAAAAAATGATAAGATGTTAATCACACAATCCCTGCTCATTAGGATTAACCTATAAAGATATAAGACCAGCCTCCAAAAGTGCATCCCTCATGACAGACCCTCCCAAAGAATATCTTTAGAAGGATAGCTGTGCAGTTGGCTTTATTTGGCCTATTAATGAACACTTAATACTAAATGTGGGATGGACTACTGTATAGAAGGAGAGAGGGAATCCTCTGTGCCTCATATCAGGAGAGCTTATATGAGAAGAGGAATAAGTCTATCAACTTCACTTTCCTTCTGCCTGCTGACGTCTTGCCAGCAGCAAGAGTGAGACTTCAGCATTCCTGTTTTTCCTTTAATGAGTCTTCATTGATATTGAATTTTGTAACCTGCAGCTTTAACTTTTTCCTTTATTAGCCAGAGGTCCCAGGATGATTAATCTGTCTTGCAGGAGAAGAGAGACATATAAAGCATTTGCTGTAATACAATATGATAAGATTATGTATAGGAAATGGCTTAAGATAGTCAAAGACTAAGAAGATGCAAACTATGCCTTCTTTTTTCCTTCCAATTCCTGTAATGTACATTCACTGATTTTGAAGAAATCTGCCCACATGCAATTAGATGCTCTTTTCTACTAAAAGACCAAAACAGATATTTGAAGAATTACAAATACCCATTCAAAATGCTAGGGCCTTCATTGATATCAGTTGTTCTAGGTTAAAGAATTAAACAAACTACCACCTGCAGTCTCAAAATTTCCAAAGCTAAATTTATATTTAATGTTGAATAGGTCAGCTAGCTAAAGAAGATAAAGCTCTGGCAGGGGTTCCAAGAGAAATAAAAAGAATATTTGAATATTAATAGGCAAAAGATATTTCCCAAGAATGGCAGGCAAGGGTGAAGCATTACCAGTAGGAGAATAACATGGAAAAGGCATGGAGTTTTACAACTGCTGATATTTGAGGACCCATTGGAAAGTGTGGTACAGCTAGAACTAAAAACGGTTCTATGAATTGGAGTGATAAGAGATGAGATGGATTAATTATGTAGGTCAAAACCAAATTGTATAGCTTTATATGATACATTAGAGAGTTTTAATTTCATCTAACAATCAAAGAGTTAAATAAGGAGTTTAAAAAGATTTTTGATTAGTAGCATTACATATTACTGTGAAATTTAGATAGAATGAAAAAACAGTGAAAAATGAAAACAGATAATTCCAAGAAAAATCCTGAAAAAGTTTTATGTGAAAGTGGGATTGGGTTGAAATGAGAGTCAGCAGATATAAGAAAGAAACGTGAAGTAAAATAAACCAAATTTGGTGACTGGTATGAGAAATATAAAAGTTTAATAACTATGATTTATAGCTTGATGGTGGTTGGTGATACTCTTAACTGATATAAAGAATACAAGAACAGGAAAATACTTTGCAGGTGTAATGAGAAATTGTGAAAGTTCAGTAGTATTTGAGGAAACTCAGGTATATTCAAGCAGCAATTAGATGTCAAGTACACAAAGAGTTCAGGACTGAAGATGTAGGTTTGCCACACATCAACACATTAGACACCTAGGAACAATATCAAAAGTCTTAGAAACCAAGGCTGAAAAAATTTTAAGAAGCAGGGAATGGGTAATAGTAGCAAAACGTGTGCACAGAAGTAAAGTAGTGCCAAAGACAAGTTATCAAAAATGGTAATCATGAATTTGTTAAAAACTTGTGTTTCCATAGTTTTCCATAAGTTTAGGCAGGTTAAAAAAAAAAAAAGAATAGAAGTCAAGTAGGTGTAACAATTCAACAGAATCTTACTTGTATATGGAATAAGAGAATAGTGTTATGACTTGATAAGAAATAACCCAGGGTGATAGTGTTTTGGATGAGGGATTTTTTTTTTTTTTTTTTTTTTTTACAAATTGAGTTGATCTCCATTTCCTAATTCCTAAAGAGCTAAGGTGGCATCATGATGATATTCAGCAGACCTATGGACCTGTGAATTCTGCCTTGATCCAATGACTGCTTTTTCCCCTTTGAATCCCCAGGGGAGATATAGGGACACCAGCAGCAAAAGACTTTAACATTCTTCTTATAAACTAAGATTTCAATCTTAGATTCTTAAAATTTTAGCATGCCAAAATGAACCAAATAAAGAGTTTATTTTACATATTATGTGGTCTAACTGAAACAGCCTCATAATGAAGCAGGCTATATGGTTAGTTCAGTCTTATCTCTCCCCCGACTCCAGCAATCAAACTGAGTTTGGTATGCAGTAAGGTCACACATTCCCACAGCACAGTGTATTCTAATCCAAAACAAGAAAAAATGTGGGAGACAGCAACTCCTATAAAGGAATGACCTTGAAAACAGTCATACTTAGCTATCTGATATCATCTGAAAGTATCACTTATCAGCACAGCGCCCAATAAAGCATTTGAAATTTCCACTAATCTATATTACCATTCTTTCTTCTTTCAGTTCAGTTCAGTCGCTCAGTCGTGTCCGACTCTTTGCGACCCCATGAATTGCAGCACGCCAGGCCTCCCTGTCCATCACCAGCTCCCGAAGTTTACTCAAACTCATGCCCATGGAGTCGGTGATGCCATCCAGCTATCTCATCCTCCTTCCTCCCCTTCTCCTCCTGCCCCCAATCCCTCCCAGCATCAGGGTCTTTTCCAATGAGTCAACTCTTCATTTAGGGCGGAACAAAAGAAGGTGGGCTTCCTCACTGAGAAGGAGTCCATTGTTATCTACCATCTAAACTTCAGAAACATTGTTATTTACCTTGTATTTAGTTTACCATTATATTAGGACACATCTTGCTTGAAATATTTATAGAGGTGTTGCTTTTAGGTAAAAGTTATTATTGACAATGTAAGTACTCATTTTAGGAAAGCTATAAAATCATTAAGGGAATAAACATTTTAGTGTGCATGTTCTTTACAAGCAAGGAAAATTATTTCATGTCTCCAAAACCATGATAAAATTCACTTTGACTTCACAAGTCATATATACCCATTTATAGTATCAAATTTTGTACTTATATTATTTCTAAAATAAAAACCATAGGTAGAAGAAATCACATAGTCCTACTGTGTAAATTACTTCAAAAGTTTGGAGTAATTTTTTTTTACAATAAAAATAGACACGTTTATTTAATTCTATCATATAAGATAGAAAAGCAATTTGCCTTTTGGCTACAATTCCATTCAAAAGGGTAGGAGATTTGGTCAGTTCTTAATCATAAAAGAAATAGTGGTATCATTAAAATAATCTTAAATAAATAATCCAAAGGTCATTTTTAAATTTATCCTAGAATATATATTTTAACAGTTTTACTTAAATATGAACATCTCCTAGGAATAAACTTCATTTTAAAGAGAATAATGCCGTAATTCATGAAGATCAACACAGGAAGAAGCCAAAACCCTAAACAATTTCCCCTACTTTCTTAAGGCTCCCCAGTACCTAGAATCTGACCTGGTTGTTTCCTACTATCTGTATCTATATTTGTCACACTCTTACTTATCTCTCTTACCCAGGAACTAAAATAGGGCTAAACGTGTTGGATACAGGTCACAATGCCTACTGGGCACAGCATCCTCTTTGCCCACTCACAGATGTCTGAGAAGGGTAAAAATAGTAGGTTGAGTTTTTGCCTGGGGTTAGCCACGTATTGTTTGGAAATGAGTATCTTATCTATAGGTTGCATGAAATGGCCTGGCCAAAAATGCTCCAACCAAATAGAATCAATTGAAATTGGGCAAATTTGTTCGTCTTCCAGAATTTGGACTAGAGGTTAAAAAGGGGTTTGACTAATTCAAAGCAGGAAGAGGCAGAAGGGACATACAAAGAGAAGCAGAGATATCACGAGCTGTCTTCTAGAACAGGGATGTGCATTTTTTTTTTTTTTTTCTGTACAGGAACAGACAGTAAATATTTTAGGCATTGTATTTTAGGCATTGCATGCATTACATTCTAATACAACTAATCTGTGGCAACTAATCAATTCTGCCACTGTAGCAAGAATGCAGACATGAATAAATACGTAAGCAAATGAATATGGCTGTGTTCCAATAAAAATTTACAAAAACAGGTGATGTGCCAAATTTGGCCAACAAGCTGTCGTTTGCCAATTCCTGTTCTAGGGTATTGTGTCCAGCAGAAATATTCAAATGTAAGTCATGTATCTTATTTGATATTTTCTACTAGTCACATTAAAAAGTTAAAATAGGTGAAATTAATTGTATTAATATATTTTATTTAACCCAGTGTGCCTAAAATGCTGTCGTTTTAACATACCATTAATTTAAAAAATTATTGAGAAATTTTATATTTTCTTAAATACTACATCTTGGAAACCCAGTATGCATTCTACACTAAAGCACATCTTCATTTAGACTATGCATTTCAACTAAACATAACCTTTCAATTAAGACTAGACATGTTTCAAGTGCTGAATAGCCACCACTGATTAGTGGCTATAATACTGAACTGTGTAACTGTAGACTATAAAACAGATTGTGAGCAGCTAGTCTCCTGTGAAGCCCAGAGTCCTTAAGGATTTCAGTTGTCGCACTTTTTTAAAAGATAGCCTGGGAAGATCTTGTTCTTGGCAGCTCAAAGAGCCTCACCTAGATAAATGCATGAACGAACAATGGGACAAATGCTGTCAAGTGCATAGATCATTTAATCCTATATATATTTCACATGACAGTGTTTTCATTATTTTTTAAAGTGCAAATTTTAAGAGAAAGGGGGTTTTGTGCTGCATATATGTGTGATTAAGTAGCTGTCCTATACCCTTTTTCTTACTTCATTCCATGGAGATGTTCAATGACTGCTTTTTTTTTTAATAAGCACTGAATGCAATAGTCACTATATTTATCATCTACTCACAAAAATGTATGTTCCTTTACTTTTTTAAATTTATTTTAACTGGAGGCTCATTACTTTACAATATTGTGGTGGTTTTTGCCATACATTCACATGAATCAGCCATCGGTGTACATGTGCTCCCCATCCTGAACCTACCTCCCACCTCCCTCCCCATCCCATCCCTCAGGGTCATCCCAGTGCACCAGCCCTGAGCACCCTGCCTCATGCATCGAACCTGGACTGACGATCTATTTCACATATGATAATATACATGTTTCAATGCTATTCTCTCAAATCATCCCACCCTTGCCTTCTCCCACAGAGTCCGAAAGTCTATTCTTTACATCTGTGTCTCCTTTGCTGTCTTGCATATAGGGTCATCATTACCATCTTTCTAAATTCCATGTATATGCATTAGTATACTGTATTGGTGTTTTTCTTTCTAACTTACTTCACTCTACATAATAGGCTCCAGTTTCATCCACCTCATTAGAACTGACTCAAATGCATTCTCTACAATGGCTGAGTAATATTCCATGGTGTATATGTACCACAGCTTTCTTATCCATTCATCAGCTGATAGACATCTAGTTTGCTTCCATGTCCTGACTATTATAAACAGTGCTGTGATGAACATTGGGGTGCACATGTCTCTTTCAATTCTGGTTTCCTCAGTGTGTATGCCCAGCAGTGGGATTGCTGGGTCATGTGGCAGTTTTATTTCCAGTTTTTTAAGGAATCTCCACACTGTTCTCCATAGTGGCTGTACTAGTTTGCATTCCCACCAACAGTGTAAGAGGGTTCCTTTTTCTCTACACCCTCTCCAGCATTTATAGTTTGTAGACTTTTTGATACCAGCCATTCTGACTGGCATGAAATGGTACCTCATTATGGTTTTGATTTGCATTTCTCTGATAATGAGTGATGTTGAGCATCTTTTCATGTGTTTGTTAGTCATCTGTATGTCTTCTTTGGAGAAATGTCTCTTTAGTTCTTTGGCCCATTTTTTGATTGGGTTGTTTATTTTTCTGGAATTGAGCATCAGGAGTTGCTTGCATATTTTTGATATTAATTATTTGTCAGTTGCTTCCTTTGCTATTATTTTCTCCCATTCTGAAGGCTGTCTTTTCACCTTGCTTATAGTTTCCTTTGTTGTGCAAAAGCTTTTAAGTATAATTAGGTCCGATTTGTTTATTTTTGCTTTTATTTCCATTACTCTGGGAGGTGGGTCATAGAGGATCCTGCTGTGATTTACCTCAGAGGATGTTTTGCCTATGTTTTCCTCTAGGAGTTTTATAGTCTCTGGTCTTACATTTAGATCTTTAATCCATTTTGAGTTTACTTTTGTGTATGGTGTTAGAAAGTGTTCTAGTTTCATTCTTTTACAAGTGGTTGACCAGTTTTCCCAGCACCACTTGTTAAAGAGATTGTCTTTTCTCCATTGTATACTCTTGCCTCCTTTGTCAAAGATAAGGTGTCTATAGGTGCATGGATTTATTTCTGGGATTTCTATTTTGTTCCATTGATCTATGTTTCTGTCTTTGTGCCAGTACCATACTGTCTTGATGACTGTTGCTTTGTAGTATAGCCTGAAGTCAGGCAGGTTGATTCCTCCAGTTCCATTCTTATTTCTCAAGATTGCCTTGGCTATTTGAGGTTTTTTGTATTTCCATACAAATTGTGAAATTATTTGTTCTAGTTCTCTGAAAAATACCATTGGTAGTTTGATAGGGATTGCATTGAATCCATAGATTACTTTGAGTAGTATACTCAATATTTACTGTATTGATTCTTCTGATCCATGAACATGGTATATTTCTCCATCTCTTTGTGTCATCTTTGATGTCGTTCATCAGTGTTTTAAAGTTTTCTACATATAGGCCTTTTGTTTCTTTAGGTAGATTAATTCCTAAGTATTTTATTCTTCTTGTTGCAATGGTGAATAGAATTGTTTCCTTAATTTCTCTTTCTGTTTTCTCATTGTTAAGTGTATAGGAATGCAAGGGATTTCTGTGTGTTAATTTTATATCCTGCAACTTTACTATATTCATTGATTAGCTCTAGTAATTTTCTGGTGGAGTCTTTAGGGTTTTCCAAATAGAGGATCATGTCATCTGCAAACAGTGAGAGTTTTATGCATTTTCCAATCTGGATTCCTCTTATCTCTTTTTCTTCTCTGATTGCTGTGCCTAAAACTTCCAAAACTATGTTGAATAGTAGTGGGGAGAGTGGACATCCTTGTCCTGTTCCTGACTTTAGGGGAAATGCCCTAAAATGCTTTCAATTTTTCACCATTGAGGATAATGTTTGCTGTGGCTTTATCATATCATTTATTATGTTGAGGAATGTTCCTTCTATGCCTGCTTTCTGAAGGGTTTTTATCATAAAAGGATGTTGAATTTTGTCAAAGGCTTTCTCTGCATCTATTGAGATAATCATATGGTTTTTATCTTTCAATTTGTTAACATGGTGTATCATATTGATTGATTTGCAAATATTGAAGAATCCTTACATCCCTGGGATAAAGCCCACTTGGTCATGATGTACAGTCTTTTTAATATGTTGTTGGATTCTGTTTGCTAGAATTTTGTTAAGGATTTTTGCATCTATGTTCATCAGTGATATTGGCCTGTAGTTTTCTTTTTTTGTGGCATCTTTGTCTGGTTTTGGTATTAGGGTGATGGTGGCTTCATAAAATGAGTTTGGGAAGCTTACCTTCCTCTGCAATTTTCTGGAAGAGTTTGAGTAGGATAGGTGTTAGCTCTTCTCTAAATTTTGGGTAGAATTCAGCTGTAAAGCCATCTGGTCCTGAGCTTTTGTTTATTGGAAGATTTCTGATTATAGTTTCGATTTCTGTGCTTGTGATGCGTCTGTTAAGATTTTCTATCTCTTCCTGGTTCATTTTTGGAAAGTTATACTTTTCTAAGAATTTGTCCATTTCTTCCAAGTTGTCCATTTTATTGGCATATAGCTGCTGATAGTAGTCTCTTACCATCCTTTGTATTTCTGTGTTGCCTCTTGTGATTTCTCAATTTTCATTTCTAATTTTGTTGATTTTATTCTCCCTTTTTTTCTTGATGAGTCTGGCTAATGGTTTTTCTATTTCATTTATCTTCTCAAAGAACCAGCTTTTAGCTTTGTTGATTTTGGCTATGGTCTCCTTTGTTTCTTTTGCATTTATTTCTACCCTAATTTTTATGATTTCTTTCCTTCTACTAACCCTGGGGTGCTTCATTTCTTCTTTTTCTAGTTGCTTTAGGTGTACAGTTAGGTTATTTATTTGATTTCTCTCCTGTTTCCTGAGGTAGGCTTGTACTGGTATGAACCCTCCCCTTAGCACTGATTTTCTTTTTTTTTTTTTTTTAACACTGCTTTTACTGAATCCCATAGGTTTTGGGTTGTTGTGCTTTCATTTTCATTCATTTCTATGCATATTTTGATTTCTTTTTATATTTCTTCTGTGATTTGTTGGTTATTCAGAAGTGTGTTGGTTAGCCTCCATATGTTTGTATTTTTAGTTTTTTTTCCTGTAGTTGACACCTAATCTTACCGCATTGTGATCAGAAAAGATGCTTGAGATTATGCCAATTTTTTTGAACTAGATTTATGGCCCAGGATGTGATCTATCCTGGAGAAGGTTCCATGTGCACTTGAGAAAAAAAGGTGAAATTCATTTTTGGGGGTGAAATGTCCTATAGATATCAATTAGGTCTAATTGGTCCATTGTATCATTTAAATTTGTGTTTCCTTGCTAATTTCCAGTTCAGTTGATCTATCCATAGGTGTGAGTGGGGTATTAAAGTCTCCCACTATTATTGTGTTACTGTTAATTTCCCCTTTCATACTTGTTAGTATTTGCCTTACATATTGCAGTGCTCCTATGTTGGGTGCATATATATTTATAATTGTTATATCTTCTTCTTGGATTGATCCTTTGATCATTATGTAGTGTCCTTCTTTGTCTCTTTTCACATCCTTTATTTTAAAGTCTATTTTATCTGATATGAGTATTGCTACTTCTACTTTCTTTTGGTCTCCATTTGCATGAAATATCTTTTCCAGACCTTCACTTTCAGTCTGTATGTGTCCCTAGGTTTGAAGTGGGTCTCTTGTAAACAGCATATATAGGGGGTCTTGTTTCTGTATCCATTCAGCCAGTCTTTGTCTTTTGATTGGGGCATTCAACCCATTTACATTTAAGGTAATTATTGATAAGTATGATCCCACTGCCATTTACTTTGTTGGTTTGGGTTCGAGTTTATAAACCTTTTCTGGGTTTCCTGTCTAGAGTAGATTCTTTAGCATTTGTTGAAGAGCTGGTTTGGTGGTGCTGAGTTCTCTGACCTTTTGCTTGTCTGTAAAGCTTTTGATTTCTCCTTCATATTTGAATGAGATCATTGCTGGGTACAGTAATCTAGGTTATAGGTTTTTCTCTTTCATCACTTTTAATATGTCCTGCCATTCCCTTCTGGCCTGAAGAGTTTCTATTGAAAGATCTGCTGTTATCGTTATGGGGATCCCCTTGTGAGCTATTTGTTGGTTTTCCCTTGCTGCTTTTAATATTTGTTCTTTGTGTTTGGTCTTTGTTAATTTGATTAATATGTGTCTTGGGGTGTTTTGCCTTGGGTTTATCCTGTTTGGGACTCTGTGAGTTTCTTGGATTTGGGTGGCTATTTCCTTCCCCATTGTAGGGAAGTTTTCAACTATTATTTCCTCAAGTATTTTCTCATGGCCTTTCTTTTTGTCTTCTTCTTCTGGGACTCCTGTGATTCAAATGTTGGGGTGTTTAACATTGTCCCTGAGGTCTCTGACATTGTCCTCATTTAATTCTTTTTTCTTTTTTTTTCCCTCTCTGCTTCATTTATTTCCACCATTCTATCTTCCACCTCACTTATCCTATCTTCTCCCTCAGTTATTCTACTGTTGGGTCCCTCCAGAGTGCTTTTGATCTCAGTTATTGCATTATTAATTATTGATTAACTCTTTTTTATTTCTCCTAGGTCCTTGTTAAACTTTTCTTGCATCTTCTCAGTCCTTGTCTCCAGGCTATTTATCTGTAACTCCATTTTGTCTTCAAGATTTTGGATCATTTTTATTATCATTATTCTGAATTCTTTTTCAGGTAGACTCCCTATGTCCTCCTCTTTTGTTTGGTTTGGTGGGCTTTTATCATGTTCCTTTACCTGCTGAATATTTCTCTGCCTTTTCATCTTGTTTAGGTTGCTGTGTTTGAGGTGGCCTTTATGTATGCTGGAAGTTTGCAGTTCCTCTTTATTGTGGAGGTTCCTCCCTGTGGATAGGGTTGGACGAGTGGCTTGTCAAGGTTTTCTGGTTAGGGAAGATCACGGTGGTGTTCTGGTGGGTGGAGCTGGATCTCTTCTCTCTGGAGTGCAATAAAGTGTCCAGTAGTTTTGAGGTGTGTATGGATTTGGTTTGACTTTTGGTCATCTGTATTTTTGTGCTCAGGGTTATGTTCCTGTGTTGTTGGAGAATTTGCATGGTATGTCTTGCTCTGAAACTTGTTGGCTCTTGGGTGGAGCTTGGTTTCAGTGTAGGTATGGAGGCTTTTGGATGAGCTCTTGTTGATTAATGTTCCCTGGAGTCAGGAGTTTTCTGGTGTTCTCAAGTTTTGGATTTAAGGTTCCTACCTCTGGCTTTCAGTCTTATTCTTACAGTAGCCTCAAGGCTTCTCCATCCATACAGCACTGATGATAAAACATTTAGGTTAATGGTGAAAAGATTCTTAACAGTAGGGGATACCCAGAGACATTCACAGAGTTACCTGGAGAAGAGAAGTGGGAGGAGGGAGATCGAGGTAACCAGGATGAGAAGAGGGGGAGTCAAAAGGGGAGACAGCAAGCTAGCCAGTAACTGATTCCCTATTTGCTTTCCACAGTCTGGAACACCCAGAGAGGTTCACGGAGCTCCATAGAGAAGAGAAGAGGGAGGAAGAAGATAGAGGTGACCAGGAGGAGAAAACGAAGAGTTAAAAGGGGAGAGAGCAATAAAGCCAGTAATCACACTCCTAAGTAAAAATGGGTACTGAAGTTTGGATTCTTGAAGATTCAGAATTGATAACAAATACCAAAAAGCAAAGATTAAAAATCTAGAGTAGAGGTTAAACTCTCAAAAATACAATATTAGAAAAACAAAACAAAATCACTGAAGTTATAAATAAAATATGAAATTTGTTTTAAAAATAGAGTCTTTTTTTTTGGAAGGTAATAGTAGGTTTTTAAAATGAAAATTAAAGGAGTAATAAAGAACTTAAAAATAAAAAAAAATTAAAATTAAAAAATGGTAATAGTAAAATATATCTAGTAATTTCTCTGGAGCTGTTGAGGGCAGTGTGGGGTCTGTTCAGTTTCAGATTGTACCTTGTTCGAGCTCATACTTCTTCTCAAGGTCTATAGGTCCCTTCCAAAGTAGTCAATGCTAACTGCAGGGTTTTAATCTGTTGCACCTGTCACTTCCAAAGTGGTTCCTTCTTCGTTGTTTATTTTGGCTTCCTTGGTTTGCAAGTCTCTTCAGTATCTACCATATGCCCTGACACAAGAAGGTGAAGGTGGTCACTTATTTAGGCTCACTTGTTCAGTTGTGCTGCGGGGAGGGAGGAACATGGCAAACAGTATCACTGGCATGTGTGGGGAGTGCTCGCAGTGTCTGGGCCACACTGGGTTTGCCCCCACTCACGGCGTGTGTGCTTTCCTGGTCTACACTGCTCAGGCTCCAGGTTGTCCTGCAGGGGAATTGTCTAAGGCGGGCCCTGGGTTGTGTGCACTTCCCAGGTCTAAGCCACTCAGGTTCAGCTTCTCGGGTACTCCACAAAGGCGCAAACTCGGTTGGGCCTGCGTTTTGTGTCCTTCCCAGGTCTGAGCAGCTCGGGTGACCAGGTGCTTGGCGCGCGCACTCTCCCCAGGTGGGGCGTGCGTCTTATCCCCTCCCGGTCCCAGCTGCTCATTTTCCTAGGTGTGCAGCAGGAGCGCTGTCTCAGGTGCGCCGTGCGTCTCCTCTGGGGAGCTGATCTGTGGCTGGGACCCTCCTGGCAGATGTCAACCATCCAGGATCCCAGGAAGACTCTGTTAGCAACTAGGAGCCTGCTCACAGTCTGGTAGAGGATGCCTCTCTGGGGCTGAGTTTGCCTCTTGCCTTCTGGCTCTGGCTGTCGCCCGCCTGCCTCCCTGTCTCTGGCGGGGAATGGGTCCGTCTGCAGCCGGCTAGCTCTCCTCTGGCATTCGCTCAGTCCTTTGTTCTGTGAGTGAGTCTGGCAGTGTCTTAGGTTAGAGCTTTTCACAGGAAAGTTCTCTCTCTCTCTCTCCTCTTTTTTCTTTCTTTTTTTTTTTTTTTCTCTCTCTCTCTGGCTATCCCATGGTTTGGGTTGCTAGCTCATGTTAGTTCCCTCAGATTGTCCTCAGGGCATTCAGGCCCGGTCCTTACCCTAAGCAATGCAGCACGCGCCTCCCTGTTCAGCCCCCGCTTGCTGGTGGTGTCTGGGCTACTTCTCTAGTGGGAGTTGCAATTAGGCGCATAATCTGTGGGTTTTATTTATTTTTTCCTCCCGGTTATGTTGCCCTGTAAGATTCCAAAACTCCCCACAGACCCGTCAGTGAGAGGGTTTCCTGGTGTTTGGAAACCTTCTCTTTTATGACTCCCTCCCTGGGATGGGTCTCCATCCCTAACTCTTTTGTCTTTCTTTTTATCTTTTATATTTTGTCCTACCTCCTTCTGAAGACAATGGGCTGCCTTTCTGGGTGCCAGGTGTCCTCTACCAGCATTCAGAAGATGTTCTGTGGTATTTGCTCAGCATTCAAATGATCTTTTGATGAATCTGTGGGGGAGAAACTAGTCTCCCCATCCTATTCCTCAGCCATCTTAGGACTGCCCCCCAATGTTACATTAAAATAAATTATTGATCCATAATAATAACTGTATTAAATATTAGGTAACTAAATCAAGAAAAATGATGTAACTCAAGTATTCTATAAGTTATGAGCTTCCTGAGTGTCACTGACTTGATATATATAGGTATGTTTTACTATATTTACCATCTACTCACAAAAAAGCATGTCACTTCAAAATAAAGTATTGAACCATAATACAGAACTGTATTAAGTACTAGGTAACTAAATCTAGAAAAATGAAATAATTCAAATATTCCAAAAATTAGCCAAAAGATACCCATTTGTAATCAAGTCAGTTCAGTAAAAGAGCAAGAAAGGAATCAGAGAGGCAGTCTTGAGCTAAGTCCTAAAAACTAGACAGGTTTTTCAATCAGTTGTTTCTGATGGTAAACTGTGTGGCCCTGGTACTGTTTAAGTAATGCTTTACAATCAAGAGAACCAGGGAGAAAGCTATTTAAAAACAAAAAATAAGATAGACAGCTATTAACTAGCTAAATGTTTGGTATTTAAAACACCATATATATTTGGTATATTTAAATGTCTTCAAATCTATGCATTTTAATATCTATTTAAATATCTATGAATTTTAGCTTTAAAGAAACAATTATTCTAATTAATACCTCTCAATATACCATCTATACAAGAATAGAAAATTGGAAAACTACTGTCCCCTTAAATCTTAGATATATGTTTCAGCAAAGAATTTTTTTTACCATGTGGGACAAAGAAAGCTGAGTTGAATGGTTTGGCTGACCCAAGCTCAAAACATGCCCTTATTTTAAAGACTGGAAGATCTCATAATTTATCATTCTGAATGAACCATTTATATATGTAGAATATTTCAAAATCTATCAAGAAGAGAGCATGTTTGCTAAGGAAATGGCACCTTAGAAGTCTTCAGTCTGGCTGGCCTTTCCTTCTTTTGGCTTATTCAAGATAAATGGCTGCAGAGAATGACTAAGTGTTGGGAAAAGAAAAGCAGGACCAGCTAAGAACCTCCAGAATTCCGAGGCACTTATGAACAGTAGATCATTCCCTTTCATTGCAGGAATACTTGCCAACTTCTGATCATTCTGACGATTAGTTCCAACTAATCATGAATGATTCATTAAGTCACTCTCTAGCTTATATGAGTTCTAAGCTGCACACACCTGGAATACTGAGATAGGAAATAAACAATTGTATTAAATTTAAAATAATATTTTCCCCAAAATGTAGATTAATACCATAGTTTCCTTGCATATCTTATTGCATAAACTTCAGTTAAAAATAAGTTGTGCATTCTCACAGAGCATTTACAATTATGAAATCAAAATGTATTCAATTGTCTCATTTGATCTTCCAAAATACACATTTGTGGTGGTTACTATTGATTTTTATCTGATGAAATTGGCTCTCAAGCAATTTAGAATAGGAAAATTAACTTACTAAAAAGCTACACTTCCAAATAGTTTCGTCCAAACTGTCATAGTATTATAATCCATTTATTAAACTTGGCTATATGTTAAAGTATCTGTAT
The DNA here is from genome assembly GCF_033118175.1 of Dama dama. Classification (NCBI taxonomy): domain Eukaryota; kingdom Metazoa; phylum Chordata; class Mammalia; order Artiodactyla; family Cervidae; genus Dama; species Dama dama. Next base: position 41,500,184 of record NC_083700.1, read on the forward strand.
GGTATATACTGTCAATTAGTCTAAAATAGACCCTGCAGATCAGACTGATTTTCTTGCTGGGCAAATTAATAAGCCAGAAAATAGAGCTTTTATGTAACATTCCTGAGCTGCAGTAAGTGGCATTATCTGGAGTTTTTTTATTTCCTGAACCAATAAATATTTATTGAGTTTCTTTTCTGAGCTTAGCCCTGTTCTAAGGGATATAGCAATGAACAAACCAGACAAAGTCCTTATTCTTTGAAGACACTCTAGTAGATAGAGGTTGTCAATTAAAAATAATTACAACTAAATAATATTGCTAGCAATAGGGGTTGGTCAGGTGAGAAATTCATCCAGGTGGAGATAAATGGTAAAGGGTTCAGGTGGTTTGTGATGTTTATACATCAAGGTTAGGCTGGGCCTCTATGTTAAAATGACATTTTAGCAGATATGTGAAGCAAGTAAGAGAGTACATGTACTAAGACAAAAAAAGATAAAGGGGTTTAATGGTGAATCCTGTTGGTATATTCAAGATACACCAAAAAGACAAGTATGCTTGAAAATGATTGTGGAGTAATCAGAAATGATATTAGAAAGGTCACTGGATGAGATCCCAAAGAGTTTTAAACATAGTAAACATATTTTAGATCAAATCTTCAGTAAAACTGCAGTCATCAAAGGCTTTTAACAAAGTGACTGAATCTAAGCTTTATTCTAAATAAGACTGCTCTTTCTACTTTGTAGAGAATAGAGTGTAATGGGAGATAAAAGGGTCAAAAAAAACCCCAAAACATCAGAAATCAATGTTAATATGAAATTGTCTAGAGGCCTGGCAGTCAAAATATGAGAAAGGCTCTGATTTTGGAAATATTTTGAAAGGAGAGCCTACATCATAACTTAGAATATATAATTAATTGACTCTTTATTGCCACTTACAATCTTTGTAACTTTTCCTTTCAAATGATAGCTGCTCTAAAAATATAAGTTCAATCAATTTCAAAAGAAATTTTCTTTTTATTATTTACTTACTTACTTACTGGTTTGATTGACTGTTTATTTAAAGATATGACACCAAATGAAGTCCCAACATTATTGACTTGCTTGACACCTTAATAAACAATACTTTTGTTGTGTATGTCCCTTTATCTCAGGATTTTCATTAAAAAAAAAACAAACAATAACAACAACAAAAAAAAAACCCTGTATCTTCCTACCTCCCTTACATTCATCATATTCAGCAAATTCCCTCTCTGTAACACATATTTATTTCAAGAAGGAAAAACATGCTCTCATCCCATTTTTATTTTTTTATTTTTTGCTTCTTTCTCTACCTTTTATTTTTTCAGGAAACACTGGCTGCTCAAAATTCTTTGTTGCTGTTGTTCACTTAGTCGTGTCTGACTCTTTGCGACCCCATCGATTGCAGCACACCCGGCTTCCCTGTCCTTCACCATCTCCCAGATTTGCTCAAACTCATATCCACTGATTGGATGATGCCATCCAATCATCTCATCCTCTGTTGCACTCTTCTTCTCCTGCCCTCAATATCTCCCAGCATCAAGGTCTTTTCCAATGCATTTGCTCTTTGCATCAGGTGGCCAAAGTATTGGAGTTTCAGCATCAGTCCTTCCAATGAATACTCAGGGTTGGTTTCCTTCAGGATTGACTGGTTTGACCTCCCAGCTGTCCAAGGGACTCTGAAGAGACATTTCTGACAGCACATTTCAAAGGCATCAATACTTCAGTGCTCAGACTTCTTTATTGTCCAGCTCTCACATCCATACATGACTACTGGAAAAACCATAGCTTTGACTAGATGGACCTTTGTAGGCAAAGTGATATCTCTGCTTTTTAATATGCTGTCTGTCTAGGGTTGTCAGTGCTTCTTCCAAGGAGCAAGCATCTTTTAATTTCATGGCTGCAGTCACCATCTGCAGTGTCACTGTTTCCATTGTTTCCCCATCTATTTGCCATGAAATGATGGTACGACATACCATGAGCTTTGTTTTTTGAATGCTAAATTTTAAGCCAACTTTTTCACTCTCCTCTTTCACTTTCATCAAGAGACTCTTTAGTTCTTCTTCACTTTCTGCCATAAGGATGATGTCATCTGAATATCTGAGGTTATAGATATTTCTCCCGGCAATCTTGATTCCAGCTTGTGCTTCATTCAGCCCAGTGTTTAGATAGATATATAGAATAGATAGATATAGATATATAGATAGATATACATAGCTAGATATATAATAGAGATATATAAATATACAGATACCTATATCTATGTACTTTTTAAGAAAATATTACAGCTAAGACTGATAGATAATATACTTACAAATTAAATGAGAATAGTAGAAAACAGTGTATCTACAATAGTAGTCCTCTAGAGATCCAGATCTCTTTAATATTTTGAAAACTACAAGGGAATCATCATGTTTCTCTCTAAATGAAGGTCACTCCTTCTATTGAATTTGTATATTTTCTGAGGACTTAAATAGATAACTGAGGTTACTGCTCTATAGCAGGTGATACTTGTATATGTGTTTTAGTGTGTTCAACCAAAGAAGCAGAACCAATAGGAGGTGAATAAGAGTTTTTATTGCTACAAATTCTCTACACAATCATGGGGTGGTTAGGTAATCCCAATATCTGTCAGACAGGCTATCAAGAAGGAAACTCAAAGCACAGGCTGAAGAAACTATCCACAGGTGGAATTTCTTCTCTCAGGTAAACCTCAACTCTATTTTTAAGGTTTTTCCAGCTTATTGGTTCAAACACACCCAGATTATTTGGGATACCTCCCTTATTTAAAGTCAGTTGATTATGAGCTATAATTACATATACTTTCACAGTCAACATTTAGATTTCTATCTGACTGCATAACCTAAGATTGTAGCACAGTTGAGTTGACACATTCAAAAGACCATCATAATGTTCCAGTGTCCTGTTATGAGACTTGGGACAAAAAAGCAGAGGGTTTGCCAGTCCTATATGTTTCTGAGCTCAGACATCCATAGATAATTCCCATCCTAAGGTGCTGTAAGTGTCCAAGTTTTAAGGAGTTGCTTTCACCAGTTACTGTTATTAACCAAAGGAAATTATGGTCTAATTGCTAAAAGGTTAAAGGTTATTCTTAATTAACCCCTCCTTTATTCCTAATAACAAAGCAAGGGCAGAAGTGTGGCTTCTTCTAATGCAATGCTATTATTCAAAGATGCCTCGCAAGTAATTTATTCATTAACTGTGGAGGAAAATAATTTCAGAGTCCTCATGGTGCATGCATCAAAGAACAGTTCACCCCATGGCTATCAATTATGACAGGCAACTGTCTACTAGTAATTGGGAAAATCATAGAAGATCCGTAAGACAATGAACTGTGAGTGTTCCATATAGTGATCATGTTGATTACTGCTGTAGGAACAGAGAAAGACAAAAGATGCATCATGGGGATATATAGAAGGAAAGAGCAACTACAGAGAAGCCTTTGCCCCAGTGTGAATATATAAATACATTGGGAGGAAACAGTATCATTGCCCTGGAACTCAAGATGTGACTTCAATGCAAAAAAACCTCAGTTCTTTAGTATCAGTGATGTGAGGTGGGAGCATGGGTAAAGAAGGCTTTAAATCATTCTAGTTATCTTTGTTTTTCTTCTTTTGTTTATTTATTTATTTTTTACAAAAGCTCTTCACTTATTAAACCAAAACAGTACAGTGAAACAACATACTACTAATCCTTGACCTGACTTTCTATTCCTGGAGTCTTTCAATACATAGGGTATACCTAAATATGTCTCAGTATTTCTGAAAGAATATTCTAATTTTGTATACATGTGTGTTTGTGTAGTTTCCTGAAAAGAAAACTACCAATTTCTATATTTTTTCATGAATATTGTATTAAACTAAAATTATTAAGATACACTCAGATCCTATAAGATGCTGCTGCTAAAATGCTGCACTAAATATGTCAGGAAATTTGAAAAATTCAGCAGTGGCCACAGGACTGGAAAAGGTCAGTTTTCATTCCAATCCCAAAGAAAGGCAATCCCAAAGAATGTTCAAGGTACCACCCAACTGTACTCATTTCACATACTAGCAAAGTAATGCTCAAAATTCTGCAGGCCATGCTTCAACAGTACATGAACCAAGAATTTCAATATATTCAAGCTGGATTTAGAAAAGGCAGAGGAACCAGAGATCAAATTGCCAACATCCACTGGATCATAGAAAAAGCAAAAGAATTCCAGAAAAAAAATATCTATTTCTGCTTCACTGATTACGCCAAAACTTTTGGCTGTATGGATCACAACAAACTGTAGAATTGTTAAAGAGATGGGAGTACCAGACCACCTTACCTGCTTCCTGAGAAACCTGCATGCATGTCAGGTTAGAACCAGACAAGGAACAACGGACCTGTTCCAAATTGGGACAGGAGTATGTCAAGGCTGTATGTCGTCACCCTGCTTATTTAACTTCTGTGCAGAGTACATCATGCATAATGCCAGGCTGGATGAAGCACAAACTGAAATCAAGATTGCTGGGAGAAATAACAATAAATTCAGATATTCCAATGACACCACCCTTATGGCAGAAAGGGAAGAGAAACTAAAGAGCCTCTTGATGAAGATGAAAGAGTAGAGTGAAGAAGCTAGCTTAAAACTCAACATTCAAAAAATGAAGATCACGGCATCCAGTCCCATCACTTCATGGCAAATACATGAGGAAATAGTGAGAGACTTTATTTTGGGGGACTCCTAAGCCACTGCAGATGGTGACTGCAGCCATGAAATTAAAAGATGCTTGCTCCTTGGAAGAAAAGGTATTACCAATCTAGACAGCATATTAAAAAGCAGAGATATTACTCTGACAGCAAAGATATGTCTAGTCAAATCTATGGTTTTTCCAGTAGTCATGTATGGATATGAGAGTTGGACCATAAAGAAAGCTGAGTGCCAAAGTATTGATGTTTTTGAACTGTGGTGGAGAAGACTCTTGAGAGTCCCTTGGACTGTAAGGAGATCAAGTCAGTCAATCCTAAAGGAAATCTACCCTGAATATTCATTGGAAAGACTGATCTGAAGCTGAAGCTCCAATACTTTGGCCACCTGATGCGAAGAGCTGACTGATTAGAAAAGACCCTGATGCTGGGAAAGATTAAAGACAAGAGGAGAAGGAGACGACAGAGGATGGGATGGTTGGATGGCATCACCGAATCGATGGACATGAGTTTGAGCAAGCTCCAAGAGATGGTGAAGGACAGGGAAGCCTGGCATGCTGCAGTCCATGGTGTCACAAAAAGTTGGACAGGACTGAGTGACTGAATAACAACTGAGTAAAAGTCAGTACTCATAGCTGGGCGGTTGTAACTGTAATCTAAATACTGAAGTTCAAAGTCCTTGTGGCCCAGGGTGTGATTTCATCATTCCTAACTCTGATTTTCAGGATTACAAAAATTGGAATGAAAATACTTTCTTGAAAGGGCTACTGTGAATAATAAATAGAAGATAAATGTGAATGCAGTCAATTAGAAAGTGTTTTATATAAACACTTTTGGGCTTCCCTCGTGGCTCAACTGGGAAAGAACCTGCTTGCTAATGCAAAAGATACAAGAGTCTGGGGTTTAATCCCTTGGTCAGGCACTACAGTATTCTTGCCTGGAGAATCCCATGGACAGAAGAGCCTGTCAGGCTACAACCCATGGGATCACAAAGAGATGGACACCAGTGAGGGTGCATACATGCGTGCATTGTATAAACACTTTACTGGTTTCTTTTTGATGCTAAGGGAGTATACCTCTTGTCTTCTACTTAGTTCTTTCTGATAGCCTGAAAAGATTACTCAGGCTAATACAAATGTTCTACTTTGAAACAGTAATGTATTTCAGTTTTAGCAAATGTTACTTATATTTTGACTTGTAGGTGTTTTTTTTAACCCTTGGTAGATTTTAGCTTCTGAAATATCATATACTTTTTAAAAGTTTTTAATATGTCCCTATAATTTTAACTTTTCACTGATGGGAATTTTCCTTTTATTATAAGCTTGCCTTCATGAAGATGCATGCAAGTTTGTAAAAACAAAAAAAAAGTGCTAAAAAAGAGTATGATTTAGATCTACAGTTGTGATTTCTGCAGGGCCTGGACCATGTATAACCATCTCCATAGGCACAACATATCTGACCACTAATGAGCAATGGACACATTTGCTGGATGAACAAATTAATGCAAGAAACTATTTTCAAAATATGTTTGTAATCTAAATTACCTTTAATAATTTACTTCTTTATATAAATTATGTATCCAATTTTAGTTTCCAAAGAAGTATATAAATAAGCAAGCAAAAAAAGCAAGTGAATTAGTTTCTTGGAAAAAGAGGTTTAAGAGACTTAGTATTAGAATATGAGTTGCAAATTTTTACCTGGCCATAGTACTGGATAGTATCTGTGCCAGCTGTGATCGGCTTTCTAAAGAAACTTTTAGAGTTATTTTCTTTTCAATCATGGCATGGATTTTACAAAATGAGTCCTACCTCGGTATTATAAAAGTAATACTAAAACAAGGACAGAAAGAAACTGCTCTCTCTCCAGTCCCAGTCTCTCAGCAAAGACTCCAGGCAACTTACCAAACAAGCAAAGCATCTGGGATTTACCCTGGCAAAGACACTGATTCTTAGCATGGAAAAATGATTTGGATGAGTACTTGACAGAGACAGAATTCTTTTCAGCTTTGGCCGAACTCGTTATAAATACTTTGAGAGAGGGAGCTGTAAGAAACTGAGAAAGTAAGCCTGTTCCCTGGTGGCTCAGAGGGTAAAGAATCTGCTGTATGAATACAGGAGACCCGGGTTTGATCCCTGGTCTGGGTAGATCACCTGGAGAAGGGAGTGGCTATCCACACCAGTATTCTTGCCCGGAGAATTCCATGGACAGAGAAGTCTGGCAGGTCACAGACCATGGGGTTGCAAAGAATTGGACACGATCAAGTGATTAACATTTTCACTTTACTAATACATTGTAGGGAGCAAAACCTTTAACACAAGTGGGTCAAAGTTGCCACCGCTCTTCAGCAGAAGCAGCATGTGCTGTTATGTGCATAAGCCCAGGAAAGTTTGTGCTGCTGATCTAGCAAGAGTCAAGTCATCATTTAGTGGCCAGGTAAAGGCTGAGATACAAAACAAGTGAAAGTGAAGTAAAGTCTCTCAGTCATGTCTGACTCTTTGCGACCCCATGGACTATACAGTCCTTGGAATTCTCCAGGCCAGAATACTGGAGTGAGTAGCCTTTCCCTTCTTCAGGGGCTCTTTCCAACCCAGGGATCAAACCCAGGTCTGCCACATTGCAGGCAGATTCTTTACCTGCTAAGCCACAAGGGAAGCCCAAGAATACTGTTGTGGGTAGCCTATCCCTTCCGACACAGGAATTGAACCGGGGTCTCCTGCATTGCAGGCGGATTCTTTACCAACTGAGCTATGGGGGAAGCTGAGATACAAACCAGACAAACCACCATGAAATAGAGCAAAGATAACCAAATGAAAACAGGTGTAGGGAATAGGTATGTGAAAATAAATTTATGAAATTACAAATACAGAGTTTCAGTATGAAGTTTACTAAGTTCAAATCATCAATTACTTACTAGCTAGGTAGAATAAGGTAAGATCTTAACTACACTGTGCTTCACATTTCTTCTGTATAAATTGGGATAATAATAATGTCTATATCACAGTTTTGCTGTGAGTACTACATAAGTTCTCAGGTGGTGCTAGTAGTAAAGAGCCCATTTGCCAATGCAGGAGGCATAAGAGACCTGAGTTTGATCCCTGGGTCGGGAAGATGTCCTGGAGGAGGGCATGGCAACCCGCTCCAGTATTCTTGCCTAGAGAACACCATGGACAGAGGGGCCTGGTGGGCTACAGTCCATGGGGTCGCAAAGAGTAGGACACGACTGAAGGGACTCAGCATGCACTACATAAGTTCATTTAAAGCGTCTGCATGTAATAGATATACAATTAACATTACCTATTACTAATATTATTGTCACAACATAAAACAAACCAAATCTACCACTATAGGGCTTAGGTGAGTAAAAACAGCAAAATAATTGACTGTAATAATAAGCAGGCATTGAAATTATACTTATAATACAAAATAGTAAAACATCTATTCATCCATCTACCCATTCATCTCTCCTTTTTTATATCAGAATATCTGTTATATATCAAATTCTGTTTAAAAATCTCTTTCTTTGCTTTTTTTTTTTCATAGCTTTCTTAAATAAAAGAAACCTGCATGCAACAATCATGCAACTCTCCCACCCTCCTAGAATAGGGCATGAATAGGCATAGAATAAAAGTAAAACAAAGAGAGACACTTCTCCATATAGAAGGATGACATATATTTGAGAGTTGTTACCTGAATCTGAGCAGCATGAGAGAGAGGCTTGAGAAGCTAGAAGTATGAGGAGTGATGTTCTAGAGAACAAGGTCCAGGAAAGTAATAGTGGGCTGAAACTAAAAGAAGAACGTGGAAAATAAGAAATTCCCCCAGGAGCGGATATGATTGATGAGAATTTAGACAGTAAGAGTCAGTTGTCTAATATTAAGTTTCACTTCTTGATTTGTGTTTTTTGCAGGGTACATAATATATAACTTTCACTCCTGCCTCTAATCAACATGGCTTTGTCTTAGTGTTGCTTAGGGTAATTGAAAAAGATAGGAATATGTTCTGTGTTTGAATCAATATGGCACAGACGGGAGAATGTGATTATGGAGACAAAATATAAAGAGCTTCAGATTTGAGCAGTGTTGGAAAACTGGAGTCAATACCACTCATACCAGATAATCTGCATTATGTTTGAAAAGCTACTAGAATTGCTACTCTCTGAGTAGTGCAACTAAGCCATTTTATTAATAATTAAGGGATACAATAGTCTCATACAGCTGGAAGACTTGAGGTCTTTCCTAAGCATCCACTGAAGTGAGATTGGTGGACATTTTTGTACGGTTTTATGTGAAGGTGAGCATACAGAGAAAATGTCCCTAACTTTGCAGGTGGGATGGTGAGTCTCAGGGAAAGTGTTCAAAGACACAGTGATATTTGAAATATTTTGGTAGGTAGGCAGGAATTACACTGGGGAAAAGTAAATAACATAAGCAAAGACCCAGAAATATGAGAAAGCATAAAGGATATTTTTAGGTTATGCTTCATATAAACAGATTATTATAATGCATGATACTGTTTGTCTTATAGGAAAATTAGAAATATATATAATATTATTAGAACTTTATCAATATAAATTACATATAGAAAAATATTTGGAAAAATGTTCCTGGGCACGTTAGATTATATTATTTCTAAATTATTGCCACACCAAATTGAAGGGAGTTTCTTTTACACTATGCATAAGTTAAAGAGCCTTCAGATGATTCCATCTCCTAATCTTGAGTCTTCCAGCTGATAAACCCAGATATTAAGGAACAGAAACAATCCATCCTTCCAGTAACTATCACAATGCCTGACCTGTAACAATCATGCAAGATAATACATAGCATGATTGTTTTAAGCCATTAAGTTCTGTGGTAATTTCTCAGGTAACCTGAGTACCAGAAAAATACATTCAAACATTTAGGATTAAGACTAATCAAGAAATTCACATGCATGGATATTTAGTTTACAAATATGGTACAAGCAGTCACCATATTTGCAAACTATATATCACAGTTATTATATTTATATTACAGTAGAGTTCACAATAGTCAGATCTATTGTCTCACTAAGGGATTATAATGGGGCTTCCCTCATAGCTCAGTCAGTCAAGAATCTGCCTGCAATGCAGGAGACCTGGGTTCGATTCCTGGGTCAGGAATGGACTCGCAAGAGTTGGACATGATTTAGAGACCAAACCACCACCAGGGGATTATAATACACTACACAAACCCTAAATCTGAAGCCTGACTACTTGGGTATGGAGTCTAGCTTGCCATACACTAGTTGTATGACTTCAGAAGAATTAAGTAACCATCAAATGTTTGTTTTTTCATCTATACAATGGGGATATAATAGTGCCCTCCTCAGAGGATTATGATGAAGATAAAGAAGAAACATTTAAAGTCCCCACAAGTTGACTGGAGCACAGTAAGCACTTATTAACTTACTGAATGTTAGCTGCTATTATATTATTCTTTGATTTGTTCAGCAATACTGTAAAATTAAGTGTGAATATTTTTTCCAACTTTATAGGTAAACTGAAACTCAATAAGATTGAAAGTTTTGCCCAGGGACATGCAACTAATAGGTAGCAAAGCTAGATGTCAAATCTGAGTTTTATGATACTAAGTCCTATTTTTAAATGCATAATCTTGATTCTCACAATAGCCTTACTAAATCAGAATGCAAGGTGGGTCCATCAATCTTATTTAAATACCATTCTAGGAGGTTCTAAAGCACAGGAAGGTTTGATAACTACTGCACCTATAGTCAATGTAGAGAACAATAGATTTCCACAAAAGAAAATTTTAAATCAGTTTTGTTTTCTTTTTGAAATCTTTACAGTGTGAACAAAAATCACTCTCTGCACCTTCTATAAGAGTGCACAGATTTTGCCATGAGATCCCTAAGTACATCATACGCTTTGAAAAACAACTGTTCCATTACTGTAGGTTGCCCTTAATTGACCATGTGAAAACAAGAAGATGAACGTGTCCCCAGGAGACAGGTTTCCCTGCTGCTTTTTAGCAAGGATAAATGGCCTTAAGTATTTTTAATCTGTTTACCTGCTGCCCACAGTGTTACAGAAAATTTCTTGTATCTGTTTTCCTGAAATAGGCCAAACTCACAAAACCCAGAGGATTACCAGTCATCATTAGGAGAAGCTACTAATGAGCTCCCCCAAAGCTATACAGGGGCACAAGTCAAAACAGCTACTCAGGTTTGATACACACTTAGCAACCTACACAGCTATGCTCAAGGAATGTAGCCCGGGTATGCCGTTTTGGCACACTTCTGCCTTGCTCCGGCTCTCCAGCATCTTCAAGAATGGAGCTTATATGCTCATCTGGAATCCCAAATCTTTGCAACTGCTTATCAAGGGATATCTGTAGATCGCCTGGCTCTGATGGCCAGCAGGGCTCATGTTTGAGGCCCCTGAGGACTGTTATTATTTGACTTTTAAAAAACTGCTGCCTGAGGGTCTGGCTTCCACTCAACCTGAATCTAGGAGATGAAGTCATCTCCCTTGGGACACTGATAGGTATCGGCACATTCTCAACTACTGGAAGCTTTTACAAATATAATAGTCTGTGTGAATAAACACAGAGGTTTAAGAGATAACCAAGAGCTGGGGCAGGGCTGAACAAAAAATTTCATCTCCTACATAAGACTCCTCCTTCAACACTGCAAGAGGTAGTTGTCTCATCTACTGGATATAGAGAAAGCAACACAGAGTCAGACACAATGAGCCTCATGGTAGCAAAAAACTAAAATCTATAATAAACATACAAATGATATAAAGAAAGGAATATAAACACACCACTAAGGAAAATCATCAAAACACAAAGAAAGAGAGTAAGAGAAAAAGAATCAGAGAAGTACAAGAATAGCTAGAAGATAATTATCATAATGACAATAAACATAAACCTATTAATATTTACTTTAAATATAAAGTAACCACCCAAAAGAAATAGGGTGGCTGAACGGATTTTAAAAAATGATCCATATGTATACTGCCTACAAAAGAAACACTTTAGATGTAAGGACACAGACTGAAAGTCAAGGGATGAAAAAGGTATCCCATGTAATGGGAAACCAAAAGAAAGCTGGAGTAGCTAAACTTACATCTGAAAAATAGACTTCAAATCAAGGACCATACCAAGAAAAAAGAAGGACATTACATAATGATAAGGAGTCAATCCAACAAGAGGATATAACATTTGTAATTATTTATGCATCTAGCATGCCATGCCATGCTAAGTTGGTTCAGTCATGTTCGACTCTTTGTGACTCTGTGGACTATAGCCTGCCGGTCTCCTCTGTTCATGGGATTCTGCAGCCAAGAATATTGGAGTGGGTTTTCCTGCCCTCTTCCAGGGGATCTTCCCGACCCAGGGATCAAACCCACATCTCCTGTGGCTCCTGCATTGTAGGTGAATTCTCTACCACTGAACCACCGGGGAAGCCTGCATCTGGTACAGGTGTACCTAAATATATAATGCATATATTAACATACCAAAAGGGAGAGATAGAAATATAAAAATTGTAGGGGACTTTAATACCCTACTTACTTCAATGGATAGACTATCTAGACAGAAAATCAATAAGAAAACATTAGCCTTAAATGACATGGTAGGTCAGATGGATAGATATTTCCAGACTATTCCATCTAAAAAGCAACAGTATTCACATTCTTTTCAAATGCACATAGAACAGCTTCCAAACTAGATTATATGTGAGGCCACAAAGCAAGTCCTGATTATTTTTACAGAACAGAAAACATATCAAGCATCTTTTCAGACCACAACAGTATGACACTAGAAATTAATTACATTAACAACACTGAAAAATTCATAAATATGATGATATTAAACAACAGGTTACAGGACAATCAGTGGGTCAAATAAGAAATCAAAAAAGAAATTAAAAAAAAAATCTTGGGACTGCAAAATGGAAATGTAATATATCAAAGTTTATGGAATGAAGCAAAAGCAGTTCTAAGGAGAGAATTTCATAGCAATAAATGCCTATTTTAGGAAGCAATAAAAGTCTCAAATGAACAACTTTATACCTCAAGAAACATAAAAAGAAAAACAAATAAATAACTGAAGCTCAAATTAGAAAACGGGAAATAACAAAGATTAGAGGCAAAATAAATAAAACAGAGGCTAAAAAGACAATAGAAAGAATCAACACAATGAGACCTGCTTCTTTGAAAGATAAATAATATTGACAAACCTTTAGCTAGACTCACAAAGAAAAAAAGAGAAGACTCAAATAAATAAAATACTGAGGAGTTACTGCAATTGATACCACAGAAATACAAAGGAGACTATCCATAACCATTATATACCAACAAAACAAACAACCTAGAAGATATGAATATATTTCTAGAAACATTCAACCTACCACAACTGAATCATGATGAAATAGGAAATCTAAAGAGATTGATAACTAATAAGAACATTGAAACAGTAATCAATAACTTTCTAACAGACAAAAATCCAGATCCAATGTTTTCACTGGGGAATTCTACTAAACATATAAAGAACTAATATCAGTCCTTCTCAAACTTTTTCAAAAGTTGGAGAGGAGGAAATCCTTCTATACATTTTACAATACCGGTATTATCTTGGTACCAAAACCAGACAAGAATACTACAAGAAAAGAATAGTATAGATTAATATGCTTTATAAACATAAATTGGGCTTCCCTGGTGGTTCAGCCAGTAAAGAATTTACCTGCAATGTGGGAGACCTGGGTTTAATCCCTGGGTTGGGACTATACCCTGGAGGAGGGCATGGCAACCCACTCCAGTATTCTTGCCTGGAGAATCCCCATGGACAGAGGAGCCTGGAGGTCTACAGTGCATGGGGTCACAAAGAGTAGGACATGGCTGAGAGACTAAGCACGGTGCATAACATAAATGCAAAAATCTTCAACAAAATACCTGCAAAGTGAATTCAACAATACATTAAAAGGATCATACACCATGTTCAGTGGGATTTATTCCAGGGATGCAAGGATAGCTAAACATTCTCAAATCAGTCAGTGTGATATACTACATTAATAAAATGAAGGATAAAAAACATTTGGCCATCTCAAGGACCTCAAGGGCATTATGCTAAGTCAGTCAGTCAGACAGACAAAGTAAAATACCATATAATCTTAAATGTGGAATCTAAAACAAAAACAAGCTCATAGATATAGAGAATAAGCTGATAGTGAATTGTTTTAAGTTTAAATAAGTTAAATAAAATTTTTAAGATATTTGAAAAAAAAAACCTATGGATTCTCATGAATATGAACATCCTCCAGTCTTTCACCATTTCTTATTATGATCTAGTCATCTGCACAATATGGCTATGGGCACCTTTATCTCATTTTCTCTGTAAACTCTTAACTTCTACTATATTGTGTAATATATTTGTGAATACTGTGTGGGTTGTCATTCCCTTCTCCAGGGATCTTCCTGACTCAGGGATTGAACCTGGGCCTCCTGCATTGCAGGCTGAGCCACCAGAAATGCCCTTGTGATAGCTAGTGCACTAAGGTGAGAAACATTATTACACTGACAATGGATGCAGGGTTAAGGAAAGGAGGACAGAGGGACTCACTGAGGGATACTTTTCAAAAATGTGTAAGAGCGATTAAAAAGGGAAGAGACAGAGGAAGGTGCAGGAGAGTAGATCACTCCCCATTGGGAGAGCTGATTTACATGTAGGTCCTACACAGTAGAGGGGGGAAAAAACATTTTTTCTTTGGTCTTATCTATCTTTATGAGCTCAGTGCATTAGCATGGGATAAAAATGTGAGTTTGGTGGAGATCATGAGACCTTATTCTTGAAATACAGATATAGTTGATCCCATTTGTGCTGGTTTAGATACAAAAACTTCTTGACAGTAACCTGAAACTAAAAGACCTCTTAAATATTTCCATATTCCATTTAAAAGGCTGTTTTGCATGGCAATTTTTTGAGTAAGATATACCATTAATTTGAAAAGTAATTATAAAACAAAATATCACTGTGTCTAAAAATCCTCTGAGGTATAGCAAAAATCACATTCCCACTGACATGACTCTTTTAGGTCTCATTGTACAGAAAATCCCTTTCAAATCAAACAGAATTGATTGTTTTATGTGAAAATGCAGAAGCTCTGGATCCAAGTTTAGCCATTTACTAATTTTATACTCTTGGGACAATTATTCAATGTTCTAACGTTCATTATCTCATCTGTGTAGTAAGGATTATGGCATCCTTCTCTATAAAGAGATTCTTGATTTTCCTTTTATGGAATTGACCACACGTTTTTTAAAGTTTTGCTGTAACCTACAAGGACTTTTTATCAGAGCGCCTACTGCACTTCTGACCCCACCCACACTATACACGGTATAGTCGTACAATCAAACAGGGAACTCTCAGTGAGTACTTGTATATGAATGAATAAGAAAAATCTTGTGCAAAACACTTAAGTATATTCAATTACTACCATTTTACAGAAAATAAAGCTAAAGCTCCAAAAGTTTAAACAATTCGCCTAGAATCCAGAACAAGAAAGAGGAAAAGCCAGAATTTAAACCTCAGTGGCATATCTCCTCACTCTGCCAGGAAGACTTCAACATGATGTAGTTTCCCTTCAGAAAGCTCACAAAGCATTTTATGCTTTGCCTCTGGCCACTATTATATTCTTCCTGGCGTTGTGAGGTGCCAGCACTCACTCTATCCATTAGCGAAATTTAATTCCTAAGGACAAAAGAGCATACTACTGATCTTTGTATTTGAATCCATATTGCCTAGTTCAATAAATATTTGTGAAATTGAGAAATTTAGCTTTCTAAAGAGATTCCAGCAATCCCTCTGGGTTGGTTTGGCTGTGGCTCTATCTGTGGCACTGGAAAAGATTAAATGATCTTTCAACAGTAGTATTATTATGCCTCTTTTACAACAAATTCAAGTTCCTCCTATTCTCTTACATCTATCATAGAATTTTATGTGGTTTCTGAACAAATACCACATTTTTTTTCTCATTAGTCTATATATTTTATTTTTAATCTCATAATTTTTGCAGAATTAATAAGAACTACAAAATAATTTCTCATAAGTTTATCCTCTGCTGAAAGTCTTTTCTGTATGGACCTTATAATTTATCAGCAATTTTGAAATACAGTCCTATAATATCTGGAAGAAACTAAGCAAAAAAGCATTATTGGGATTATCTATTTTTCAAAAGACATGTAAACATTTTATTCTCTCCAACTTATCATAATAATGTATATTTCAGATGAACTTCAAATAAACTTTATATTTTTGTGTTAAGTAGCAAAGCTGAACTGTACTATCATGAACTCTACATGTAGTATTCTAAATTTGATTTTATAGAGCCCTAAATGGTTTCCTAAGTCATTTTTATTTTATTTTTTTCCAATTAAATTTCCAAATAAAAATTTATTTATTTTATTTTTATTAGTTGGAGGCTAATTGCTTTACAATATTGTAGTGGTTTTTGCCATACATTGACATGAATCAGCCATGGATTTACATGTGTTCCCCATCCTGATCCCCCCTCCCGCCTCCCTCTCCATCCCATCCCTCTGGGTCTTCCCAGTGCACCAGCCCTTAATTCGTGTAAATTATCTGAATTGGAGGTCTTTTAACGTTCATCAGACTGTCTCAGGAGCTGACTGCTGGCAATGTGCCAAACTCCTGGAGCCTGAGAGGTAGAGACAGATGAAGGACCGTCAGAGTGGAGATACCAAAATAAGAGTAAGAGCCCAGAGCACTTAGTTTCCTGCATTCAAGTGAACAAGACTGCAGTTCAACCAGTACTTTCAGCATTAAACAATCAGGATTCAAGAAACCTTAGTGGACTGAAGGAGGTGGGTTTCCCAGGATGCCTCTATATTTGGACTATACTTTTGGTAGGCGTTGGTATTACTCTGGGCTTCCCAGGGGGCACTAGTGGTAAAGAACGCACCTGCAAAAGCAGGAGACATAAGAGACACGGGTTCGATCCTTGAGTCAGGAAGATCCCCTGGAGGAGGGCACAGCAACCCATTCCAGTATTCTTGCATGAAGAATCTCATGGACAGAAAAGCCTGGCAGGCCACAGTCCTGCCAGGTTGCACAGAGCTGGACACAACTGAAGAGACTTGGCATGTGTGGTATTACTCTAAAGCTTCCTGAAACTTTGATCATCCAAACATAACAAAGAAACAAAGAGATGACTACGCTGGGAGCATGTATGATGTTTTACAGTGCCAGGATGATGGACTACCTGCTTAGTTACAAAGTTTTACTCACACAGTTGCTGCTACTAGGAATCCATCACTAATGAGTTCAGGCCCATATATCATAGTTAGAAAGCATGTGACAGCTTGAGAACTATCCAAGTCCTGGCATTTCAGGAGAGTACTCTACATTCCATCAGAATGTTTCAAGGTGTGCAAGATTCAGTGAAGACATAAGAACAATGCATCATAACCAAAACAACACATTATCCTTCAATTCAGATCTACCAGAATTCGAGTCTCAGGTCAGAAATGTCCAGCTAGATGTATGAGAAAATATCTCTGAGCCTTGGCTTTACCATCTAAAAATGGGTGTCACAATGTTCACATTTAGGGGTTTCTTTAGAAGGAACAAAGTAGAAAATGAATATGATGACAAACATAAAACAGGCCTTTGGAACATGGTATTTTCTGCTGCCTCTATAGGTGTAAACATACAAAGAGTTACCCTTCATCACACTTTTTGAATTCCTGTGCCAGAAGAAAACATCAGAATGATGGTGAAATTATGGAACACAGATTTTTGTAAAGTTTTCTCCGTTAGAAAGTGGAAAATAATTCATCAGTTTAAGTAAAAGGAAACGCGTACCCTGTGCAAATGTTACTGGCTAAATTTCCCAGTAAACACCCTTGCAGAGAACACAGACACAAGTAGATGGGGAGGAGTCAGGATCTTCTATAGATCTTTCCAAATTCAATGTGTGTTGAATCATGCACAATGAACCTCTATACTCCTGCAAAAAGAGTCATTCTAGCAAACATAATGAACATGCTTTTTGTTTGTTTGTTTTTCTCCACTGAATGACTATATTTCCCAAAGCTTGCACCTGTAGGTGTTTGGGATATGTTTATTTCCCACGGCAATGACCAAAGACGTTATTCTAAACTAACAATAGAAGTGTTCCCCTCAGAGAAAGATTTCACATGGTCTCTCAGGACAACCTTGAAGTTGGTAGTGGCAGCTTCCTGTAATTTTTTCATTCACTCAAGAAATATTTACTAAGTGGTTTCTGTGAGGTAGACAATGTGAAACACATTCGTGAACAAGACAGAAATAGGGCCTGCTCTTCTGGAGTTTATACCTTTACTTCACATCTCACTCTTTTCTTTGATGGCCTACTACTAATTTTTTAACGACATCATTTTCTAGTTCCTGAAGACATTTACATTCTTAAACAAAATTATTTTTCAAAAATGGCATATTATAATCTTTAATATTTAGAAAATGATGAAGTCATAGTAGTTACTCAATATATTTCCATTTAATAAAGGTTGCAGTCTCTGAATTAACTTGAATTTAAAAAAAACAAAGGGATTTGGGAATAAGACTTAAGGCATCAAAGAAGCCAAAAAGTCCTCACAGAGTCATAAAAGGAAATTTTCCACAGAGCTGCCAGCCTTAACCTGATTATCCTCTTACCATATGCCCATCAGGCCCCAAATCTTAAAAAGATGAATTGACTTTATCAGCCAATGTGCTTCTTAAAGAAAATTTCTAGTGATGTGATAAATCTTCCTCCATATTGCCAAGAAATGTTTGAATGTATTATTTTTCAAAGAAGGATTTAAAAAAAAAAAAAACCTTTCTAGGTTAATAAGAAGCTGGTTCTGTTAAAAAAAAAACTGAAGTTGAAAGACAAGTCAAAGGCTATTTTAGAAAAAAAAACGCCTTTCTATCAAACCACTTCAGGCAGCTTTTATTTCTTTTCTCACAATTCTTCTCTAGGTCTTTACAGCACAGGATTATAGAGGACTGTCATTTTCAGTCCTTCTACCTATTTTTCTAAAAAATGAAAGTGGTTATATGTAAAGAATGAAAGCTACCCTTCCTTCTAAATAAGGCCAAATAATTTTAAGACAATTTCAAGCTAAGAGTGGCTCTCAAATGCTTTTCAATTCCAAGAAATGTTGTGGCCTTCACTTATCAATAGGCAAAGTGATTGCATTATTTTTCCAATTCTCTTGTTATTACTGTATCCATTTTTCAGAAGGCAATGCTAGAATTAAAGAACTTCCTTTTAAAAATGCAATAAAACAGTAAACTTTCTTTTAAACCGAAGTTGGAAAACTTTGCTCAGTTTTTATGTTCTACCAAACTGAGAGACAATTATCTACCATATGTGAAATGTAAACAGCTTATTGTAAAACCCATCGTACAGACTTACAGATTCTTATGACATCAGAAAAGGCTGCAACTAATTCTCCTATTGAAATAATGAAGAAATGCAGGGAGAAGACTAATACCTCCAATGTGCCAGTTTCTCAACTTGGTGTTTCATCTATTTCACCTCATTTAAATCTGATGTCCAACTTGAAATCAGAGTCATTAATCCTAGTTTATGACTAATCCAAAGTCACAAAGTGATTTAACTTCAGAACTTAGACTTTTTCTGGAGACTTTTGTCTTAATACATAGCTCTATCTGCTATTGCAGGCCACCTGTACCATGGATTGATCAAGGCTTTATATGAATATAGTGACAGGCTGAAGAGAAACAATTTGGAAAACTGTAGCTTATTGTAAAAGATAAGAGATTTAACACTAGATGCTACAAATGTGACTCTGTCAGTGATAGAGACTACCTTTGTTAGTTATAGATTAGATAACATCCTTATTTTAGTACCATCTTAATTATTATAGACAGAAGGTTTATGACCAAATAGCTAAATGTTACTGAATACTATACAGCTTGATTGGCTTTGGCCTACAGCTAGAAATTTCTATTTTTTTATGGACCAGCTTAAGTAAGCTCATCTAAGTCTTTAAATATTCAGCAATTTATTAAGAGCAAGAGTACAGAATCTTCACCACTTTAAAATCATCCAGGTGCAAACCCAGACTTTGCAACTTCTTTGACTCTTGATGAAAGTGAAAGAGGAGCGTGAAAAAGGTGACTGAAAACTCAACATTCAGAAAACTAAGATCATGGCATCCGGTCCCATCACTTCATGGAAAATAGATGGGGAAACAGTGGAAACAGTGACAGACTTTATTTTGGGGGGGCTCCAAAATCACTGCAGATGGTGACAGCAGCCATGAAATTAAAAGATGCTTGCTCCTTGGAAGAAATGTTATGACCAAGCTAGACAGCATATTAAAAAGCAGAGACATTACTTTGCCAACAAAGGTCCGTCTAGTCAAAGCTATGGTTTTTCCAGTAGTCATTATGGACATGATAGTTGGACTATATAGAAAATTGAGCACCAAAGAACTGATGCTTTTGAACTGTGGTGTTGGAGAAGACTCTTGAGAGTCCCTTGGACTGCAAGGAGATCCAACCAGCCATCCTAAAGAAAATCAGTTCTGAATATTCATTGGAAGGGCTGATGCTGAAGTTGAAACTCCAATACTCTGGGCACTTGATGTGAAGAACTGACTCATTTGAAAAGACCCTGATGCTGGGAAAGATAGAGGGCAGAAGGAGAAGGGGATGACATAGGATGAGATGGTTGCATGGCATCACCAACTCAATGGACATGAGTTTCAGTAAACTCCATGAGTTGGTGATGGACAGGGAGGCCTGGCGTGCTGTAGTCCACGGGGTTGCAAAAAGTCGGACACGACTGAACGACTGAACTGAACTGGCTACTAACTCACCTCAGTTTTCTGCATCCTTGACACCTGGGTCAGAGTTACTATCATAAAGCATGTGCTTAAATATATTTGCCAAATATTTACTGTCAAGCCATTATAAGTAGAGAAGATCCAGATAATTAAGTTAAAAATTTATAGTCTTAGGTCCTTCTGATAATTGACTCAACTTATCTATACTTTTCATGAATAATTTAAAAATACATAAATTTCATTTATTAGATTTAAATAGGACTTTCCCCCCAGAAGTGTTGCTAATTACATAAACTTTAAAAAGATTTTACCCATACTTGAATTACCTCACTCACAGGATAAGGCTGAGAACATATTTCAGGCATTCCTATTTCCAGGTTGTTCAGAATTCAGAAATGCTAAAGAGTTTTGAAATCCCCCCTGCAGAATTTAGTGCAACAAGTTAAAAATAAGTAATTGGATTGAGATTATAAATACACAGATTTAAAAGGACATGGCCACAGGAGAATTATAAAATATTTATAAATTCTATGAAATCTCCTTATATTACATTCAGGAGCAAACATTCAAATGAAAAAGAATAGTCACATGGGAAGGACTACATCCTTGTGTAAATTTTAAAATTAGCATTCATTGGGGCAATCAGGTTAAAGTCAGTCATTCTACAGAAACATGTCTAAGAAATAAAGGGCACTGTCTGATGCATCAGACAACCTGGAATCCAGAAAATGCCTGGATAAAATCCTTAGTAACTCATGGTTAAGCCATACGTCCCCGTAGGCAGAGTGGATAACATTCAGGCTTTATAACTTACTAGTTTAGGCCAGTTACTTTCAGAGATGCAGTTTCATCACCTGCAAAGTTTGGAGAAATGACAGTGACTACTTTACAGGGTTTCTGTCAGCAATAAATGAGCTACTGAATGTCAGCTGCTTGGAACAGTGCCTCTCAAATCATAAGCTCTAAATATACTAGGTATAATTTTATTTCACTTCACAAATTACTCTTCACATTTTCGTAGGTCTTGATTTAAAAGAATGATTTACATATACATAGGCATGTGTGATATATCTGAGAGAAAAATGATGCAGGAGACAACCCATTTTTAGGATGGAATGGGGATTTCATTATAGGAATTTTAGTATCTCTTACCTCTCTTACTTTATAGAATACAAACACAAGAGATCCCTGACAGACAGTCAATGAGAATAATTAGTTCTACGTAGCTCCAGGACTGCCCAAAGAAAAGATGAAGAAATGAAGAGGTTAAGTCAAACAGAGGAATATCCTTAAGAAGGAAAAGCCTGACCTGTCATCTTGGACCTCAGCCATCCCCACTTAGCTAGTATCAGGGAGCTTGTTGTTCTTCAAGGTCAAGTTATCAAGTCACATGAATTCCAGTTTGACTCCTACCTCTGCTGCAAAGTAAATTAAGAGCCCACATTTATTGAGCACTTACTAAGACCCAAGCACTTTACATGTTTTAACTTATTTAATCCTAATAAAAATACAAAACAGCAAATGAGGCAGGAGGCATTAAGTAACTTTCTCTAGGAACACAACTGCTAGGAAGTGGAGCCTGGATTCACATCAGGCAGTCTGACTGTAGAGACCATGGCCTCTCTTGCAGTACAAATTTAGGCAGGTTTCTTAAGTTCTCTGAATGTCAGTTTCCTTATTAGTTCATACAGACTTGTTACAGAGATAAGCTTAGACAATGGGTTTAATTCATTTGTCATGATCAACAATGCTGTGTTCTTTGTCATTATTCCTTATGAAGGATTTACTCCACTGTGGTAGATGGTAGAACTCGAAGGTTTGTTGACTCATTGGTCCCAAATGGAAACAGACCTACATGCCCTGTGCTCCAAGCTTCTCTGGAGATTCTAGCATCACTCCTCCACAAAGGGCTAAGTTTGAGCCACTTCTTAGAGATCCCAGTTTTAACGACACTTCCTTACTGTGGTTCCCCTTTCTCCAACTCAGGGAAGATATTACATTGGAAGGGAACAAAGACACTTGCAGCAGCCTCTATTCTTCTAAATACATTTCCTTTTCATCTGAAACTTAGATTATATAAGTCAGAATCAAGCATCTGGCTCATTTAGACTCATTGCTATAAGCAATTTTCTCTGAATCAAGCAATCATTAGGCCTACCAGCCTTAAAAGAAGTTGATGGAATAAAATATTAGAACATATATCTAAGTTGAGGTTATTAAACACTTTACTATTATGTCTCCTTATTAACTATGATTTTATACATTTTATTCAACACTGAGCATCTCTAAAATACATCTACATGTCTAAGCATCTAAGTGTTATGCTGAGAACAAGAAACAGTAAAGGCATTTCTATTTGGGCATATGGAGAATACTCAATAAGGGTAGGTAGAGAAAGGTGGATTGTATGAACAACTTGATTAATAGACTACTGTACAGATAAAAGTAGAAGTAATGGAAAAAGAAAAAAACAAACTTTTGAGAAAAAAAAACTGTGATGGTTTTTTGATGTCTAAGATACTAAATACACAAATAAAACATACAAGCAAAAAACAGTACTCACCTTGCCACTGTCAGCAACAGCTAGACTAACCGGGAGTAAAGAAGAACTAGTAAAGGGTTCCTGTTGTTTACTAAAGCTCCGCTGGCATCTCTAAGATTGGCTGATGAAAGAGATGTGAGAGGAGCAGAAAAGCACTTAACCCCATAACCCTGTCAGCTGGCAAGTGGACCCTGACCAGAAAAATACATGCAAGTCACTGATTACCTACCAATAACCAGACTGTAAACTCCTTTGTAATAAGATGCTAAACATAGCAGAAAAAGAACAAACCATCTGCATGCTTGCTTTCATCAGATTTTTGAAGTGTAAGAGTAGTAATCAATTTTGACTTCACATTAAGTTTTGGACTAAATATATTAATCCATTTAACAAACATTCACTGAATGCCTTCACTAAACCAGCCTATTCTTAAAACTGGAAATATGAAACAGACAAATATTTCTGGCCTCATAGGATTGATCTTCTAGAAAAGAAACAATAAAAGAAATAAGTAAGTACAATAGATGTATAATACTGTATTGTTAATTGTGTTTCAACACACAATTGGAAAATTGAAGCACAGGAGAACAGAAAATACTAGATTAATGGATGAGTATTACCATTTTAAGTAGACTAGACAGGAAAGTTCTTTTATTATTCAAGTATAGCTGATTTACAATATTGTTTTAATTTTAGGTGAACACTATTGTGATACAGTAATTTTTTTTAGATTATAATCCACTATAGGTTATTAAAAGATACAAGGTATAGTTCCCTGTGCTATAGAGTATATCTTTGTTGCTTATCTATTTTATATAGTCTATGGAGGTTCTTTAAAAAACTAAAAATAGAACTACCATAAGATCCAGCAGTTCCACCCCTTGTTATATATCTGGATAAAAAAGAAAACAGTAATTTGAAAATATACATGCACCTCCATGCTCATAGCACACTATTTACAACTGCCAAGATACAGAATCTCCCCAAGTGCCCACCAACAGTGACTGAATTAAGAAGATGTAATATTATAAAATGGATATTACTCAGCCCTAAAACAAGAAAGATCTTATATTGAGACTGACATTTGAAAAGGGGCCTTAAAAGTTTTAGGAAGCAAGGCATGAAGATATCAGGAGGAAAACCATTCCAGAAGAGTAGAATGTGAAATCGTTGAGTTAGCACATCAGGAAGGTCTACGAGACCCAAGTAGCATAAGCAAGAGTTGTAGGAATTGAGCTCAGGCAGGAAACAGTGAGTCAGAGAGTTAACCAGCTTATAAGTCACTGTAATGACTTTAAATTTTATTCAGAATGAGTAGAACTTCTTTGTAAGATGTGTGCAGATTAATTAAATTATTTGACTTACATTTAAATGATTTCTTTGTCTGTTGGCTGAAATTGCACTTTAGGGAAGCAAATGTACAAGGGAGACCAGTGAGGAAACCATGGAATTAATCTAAGTGAGAGGAAAATAGTGCTAATAAATGTTGTAAGAAGTGCTCATATTCTGGAGCTATGGTTAAGGTAGAGTCAGCAGGATTTGCTAATGGATTGGAGGTGAAGTGTGAGTCAAGCAAGGCTGATTACAATGCTTCTGGCTCGAACACCTACAAAAGTAGAGCCACCATTTACTGAGATGGAGATGATCACTTGAGCAATTCTGCATTGTTTTTGTGACAGGAGAGGGTAGAGATAAGTAATACAGTTTAGAATATGCTGATCATATGCCTAAACCTAAAATGTATTAAAGTTTTCACTTGATCTTTTTTTATAACTCTGTGATATTCCTGATATTAGAAAATCTAGTTTACGTGTTTATTTTGTTCACATGTCATTTTTGCTATAGTTATTACACACTCTGTATGGGTATACTCAGTATAAACTCAGTATATAGCTATATATACTCGGTATATAGCTTACTATATAGCTCATAGTAGGTGTTTTATAATAAATCAATTACCCAGATCTCAGTCATAAAAACCCTTCAATAATTTATCTTTTAGAACAAGATTCAGTCATATCTAACAGTCAGTACAGATTCCAGCCAATTTGGTGCCTTTATAAAGAGGGCTTCCCTGGTGGCTCAGAGAGTAAAGAATCTGCCTACAATGCAGGAGACCCAGGTTCGATCCCTGGGTCAGGAAGATCCCCTGGAGAAGGAAATGGCAACCCACTCCAGTACTCTTGCCTGGAAACTCCCATGGACGGAGAAGCCTGGTAGGCTACAGTCCATGGGGTCGCAAAGAGTTGGACACGACTGAGCAACTTCACTCACTCATACCTATAAAAGTAAATCAAAATGTGAAAATAATAATAGTGCTTAGGAAGTGATGGGATTCTTTGGTGGCTCAGATGGTAAAGAATCTGCTTGCAGTGCAGAGACTCGGGTTAAATCCCTAGGTCAGGCAAATCCCCTGGAGAAGGGAACGGCTACCCACTTCAGCATTTTTGCCTGGAGAATTCCATGGACAGAGGAGCCTGGCAGTCTACAGTCCATGGGGTCGCAAGGAGTTGGACATGACTGAACTAGTAATCTGGCAGGGGTGAGCTCACTTTGGTTCAGCAGGTAAAGAATCCGCCTGCATTCCAGGAGACACAGGAGACACCAGTTTGATCCCTGGGTCAGGAAGATCCCCTGGGAGGAGGAGGAAGAGGAAATAGCAACCTACTCCAGCAGCCCTTCCTGAGGAGGAGGAAATAGCAATCCAGTCCAGCATTCTTGCCTGAAAAATCCCATGGACAGAGGAGCCTGGCGGGCTATAGTCCAAAGGGTTGCAAAGTCAGACACGATTAAGCAACTAAGCACTTAGGCACTGAAAAGTAATCATCATCAATACAAACTTCAATTGCTCAACTAATCTCTCCTTGTGATACTGCTTCTCTGAGATCATTTCCAGAGTTATAAAACAGGAAGAACACTATACTAACCTCAGAGGGACATAGAGTGAGAATTAAATGAAGTAATATCTCAGACAGTAGAGACTAAACTTGGAAGTCAGACAAACCTAAATTTAAAATCCATTATGTCACACATCTCCAATCTCTGCATCCTCACTTGGTAGAGGAGGATGGCAACATATCTATCTTTCAAAGTGTGTTTGAACTTTTAAAGACAAAGTATGTCAAAGCATATGATACAAAGTAAACATACAAAGCTTAGTAACTATTATTAGGAGGTGAAAGTGATGACATAATAAATGTTTAAGATATTTTTTTAACTAGAAATATTTCTGATCTGTAAATCACAGTTTCAAGCTGTGTAACTGCTTTTATCAATTAATTCAGCCTTCATCTCTCAATTTCACACATATAACAATTAGGATGATAATAACTGGTCCTTTTACCTTTCAGAGTTGCTGAAAGAATCAAATGAGGCAATACAAATGAAAGCTCTTTGAAAAGTGGTGTTATTAATAGCTGTGCTAATACTCATAATAATTTAACAGCACAGATAAAATGGCATTAACTCACAACAATGGGTCATCTTACTGAGGACATTACAATGATCTATTTTCAAGATAGAAAGTTCCCAGTGAATTGGCAAGTATATAGAAATAGACTTCTGAAAGGATGGCAAAGCTGGAATATCCTCAATTCTGTGTGTTTCCAGCTATAGGAAGTAAAACATCCTACCTTGCAAAAATGATTATTACTTTATTTTAATACTTGTAAGTTTCTCCATGTTTTGAATATTTGCCAACTTCTTTTCTAGGATGGGCTTTGAGTTATTTCTAAGAGAGGAGGGTTATTGTATTTTTAACTCTATCAAATGATTATTATTATCTTTAAAGAATCAAGTCTAAATTTTAAGATAAAGTGCTTCACTGTTTCAATGGCATACCTCATCATTTACCATAAGATAACAGAACCTACTTTATTGTGACTTTTGCTTGATTTAAAGATGCTTTTTTTTTTTTTTGACAGTTCAGATCTTAAGAGAATTACAATGTAAAAAATATTCAAAGCAAACTTTCAAAAAGATAGCATTTAAAAAGTAACAATTCCAGCTAGTTAATGAAGGACACGCACATTAAAAAAAAAAATAATTCTCAAGTATTTTCTGTACTGTGATAGCATACTGGTCCAATTGTATTCAATACATAAGGTATTGATATTTGCTTCAATTTCTTGCCACTTAAAAATTAAACTTTCTTTTATGCAACATTGTAATTTTGTATCTGTACTGCATATACAGAATGCATACAGTGTACCATGAATAATGAATTTATTTTATGTAATGTTTCTACGTGTATAATTTGTGGCATTCTTAAAATGTTAACATTTTCTGACTTTAATATGTCAAATGTGTAAAAAAAAAAAATCAAGATTAAAAAGCAGTGTCTTCGTTGAATACATAGTAATGAATTAGCCAAACCGACAAACACTTAAATTACTAATCTAAAAAGTAACTTTCCAATCTCTCTTCTTTTTACTAGTATCAAATGTTGTATTAGTTTGCCAGGGCTACTGTAACCAAATAACAAACTGGGTGGTTTAAATAAAATGTATTTCTTTTCTTTTTTTTTTGGTATTTATTTTCTTAAAGTTCTGGAAGCTAGAAGGCCAAGATCAAGGTATCAGCAGGTCTAGTTCCTAGTGAGGCCTCACTCTTTAGCTTGCAGATAGCTGCCTTCTTGCTATGTCCTCACATCATCTTGCTTCTGTGCATGCACATACCTGTGTTCATATTCCTTCCTTTAAAAAAACAGTTATAGTAGATAAGGGCCCACCCAAAGGACCCTATTTTACCTTAACTACTTTAAAGATCCTATTTCCAAACAGTTAGGACTCCACCATGTGAATGAATATTAAGTTTAGAGTAAAGGACCATATAATAACTTAGTTTTGGGTAACTTTTGGAAAAATTGAGTAAGTTTTAAGTATAACCTTCTTTCCCCAAATGTTGAACAGTCAAAAATGTTCAATGGTTTTATAAAAATCTCACCAGGAAAATCCTCTAGGAATATTTATCAAATTTCTACAAAAGGACAAAAAGCAAGAACTCCTAAGATTAAATGCAGAAGGTGGGGACAAGGAAAAGTCACAGATAAAACAGTAACTGGTTTAAGTATATACAATAAAAATTTTGTTATGAAAAACATTTGAGAAGCAAATGGGTAGACAATGTTGGTTATAATGGACCATTATTTGTTACAAAAGATTATACAGATGATAAAAATCCTTATCTTCAGAGATGAAAGAAGTAATGATAGGAATGGATAAAGAAAAATAAAATGAAAAGACAATCTACAGAATAGGAGAAAATATTTGCAAATGATGTGACCAACAAGGGATTAATCTCCAAAATATATAAACAGTTTATACAACTCAGTATCAAAAAACAAACAAACAATGCAATCAAAAAATGGGCAGAAATTCTAAATAGACTTTTCTCTAAAGAAGACATACAGATGGCAAAGAAGCACATAAAAAATGTTTAACATTGCTAATTTTTGTAGAAACACAAATCAAAACTACAAAGACAGTAGTTTTTATCACTCAGAATGGCCATCATCAAGAAGTCTACAAATAATAAATGCTGGAGGAGTGTGGAGAAAAAGGAATCCTCCTACACTGTTGTTGGGAATGTAAACTGGTACCTAATATGGTGAACACCATGAAGGTTCTTTAGAATATTAAAAGTAGAGCTACCATATGTTCCTGCAATCCCACTCCTGGGCATTTATCTGGAGAAAACCATAATTGAAAAAGATACATGCACTACAGTGTTCAATGCAGTACTATTTACAAAAGTCGATACATGGAAGCAACCTAAATGTCTACAGACATATGAATGGATAAAGAAGATGTGGTATATACAGACAATGGAATATTAATCAGTCATAAAAGAATGAAATGATGCCATTTGCAGAAACATGGATGGACCTGGAGATGACCATACAAAGTTAAGTGAGTCACACAGAGAAAGATAAATATCATATGATATAAGTTATATATGAAATCTAAAAAAAAAAGTAATACAAATGAACTTATATACAAAACAAAAAGATTCACAGACACAGAAAATAAACTTTTGTTACCAAAGGAGAAAGTAGGGGAGGGATAATTAGGAGTTTGGAGTTAACAGATATACTCTACTATATGTAAAAGAGATAACCAACAAGGACCTATTGTATAGCAGAGGGAACTGTAGCCTACAAGGGAAAAGAATCTGAAAAGAATATACATATATCTGAATGACTTTGCTACATACCTGATACTAATAAAACATTGTAAATAAACTATCCTTCAATAAAAATGTTTTATTTAAAAAATAAGAGAAATGTAAAAAACATTTAACAAACATATAAAGCAAAGGAGAAAATGAAATGTGAAAATGTGTTAGTCGCTCAGTCATGTCTGACTCTTTGAGATCCCATGGACTATAGCCATGGAATTGTCAAGGCAAGAATCTGGAGTGGGTTGCCATTCCCTTCTCGAGGGGATCTTTCCAACCCAGGGCTCCAACCCAGGTCCCCCACATTGCAGGCAGATTCTTCACCTGCTGAGCCATCAGGGAAGCAAAGCAAAGTAGTTCAGTTCAAGGTCTCAGTCATGTCTGACTCTTTGCAACCCCATGAACTACAGCACGCCAGGCCTCTCTGTCCATCACCAACTGCCAGAGTCTACCCAAACCCATGTCCATTGAGTCAGTAATGCCATCCAACCATTTCATCCCCTGTCATCCCCTTCTCCTCCTGCCCTCAATATTTCCCAGCATCAGGGTCTTTACAAGTGAATCAGCTCTTCACATCAGGTGGCCAAAGTATTGGAGTTTCAGCTTCAACATCAGTCCTTCCAATGAATATTCAGGATTGATTTCCTTTAGGGTGGATTGGTTGGACTTCCTTGCAGTCCAAGGGACTCTCAAGAGTCTTCTCCAACACCACAGTTCAAAAGCATCAATTTTTCAGCGCTCAGCTTTCTTTGTAGTCCAACTCTCACATCCATACATGACCACTGGAAAAACCATAGCCTTGACTAGATGGACCTTTGTTGGGAAAGTAATGTCTCTGCTTTTTAATATGCTGTCTAGGTTGGTCATAACTTTCCTTCCAAGAAGTAAGTGTCTTTTAATTTCATGGCTGCAATCACCATCTGTAGTGATTTTGGAGCTCCAAAATATTAAGTCAGCCACTGTTTCCACTGTTTCCCTATCTATTTGCCATGAAGTGATGGCCGCGATTCATGGGGTCACAAAGCATCAGACATGACTGAGTGACTGAACTGAACTGAACTGATGGGACCAGGTGCCATGATCTTAGTTTTCTGAATGTTGAGCTTTAAGCCAACTTTTTCTCTCTCCTCTTTCACTTTCATCAAGAGGCTCTTTAGTTCTTCACTTTCGGCCATAAGGGTGGTGTCATCTGCATATCTGAGGTTCTTGATATTTCTCCTGGCAATCTTGATTCCAGCTTGTGCTTCCTCCAGCCCAGCATTTCTCATGATGTACTCTAAATATAAGCTAAATAAGCAGGGTGACAATATACAGCCAAGTAGAATAACATTCAATTATCACTTATAATCAAAGATGGATGTATATGTGTTTATAAAATCCTTGCAAATGGCTAGAATCCATTAATGATAGGGGTAAAGAAACTGCATGAGTTAAATCAACTCCAACTTTGTGTCTGAAGCCACAGAACTCTTGGTAACTTTCCTTCAAGAATTCTGCTTCCTGAAGGTGGAAAGAACAAGGGGTTGGGACTGTTTTGCACAGATTGGTCATAGAATTGTAATGAGTAATAGAAAAACAGTACAGCCCATGCAGGACACCTCTTTGAGGAGGGTTCAGGGTGGGAGACAGCAAACTAGAAGGATACTTTCCAATGCACAACCAGCCCAAGACCCTGATTCCTTCAAATAAATAACAGAGTGAATGCTGATCACTTCTGCTTGCTTGTTTGTTGGAATGCATGCCCATGTGTGAAGTGGGAAGCTCCACTTCAAGAAAATGCATAGGCACACTCCTTGCTACTCATGGGGCAAACAACCAGCTTAAAAGTAATAGCTTCAGAGAAGTGCTGGCATTACCTAAGAGCTTGTTAGAAATGCAAATTGATCCAGTGTACTGAATCAGAATCAGTGGAGGAAGGGGTCTAAGAAATTGTGTTTTAGCAAGATCTCAAAGTAGTTTTTACATACAAAGTTTGAGAACAAATGATGCAAAAGAAACCCAAGTTGAAAGACTCTGCATTTCTGTCCCCCTGTGCTTGAGGGCCCGACTCTGATCTTAAAGTCAAAAGGGTTAGTATCAATACTATCAAAATGGTAGAAACCAAGAAAATAAAAACAAAAATAAATCCACCAGCTATCAGCCATTTATCCACCTGTCACATCAAGACATGGTCAATCTTTTATAAAGTTCCTTAGTATTGAGTGAGCAAAGATCCTTATGCCATTGAACGACAACAAAAAATAAATCATTTATTTAGTAGAATGGCACCATGAACTCATGTTTGCATCAAAATAATCAAACCACTATCCATCAAGGCACAGGAGAAAAAAAAAAATGCAGAGATTTAAGTACATTTGCTTTTCTTGAACTTCAGTATCAGGATTATTTTCATGATCCAGAGAATACTTATGCAACAGGATTCTGGGACCTGATGCATGGACCTTTAAGAATTTCTCAAGTTGTTCCATCTTCTCTGATGGATAAGAAAAAGGCTTGCTGTTTCAAACTATTGCTTCGTGGGGGTGGGGTGGGTGGGAGTGATGCTAGCAATATCATTTCTTAGGGTGGAAGCTCTGAAACAAGGATCTGGAAATAGTGGCATAACCAAGCAGAGGCTGGGGTATGGGTGGTGATAGGCCTGAATATATCACATCTCGGCCTACTTTCCCAAAGTCCTAATTGTACTCTGCTCACAAAGGGATGCTCAGGGTTTACAGGCAGCGTACTGGAGTTAGGAAACTGCAAAAAGTTTGGGGAAGATGCAGGGCTGGAAGGAAGTTAGGTATGACCAGGTGCTTCCCCGTGACTCTCTCCACATGCACATTTTACAAAACCCTCACCTCTAGCACAACGTGCCGTGTGCCTTGACATCAGGCTCAGAAGCACATGCTTCAAAAGATGTTGTACCTCCGGCCATCTGAAGACAGCAGTGATTTCCACTAAGTTCCTGGTATTCACTGTGTCCACCGTCGGCACGGCCTAGCTCATTCACTCCATTTTCAGAACTACGGCTCTCTCTGGGCCAGATTTAGAGTCGGCCAGCCAGTCATGCCTCCAGGTAAAACAGCACTGAGTTTCTAGGCGTCCTTCTACACCCCTGGGCCTCCGCAGCACCGGCAACCATAGTCTATGCTCTGACCAGCAGCCTGAGAGAGAGGGCTGAGCAGCTCTCACCGGACTTAGGGAACCGGGAAGCTCTGGCCCTTTAAGGTTTCCGGCTGGCTCCGCCCCTCTCCCAATCTCTTCCGGTCAGATGAGTTTTTACATCTAGACTCTGAGTGTCTGTGTATAAAACGTCAATGCTCTTGCTTTTTTGTTGTCCCCAACAATAGTTTAAAGGCTGAAAGGAACCATATAAGCTTCCATTGTTGGAGGTGGTGCTGTTTAGTCACTAAATCCCGTCTGACTCTTTCGCTGACCCGTGGACGGCAGCCCACCAGGCTCCACTGTCCGTGGGATTTCCCAGGCAGGAATACTGGAGTGGGTGGTCATTTCCTCCTCCAGGGGATCTTCCAGATCCAGGGATCAAATCTGCGTCTCCTGCTTGGCGGGTGGATTCTTTACCACGGAGCCACCAGGGAAGCCCCACATAGGCTTTCACCCTTCGGTTGTTACGTGCTGTCAGCATTAAATCCTGTCACTTGATCCTTGCTTCAGCCCATTCTCGCTTATGAGCGATTTCTGGCATCACATCATTATTAGAAGTGATACCTACGGTGATACAGGTGGCTGGAATATCACTCCAAAGTAATGAGCCAATTAAATTCTATCAAAACAGTATTCCAAAAACTGGATAGTCAGAGATGGAGAATTGACCAGGTTAAATCCTGAACCTGTGACTCAGTCCAGTTTAACAATTATTTTTGGATATCAGACACTGCCATCCAACAAGCAATACTGAGATAGCAGTGTTGTTACCAAATGGATTACAAAATAGTCATTATTCTCAATTATGCACCCAGTGTATTGGAGGAGCCTGACATTTAAATACACAATTTCAAAAATAGTGGAAGTGGCCCAGATGGTAAAGAACATGCCTGCAATGTGGGAGACCTGGGTTCCATATCTGGGTTGGAAAGATCCCCTGGAGAAGAGAATGGCAACCCATACCAGCATTCTTGCCTAAAGAATTCCATGGACAGAGGAGTCTTTCAGGCTACAATCCACGGGGTTGCAAAGAGTTGGACATGACTGAGTGACTAACATTAGTTCAGTAAATCGTAAGAAGTTGGGTATGGCATCCTGTGGTGGGAGCAAGTGGTGAAAACCCAATTCAGACAAAAGCATCAAGGATGCCTTCACGATGATGTATCAGTGGGGCAGACACGAAGGATAACTAAGAGCTACTAAATGTTAATTCCCTATGATATGTAATAAGCAATTTAATTATGTAAATCTCAATTTTACCTGAAAAGAAATAATATTGGTACTGTACAGTTTTTTACTTGAAAAATATTGACAAAATAATTAGAATTTTTATGAGGGTATCACTTGTAAATATTTAGTTTTATATGTTTGATTTTCGGTTTTTTGCCTCCAGTATTAACTCCATACACAAGGAATGTATCTGGATATATATTCACAGTGAGTCCTGTGAGCAATGTCTAGATATATTAATGCTTTGATTTTTCTTAGTCTTTTTTTAAATATTTATTCATCCAGTTCATTTCTTCTCCTGAAGCATTTGAATCATTTTATTCAGCTGCTAGATTTTCAGATGATTTCCAATTCTAATGGTGACAGAGGCAATGTTTTCTATCGCTACTTAATGGTCTTGGGGTATCAGTATTTTTGACAGTTAAGTAGTGGGTATTGATCTCTCTTTTTTGTAAGATTTTTATAATTGAAGACTAAACTTGTAATCTCTGGATGCCAATAGTTACTACATGATGGTAATGACATCATCTTCACCTGAGCATTCCAAATGTCAGTGTCAGTTATCAATGAAACCAATGTTAGCTGGAAAGTGGCAGTTAGGTTTTTATAGCCTCTATTATAAACAGCAAAAGTAAATAGTGCCAAACATCCCATTCATGAGCTAGGATTATATAAAGTTCATGTGTTTTATTTCAGGCCAGGATTTAAATATCTTCTTCTGATTGGCAATAGTAATACTCCTTTTCCAAAAAAGTGAAATTGTTCTTTAAAATTCTTGGCTTCTTGTCGAGGGAGTTTAAGTCCCAAATTATTTAATGCAGAATTTGTGACCTCAAACTTTGCTAACCCAGCTTCCTTTTAACCTTTCAATTAAAGTGTCTGAGGTAGAAAATCAATAGCTACAGTTACATAATATGTAGCCTTTCATGAGAGGGAGGATGGTGCAATTATGACTAAACCAGATATATAATTATTTCTTTATATCCTTACTAAAGTTAGAAAGCTAAACTTGGAATACTGCTTTATAAATTGCATTGCTCCTGAAACACTTTCAAGACTTTCAAATCAGAAGGTCTTCCCAGTAATTAATCTTTAGATTGGCATTATAACGTGTT
The DNA here is from genome assembly GCF_033118175.1 of Dama dama. Lineage (NCBI taxonomy): Eukaryota > Metazoa > Chordata > Mammalia > Artiodactyla > Cervidae > Dama > Dama dama. The sequence goes on from NC_083700.1 coordinate 41,534,922, forward strand.
AAGAGGGAGACAGTAGCACTTTCAGCGGAAACTTTGCTTTGAAATTTCAAACTTTTTCATAGTTAGTGATAGAAGAAACCCTAAAGAAAATAAATGAAAGTGAAATTTTACTTTGTGGCTCCTTTACTTTTAGTTCCAGTTTCTTCCCTGTGTTTTTGGTATGTTAGGACTGGATTCCACTCTTTCAAAGCTATTGCTCTCAGCTTACAACTAACCCCTTTTAGAGTTTAATCTACAATGACTTACTAAAAGATACTAGCATTTTAGCAGATCTTGAAGATATAATAAATATTTAATGAAGAAAATTTGTATTATTACGAAGGATAGCAGGTAAGAGACTGTGAGTAGAAGATAGCATCTGGATTTTCTTTAAATTGCACCACATCAAAAGAAACAAGTTTTGATGTACCTCAATTGTATAATCATTTCTTTTTCACAGTAAGCATCCACATGGCTTTCTCAACTTCTGTCCTAAATTCCTTTAGCCAAAAGATTCATCTCTACTGCACTGCTTAAGTAAATAAGAGCATAGACCATGAAATCTGATAGACATGAACTGAAACCCCAAATATTCCATTAAGACTCTCTGACTTTGGGCATTTGGGGCATTTATAAAGTTCAACTTGTTCATCTTCGATGTAAAGACAAATTGTAAAGCTTACTTTATAGGGTCGCTGTAAAGATTAAATGAACGGTATCCAGGGCTCAAACACACAGAAGAGGCTCTGTGAAGCGATGCTGAATGCTCTCAATCTGCTCACACAAGGGATGGAGGGAGGAGTATTTATCTTCCGGCTCAGATTTCCCATTAGTTAAGATTTGCAGTGTTAAACACCATGCATTTCCGGATTTGCATATATGTAAATCCAAATGACATAGTGGGTTCCCATAGGCATTCTAAAGGAATATAGAAGAGCCAAGGCAGGAAAACCATAAAAGTCATGTGATGCAGCCTAGAAAGCCTGCTGTCAGGTTATATGTGCACAGTCCATTGCCAGAGCAATAACTGGGATAAATATGCGAGTCAAGAGAATATCAAGCAGAACCAAGAGGTGTTCAATAAAACCCCTTTCTCTTCTGACTGCAAAGCTGTCATGCCTCATCTCCAAGCTTCATTACTTGTGATGTTTTAATATTAATAATATGCACTCAATATGAAAATAACAATACAACCAGAACTTTTAAATAAAACATCTTTTGAAATTATCTGGTTAAGTAAGATTAGAAATTCAAAATATGGGAGAGAATTCAAGGAAGTAACTTGAAATCATACAATTTCAGGTAGTGTGAAGACTCAAATAAGCCTCTAGACTCAAAATCTCCCCTCTGCAATTCACAGACTGCTGCTTTTGCATTGGCTTCTTAATCTGATTTAGTTTGGACTTCTTCTTAAGAAATTGGGCAATTATAGTCTTCTGTTCTTTTTTTACATTAGATCCTCAAAACAGTAACTGTGCCTATATCTCATCACTCACTGTCTTTTTACAGTAAGTGCTCAATTAGTATTTGGTGCCCACGTGACAACCTCAGAGGACTACTATGGAGTTAAAATTGAGGAACAAGTGCAATACCCCAGAGCATGTTAATTTCAATGATTTTCCTTCTGTTGTATTACAGTTAGGTAGGTAGACATGTCAGGAAAGTCCTTAAAGTAAATCTTTTTCTTTTTTTTTTTTTTCCCTACCAATGGCTAGTAATACATCCACATAATACCAGTCATTTATCTGTCTTACCACAGAGCCTAAATTTCCACAAGGTCTCAGCTCATACTTCCAAATTTGAGTACTGGTCCTCCAGTGTTGGTTCTTTTGAATTTCTTTCTCTCCATTTAAATTAAAAATCCCATCCTAATATATTCCTACCCTTTCCTCCTATAACATATTCTATTGCTATTTATCAGACATAACTTTGTATACTGTATATACTGTATACATAACTTTATATACAGACATAACTTTAGGTTGCAGGAGATTATGCCTTCACCCTGCCAGATATCTGCTTCTCTTTTGTTCAAAGAATATCCATTGAGTTCCTGAGTAAATCATTGACTAGATTTATAATGCCTCTACTCACAGGGCAGCTATGCATGAAATAATAACAAAACTCATAAAATATTACTATTCTGAGTTGTTATGTCATTGTGCTGGTTTCCTTTCAAATATTCTAGCACCACAAAGTCAATAATTCTATAGTGTGAACATCCTTTCTGGACTGTGCCTGAAAAAAAATTGCTCACTAGAATTCTAAATTTCCCCAATGCATCAATGAATCTTTGTTTTGACAAATTGTTCCATATCAGAAGCTTTAAATATATCAGTTATATAATTTGCAAATAGGAGTGATTTCTATCAGAGATTTAGACACAACTTTGCTTCCTCATCAAAAAGAATTCTAAAGTACTAATTTTGCATTGTGCTATTTTAGGCTATGTACAAAGAGAATTATTTAAATATGGTCCCAAACCCTCAGGACTGTACAATCTCAGAAAACACTGGCAAGAAAAAACATAAAAAGACATGTAAAATGCTAACCAACCACAGAAGAAAGGCAAGAAAGTGACATAGCTGACCATGATTTTAAGTTTAGTTCATGTATATATGTTTTGTAATTTGTGTTGTTGATAAAATTTTTAAGGACAAAATTCTGAAATTTATTATGTTTCCAGTTCATTCAAAATGTATTTTTACATTATAGGTACTCAATAAACTACAGAGTGTAAGCTTCTTTGGGACAAGGGATAAGTTAAAAAAAAAAAATGTTATGCAACAAGATTGGACATGGTTTTCCTCCAAAAATGCTATTCTCTCATGGTGCAAAGAATCTCATTGGATGATTCTGTATTTTACCTTGACATCAGGTATGTCTTTAAAGACATACATATAACTCAAAGGACCATAATATTTTCTAAACTAGCATATACATATGTATCATTTTTATTACAAATCTCTTAAAGCCCCAAAGCAATTCTTTGAGAAAAAGGACCTATCAACCTATACACAAAATAATGTACCAATACTTGAATTTAAAAGCTTATCACTTGGTGCAGCCATTATGGAGAACAGTATAAACGCTTCTTTAAAAACTAAAAACAGTTACTATATGATCCAGCAATCTCACTAGTGGCCATATATCCAGAAATGAAGAAAACTCTTATTTGAAAAGATAAATGCACCCCCAATGTTCATAGCAGCACTATTTACAATAGCCAGGACATGGAAGAAACCTAAAGGCCCATCAACAGAGAAATGGGTAAAGATGATTTGGTACACACACACACACACACACACACACACACACACACACAGACACACACACACACACACGTGGAATATTGCTCAGCTATTAGAAAGAAAGAAATAATACCATTTGCAGCAAAATGGATGGACTTAAGAGACTACCATATTAAGTGAAGTAAGTGAGACAGAAAAAGATAGCTGAATGGAGGCAGAAAATTCACATCAATAGCTGAATAATAAAGTAGGCAAGGCAGAAATAAAACACAAAAATTGTCTGATACATTCCTATATTATTTTCCAGTGGCTGTTATAACAAATTACCATAAACTTTGTGGATCAAAATAATAAAAATGTATTCTCTCACAGTTCTAGAAGCCAAAAGTCTGAAATCAAGGTATCAATAATCCTCTGAAACGTCTAAAGGAAACTCAATTTCTTGACTCTTCCAGCTTCTAGTGGCTCCAGGCAGTTCTTGACTTCTTGCTACCTCATTCAGATCTCTGCTTCTGTAGTCACATTGCCTCCTCTATGTTTCCTTTCACATATCTCTTATTAGGACACTTGTTATTGCATTTAAGACCCAACTGGATAATCCAGGATGATCTCATCTAAGGTCGTTAATTAAATCTGCAAATATCCTTTTTCCAAATAAGGCAGTATTAGCAGTTTCTGGGGTTTAGGGTGTGAGCATATCTGTTGGGGATATTTATTCAACTCAATGCAATCTCTTCCATTCTGGGCTTCTGTTCTGTCTTGCCTTGCTGTGTCAACTGAAAACTCTCCTACAGGTATCTAAAACACATTCGTGTATGCAGTATTACCCCACTGAGAACTACCTAGGTTGGATAGTTTTTCTGTCTGTAACTTCTTCCAACAAAATATAGAAACTATTCAAGAACATTACTGTCTCCCACTATTTATTGATTTAGACTGGACAGCATTTCATAATATCCGCCCTGACTGTTTTAGCTACAGCTGTTTTTTTCTGGTACTAATACACAGTACAATCAAGACTACGAAGGGAACTGAACAAGGATTGGGTTTTGCCTACTGAGTCCTTGTCGAGTCACTTAACTAAGAATTATTTTTGCATCTGTAAAGTGAGGATTAAATATTTTCTCTCATAGACATGTACAATGATTAAATTATGCAGACAAATCCATTTTAACATGTAGAAGTTAATGTAAAAATAAGTGGATGCAGTATTTGATTTTGAATCATATCTCCATATTTGGTGGGGAAAGAAAATTCTAAGTAGACCAATTTTCAAATATTAAATATTATATCCCCATCTGAGTACAGTTCAGTCACTCAGTCATGTCTGACTCATTGTGACCCCATGGACTGCAGCATGCCAGGTTTACCTGTCCATGACCAATTCCCAGAGCTTGCTCAAACTCATGTTCATCGAGTCAGTGATGCCATCCAACCATCTCATCCTCTGTTGTCGCCTTCTCCTCCCACCTTTAATCTTTCCCAGCAACAGGGTCTTTTCAAATGAGTCAGTTCTTCACAGCAGGTGGCCAAAGTATTGGAGTTTCAGCTTCAGCATCAGTTCTTCCAATGAATATTCAGGACTGATTTCCTTTAGGATTGACTGGTTTGATCTCCTTGCAGTCCAAGGGACTCTCTAGTGTCTTCTCCAACACCACAGTTCAAAAACATCAATTCTTTGGCGCTCAGCTTTGTTTATGGTCCAACTCTCATGTCCATACATGACTACTAGAAAAACCATAGCTTTGACTAGACAGACCTTTGTCACCAAAGTAAAGTCTCTGCTTTTTATTTTTTTTTTTTTATTATTTTTATTTTTTTTTTCCAGCGGGTTTTGTCATACATTGATATGAATCAGCCATGGATTTACATGTATTCCCAATCCTGATCATATGCTTTCTAGGTTGGTCATAGCTTTTCTTCCAAGAAGCAAGTACCTTTAATTTCATGGCTGCAAATATCTCCATCTAAGGTTTCACAATTAATATATTTGGGACTGCATATAGATAAAGCAATAATATGCAAATGCTGGTTTGACAGGAATGTAGAAAATTTCAATAGCAAGGACAAAAATTATAATTGCTTGGTACAGTTTCTTAGTGTTTCCTAAGAAAATGGAACTTGCAAAAGATCCCAAGGATCTTCTTCTTTTTAGAAAAATAAACTTCTGAATTTAAAATAGGAAACCACAAAATATCCCAGATTTAACTGGGACTTCTGTCCCCCTTCATTAAAGCTTGCCTTAGGGCAGACAATGGTACTAGTTCCAAAAAGACTTTGACAAACACTGTAGTAATATGATATGTGGTTTGCCTTGGAAACGAACAGAGATCATTCTGTCATTTTTGAGACTGCATCCAAGTACTGCATTTCAGACTCTTTTGTTGACTATGATGGCTACTCCATTTCTTCTAAGGGATTCCTGCCCACAGTAGTAGATATAATGGCCACCTGGGTTAAATTCATCCATTCCAGTCCATCTTGGTTTGCTGATTCCTAGAATGTCAATGTTCACTCTTGCCATCTCCTGTTTGATCACTTCCAATTTGCCTTGATTCATGGACCTAACATTCCAGGTTCCTATGCAATATTGCTCTTTACAGCATTGGACCTTGCTTCTATCACCAGTCCCGTCCACAACTGGGTGTTGTTTTTGCTTTGGCTCCATCCCTCATTCTTTCTGGAGTTATTTCTCCAGTGATCTCCAGTAGCATATTGGGCACCTACTGACCTGGGTAGTTCATCTTTCAATGTCCTATCTTTTGCCTTTTCATACTGTTCATGGGGTTCTCAAGGCAAGAATACTGTAGTGGTTTGCCATTCCCTTCTCCAAATTGTCAACATCTGCTGGATCATCGAAAAAGCAAGAGAGTTCCAGAAAACATCTATTTCTGCTTTATTGACTATGCCAAAGCCTTTGACAGTGTGGATCACAACAAACTGTGGAAAATTCTGAAAGAGATGGGAATACCAGACCACCTGACCTGCCTCTTGAGAAACCTGTATACAGGTCAGGAAGCAACAGTTAGAACTGGACATGGAACAACAGACTAGTTCCAAATAGGAAAAGGAGTATGTCAAGGCTGTATATTATCACCCTGCTTATTTAACTTATATGCAGAGTACATCATGAGAAATGCTGGGCTGGAGGAAGTACAAGCTGGAATCATGATTGCCGGGAGAAATATCAAGAATCTCAGATATGCAGATGACACCACCCTTATGGCAGAAAGTGAAGAAGAACTAAAGAGTCTCTTGATGAAAGTGAAAGAGGAGAGTGAAAAAGCTGGCTTAAATCTCAAAATTAAAAAAACAAAGATCATGGCCTCCGGTCCCATCACTTCATGGCAAATAGATGGGAAAACAGTGGAAACAGTGGCTGCCTTTATTTTTCTGGGCTCCAAAATCACTGCAGATGGTGATTGCAGCCATGAAATTAAAAGATGCTTACTCCTTGGGAGGAAAGTTATGAACAACCTAGATAGCACATTAAAAAGCAGAGACATTACTTTGCCAACAAAATTCCGTCTAGTCAAGGCTATGGTTTTTTCAGTAGTCATGTATGGATATGAGAGCTGGACACATAAGAAAGAGAGTTGGACACATAAAGAAAGCTGAGTGCCAAAGATTGATGCTTTTGAACTGTGGTGTTGGAGAAGACTCTTGAGAATCCCTTGGACTTCAAGGAGATCCAGCCAGTCCAATCTAAAGGAGATCAGTCCTGGGTGTTCATTGGATGGACTGATGTTGAAGCTGAAACTCCAATACTTTGGCCACCTGATGCAGAGAGCTGACTCATTGGAAAAGACCCTGATGCTGGGAAAGATTAAGGGCAGGAGGAGAAGGGGACGACAGAGGATGAGATGGTTGGATGGCATCACCAACACAATGGACATGGGTCTGGGTAGACTCCAGGAGTTGGTGATGGACAGGGAGGCCTGGCGTGTTGTGATTCATGGGGTCGTAAAGAGTCAGACACGACTGAGCCACTTAACTGAACTGAACGTAAGAAAAACTTTTTTTTTTTTTTTTTTATTAGTTGGAGGCTAATTACTTCACAACATTTCAGTGGATTTTGTCATACATTGATATGAATCAGCCATATATTTACACGTATTCCCCATCCCGATCCCCCCTCCCACCTCCCTCTCCACCCAAGAAAAACTTTTAAATGAGTATTTAAAAGTGTGTTTTGGAACCCATTTGGAGAACGCTCCCCCTACCACCACCACCTCACCTTTGCTCTTACTACTGAGTGGACTGGATCACTTCTGCAATTCCATTTGTTAAAACTACAGGAACTACTATCAAAGTCAGAGTGATTTAGCTACTTCCTTCTATAGTCTGCAGAGGTAAGGTCAAGCAGTCAACAGGAGTAAGGCAAATTCTGAAACCAGAATTTCTCTATTTGCATTTAATACCACCCAATCAGAGAATGGCATTTGTTTTCACAATGATTTTTCATCTAGGAGATATAGAAATAGTTCTAATAATTAATGTGTGATTGGTATATGTGTTTGTGAGCAGAAGTATTTTAACTATAGTATTTGCAGAGATAAAAATTAAAATTCTTTATAGACATTTCCCCTTTCACTATATTTAAGTGATTGTCTAAACATCTCAATCGGTTTGTGATTTTATCTGGATCCCATGGCAAATTATTTTTTAAAAGTACTACAAGTTTTTTTGCTATTATAATGGAAACCTAGTTCAAATTCACATGTTAGATAGTCACGTATATCTTTTAGCTCAAATTTAATCCTTTTTTGCTTGTCAAAGAAAACGGTTAAAAAACTGAACACTTTCATTTCAAAATGAAGAGCTTAAAGTATAAAAATTATGAAATATGAATCTAAAAATTAATAAATATTTCATTCAAAGACTTCTACTGATTTAGTTTAAAATCATGTCTACACAAGCATGCATGTGTGTATATATATTTTCATACATATATTCTAAATCCATGTGTATATATATATATTTCATATGTATACATATATCATATTTAAAATATGGTCCTGGATGCTGGTAATATCATTGGAAGTCAAGTGAGTGAGTCTAACTGTCAGATTTTCAAATGATTGGAGTAGATTTCCATTTCTGTCAAAAGCTTAGCTTTTGTTAAGAGTACTGTCTAATCTCCATCTACAAGCTGCCACTGCTTAAGATAAGAGATTCATTCTTGCTTTAGTTTTTTAAGACCTGGAAAATGTGACGTTCTTCTATAGTTTTATTGTTTTCTGTTAAAATATTGCAGGAATCACTAATAATCATGAGAAGATTATTATACTAGAATCGAAGGATTCTACATCCTAGACTGAGCTTTCCATTTAATATTATTTTTTCATTATGGAAAACTATTTAACCTCTCTGGACCTCAGTTTTCATACATGCATAATGAGGGCACTAAAATAGATTATCACTAAGATGATCTACTTGGTAACATAAGACACATGAAATATAAAATATGAGAACACTTATTAAGCAATGTGAAGTTGGAAATACTGAAACCTATCATCTATATTCAGATATCTGAATTTTCTCATGACTGATAGGCTTTTCATTAAAATCGGGTCTATGTCATTTATGTATGTATGTTTGTTTCAATTCATTTAGCAATTATATAAGAATTAAGATGTATTTTATAGGTGTACTAAACACAAAAGTATTAAGAGGAACTGTGGCTATAAAAGTCATTTCTCTAAGAGAGCCCAGACCCTGTTTTCTGCAGAGTAAATTTAGCAGTCAAGGAAACACCTCCAGTTTATGGGGGAGAAGAGAGTTATTCTTCCCCTGACTCCTCAAAGAGAAAGTGAAAGTGATAGTCACTCAGTCCTGTCCTGCTTTTTGGGACCCCATGGCTCCTCTCTCCACAGAATTCTCCAGGCAAGAATAGTGGAGTAGGTTGCCATTCCTCAAGGTGAAGGTGTTCTAACCTCAGCCCTATTCCCACTGTACTTAGAAAGTGGAAGAGATATGGAAGTATGAGTTTTCCCTTGGTTCTTACTGATTACAACTGATTTAATCAGATCAGAAGCAGAGATATTAATAAGTGGCAAGAATATGCAAAAGAACTATACAAAAAAGATCTTAATGACCCAGATAACCATGAAAGTGTGATCACTCACACTCAACCTAGAGCCAGACATCCTGGAATGCACAGCCAAGTGTGTCTTAGGAAGCATCACTACAAACAAAGCAAGTGGAGGTAATGGAATTCCAGCTGAGCTGTTTCAAATCCTAAAAGATAATGCTGTGAAAGAGCTATACTCAATATGCCAGCAAATTGGGAAAACTCAGCACTAGCCACAGGACTAGAAAAGGTCAGTTTTCATTCCAATCCCAAAGAATGGCAATGCCAAAAAATATTCAAAATACCACACAATTGTACTCATCTCACACACTAGCAAAGTAATGCTCAAAATTCTCCAAGCCAGGCTTCAACAGTACGAGAACTGTGAACTTCCAGATGTCTGAGATGGATTTAGAAAAGGCAGAGGAACCAGAGATCAAATTTTCAACATCCATTGGATTATAGAAAAAGCAAGAGTCCAAAAAAACATCTACTTCTGCTTTACTGACTATGCCAAAGCCTTTGACAGTATGGATCACAATAAACTGTGGAAAATTCTTAAAGAGGTGGGAATACCAGATCACCTGACCTGCCTCCTGAAAAAACTGTATGCAAGTCAAGAAGCAACAGTTAGAACTGGACATGGAACAACAGACTTGTTCCAAACTTGGAAAGGAGTATTTCAAGGCTGTATATTGTCACCCTGCTTATTTAATTTATATGCAGACTACATCATTTGAAATGCCTTGCTGGATGAAGCACAAGCTGGAATCAAGATTGCCCGGAAAAATATCAATAACCTCAGATACACAGATGAAACCACCCTTATGGCAGAAAGTGAAGAACTAAAGAGCCTCTTGATGAAAGTGAAGGAGGTGAGTGAAAAAGTTGGCTTAAAGATCAACGTTCAAAAAACAAAGTTACGGCATCTGGTCCCATTGCTTCATAGCAAACAGACAGGGAAACAGTGGTATCTATTTGGCACTTTATTTAAGTGTTTCATCCTCTAATACCAATAAACTCTGTCTTTGTTCCTCTCATGAAAAGAGTGACAGACTTTATTTTCTTGGGCTCCAAAAAATCACTGCAGATGGTGACTGCAGCCATGAAATTAAAAGACACTTGCTCCTTGGAAGAAAAGCTATGACCAACCTGGATGGCATATTAAAAAGCAGAGACATTACTTTGTCAACAAAGGTCCATCTAATCAAAGCTATGGTTTTTCCAGTAATCATGTATGGATGTGAGAGTTGGACCATAAAGAAGGCTGGGTGCCGATGAATTCATGCTTTTGAACTGTGGTGTTACAGAAAACTCTTGAGAGTCCCTTAGACTGCAAGGAAATCCAACCAGTCCATCCTAAATCAGTCCTGAATATTCATTGGAAGGACTTATACTGAAGCTGAAACTCCAATACTTCGGCCACCTGCTGTGAAGAACTAACTCATTGGAGAAGACCCTGATACTGGGAAAGATTGAAGGCAAGATGAGAAGGGGATGACAGAAGATGAGATGGTTGGATGGCATCACTGACTCAATGGACATGAGTTTGAGCAAGCTCTGGGAATTGGTGACGGACAGGCAAGCCTGGTGTGCTGCAGTCCATGGGGTTGCAAAGAGTCAGACACGACCAAGCGACTGAATTGAACTGAACTGAATAGTAAATTCAGTAATAGTAAAACAGTAAAGAAGAATAGTAAAATAGTAAAGAAGCCCATAAAAAGTTAATATAATGAGAATAGATCATACCCTGGTTGTAATGCTGAGAACTATGTTCTTCTGCTCCAAGTAAGAGGCAGAATATTTTTGGTTCTGAATTATTCATTAAATCTAAAGGTACCCTTTAGCCAATTGTTGAGTATCCTAACATATACTGGCTGCTACCAGTAACTATCTTCAGAACAGTGACTGTAGCTGTGATTTTAAGCAATAATGGCCAGTTACAATTCTCAAAGCCAGTGATAACTATTTTCATAGTGCTTTCTCCTTGAGATACAGTCAGTCACATCTCCAGAGGTTTTATTTACTCCCTAGAAACAGGCTATTAACTTGATGATCACTCCCCACTGAGAAATTTACAACTTTCTCAGATCTGCAAGGGAACCCTTACAGAGCAAATTGTAGTCTTCCCCCAAGAAGTTAGTAGATCTAAAATAAAATAACTCTTTTAGTAATATAACACCTGCAGGAGTTAACAATTTCTTACACCCAATCCGCTTACATTTGGCCTGAGTCCATCATTGCATTGTATTTCAAGTGATATTCTTATTTAATGGCTGCTTTTAATGAAATTTTGATGTTCCAGGAAGATTAGCTGGAATCATCTGCAGTCCATCATGATCCAGTGAATGTTTGGCTACCTTCAGCTTACTCTCAACTTTTAAAAACTGGGGGGAGGTTTGCTCCTTGGTTGCATCTGAGTGTTGGAATATGGAAGGAGACTTGCCTCATGAGTGGAAGAATGTGCACAGAGAGCAATAGTAGCTGAATGAAGGCTTACTAGTGAAAAATAAAAACTCTCAAATATGCAAAACATATGATGTGATGCCTGAACACTCATCAAATCCCTTGTTGCCACAAACTAATACAAAACTTTCTTTTGGAAATCATTGGAAAGATTCCTTTTTTCTTATCATAGCACAAGAATTGTTAACAAATACCTCCTCAGACCTCGTCATGTTTTACAGTACTTTTTGTCTAAAAACTACAAGAGTGTCTTGTCCACACACTGACAGTGAGCTGTTCCAGACATTGGCTTGATGCTGATAGTAGCGGTGGTTGGAGAGATTGTGGAGCGCAGAGTTAAACAGGAGGGAGAAGAATTGATATCAGCAGCTTTATTTTTCCTAGATGGCTGATTTCTATAACAGTAAGTTATTTTCAGGAATAAGGAGAAAGTTACTTGCTTTGGCCTGTTTGCCATGAAGTGTCAATTTTCCAAAAAGGAAATTTCTTTGAAAAATAGTCGCTTGTCACCACTGAATTACATTGCTGGCCAATACCTTTTAGCGATTCTGTTCACAGCTTAGTGTAATACAGTTTTGTATGTATCAACCATTTATTCAAGTACTAAAAGAAATTTAGCTTTCCTCCACATATGAAAGGATGAACAATATATTCCAAGTTACTTAAAAATTAGAAATTGAAAATGCATTCTCATCTCCTCTTTCTAGAGAAGTGTGGACCACGTGATAGGCTAGGACTTGTAGCCAGCAGCCACATCTTTAGAAATGAAGACTGGAATGTTCCTATCTTCTTTTATCCTACTAAATGTTACAAATAGCTTCTGACTAACCCCTAAAATAAGTCACGATTTTTCCCCCCTGCTTGACCTGATGAGTTTTGATGTTGTGTTCCAATCTACTCTGACCACTCTCTCTCCCATCTTCAATCACTCAACAATAAATCCTTTAATTTCTTCCATTTAATTTTTGATGATCCTAAATAGTTTTCAGGTGTGTGATGGCAGACTCCACAACAAAAAGAGTTATAATTTCACAAACTGTAATGATAACTGAATCAATAGGAAAACTACTCCATAGTTGCCCATATTCCCTAGTGAATGAAAGTTGTTACAGAAAAAGAAAGGTTCAAAAAAAAAAAATGATTCTATTGAAATAAAGGATATGTCTTGTTTGTGTGTCCAAAGCCCTATGAATAACGATGAACTTAAATACAGAAAAGTATAGTTAAGTGTAGCTATGTCTACAGCACATGGGTAAATAAAACACATCCATATTTATCTACTATAATCAGAGAATCATTAAAAATAATAACTAGAAATAATTTATTGCGATACATAAGAATTCCTGCTATGGAAAAACCTTTTATCCATTTAAAAATGCTATTATATTTTGTCTCACAGAGTTTTTCAAATACTAAATACCCTTAGCAAAGGCATGTTTCAAAATATGCAAAAGTGTAAATATGCAAAATAGTTTCAAGAATTGTTTTTCTTTGATAAGAAATGAGAGAATTCATAGATTTTAACAGAAACTGTAAGCAAGAACTTCTTAAGTATCACTAGTCATAAAGCATAAAATAGTAAAAGAAAACTGTATTTTGTTTAACCTTTGGGAAGTCAATATTATCAGCCTCATCAACTCAACAGTTAACATGATGCACTGACTATAATCTCTGCCTATCCCTGGCCTCATGTTCTTCAGCTCCATAACTACTGCAACCCCCATTTCCAATCTATTAAACCTATTTTTTAAAGCAGAATGATATCTAATTAACCTTTGTACATTCAAGACTGATCACAGTGGCATCTATTTAGCACTTTATTTAAGTGTTTCATCCTCTAATACCAATAAACTCTGCCTTTGTTCCTCTCGTGAAGTCTATATTCTTGATTATTCCTTGTGTTTCCAACTAGCTATTTTCCTTAAGGCTTCTCTCTTTTTCCTGCTCAGATTGGACTCTGATGTCAGCCATTTCAAATACATGTCAACATTCCTCTTAGAATTATCTTCCCCCCTGTTCTTATGAGATATTTCCTTTGCAATTCCTGAAATTCTCTACAGTCTTCTCTCTCCTCACATTGCCAAATTCTTCTGGTAAAAGTCACAAAACCAGCCTAAGAATACAATACATTAGAGCCTGCCTGAGTGTATCATCATCATCATGGCTGCTAGGAAATCTCTTGTATCCTTAAATTCTCAACCTACCTACCGAGCAAGGTGGTCAGGGATTTGATTCACTGACCTAATTCTCAATGGGCTTCCCAGGTGGCACAGTGATAAAGAAGCTGCCTGCCAATGCAGGAGATGCAGGAGACCCGGGTTCAATCCCTGGATTGAGAAGATCCCCTGCAGCAGGAAATGGCAACCCACTCTAGCATGTTTGCCTGGAAAATCCCATGGGCAGAGGAGCCTGGCAGGCTGCAGTCCATGTGGTCACAGACAGACACGATTGAGTGACTGAGCACATACAGATAACTCTCAATAAGAGCCTTGAACAAGTTATATTCTCTAAAGATTGTTTTCTATATTTAAAATGAGAGTATTTACAGTACACACTCCATAGAGCTGCTGGAAAGATTAAATGAGTTAGTACAAATAAACCATTAAGCAATTGTTCCTAGCAAACAGCAACCCCGAAATAAATATTAAGGTTTTCTCATTGATTGCTGTAATTAGGATGAACCAAATGGAGTTTCCTTAACACATAAATTATTTCTAACATTTCTACTTCTCTTTTTGTATATCTGGTGACTGTAATCTCCTTTTGTGCAACAATTTCTCTTTTTACCTGCACTCTTGACCTATGTCTAGTCTAAATTCCCTAGTTCCTTTTAGTTTCATTTCCATCTTCACGCATTTTCTCCGTATTATGCCGTTCCTTCCTCTCCGGGTGGCAAATATGTTCAATTTCTTCATTTCCTCTTTGTGATGCAACTATTTCAAGTTTCTACACCATCTGTCTCCTCACTATGCTGCCAAAATCATGGAAACAGAGCACATCTTGATCCTTCCACTTTCTCAGAATTTATTTACTCCCCAAATTTATCCCTTGTGATCGTGATTAAGTGTGGACTTATACTATTCCAGGTCTACTAAATATTGAAATTATTATCTCCAAACTACTATTGACTTCCTAATTATATATCATACCCTCCTTCTCTTCCTTTTGCTTCTAGATCATAGTACCACCATTTTTTACCTCTTCTTTCCAGACCATCAGAGACACATTTAAATCCAGACTCCTATGTAGCCTGCTTCTCTACCTATCTTAACCTTTCCAGCTCTATGTCTCTATACCCCACATCCTAAAGGGCATTCCACGTCTATATTTTTCTTCCCAAATATCTCTCACATTTATCTCCACTGCTTAATTTCAGGGTTTGTTTCCTCCTGAAATTCTACATCATTCTGTGTGATTGATATAATTTTCCTGAAGTCCTCCCTGGTTCTCCCAACTGATGTGACAACTGTTTATTTTGCATATTCAAAGTAATGCAAACCTCTTTTAAGGTTGTTTGCCTTAAGTAGTATTAGTTTTCATCGGTTTATTAAAAGAAGAGATTTTATCATATTTTATCATATTTGTATCTCTCATGCCACATAATAGGCTCTGAAAAATAGTAGCAAACTGAATCATTGAAATAGACTTATATATAGGAATATAGTAAAAGATATTTAGAAGTAAAGGACATAGAGTATACAAAAATTTCATGAACATCTATTACATTTTTGAAACCTTATTTTTTAAACATGGCTAATGATTTCTTTAAGTATAAGCATCTACTTTTGAGAGGAATTTTGAAATTTTCACTAAATCTAGAAAACTAATACTTTAAAATGTCCTCAAAACAGATTCCATTAACCTTCAAACCTAAACCACTGTAGCTACTTATATCCATGACCCACTTTGACTTTGTCATCACAAATATGTTCCATATCTCAATCATAAACTCCAATATTCAAATTTATTCTACTTGTCTTTGGTCACATTGAGCTTTTCAATCAAGTAACATTTCCATTCTGTTGCATTCTGTCTCTTTCCTGGCTTCACTTCCTTCAGTATCTAGTTGTGACCCCTTGATTTCCTATGCCAAATGCTTTTTCTTTCTTTAATATTCAGTTTGGTTGCTTTATCATCTATCCTCACAACCAAACTGCAACCCACTGAACACCTTCCCCATATCACCCAGATCATGAGCTTCTGGGCAAGATCAAATATATTCACAGACTGGCATCACTGTCAATTTAGGACCTTCACCGTCCTTTCTCCTAATTCCAGCAAGTTTTAGCTCGAGCATTATTTCCTCTGGGGAAACTTTGTAATAAAACATGCCATGGGCTCACAGTCTGGCAAGGCACCCTTTCTTCTATGCTGCATGACAATCTCTGTGTGTGTGTGTCTCTCTCTGTCATGTCTGACTCTTCGCGACCCCAAGCACTGCAGCCTGTCAGGCTCCTCTGTCCCTGGGACTTTTCAGGCAAGAATACTGAAGTAGGTTGCCATTTCCTTCTCCAGGGGACCTTCCCAACCCAGGGATTGAACCCGTGTCTCCTGCATCTTCTGCATTGGCAGGAGGATTCTTTACCACTGAGCCACCAAAGAAGCCCAGCAATCTGCATATCCATTATATTCATTTTTTTCAGTGAATATTTCTTAAGTCTGTGTCCATGGATTTGTCTAGATAATAGGTTTTCTGCTGTTGCTGCTAAGTCGCTTCCATCGTGTCCAACTCTGTGCAAGCCCACAGACGCCAGCCCACCAGTCTCCTCTGTCCCTGGGATTCTCCAGGCAAGAACACTGGAGTGGGTTGCCATTTCCTTCTCCAATGCATGAAAGTGAAAAATTAGAGTGAGGTCGCTCAGTCGTGTCCGACTCTTCGCGACCCCATGGACTGCAGCCTACCAGGCTCCTCCGCCCATGGGATTTTCCAGGCAAGAGTACTGGAGTGGGTTGCTATTTCCTTCTCCGAATAGGTACTCAGGAATGAAAAAAAAAAAAAGGACAAACTTCTTATCACCTTGAAACTTACATTTGAGTGAAGGAAACATCAAAAACATAAGCATTTTCATAGGTAATGTTAGGCTACTATAAGCAACAGGAAAAAATAAAACACAGTAATGGAATATTCTATTTCAAATGAGGATTTTAAAATTTCTTGTAATGATTCAACTTCTATAATCCAACTTAAGATTCTAGGGCCATTATGTGGTAGAGAAGTCCTCTCTAAAAAGCTAATTTTAAAACACAGATTGAAATGCAGTTTAATACATAAAAGTGTACATATTAAGTGTTAATTGAAATATATATACATTTCCAAGTTTAAATTATGTATTTATATATTAGACATATATTAATATATGTATCCAATCCATTTTTATTGAGAATTCAAATTGTTTACATGTATTTTTGCAATTAAAAATTATCCTTGGATAAGAATAATTTCCTTTGATGAGTTCCTAAAGATTAAACCCATGAGATAAAAGCTTTGGTAATTGGTAAGACCCTAAATTTATAGCCAGTGTCAACAAGAAATTAACAAATATTGCTTGCTTTGGCAGGGAACTTCCACACTGACCCCAAAGATTCCTGTCTGGTATTCATGCCCTTATGGAATCCTATCTACTTGACTATGGTCCCATCTAGTGACTCTCTTCTAATGAACAGAATTCACAAAAGTAATAGAATTATACTTTCAATGTGAAGTTACAAAAATACTCATCTCGTATTCTAACTAACTTCGTGGCATTCTAACATCTTCTGCTTAGGAATGTTTAAAAAATTATGTACCTGCTCACTGAAAAAAATTTTTAAGTCGACCCTCTATTCCCTTGTCTGCCAAGGAGTTGGGGTCTTGCTCCTCAGCCTCTTTTTTTTTCACCTCTTCTTCCTCTGTCCTTAACTTCTCTCTCCTTCTTCTTCTGTCATGTTGTGAGCTGCCCTAGGAATAAACTTATATAGCAAGGAACCAAGGGCAGTTTCAAGCCAATAGCCAGGGAGGAAATGACACCACCAGCTGAATAACCTGTGAGGAGCTAAACTCTGCCAACACCCACCACTGAGCTCAGAAGCCGGTCTTTCCTCATTTGAGTCTTCAGAAGTGATCACAACTCCAGCCATGATTGTGGCCTCATGAAAGACTTGAGGCTGAGGCACTCAGCTGAGCTGTCCTCAGATTCCTGACACATATGCATTTGGAGATACTCAGTGTTTGTTTTCTAAAAGCAACTGTTTGGTGTACTTTGTTACATAGCAATAGATACCAAATATAAAAACCCTTCCCCTTTGTATACTCTGTGGCACCCATATAAATGCTGATTGAATGAATTAAATGTTAAGGATTTTCTACTTTCATCATCCAATTCTGTTTTTTTTTTTTCTCTTTTATGGGAAATACATACTTACTGATATTAGCTAGTTCCCCAAATTACACAGTATTAAATAAAATCATTTAAACACCTAGAAGTCAGATTTGGATATCATTTAAAATTATATTTAATCACCTAGTATATTTGCAAAACTTCTAATCACTTCACAAGTAAAGCTGCTGTTACTGCATGTATTTATAATCAGTCAAAAATCAAATCCTAGATCTGTCACTTAACTAGTTATAGGACCTTGGGTGAGCAATTTAATATCACTAAACTTCCTTAGTTTCCCAATCTGTCAAAAGGAGATTATATAATCCACTTCAAAAGGTTTATATAAAGATTATCTGAAAGGGACAAGTGCACCCCAATGTTCATCACAGCACTGTTTATAATAGCCAGGACATGGAAGCAACCTAGATGCCCATCAGCAGACGAATGGATAAGGAAGCTGTGGTACATATACACCATGGAATATTACTCAGCCGTTAAAAAGAATTCATTTGAATCAGTCCTAATGAGATGGATGAAACTGGAGCCCCTTATACAGAGTGAAGTAAGCCAGAAAGATAAAGAACATTACAGCATACTAACACATATATATGGAATTTAGAAAGATGGTAACGATAACCCTATATGCAAAACAGAAAAAGAGACACAGAAATACAGAACAGACTTTTGAACTCTGTGGGAGAAGGTGAGGGTGGGATGTTTTGAAAGAACAGCATGTATATTATCTATGGTGAAACAGATCACCAGCCCAGGTGGGATGCATGAGACAAGTGCTCGGGCCTGGTGCACTGGGAAGACCCAGAGGAATCGGGTGGAGAGGGAGGTGGGAGGGGGGATCGGGATGGGGAATACGTGTAAATCTATGGCTGATTCATATCAATGTTATGACAAAACCCACTGAAATGTTGTGAAGTAATTAGCCTCCAACTAATAAAAATAAATAAATAAATAAATAAATTCAATAATGTACTTGACCAATAGTAAGCAAAAATGTAGCTATTATAATTAGTCTCCAACAAGAGATCCTTAAAAAAAAAAAAAAAAACAGCCCTTTTTTAATCTCCTGAAAGGTAAATTGAATGTTCCAATTTATCCTGCATTCTGAAGTATATTTGACCCAGGTCATGCTAACTCCACTTGAAAATTTTATGTATATCTAAAGAATTGATGCTTTTGAACTGTGGTGTTGGAGAAGACTCTTGAGAGTCCCTTGGACTGCAAGGAGATCCAACCAGTCTATCCTAAAGGAGATCAGTCCTGGGTGTTCATTGGAAGGACTGATGCTGAAGCTGAAACTCCAATACTTTGGCCACCTCATGGGAAGAGTTGACTCATTAGAAAAGACCCTGATGCTGGGAGGGATCAGGGGCAGGAGGAGAAGGGGACGACGGAGGATGAGATGGCTGGATGGCATCACCAACTCGATGCACATGAGTTTCAATAAACTCCGGGAGTTGGTGATGGACAGGGAGGCCTGGCGTGCTGCGATTCATGGCGTTGCAAAGAGTCAGACATGACTGACTGACTGAACTGAACTGAAAGAATTCTTAAGAATTCCTAAATTAGGTTGGAACTCAGAGGTTGAGTTATCATTAAACATCTTAAAATCATTCACTTTTAAGTGTGTTATTGATTGTTTGTTTACAGCCCTTGATACTGTGTGTGTGCTCAGTTGCTCAAGAAATGGTAAAACAGATTTGTATTTGTCTAGCATGTGCAAATGTCAAAGCACACAGAATTGCCATTAACTTTTCCCAATTGGAATATCCTTAATCCATCAAATTCTTTCATTAAAGTGACATCTTAATATTATGTTGTAATTTGAAAATGCCAAGAAACTATACTTTTCTATTATTTCCCCCTATATCCTGGCATAATCTGAAAATGTATTTCATAGTTAAGAAACATTTTTCTTTTGGAATAAGGGTCCTTTATTTTTAAACCATAAATTTAAGGGGGGAAATCCTACTTGTGAAGTAAATATGTTCTTCTCCAAGGAAAAGCATAGCAAAAAAGCAATGCAATGTGACTCAACATTAAGAACTTTGACAAAGAAGGAAATAAGATATTCTATTTGTTATTATCTCCTATACATTTGCTCAGAAATTATAAATATTTAAAATCATCCTTCCAAAATGGAAAATATGGAATAACCCCTATAAAACTTTTTTTAGTAAGCTGAAGATATCTCTAATGTGGATGAATATTAAGGGAGAAAAACTCATTTCTTTGAAAAAAAAATCCTATCTAAAAACTAACAAATAAATGTCCAGGAGCAAAAAACAAAAGCAATGCTTTTTTTTGGCTTTCAGCTATATAATGAATTTTTTTTCAAGCTAAACAGATACTTAATTAAAATATACTGTTAATAGGATTTGTCTCAAAAGGAATTACAAAATTTTCCACAGAAACAGGAAATTTTTTCTTTAATGATCTTAGACACTATAACTCCTTATCATAATTTTAAAAGATGTATTTGCTTTAGAAATGATTTTCTTTCTTACATCAGATATGTTGCCTGAATTATATTCATTTATTTCTTAACTTTACATTCCAGAACTAACTGACTGTAGGTCAATTTTTATGTTTTAATGTGGACCAATCTATTTTTACCTGTCTAAAGTTTGCTAAATTTATTTCTACTTCTAATACTATATTTAAACTTTTAGCCAAGTGTTTCCTAATCTATATTGCACTACCCACATGTATTCCTATTAAAAATCAGCTCAAACTGATTTTTAAAAATACACCTTTCAGTTTCATACATTATCCATCCTCATCCATTAGTTTCATTTTTATGCTCACTCTAGGGCTATAGTAGAAATGTGCTAAAAGAATTAATAAAGGTTTGGCCTTCACAGACCAAAGGTCAGAAGGGCCTTTACTCTGCTTAGGGAGAAGAGTCTACTCTGCATCATAATTTAATGTTCTCCATATAATAATTAATCATTTTACAAAGTTCATTGTGTACATATGTTAATATAAATTATTGGAATTCTAATAAATTTTGCAAAGAACATTTTGTTACAAGACATGATAATTGCTATCTTGTATTGGTATCTATTTTTTTATATTTTATAGTGATATATGTTTTAGGACAATTGATGTTTTTTTTTAATTTTCAATGTGTAAATTCATGCATTGCTACCATTTTGTTTCTTTCAATATTTTTTCTATCAGAGATTATTTTACAGATAATTGGGGCAAATGAGATACAGACACACACATATCCATTTGCAGTCAAAAAAGTTTTAGAAATCCTCCAGGGAAAGTTTTCCAGGTCGGAGTCTAAGGAATTCCTGAACTCCTCAATATACTCTGGAAAGTTCTATGATAGGTTTTAATTTTGTATTTTCTCTTTCAAAGATAAGCTGAAAATTCAGAGTTAAATTCAATCATGTTCTAGATGATCCTGTGATCAGCTTTCATTTTAGTTTTGCTTTGGGATTTTATTGCTTGCATTTACTCTTTTTTGTTGTTCTTTCCTTTTTGCTTTTACTGCATTCGTTCTCATGGACTGTCAAAGTCAAGAAATGATATAAAACATATTTTTCAATAGTTCAAGTAGAAAAATCTTATCAGAGAATGGAGACCTCGTATAGGTACAGAATGCATAAGCATGCTGGGGTCTCCCAGGTGGCTCAGTGGTAAAGAATCCATCTGCCAATGCAGGAGGTATAAGAGATATAGCCTTGATCCCTGGGTCAGGAAGATCCCCTGGAGGAAGAAAAGGCAACTCTCTCCAGTATTCTTGCTTGGAGAATCCCAGGGACAGAGAAGCCTGCAGGCTTCATGGAGTAACAATGAGTTGAACACAAATTAGCTATTGAGCATAGCATGGCATAAGCATAATAAACCCAAATGAAAAGGCCTGCAGAACTGCAATAAGTACCAAGTACAAACTTTGAGTGTACCAAGTGTAGCTGCTCTTTCGAACATATCACCTATAGCAGTTCATAAATAGTAAGTGTCACAATAAGTGTGCAAAATAATTACAATGACCTGGACACTGATTCAGAGGCCATACAACATTCTCAAAATTAAAAGATAAAACCAATAGCAAATGAAAATTAAAAGGTGCCAATATATCTTTATAGCATTAAGCTTCACCTGGTCAGTTTAAAGTCAAGAAAGCAATTATATTAATAACATTAATGCTATTGATTTAAATTTTATTATTTTCAAAATTTTACTTCTTTTGCTTTTAGTTATATAATAGTAAAAGGGATAATAAATTTATTCCTAATCTCTATACATATTTGTTACATACATTTGTACATATATTACAAAAGTCAATCTAAGTAAACAATGCAATTCACAATATCATCATCACTATCATCTACCTTTTAAATGGGTCCATTTGATGGCTCTAGCCTGAGAAACTATGTACAAGACTTTAACAGTTTTCAAACAGAAGAGAGTAAGTACTATATTTACCACAAGCAGCACATAAACACACAAGAAAAATTTCCAAGTTCCTACACCTACACAGGAAATATAAGAATTATAAAATTCAATCTTATCCTGTTCTATTCCATTTTAGTTTCAAAAGTTATTCATGACCAATTAAAGTAATTTAATAAGCTAATAACTGAAAACCATATGATTTCTAAGCCACTGCCCCCATCCCTGCCCAACAGTTAACCATCCTTCAGGAGGTGCCGTGATATGGATCAGATATGGATCCAGAATGGGCCCAATAGGAGGGATGGAGCTTTCAGTGGAAGGAAAAGAAAAGTTAAAAGTTGTCATTAATACATGGGGTATGTATAAGACTTGGAAAATGATTAACAGGCCTGGAATTTAGGTCTACTTTAATATAAGCAAATAATAATAACAATCTTCTTGTGATCTACCAAAGTAGAATAGCACATTCTTGAATTCAAAAATCCTAACTTGAATAAAGAATAATTTGATCAGCATGTACTGATGCACATAATCTACTTCTACCAACTGAATTGGAGGTTTGGGGTTGTAAAAGAATTCACCAGAAACAAGACAAAAGATTGCAAACAAATAAGCATACAAAGGAATTTAGTCCAGGGCTAGGGTAAAACCTATGGAGAAATAAAGCCCATTAACTGAGGTTAGAAATAAAAATTAGCAGCTGGACAAGGGCATAATGACTCACAGAATAAGATTTACAGAAAAACATGTTAAAACCCAGTGCCCATTCATTTTATTTAGTCACTCCATCCCCTGCTGACCTGAGCGTAAGCAGAGTACTTATGTCTATCGGTACTCATATTTATTCTCCCTGTGAAAGGTAAACAGCTCAGTACTGGGATCCTGTCCTCTATATCTTAAGAGTGCCAAATAAAAGAAATCACTCAGGTGCTTCTACACCATATGTATTTCCAGCTCCACAGGGGAAACATTTCCAAGTATGCTAATAACAAGCTTAAAATGGCAGGTGTCCTTTTAATACACATGTGACTCCTATTAAATATTCCTGAAATTACACTGTTATGGAACAAGTAGTTTAAGTTGTTGAATCACAATTATAAGTTGTATTATTGTTATATTCACTGAACTATGAAACAAGTTTAAAATGAATTTTTAAAAGATAATTCAAATATGACACAAAAGCAAATATTAAAATAATCACTTATTATACTATAAACTCCATTTTCTTAAAGATGGAAAGTAGCAGAGTGGCACTGCCTGAGAAAGTGCCATTCTCTTTGAGTTTACAAAGCATACAAGGTATAAAGGTCAATCCAGCTGAAATACTGTTTTAAGGGTTTAACGTATCTGGGCTAAATACCAGCACTGATTTAATAAACCAGATAATTTATGTTTACCATTTTATAGGTCACAATATATACTGTTAATACTTCAAAAGAGATTGCTTTAGAAATATCAAATAATAATTGGAAATAATCATCTCCCCTCTGACATCTCCATTAGTAGAGCACTCAGCTTATATTTCTGGTTCTCCATGATATTAAGTGACTCTGAAAACCAAATTTAAAACTATGTGTTGAAAAAAAATGAAGAGATCTTTTTGGTCGTGCTTATTGTTGTCAGATTGATAGCTTCCTCAGAGACCAGAGATCTGTAGAGATCCTTTCACTATATGAGAGGTCAGGCATTCAGGGATTGAGGTTTGTTGGCAGAATGAATGAATGTATGCACCCACATACAAGCTAGCATTCAATCTATTTGAAAAAAGTCCTATTACTGTTATACTTCACTAAAAATATTGAGTTTAACATGACAGCAAATTATGGATATGACTACCTTCACTTCAATCTGTTAAATAATCATGGGTTGAATAGGGAGGACAAATATTTGCCTCTAAACACATTCCTTCTTCTACAGGCTTTTATCAGGCTCTGTCGTTTCTTTACACCAAGGATATGATAATACTCAGAGTAACTCATGGGTGTTTAAAATGGTTTGGACATCAGTCAAATTGTTGCTGCATTTTGCATGCAATGTAAATGTCACTGCTTTGGAGGAAAATTATAGGGCCTCTTTCAATAGTCTTGGACATTAAAATGAAAAAAAGTGGGCAGAGGAGAGGAGGGGGAACTATAAGATATGTGAACATACTGTAAAGCAAATTTTCCAAGTAAAATTTTTCAAATTGCTAGAGTAAAAAGTAACCACTGTTTTTCTATAAAGGTCACATCTTGGAAAAAAAAAATATCAGGGAAAGGGTGAATGTCAGATAAATGTACAACCTTCAACTTCAAGCCTGTTGTTCAGTGGTTTTATAAGCCTCTGTGAAGTCTTTGATAGAACAATAAATTTGACCAGTTATGTGCTATGGGTCTCTTATATTTACCAGTTTGTAATCAGAATAGTTGAAGAAAATACAAAAACTTATCTTTTCCCTAGTCTTCTCCAGACATTCTGGTGTAGGATTGAGGTCAGACCCATTACACATCTCTTGTTTGGCACACCCATACAGTTTAGGTGGGAATAAAATAAATTTCAGAATCATTTATTATCAAAAATATTAATGTCTCATTCAAGGTAGAGGCTCATTTCTATCCAGCAGGAATACAGAATATATAAAGCTTAAGATAATGAGGACTGTGAGTTTTATATGATTAAATTAGCTCCTCATTAGAAAAAATTAAAATGTGCCTAACTTTAACATCCACAGTGCATGTAAAGGCAAATTTGAGATTTTGTGACAAATAAGTATTAGATTAAATCATGTAAAATTGACTATGCGCTGCTGCTAAGTCACTTCAGTCCTGTCCGACTCTGTGCGACCCCATAGATGGGAGCTCACCAGGCTCCCCTGTCCCTGGGATGCCAACATTTATATCTTTTATAAAATGCCAACTTCACATGATTCTAATGTAGTGAAATATCACTCCATATCATTATTTTCATAGTAAATAATGTCCATGCCAAAGCTGAAATTGTAACACTAGCAACAAATATAAAATGTAGATAGTTTTGCATACACTCTTCAGAAATTTTGCTATTAACATCTATTTTCTTCAATAGCTAAGGACCATGCTTGACTTTACAAAATGAAATTGGCATTAATGTAGATGATCTAATGCATATAAATACTGGACTTTGTTACATATCACACCGTGAAAGCACTGAATCAACTTGTAACCTAAGTGGAAAAAAAAAAAGCAAATCCATTTAAAGTGAGAATATGCTGTAAGAAACTGTTCCATATAAAAAACTGTGCTTCCTATGAGTAACAGTGGTCAGCAGATCATCAATATTTTTGTGCTTATATTTCATTTCTATTGCTTTTATTTTAATATATACATCCAGTAGTAACTAGCATTATATTCATGCTATCTTCCTTTATATGGAATTCTTAATAAGGCATGTTATTATTTCTTTCAAAACTAATATCCATTAAAAAATTTCCTCTTCCACTCTCTGCAAAAAATTTAACTCAAGGGCTTCCCTGGTGGCCCAGTGGTAAAGAATCCACTGGCAAAGCTGGAAATGCAGGTTTGATCCCTGGGTTGGAAAGATCCCAGGAGGAGGAAATGGCAACCCACTCCAGCATCCTTGCCTGGGAAATCCCATGGACAGAGAAGCCTGGCGTGCTGCAGTCCATGGAGTCGCAAAAAGTCGGACACGACTGAGCAACTGAACAGAACTGAGAATCGGATAGGACTAAGCGAGTAATCAGGCGTGTACACCTAACTCGAAGAAAGTATTGCATACTTTACACACTGAGGTACTGATTCATGGGTCAGATTATGCACAAATCTAAAATCTCTAGCTACATCCTTTAAAACTCTGAGATCTAGATAGAAGTAATACACTTGCCCACCAAAACCTTATATGCAGGATTCTGATATTAATTCAACCAGAATAAAACAAGGTTAAACATTTATCTAATAATCACTCTTTTTCCCCAATTTTTTTCCCCCAAAATACAAGTTTTGTAGGAAAAAGTGGTCATTTTTTTTTTACTTTTACTCTAAAACCTTGAAGAATATTTCCTGGAAAAATCTAGTTTATAGTATGTTCACGTATCTTTTCTCCTCCCTTCCTTTTCCTACTTTCCATCCTTCCCTGCTTTCTGTCTTTTCTCTCCCTCTCTCTCCCCACCCCATCTCCCTAGCTATACATTCTCCCTCCCTCCTTCTTCCCCTCCTCCCCCTCCTTTCATTTTAATGTTCAAGGCTGCTTGAACACCTTGGTTTCCAACGTCCAGAGGAAGATATGTTTACTATATCATTATGAAAACTAACCTAATACTAATAAATTACTAGAAGAAAAACTATTTTATTAGATCAAATTTTCAGATTATTCAAATATTTGGTTAAGTTGAAATGATGCTCTATTAAATAAGGTCTGAAGGACTCATGTCATCAGCTGGAAAGCAGAAATATTTTCTACCTAAAGATTTATTTCAACAGTGGTAATCTGCTTTGTTGTCTTGAATTTGCTGAACCTCTTTTCATTTGTACAGAGTCAATCTTCCCTAGCATTTTTTAAATTATATTTTTATAATGATTTAAGCAGTGAATCACTGGTTCTTTCTCAACTGAGTTTGAGAGTTCAGGATTTTCTTTATATTCTACAAACTGAAAACAAATCTTACATGGTTTGGTTTGTATGATTAATTTTGTTTTCTGCAAAATGAGCATGGTGTATAAGTGTGTGATATAATTAACTACTGTACATAAATATTAAAAAATTTTTTACCTTGATTGGAAGGATTAAATTTCAGAAATTACAGGAAAGTTTTAAAAGTGAAGGGAAAGTAATGTCACTTCTAATCCTAGCAAAATATTTGATCACAATGGTTTTCTTCCATATTATCCTTTCCATGTACGTATATGCTGGTGTATGTACATAACTGTGCAAGAATATGTGTGTTCTAGGCATTAAGATTACTACTTGTGTGCCATGATCATCCTCCTTTTTCCACTCAATATTACAAGCACTTCCCAAAATCAGTAAAAGCTTTTTATTTATTTATTTATTTTTTAGTAAAAGCTTTTTAAAAGGCACAATTTCAGTATCCACGAATATCCATTTAGGATGACAATATGATTTAATTAATCAGTCCCCTTTGATTAGATTTTTGTGATGTTTCCAATTTAGTAGTTAATTATTATACAGGTGAAAATATTTTCTCTATACTTTTTCCCTGAATTTTCAATTATTTTCTTTGAATAACCTCTGAGAAGTGGAACCATTGCTTCAAATGATATGAAAAAACACTTAAAAATACAAAAATAAGTGAAGTGAAGTCACTCAGTCGTGTCCGACTCTTTGTGACTCCATGGACTGTAGCCCACCAGGCTTCTCCATCCATGGTGTTTTCCAGGCAAGAATACTGGAGTGGGTTGCCATTTCCTTCTCCAGGGGATCTTCCCCACCCAGGGATCGAACCTAGGTCTCCTGCATTGAAGGCAGACGCTTTACCCTCTGAGCCACCAGGGAAGTCCCCAAAAATAAGACACTTGAATATTATAAGTATACAGAGAAAAAAGTAAGCATCTTTCTACTTCTGATAACTCTGTCCTTTAGTTAATTAATGATAAGAACTGTATTTATAATTTTACATGGGCTTCTCCAGTGGCTCAGCAATAAAGAAACCACCTATCAATGCAGGAGACTCAGGAGACCTGGATTGGATCCCTGGATAGGGAAGATACTCTGGAGGAAGAACTGGTAATCCATCCCAGTATTCTTGCCTGGAGAATCCCATGGACAGAGGAGCCTGGCCAGCTACAGTCCATAAGGGTCAAAAACAGTAGGACATGACTGAGCATGCACACACCTATATTTTTACATAAATTTCCTGTGCTAGAACAGTATATCCAAATATTTATACAAATTTATTACATATACATTTTCTTCTTTATTTCTCTTTATGTTTTAACTATCAAAAATGAATGATACCATAATTACCCTGCAATTTGATTTTCCCATTTAAAAATGTAAAAGAATTCTGGATAAAATACATTCATGTGAAGGGCTAAATGCTGCTATGCAGTACTGAGATATGATAATTTATTTAATCACTATCTTGTTAATTGGCTTCCATGTTGCTTGAAACAAAAGAGCAATAACCATAGTACATATATCCTATTTACTGATTTTTTTTCCTCATAATCATCTCGACTGTGGGACTAGGAAAATTTTAACAGACACCACTGAATTTACAAAAGACTTTAGCAATTCACATACCTTTCCTTCTCTACCTCTGAAAACCCAGCTGTTTAAGAGACTGCCAGTATCGCACATTAAACTAACTTCAGAGTTGCTTTCTATTAGTGAGTTTAAATATATTATTCTACAATGTTTATTTCTCTTTTTCAATTTTTATTTCATGAATTGCATTTCCATAACTGTTGCTTATTTTTATACTGGATTATTTGACTTTGATTATAAAAACCTAGGAGCTATTTAAATACTAAAATTTGTTAACATTTTCTTTGTCATTATATATACACATTATCTTTTATCACAATAAAGTTTTGTTATTTAATGGATTCAGATACTGAAATTTTTTGATTTATGGTTCATGGTTTCACAACTTGAAGACTTTCCAACCAGGAGATTATACAAATATTCAGTCTACTACATCTACATATTCCTAATGTAATAGTTAATTTTTAAAATTATCTATAATTTGAAATACAGGTCTAAATTAATTTCTTGAAGAAGAGTAGCTTATTTTATCATTAAAAAGTACTAAAATATTTATTAATTTCCCCCTTATTTCCTATAAGAAGAAATTATATAATTGAGATTGCATCGTGTGTAATCCACTGGTATTTTATTTACTTTAGAATACAAGAGCCTGTCATAGTATATGACATTTAATAAATGTTGGCCGAATGAACCGGAAATAATCAACAAAGAGAAAATATGATCTCATAAGTAAACTGGTAAAGGAGTGAGCTACAATTATCTACTGCTTTGTAAAATATTATCCCCAAATTTCCTGTCTAATAAATTTAGTGTCCAAAATATATGGAACAATTTATTATGGTCTGTCATAACTCTGTGGGTTGACAGGCTTCATCTGTGTCACTTTTAATTAGGATCTCTCATACAGGTGAAGTCAGATGGCTGAAGTAATCTCAGATGGCTTCTCCACAGAACTTGCAAACTATTTTATTTACTTCATGAAAACAACTCGGATTCAATTTGGTAGGAGAATATACAAACATGCTAATATTAGGATGTGTGTTCATTGAGAGAAAAAGTACACTCCTACAAATTCACTCCTGCAACTATCTGCTAGGATCTGCCTCTACGACAAGATCCATACAACTCTTCCAAAACTCATTCCGAGCCCTTGGTCCTACTTCATTCTCCAGCCTGTTTTTGTTTTTGCCTTGGTACTGAACCAGAGGTAAAGCACCAACAATTTCTTTGATGGATGCAAAAAATCATCCCCCATCTATAGACCCACCATCAGTCCCACCCCACCCACAGTTTTATGTTTCTGTATGTTATCTTTTAGCCAAAACGTGTGATTCAATACAATAAAACCATCAACTTAAAATTGAGTATTATTTAGTCTTAATTTTAAAAGTATTTGGGCTTTCCTTTTCTTTCTTTCTCACACATTTCATCTCTTCTCTTCTATTATGTCTCTTCTGTGTTCCATCTCAAATCTCAGGGAGAAAAATAAACACAAAATCTTCCCATATTTATATGAAATCAGGGGAAAATAACTTCCCATTTTGTACACACACCCTCTTGTTCACATGCTACATTTAGCTGCAGGCCTCACAATATTCAGAAATTCAACTGAAGTTTTTATAATACCTTTTACATGAAATCAACTGAGTGCTTAGACAAGGGTTTACCCTCTTTCTTTGTCTCTGATGTCTATATCCATATTAAGGGAAACTGATGTGCTTCTTCAAATTATTTTTAAAAAAACATAAAGAACATTAATGACATATAGGCAGAGAAATATGAAAAAACAGACAAGTAAAGAGGGAAATTCCAGGAAGACCAAGAAAAATGGTCTCAGAAGATACTGAGAGAGGTTTGGGGCTCCAAAAAGTCCACAGATGAATCTAGAAATCAAAAGATTTAAGAAGAAGCCAAGGAAAACACACAGATTCCTCTAGATCACTGATGGTGCTGTGAATGTTAATAAATAAACCTAGGTTTCTGCTTATTTGGTAAGGCTCTTGATGACAGTGGCTCCAAAGATAGGAAGAGGCAATATAAAACAGGGTTATATATGTGTGTGTGTGTGTGTGTGTGTGTTAGTTGCTCAGTCGTGTCCGACTCTTTGCGACCCCATGAACTGTAGCTCACCAGGCTTCTCTGTCCATAGAATTCTCCAGGCAAGAATACTGCAGTGGATTGCCATTCCCTTCTCCAGAGGATCTTCCTGACCCAGGGATCAAACCCTGGTCTCCTGCATCATAGGCAGATTCTTTACCATTTGAGCTGCAGGGACGTCATATATATATACACACACACACACATACAGCAAAGAGTACTTTATTGACTTTTGTAAGGCTAAATGGAACCTCTCCCCGCGCCCTTTCCTCTTTTGTTTCTTATTCTAATATCATTAGTGTCATGAATGTATTAAACCCTTAATTGTCTCCCACACATTAACCTGTAACTCTATGTGTCCATTGTTAAGAAAGCAAAGATATAATAAACATATAAAATAACACACAATATATGTAATTGCATACAACTTCTAAATCACAGTGTGCACAGTCATGGCCAAAAAAAACAAGTGGGGAGGGGATAGGTACTTATATTAAAACTAGTATTGGATGTAGCTGGAAAAGCCAAGTAACAAGAACGTGACTTTACAAGGTGACATAATTGGACATTATCCAAAATATTAAGGGTATTTCCCTTCCACATAACAGAAAGAGAGGAAGGTATTTTGAAATATACAATAGGATGTACTCCTCCTACCACCTAGAAATCACGGGGCTTACATCCCAGTGGAGTAAGAAATGACTTTAAATTTTGTATGACTACATTATTTTAACTGGCATTGGAAGTTCTGAGAGTATTTCTTTTCCTTTGATTTATATGCATAAGTGAAAGTGAAAGTGTTAGCTGCTCTGTCCTGTCCTACTCTGCAACACCATGTGTTGTAGCCCCCCAGGCTCCTCTGTCCATGGAATTCTCCAGGCAGGAATACTGGAGTGGGTTGCCATTCCCTTCTTCAGGGATCTTCCTGACCCAGGGATAGAACCTGGGTCTCCCACTTGGCAGACAGATTCTTTACTAAGCCACCAGGGAAGCACTTACATACACAGACTAAAACCAAAAGCAGTTAACACAGCAGGTAAACTTTCAGGTTTGATCCCAGCCAGACTCCTTTTGGGTTAAGGTGGAAACATGACTTTTTCTTGTTTTATAATTGAAATATAGGTTACATTTTCCTTCTATTTCCCTAGTATGCTAATGGCTCCTAGAAGAGTTGCAGGGGTGACAGGTAGGAATAACCTTAGACTCACTCAATTCCCACGTCTTATTTATTCCTTATCTTCACTCAAGCAAAATATATGATAAAGTAACCACTGCTGCTGCTGCTGCTGCTAAGTCACTTCAGTCGTGTCTGGCTCTGTGCGACCCCATAGACGGCAGCCCACCAGGCTCCTCTGTCTACAGGATTCTCCAGGCAAGAATACTGGAGTGGATTGCCATTTCCTTCAAAGCCTTAAACTAAAAAACTATGACCAGAGATATTTTGACTAGGTTCAATGTTGCATCTTATACATCGTATCTTAAAATCAAGTATGTTTAAATATAAATATTTCATATGACTAAATTTCTAGGTACTGTATATAAAACTAAAGAAATTATATTATGTGGAATGAATTTTCTTGGCACTCTTGACTAAAGCTGTAATCAGTGAAGAAATGGTTAATGATTCCTACATGATTTCATCAGAAAGCTAGATATAATGTTAAATATTTAGGCAAGAGTACAGAAAAAGAGATGGGATTTCTCTCAGTAAAAGGTTTGAAGTTTCTTGTGTCAACTGCTCTTTTTATGATTCCAGATTATAGGGTATGGAGGATATCTCCTAAAATGGAGTTTTTTCCATCTACTATGGACTATTTTTCCTTTCAATGAGGTAATTTAGAAGAAACTTGATATTTAAGCAGTTTTGCCTCTAAAAAATGTATGTTACTGCTGATGCTGTGTATATTTAAGAACTTTAGAAAATGTATTAACGAAATGGGCTTTGTATCAGCTTTCTATAAATTAAGATTTTCTGAACATGGAATATAAGATATGTGGCTATTCACTACTCAGAACTGCATTTATCAAAATGAAATTAAATCAATCCATAGCTAAACCTAGGTTTCTATATAAACCCCTTTTACTATGTGAATTAGTAATAGTCCAGCCATGATAAAAGATAGGAGAAAAGGACTTTGGAATCAGATCCAATGTATTGCATCAAAAGGCAAAACAGCTCATTAAGTTCAAGAAAGATGTATAAAATATCTAACAAAAATAAAATGAAAATTTTTACAAAGAGAAGACGAAATGACACCGAGCACAGTAACAAATAATTTAAGACACAGCAAAATAGCTGAAATATTGAGTTGAAAGAAGGTTATCTTTTTAGGGAATACTTTTTCATTTTGTAAAATACAGATACTATCAAAAATAGGAAGAAATATGAACAAATTCAGAAGGTCACCATTCAAACTCTGTTGCATAGTTAGCAACACATATAAATAATACCATAAAAACTGATATTGAAAAGAAAATATAATGATTAACAGACAAACATAAAGTCCTATCTTTTGTATTTTAGACAGAAATTGTTTCTCATTAATCCTTCAAAAAACAATGGTACCACATCCCACCAGGATCCCATGAAATCTGACGAAGTTTTAAAGCTCTCTTCTAATTTTGTTAGAACCACAAGGCTAAGAAGATAATTTAGCTCATTCCAAATCATCCCTTCACATTTTTTTTCCCTTGGTGACATGCCTCAGAATTTTTACAATCATTGCTGGTCAATACATCAACAAATATGATTAAAGCAGAAACAAATATGTACAGAGGCTAATTCTGAATCAGTTTTCAGGGATTCTGGCTTCCAAAGCTCTATAGTAAGACTTTTTTGCTCCCATCGTGAGCTTGCTTCCTAGATCTCTGTTGCCATCACTCAAAAGATTGACCCAGAAGATGCATAGCTACTATGCTGGTAGCTCACAGGCCATGGCTTCTGGCATAAGCCCAGGTTGATACTAGAATCTTGCCTCTATTATTTCTCCCCCTGCTGCTACCTAAAACGACCAATCTCAACTCAGTGTTAGAGCCTCAGTGCTACCAATGGCACCATTAGCCCTTATTGTAGTTGATACAAGTTGCATCAGCTTTTGGCAGACAGGCCTCTCAAGTGTGATGTATTAATGGGCTGACCAACATCCATGAAGACCTGTGCGTCTTGTGGGTTCTCCATAGTAACTGCATCTGTTCCTCTGGCATTGACAAGACCCACAGCAGACCAGTCTAGGCAGAGGTGTGCCCAGGCATGCTATACTAACACTGCATATCAGTCAATACCCTGAAGTGAAGCATATGACCATTGAACCAACAATTTGATAAATGATCCTCCATATCATCATTTGATTAAAAACATTACCAAGGCCTCTCTTCCTAGGTAATATTATACTTTGTCTCATTCTAAGGCATAAACTACCCTTATGGTGGCAGATGACACCACACTAAATGGCAGAAAGCAAAGAGGAACTAAAGAGCCTCAAGATGACAGCGAAACAGGAGAGTGAAAAAGTTGGCTTAAAACTCAACATTCAGAAAATTAGGATCATGGCATCTGGTCCCATCATGGGACCATATGGCAAATAGATGGGAAAACAATGGAAACAGTGACAGACTTTATTTTGGGGGGCTCCAAAATCACTGCAGATAGTGACTGCAGCCATGAAATTAAAAAAAGACACTTGCTCCTTGGAATAAAAGTTATGACCAACATAGAAGGCATATTAAAAAGCAGACATTACTTTGCCAACAAAGGTCTGTCTAGTCAAAGCTCTGGTTTTTCCCGTAGTCATGTATGGATGTGAGAGTTGGACTACAAAGAAAGCTGAGCACCAAAGAATTGATGCTTTTGAATTGTGGTGTTGGAGAAGAGTCTTGAGAGTCCCTTGGACTGCAAGGAAATCCAACCAGTCCATCCTAAAGGAAATTAGTTAGTCCTGAATATTCATTGGAAGGACTGATGCTGAAGCTGAAACTCCAATACTTTGGCCACCTGATGCACAGAACTGACTCATAGGAAAAGACCCTGATGCTGGGAAGGATTGAAGGTAGAAAGAGAAGGGGATGACAGAGAATGAGATGGTTGGATGGCATCACCAACTCAATGGACATGAGTTTGAGTAAGCTCCGGGACTTCGTGATGGACAGGGAGGCCTGGCGTGCTGCAGTCCATGGGGTCGCAAAGAATTGGACAGGACTGAGTGACTGAACTGAACTGAAGCCATAAAACTTTTTTGGGGTCTTTCCAAAGATTTGTCAGTTTCCAGAGGCCCACATTTTTTCATTGAAATGGAAGACTTAATGTTCAGTTGCAGCTTTTTTGGTCACTGGATGAAGCCACTTAAATCCCACGGTGCCTCCAGAGCATGATCTTGAGATCTTCTCAGGTCCTGAGCTGCATCTAAAGTGATGTGACCTGCCATATACATCCTATACCAGCCATTAACTATCAAACAGAGAAAACTTTCCAGCAAACTCTAAGGAAATCTGAATAGTCCTATGACTTTATGACTCTGATATTAAAGTCACAGCTAAGCTTTAATGAAAACTGTGTTGTATAAATAAAATCTGAAAAAAAGATATTTCATTAAAAGTGTAAGTATGGAAGGGCCATGTAACCAACTAATTTAAATACTTAAACTAAGATCATGTTTTAGTAAGATTGTTCATGCATACAACAACTTTGGGGGGGAATTTAATTAAAAACAGGTTCCTTTTAAAGGTAGCACTGAAATCTACAAGCCCAGAAAAAGTTTCATCTATTTATTATTTTTTCTTCCTTCTCACATTTCAGAATGATTATTAAACACTTTCTCATAAACATTAAAATATACAAAGGTAACATCTGATTATGCTCTTTTATTTATTAATGCCATTTTGGAAATACATTTCTTTGCAAAACTGGTTTTTAAAATGTAATAACAGCATTAATGAAATCTAAACATCTTTAACCAGAGCAAAATACATGTTCAATATTCTGATCTACTGATCTCCATCTTACAAAGTAGAGGTCAAGATAACCTAATTAGAGTCAGGAAGTCTGTCAGGATTTAGGTGGGAAATAGATGAAAAGAGAGGTATTTCATTTTTCTCTACAGAGTTCTGATGCGGCCACTCTTATGGGTTTTCTTAAACAAACAGGAAGGTTGAAATTTTAAGGTTTTGGTTCAACTCTACACTGCTTCAAATTATCAACAAATGGAAAACAATCATGGCTCATATTTAATAACTAATCTTTGCATGCTACTTTATTGTTCACAAAGAACCATCACATGCAAGCTCACTCACTCTTTAAATTAGCTCAATGAAAGATCCATTTACGAATGATTATGTTTCAGATATCACGTGAACAGTTTGTTGAGAAACAGTTTGTTGTCACACATAAAAGGTTGACAGAACTAGATATGAGATCCAAATATGGTGCCTTCATCCCATGTTCATCTCACTAAAGGATACTCCATCTGACAAGGCAGTTTAACATCAATTATGTCATGCAATGATTTGCTACAGCCTATTCTGAAACCCTTAGACAAGGAACAGCTACCCACTCCTGTATTCTTGCCTAGAGAATTCCATGGATAGAGAAGCCTTGTGGACTATGGTTCATGGGATCAGAAAGAGTCAGACAAGACAGAGTGACTAACACTTTTACCATTTTACTTTTTCATGCTGAAACCATTAGACAAACCATGTAGTCCTGTAAAAAATTTTGAAATATAGAATTAAGGTAGAATGGTTATTATGAACAAAGAATGGAAAAACTGAAATATGGAAAAGCTCAATAAACTAGATGAATGACTACTCAATTTGGAATACTCACATTAAATTATTTCTCATTTTTGGAGCTTCCCAGGTGGTGCTAGTGGTAAAGAACCTGCCTGGCAATGCAACAGATGTAAGAGACAAAAGTTCAATCCCTGGGTCGGGAAGATCTCATGGGGGAGGAAATGGCAGCCCACTCCAGTGGGCTTTTTTGCCTGAAGACTATTCTTGCCTAAAGAATCCCACGGACAGAGAAGCCTGGCGGACTATAGTCCATAGTGTCGCAAAGACTCAGACGTGGTAGACTATTCACATTAAATTATTTCTCACTATGGACCACCTTAAACTTATTTTTATCTTAAAACATATACAAATTAAAACAACAGAGACAGAACTATTTAACTGACCACTAAATTTCTGAAACTAACACTTATCTTTTAGCCACGCTTCATCCCAGAGGATACAGAAATACTTTAAAATATGCAAGTTTGTAAAAGCATTTTAGAGCATATAATATTACGAAATTACCCAGCAGCCATCATGTCTCTCAGCACTCACTGTCCAGGTGTCTTTGGAATTGCTGTCTGGAGGAAGGAGCTTGAGAAGGCATCTAACACTTGGCACCACTGCCTTCTGGCATATGCCAATTCTCTCTGATACGGTTTGCACTCTAAGGCTGCTCGGAGCAGGTGGCTTCCGCAGTAGGAAGAGAGCTGTGGAAAGATATTCATGAAATGAATATTTATGAACAATCCCAATCTTCACTTTAAGTGTAAGGGAAAAATAAATTTTCAACTGAGAACCTTAGGAATTGCTGATCTAAGCCACCATCTTTTAAATATTTACAACCTCCTTGTGTTACTTCTGAAATCCTTTAATCTGAAGTACAGTAAATAAATTAGGAGAGCAACACTGAATCCGCCAGAGAATTCTGATAAATTCTCTTTAGCATGAGCAAACCAGTCATTTATGTAAATAGTTTCCTCATTTTTGTGCAAATTGTTGTTTTTAAATATTAATTTATTTATTTTAATTGGAGGCTAATTAAACATTGTAGTGGGTTTTGCCATACATTGACATGAATTACAAGCAAAGTTAGATCGCTTTGTTATTTAACTAAAGTCTACCTTGTGGCACTCACTTAAATCATGCCACTGAAACCTTTCCTTGCAGTTATTTCAAAACTGGCAAGGCCATTTTTGCAAGATTATGGAAGTTAGGTATAAGAATTAATGATATTTTCCAATTCTCTTCCATAAAAACATTTTTGGGGGTCTTGTTATAGCTTCAAAATGGGACAAATGGTCTAACGACAGAAAAACAGCATATCTGAAATAATACTGTTTTATAACATTCAGTATGTGCTAAGTCACTCCAGTCATGTCCAACTCTTTGTGACCCCATGGACTGCAGCCTAACAGGCTCCTCTGTCCATGGGATCCTCCAGGACATACTGGAGTGGGTTGCCATGCCCTCCTCCAGGGGATCTTCCCTACCCAGGGATTGAACCTATATTTCTTAGGCCTCCTGCATTGATTGGTATGTGGGTTCTTTACCACTAGCTCCACCTGGGAAGGTCAATATTCAGCATATTGAATTGCCACTTCCTGTATGCAATTTACATTTGCTCATTTAAATCTTCCTGTGTCCCAGAATATGTACTTCAAATTTTAGATTAATAAAATTCATTTTTAGAATAGTTTTATGTTTACAGAAAAATTGAGTAGAAAGTACAGTATACCAAATACAACTTCCTGGCACACACATCTGCACAATTTCCTTTATTATTAATATTTTGCATTAATGCATGCAATGAACTGTACTGTATGCTGCTTGAATTTCATATCGAATCCCTAAACTTCAATGTGACAGTATTTGGAAATGCAGCCTTAGGGAGATAAGCAGGTTTAGATGAAATCATGAGGGGTGGACCTCTCATGATGGCATTCATGCCCTCAGAAGAGATCAGAACTTTCACTGCCACGTTAGGACACAATGTAAGGCAGTCATCTGCAAGTCAGGAGAGATCTCGCCAGGACCTGCTATGCTGGTACCCTGATCTCTCACTTACAGCCTCCAGAGCTGTGAGAAGATAAGCCTCTGACACCAAGACACCCAGTTATTTTGTTACGGTAGCTCAAACTAATACAATGTGGTACATTTGTTAGAACCTACAAACTAATATTAACACACTGCTATTAACTAATGTCCACAGTGTATGTTGAGCTCCCCTTGTGGCTCAGTTGGTAAAGAATGCGCCTGCAATGCGGGAGACCTGGGTTCGATCCCTGGGTTGGGAAGATCCCCTGGAGAAAGGAAAGGCTACCCACTCCAGTATTCTGGCCCAGAGAATCCCATGGACTGTATAGTCCATGGGGTCGCAAAGAGTCGGACATGACTAAGCAACTTTCACTCACAGTGTACATTATGATTCACTATTTATATTGTACATTCTATGGGTTTTGACAAATATGTAATGACATGCATCCACCATTACAATATCACACAGATTTGTTTCACTTACCCTTAATCAATATGTATTTTAAGTACTTTTCCAGATTGCTAACCAACTGATATCTCAGTACTTTCCCTTTCAGTATAAGGGAGATTCTCTATTTAAAAATTCTGTTGTATACAGAGTCATTTCACTTAGCTTCATTACTACTAGATTTAATTACTTTGTTCCATAAACCAATTTCTTTAAATTGATTCCACCAAGCAGTATGAGCTCAGAAATAATTCTAATTAATGAAATTGTTAGTCATGAGGGGATTCACAGAAGTATTACACTTACACCAGGGAGGCCTGGCGTGCTGCAGTCCATGGGGTCGCAAAGAGTTGGACACGATTGAGCGACTGAACTGAATGACTGACACCTTAACTAGGTAGTATAAGAGCCACAAAATCAAGACTCAGTGCTTCTCTATGGGGTAACAGAAAGAAGCAGTGGATG
This sequence comes from Dama dama, assembly GCF_033118175.1. NCBI lineage: Eukaryota > Metazoa > Chordata > Mammalia > Artiodactyla > Cervidae > Dama > Dama dama. The sequence goes on from NC_083700.1 coordinate 41,574,489, forward strand.
CTTTAGAAATATGTGGGGAAAAATTTATTTCATACATTCCAGTGCTCATTCCCACAACATTCAGTAGAAGAAAGTCCCTAACATAGAAATATTTTTTAAAAATCCCTATAATTCTCACTCTACCTTTACCTCCACCAGAAACCACTGTAAGAAAACACCTCTCTGATCTCCCCTAAGTTAGCTAAAGGGCAGGAGCTGAGAAAACCTTCAGAGAAAAAACAAGTTTTGAGTTAAATTTTTATGGATAAGAAACCCTTTAATATCTAGAAGAGAGAAAGAGTATCTAAGGGCACAGAGGAACCAGAAACTTAGTTATTGGGATGTCTTATACTGTGACTTATGAGGACAAAGTAGAATAAGCAGTTGGAGAGTCATGCAAGGACTACATGCACTTTATGAAAAAACTGCAAATCCCACGCTTCTATGATGAGGCAACTGTGTTATCCGCAGCCAATTCTATGGATAATTTCACATTCACTATTCTCAGTGATACCAGTGAGGGACAAGGAGGTCACTGTTGTGCACTGTAGCTGAAATCACGTGTCAGAGAAGACTGTTAGGGGCAAAAGTTAGCACAATGTTACTGATGAATTATAGAGGGTTTTTAAAACAGTGAGCAACATCTCTGAAGCTGATGACATCTCAGAGATCTTTGAAATCTCCAAGTACAAAGAGATAATATGCACATTATGTGGGGAAGATAAAGCAATTGATTTTTTAATTGACAAGTGAAATTCACAATTATTTACTGACAACATGGTATTTCTTGGGAGTCAGTATAGGCAACAGCTAATATTTTTAATATTAATATAATTTAGACACTATATTAAGCAGTTTAGCTGGTCAATTATTCCATGGTAATCCTCACAATAACTTTATCAGTTAAGTAGTAGTATTTATTCCTAATATAAAGATAAGGTAACTGGAGTATCTATAAGTTAAATAACTTCCTTATAGAGTTGCTAAGGTAGCAGAGCCAGAATTCACAGCCAGTTCTGGCTAAATCTAGGGAACAAGCTCTTTATCACTGAGTTATTTTGACACGGTGGGATAAATAATCATGAACCTCATTCTTCTTCAAGGAGCAGATTACTGCCTAACATGAAACAACCAGGTAGAGGAATAACATTGTAGTCGCATCCTCTTCATAAACACTGTGTAACCGCCAAGGTGGAGCGATCCTTCAGTAGCACTTTTCCTGGATATTAAGAATGTTGCTATATACATTGCTATGGCAGTCTATCATTTTTAGATTAGTGCTCAAGTTACGACAGTAAAAGTGTCCTAATTGTAGAAGATCACAAAGCTAAAATTACCAGTAACTATAATCTCCAGATCTGAAGAATCAGATGCTTCAGGGTTTTTTTTTTTTTTTCTGCCACCTTGCTGTATGACAAGTGTTTTTAAACTCTCTGGACTTCCAGTTGTTCATGATCACAATAGGTTTAACGATACAAAGCAACCACAGAAGCCGGTTGTAAAGTACTGGTAATACAGCGGGTGGTGTGTGTGTGCGAGACACGTTGCTTCAGTCACGCCAGACTCTTTACAACCCTAAGGACTGTGGCCCGCCAGGGTCCTCTGTCCATGGATTCACCAGGCAAGAATACTGGAGAAAGTGGCCATGCTCTTCCCCGGGGGATCTTCCCGACCCAGGGATCAAACCCACATCTCTTACATTTCCTGCATTGGCAGGCAGGCCCTCGCCACTAGTGCCCCTGGGAGGGACTCATAGACGGAAGTGCTGCTTTGGCAGCACTGTGGCATGCTGCCCCAAGACTACACGAAAGGCAGACCAGTAAGGCTCCACTGTGTAAGCAAAGAGCCGCGTGCTTGAGTTTTAGAGAATGGCACTGTCCTCTCACATCATCAAAATGTAATATTTTTACTTGGTTTCTCTTAAGCACAACACACAGTCAAATATTTTAAATCATTGACACATATAAAACCTAAAATTAGTGAAACCATATTCCAGGACTGTGCTACACTTATTGTTTATTTAAAAAATTACTTTGAATACGTATTATTTATTTTTAAAAAAACTACTTCAAATATTTGAGTAAACGATCAGTACCTGTTGCAGTTCAATGATTACCTAACTTACAAAGTTTTATGCAGAATGCATATATAAAAACATTAATATGGAGATGAATGCTTATTTGGATAATTTACTGAGCTTACATTAAGTACCATTAAATGCTCTTCAATTTCCCATATTCTTTTATAGCTATTTTTTAAATTAACACTAACCAGATTTTAAAACAGAGATTGCATTCCTAATATGCTATGACATTTAACAAAGTACTTATGATATTATGAAGCCAAGATTTAAATTAAGGCACTAATCACTGTAAACTCAGAGGTGGCATTACATATTTTTCAATTTTATGATCTATAGATTCAACATGAAATTACAGTAGTTAAGCAATGATAATGAAAGCATTTAATTTTCATAAAAGAAATAATATAGATATAGTTAAAGAAGCTTTATTCAATTTAAATCAAGCACAAAAATACCTTTTAATCAGAATCAATGATTCTATTGACTGAGACAAAATACTGAGCTTCTACTTCCAAAACAGCAATGACATTTTTAAAGTAGAAATAATTGTAGTTTATTAGTTTATATTTACCAAACATAAACAGTGTTTCCTTAAATATACTTGGCTGGTAAAACAATTTTCTGGGAATTAGAGACAATTAGTTCATCTGGCTATGTTTAAATATACAAATGAATGGTCATTAGTGCTCTACGTATTGATAGATTTTTTTCAGTTGGTTAAACATAATGGCTGTTTTCGTTTTTCGGTGCATTTATAAATGCAAGCAGCTTTGTTACATATAACGATAAATCACTGGATTATCTTTCTCTTTGAGGAAGATTCTGACCAAATACATAAACATTCAACCAACAAAAAAATGTTGTGTGAATTCATAGGGACCTTAATAAAAACCTTTCATTTTCTTTTCCTAAAGGAACATCTATGAAGTTAAATGTTTAAGTTTCATGTTTTGACCTAGTAGTCCTTGAGCTCACCAACTCTGAGTTCTTGTGAACATTACCAGTCCTAGACTGAGGGCACCATAGACAGTGTCTCCCAGGATTTGTCCAGGCTGTGATTTTATGGGGTCATTAGATAATGTGAGGATAAAGACTAATGATTTTAGAGTAGGATGTTCTTATATAGCACAGAATATTCCTGAATGAACTGCCACTGACCTGGAAGAATTAATGTGCCTTTACCATTTTCACTAATATCCTTCCCCATGTAGAAAATTGTCAATATACTTGAACAATCTACCAGAATATAAAATAACATTAAAAAACATTATAAAAGAAGAACGAAGGGCATAGAGGTCTGCAGCATAAATTGAATTCCACTCTGGTCTTATGCTAATAAATAGATTGCTTTTGTAGATATAAAGATTGAAAAGGCACAGCTTTATCGGAAAGTAATAGTGTCTTTGAAAGTAAGCCCTTAGGATCAAAAATGTCATTATGTGCTCCCATGACAGTCTTTCTAAATCAACTTCCTCTTAAGGACTGGCCAAGGCTGTTCCAACCAGAGACACTGCTGAAAAATCTGCCTGGTTGAGAAGGATCCACTGTGCTTAGAAATGTAATAGAAAAGACAGAATAAACAAGAAACCACACAGAAATAAAGTTCGTGTGGTACAGACGCCTGAGGAAGGCGAAAGTGAATTCCATATGTGGAGGGGAAAGAGATACTTATTAACTCTGGGGTCTGAGGCAAGAAATTAAAGCCAAGGAAAAAAGATAAAGCAAAATCATATTGGATAATGCCAAAAGGAATGGGATAGTAGCTATATCAACATGGGGCAAAAATGTAGGAATCCTGAGTATCTGTTTTTATGGGCCAGCCTCTTCATGTGGTGGTACTGAGGTGGCTGACAAGTCCTGACAGAGAAAAGTGTCATCTATTCAGCCACTAGATGTTCACATTTAGTGAGGCATATTGGCACTGATGTTGAGGGTGACCCCAAACACTTGAGTTAGAAGAAGCACAGGTACTGAGCTGGCTGAGGGTTAAAGGATCCCAGCCCCACAAAACCCCTTAAACCATACTATCCCTCAACCAATTCTGGCTAGGGAAGTCCTGAGCACTCTGCAAATAAAATGCAAAATAAACACCCGAAGAAAAATATCATGTTTCCAAAATCATGCGTTAAAAACAAGAAGGGTTACAAGAGAATGGGTTATGTCAGACCACTCATACCTATATAATCTGATTAGAGAACTAACAAAACAATAACTGTGCTAGCCTACTAAAATGGTTAAAAATATAGTTTCTAATAAGTAAGGAAATATTTCAGTAAATATAGGATTTGAACTTTCAAGAAAATTTGAAGACAATTTGATGGAAAGTGAGGTAAGGACCTGTTGAGTCAACTGAGCTATAAAGAGCAAAAGGCACAACCTGGGAGTACTCAGCTAAAGGACAAAGTGCATGTCCCCCTCAAGGGAGGAAAAATGACATTGGACAATGTATAAAGAACCATATAACTTCAGCTTGCTGTGTTCAGCTGTGCTACTGTACTTTGCCTCTGTTACTTTTGGTGCAAGATGTTAATAATTTGGAAAAAATACATATGAACCAATCTAAATACACATTATATTGACATCCTCCCTGAATTAACCAACTGTGTATCAGCTAATCCAATACATTTGAGTTTGCTAAATGGGTAAGGAAAAGGGGAAGAGGATTGAATTTTAGAGTTCAAAGCCATGAAACAGAAAAAGCACCGGTGGCCTCTAAGCTGTTTTCCCCACTGAGTTGCAGCCCACTTCTTAATTAGCAAGATGCCTGGAGACCCAGAATGTAAGACTCTGAAATTCTCTGCACATCAGCTATTTGGGAAATCTGAGCATAGCGACTGCTTAAGGAATTTTAAAAATACAATGTTTCTTAAATCATCCTGTGGACTGATGAGAAAATTTTAACTTGATTCACCACTGAGATATAGATTATCATAGATGCAAAATTTCCATGTTCTCTCAAACTGGATTTGACTTTAATAAACATCAGTTGTTACAGTGGAAAATGTTTTAAGTCAGTTATAATAAAAATTCATTAAGGGAAGGATAATATATTTAAATTGCAATAAATTTCATTAATCCTGCAAAAGAAAAACATGTATTAATAAGCCTTTTTATTCTTCTCTCATCTAGGATGATCAGACAAACCTGGCATATTTCAGAGAGTTTCATTCTGTTCTGAGCATAGTAATATTAATCAACAGGAGTGTGTCCAGATAAGGATAACAGGAAGGTAAAAGCCTTGCAAGCATATCATAAGAAGAAGAGTCAAAAAGTCTGGGTATATTCTACTTGCAAAAGGGCAAGGTTAGGGAGTTTGCTATTTTAAAGGGCCATATCATAACAGAAAGAAGTAGACCTCTCAGTTGGTATAACACAAAGCAGAACCAAAATGGTCAACGGAATATGAGTGGCAACAAGGTCTTATTTATAATAGGAAATACCTAATATCAAAGTAGCTAGTTGTGTAAGATTGATTTTACCAACACTGAAAGTATCTTGGGTGAAAAATGCTAGTTCAGGGATGTTGCAAAGTGCATTTCAGTATTGAGTGAAATCTGGACTAGATGACCTTTAAGCCATACTCTTTGATGTTCTAAATCTTTACTCTTAACCATTTGGGGATAATGTACATACTGTGATGATGCTTCCCTGGGCTCATTTGCTTATATGAATGTTTCTAAAATTTTGGCTGGACATCAACACCAGGAATTTTTGAAAAGTACAAATATATATATATCCATTCCAAGCCCCTTGAGGAGCATTTCTGATTAAGCCTGGGCAGGAAATCTATATTTTCAAGGACAACAAGTGATGATACTGCATCCAGACATCTCTTGAAGGCATTGGGCTCATAAGATCACAATGGATTCCACCCCTTTATTGACTGATTAGGTTTTCAAAGTTGTGTTTTAGTGACGAAAGACTGGGCACTTTAAAATCAACAGCCAATTTTATTATGGGAAGGTTATGTGTGAAAGGACAGCTAAACAGTCCTACTACTACTACTAACTATAATAATTGCTTAGAGGGCAGGAGCTGTGCCTAGCACTTCATATGCATTGTTTAACTTTATTAGTAGGGTTCCCCAGGTGGACTAGTGATAAAGAACTTACCTGCCAATACAGGAGACTTAAGAAACCCTGATTTAATCCCTGGGTTAGAAAGATCCCCTGGAGGAGGGTATGACAACCCACTCCAATACAGGCTCATGAGTCAACCTCTAAAAATGGCTTTTGTTACTTTCCTGGAGGAGGTAGTGTCAGGATACTTGGATTGCTGAAATCACAGACTACCAGAAACTTAGCTGTTTGAAATCAGATCAGTAAAAATGGAACAGTAAACTCTTGCCTAGAGGATCTGAGCAACTCTGACACTGAGAAGCAGCCGCAATTTCCAACCCAGGTACAAAACTTAGATAAGGCTTTTTTGGACACCATGTTTAGCATTCATCCTAACTTTGTAGTTCCCAAGGAAACAGAATCCAGAGTCCACTTCTCAACTCAGTCTTCATGTTCAGTGCTTTACATCAGAGCCTTGCTCTTTTTTTAGCATTATCAAAATTCTGCTCTATTTAAATGCTATGTAAACTCTATCCTTCCCTCAAGTCCTATTTTAAACCCTGTTCCTTCCTTTAGTTGGTGAGATGCTCTCCATGGTTACCCTGGTGTGCCACCTCTCTTGATGTGACAAGTTAATAAGCCTAACTCTGGTGGACTATATACATGGCCTGGATGTTCTTTATCAGATGGGTTCTATCAGTAGTTATTAAAGTCCTTAATTTAAATATCAGTAGAATGAGTTTCAGAAACTACTCAGGATCACATAGTAAGTGACAGAACTGGAATTCCAACCCAGTTCTATATGATTTCAAAACCCATGCTTTTAATGCTAGGCACACAGAGTCAGAGAATGTTGGAGCTGAAAAGGTAACTCAGGTATGCCAGATTACTAAATTCAAATGAAACACTAGGATTAGAATCCAGGTATCCCCACCTCCCAACCCTCGTCACATGTGTAGTTGCATTTTTGTTCAGCTGCCAATCAGCAACTTGTCAGGTATCTCCTTTAGCTTGAAACTTCTGTGGGCCCAGTATGTTCCTGGGGTTTGAGGGATACCTGGAGCCTGCAGTGAGACTCTAACACTGGTAACTTCAGGCAGCACCCAGAACTCCACATATTTCCTGATTATTTTCTCCCTGGATGCATGAGAATGTAACCAAATCAAACGAACACATTTCAGTTTTCATAACTGCTGAAACACAATGCATCAACTTTCTAGATATAGTTACTAGACTGTGCTGTGCTTAGTCGCTCAGTCATGTCTGACTCTGCAACTCCATGGACGTAGCCCACTAGGCTCCACTGTTCATGGGGATTCTCTAGGCAAGAATACTGGAGTGGGTTACCATGTCTTCCTCCAGGGAATCTTTCCAACTCAGGGATTGAACTCAGGGGTCGAACACAGATCTCCCACATTGCAAGCAAATTCTTTAACAAATGAGCCATCAGGGAAGCCCCACTGTTTCCCTAAAATGAGTGAATTATGTGAAAACATCATCCTCTTCTATACCACTCATCCCAGTATCAGAGTACACGGGTAACGGCTTGCTAAGTGCCTAGTCAACTCTGAGTTCATGTCCCCCAAGTCCTGCCATTGTGAAGATGTATAAGGCAGCAACAACCATCAAAATGCAAATATTTACTAATTATGGCCACTTTTAAAATGAAACCCCTCAAATCCTACCTAAAATATCTCTTACTGTTTAATGATAGCATCCATCAAGAGCCACTGATTTTTAGATATGGCAACTATCCAATGCTATTCAATGCAAATATAAGAGATGTTCATCAAAATCATGCAAAATACATGATTTCATGCAGTGGTGGAAGTGCTATGAGAGAACTGCCCTGATAAAATACATAGGAATTATTAAACAGTAACTGGCATATTTATATCTTTTAACAATTGAAGAGAGAAATTATGGAATGAGCTCTTTAAGAGACAATGATTTGCATGTCAAAGGAACAAGAGAGGTTCTGAAAAAGGGAATTCCTTGAAGAGTTTTGCAAAAACAAATCTCTTTGTGATTGTGCTAGGAAACCAAATGATAAGATTTAAAAAAATAATAATCTCATACACACATATTATTCATCTATTCTTATCCATGCTAATACATTCCCACAATTTTAAGATAATTTATTTTGTGTTCATCTTTCTTTTTCAAGATAAAATTCTAACTAGAACTTTACTTTTAAGAAATTTTAGGACCCATTTAAAATGTATTAAATTTAAATGTCTGCTTTCTGCTAACAACTGTCTGGATGGTGGGAACTCTTCAACCCATTTTTTACAGTAAGAAACTTTCGTTTGGGAATCCTTACTCTCCCCTTTCTTGCAGAGCTTGACCTTTTTTTTTCCTTCCTTGGTTGTACCTCCTTCATCACACAGAATGTGTCCACAAACATCAGCTCTTCACTTAGTTCTACTGTCTCTGGTTGGCTTCTGTGGCCCCATCTACTCAAAATGGTCTGTAGATCAGCCACTTCTGATTACCTGGGAGCTTGTTAAAAATGTAGAACCTCAGGCCCTGCTCTCAGCATCTGAAATAGAATGTATTTACATTTTAACAAGATCCCCACCCCACAGTGATTCATATGTACCTTAACATTTAGCCCTGTTCTAGATGATTCCCCAGCACTTTTTCTTCAATACTCTATCTCATGGAGAAGCAAATAGCAACCCACTCCAGTATTCTTGCCTGGAGAATTCCATGGCAGAGGAGCCTGGCAGGCTACAGTCCATAGAGTCACACAGACTTAGACATAACTGAAGTGACTTAACACGCACACACATAGAGAGGCTGATCAATAAATCCCTATTGAATGCATAAGTAATTCACCATGCAATAAACACTGCTCCTCAAACAATTCTAAATGCAAGTTTTATAGAAAAGACTAACTTATACATGTGTTTTGATAGATATTAATATATTATTTAAAGGTAAACTATATAAGAAGGGACATATTTTATTGTGGGCATGTTTCTGAATCACTCTTAGAAGAAAAAGTTATTAATGAGGTGCACATGAATGACATACATTTTTGAACAGAAGTTATGAGCAACCTCCAGCTTTAAGTTCAATAACTTCTTGAAGACTTTACGGACCACAGTAAGAGGTTAAGTATAGTGTTAACATGCATGAATGTTCAGAAAAAGGAACTTTTATTTTGTTTTTTCTTAAATAGCATTGAATGAGCAGAGAAGTAAAACATAAAACTTCCAAGTTGGAAGTGTAAAATACTAGAATTATTTGTGCTGAAATTGTAGCCATACAGCCTAGGGAACACATCAGAATCCCAGGAGTGTGGAAGATGAAAAAAAGGGAGAACGGAAAGTCGGGGCGGGGGGGCGGGGGGCCTGCGGAGAATACATTGCAAAGATATCTACTTTCAGTAATGGCAAATATCTCAACACTCTTCATGCTATACTGTGTCTTCATACCTTTTTGCAGACACTTGACAAGAAGCCTCTATACTAGAATTAAATTTTCAGCCATATGCTTTATGACTCAGATTATGTATAAATATTAGTATTCAAACTACTGCTGATTGACATGTGCATGTAATTTTAAATATAATTTTCTTGATAATTCAATGCCCTTCAAAAGCTTTGATATTTCTATTGTGTCACCTCCTTCTCAGAGAAAATGCTGTTTTCACAATAATGTTCACTTTTTCTAGTTTCTTTTTTTACTCAGCAGCCCTATATTGTTATGGTTTAGATAAATATAATGGGTTTATTAATTGGAAGAGAGGTAAAAATGTAAAGTACTAGCACAAATGGTGCATATTGTCAAAGGAAGTGCTGAAGAATATAATTCTCTACTTTTTGAAGCATAAAACAAAATTCCTGTGACTTAAATTTTATCTTGGGGCCCATAGTAAATAACACAGTCCATTTCCTGGAGTGAAAGATTAAGAGAATTAAGAACTAAACTTTTTTTTTTTTTTTTCCCAGTTGTAGTTTTTATTTATTTATTTATTTTTCTTTTTTTTATTAGTTGTAGGCTAATTACGTCACAACATTTCAGTGGGTTTTGTCATACATTGACATGAATCAGCCATGGATTTACATGTATCCCCCATCCCGATCCCCCCTCCCACCCCCCTCTCCACCCGATTCCTCTGGGTCTTCCCAGTGTACCAGGCCCGAGCACTTGTCTTAAAGCTAGTTCAAGCATTATCTTTTTCCTGACCATTTCACTCTCCTTTTCTTTTACTCCTCCAGTACATCTATAAGATTAGAACTATTTAGCTCATGTGTACATATTTGTTTATACTCTGTTACATTCCCAGATTGATAAATTATCCAAAAGATGAAGCTATACCCAATCAGTCTTGCATTTTTCAGTATAGTACTCTTTCTGGCCCAAGGAATATATCAAATACCAAATAAATGTTTAGTAGATCAGTGTCTTTAAAAGTCAATGACAAAATAATGACATACTTCTGCTTGTTTTTCTAACAACAATTTATTATCAGAAATTCATTATCAACAATTTATTACCAGAAAATAATACATAATTAAGCTTGGAAATACAGACAGAATAAAAAAACATTAAAAAGCAGAAAAAAGTATTCAATTTCAATAACAAGAGACAACTCTATCAACACGGTTTTCCTTTACTTATCCATTGTTAAGTTCATACATATGTCACTGGACCCCTTTTAGATGAGTATTCACAAAGGGAGCTATTTCTAAGTCAAGTTACTTATGGCCTCCTAAAACTGTTTTTACAAGTTCAGTAGTTCTTAAATGTGTTGAAACAAAAAAGGACAAAGGAATGAGGTAATGAGTTTGTGCAGCATCATTTATGTGATGGTTATTTTAATGACCTGGCCTTAACTGTTTTTCTGACCACCTTTCATAGAACTACATGACTCTTATGACACTTTCAGTGACGAAGCCTGCCTGATGTTTCAAGTTCAGATCTTTAGACATTTATGTTTAACTCTGTTTGTCTGCTGGATCTTTCTTGAAAAATTACAAAACAACCTTGACTACACATACTGAGGAGGGGACAATGCTGATAAATAAGTAGCTAATGCTGCTACATATAAACTAACTCTCCAGAGCTCCTGCTATTTCTGTGAATTTGCTAAAAAGCAGGCTACAAATGTAATCTTCTCTCATACTCTGAGGTTCAGTGTTATTTACTACTACCAGAATTTTAGTTCCAGCTAAACATTTCAAATGTCAACAGGGAGATATGCTTTACGAAACAACTTACAACAATCTTTTAGAAAATTGTACATCTCAAGATCCAATTTTATTCTTTCATGCTACCACTGGAACAGTCTTCTTTCTGATCACCAGGCAATTTTCCAACCTCTTTTGGGATTTCTCTTCCTAAACAATTTCTTCCAAAAAAGTTTTTGGCAATGATCTGATACTTCGGTTTGCCCTCATAAGCTGGGTGAGTTAGAAAAATCTGAAAATAGATTCCAAAGAAAATGAAGCAGGGAGTGAACACTTACCTGAGAGTCATGTCTCCCTGATGAGAGCCTTGCTCTGTCACATTCAAAGATGAACTCAATAAGAGAAGACCTGTTACTTTTAATTTTTATGTTCAGCTTTAAGTATTCATTTACTGAGATCATGCAGTGACTTCACTGCAATGCTTCCCCCAAATAATCCCAATTATTTCAAAAAGAAAAAGTTTGAAATAAGTAGTTGCTTTAATACTGTTATTGTATGTGTATGTGTGTGTGCATAACACTTAACAGCATACTTAGAACATGTCAGCTGGGGTTCAAGTACTGAACTTGCCCTTAATTAGCTGTGTGACCTCAGGTAGCTTACTTAACCTGTCAGTATCTCACTTCCTCATCTACAGACTGGTTATAGTAACAATACCAACCTCATAGAGCTTGTGTGAGAATTAAATGAATTCATACAAATGTTCCAAGAACAGTGCCAGGCAGACAGGCTTAAATAAGAAGCTCCTCAAAGCTGGCCTATGGGATGCATATGTTTTAGATCCTCTCTAGGATATTGTGAGCAGTCATTCCCTATGAATCAATCATATTAGAATCAAGAATATTTTCCACTTTTAAAACTCTTAAATCTAAACCTTTCTATTAGTAATTTATACAAAGTTTGGTGATCTTCACTTCCTCGTTGCTAACAATTTCTGTCTCTATTCTTTCTTCTATAAATGTGCGGGAAAGATAAACATCTTTTGCACTGGAATAATGATGACAACTACTGGTTGCAAACCCCTTGTTTTCCAGGTCTTGTGATAAGGGTTATATATGTAGATGATTATTTCATCCCCACAAATCCCTAAGGAATCAGATTCTCTTGTTATCCCCAGTTTATATACAGGGTCTGGGCAGTCACACAGCTAGCCATCTACTCTAATAGCATCAAAGCAGAAAGTAAGGAAGGGCCTGTGTGACTACAAAGATCAAAGCTGAGCTCTTAAATATGGCACTATATCATGGAATGGACTATGCAGGAAATTCAGTTTAATTTCTTAATTTCCCAGTGGAACAACCTGGAGCAAGGCAATGAGGAAGATGATGCAAAGTTTAAGTCTTTTGCCTTATAGTCTGAGGGGCTCTCTGTTGCACCACTTTGTATCCTCCTTCCCTCTAGCTCAATCCTGGATTTATATTTTCTCACTTCTTCAATTTTGAGTAGAAAGTCAGAGAAAAAACCATGTTTGCACTGAATATTCCTCCCCCACATATCCATTTTCTTCTCCTTTGAAGAAGCAACAACAGCTGCCAAGAGAGGATCCCCCGGGCTTACACAGCATCAGTCAGCTTCACAGATGAAGGCAAAGATGAGAAGACAGAAATCCCTCCTTTAGAGAACTCTGCTAATGTTTTTCACTCAATTCATTCCTTCTCAGTGAACACTTAAGACAACACTGAAACCTCAAGGCAAGAATGGCAAAACACTGAATTCGAGGAGCCACAGGTGGTCCCTGATTGATTGCCAAGGGACAAATGAAAGGAAGTCAAGTGAATGGACACTCAGATCTCCATCTTCTCCAATTCATTTTATTTAAACCCATCCTTTCCATAGCCTACAGTCTCTTCCATCTCCCCCTATGTTATCAGAGACAAACTTCATTAGCCAAAGGCAACAGGAAAACAAAACTGCTTTCATATTTATTTAGGCTTCCAGTGACTTGAGGCTTATCAGGAGAAGTCAGAATATGAGTTAGAGACAGTACTTCTTAGCTTAGACCAGAAGTGCTTGCATTCTAAATCTCGATTTTGGAAGGAAAAAGCATTCTTAACTTCTAAGTATAAACTGTCTTTATACTCAGGTATACATTCATTATGCACACACAAACACACACATGCAAAATGCAATATTACTCTGGCTTATTTTGCAAAAAATAGAGGGGTGCTCTATTTCAACTGTTGCATTTTTAAAAGGGTCTCCTCCTAACATGAGGGAAGTTCAAAGACAAAACAGTAGTATATCAATTTGTGCACACATTTACTAGGCATGTACTTCCATGTACTAGGCACTCTCCTAGGCATAGAGAATATCCCAGTGAACAAAATAGGCAACATTCCTGCTTTCCTGGAGCTTTATTTCTAGGGGAGAAACCAAGTAAAAAACAAGATGAATAATTATATAGTATCTTAACCTGTGGTAATCTCTATGGAAAAAAAAAAAGTGCAAATCAGCAAAGGCTAACATGAAATGATTAGATGAAAAGTGTAGAAATTTGAGAGAGCATGGTCAGCAAAGATCTTATAAGAAAATGATCTTTGAATTAAAACAGAAAGGAAGTGAGAAGACATTTGAGAAACTGGAATTCTGCCAGAGAAGAGAAATTCCAAAAGTCCTGAGGTGGAAAATTATCTTGCATCCCTGAAGAAGGAGAGTGACTCCATTGAAGAGAATGAAGGGAAGGGTTATAAGAAATGAGATTAGAGAAAGCAGATTATGCAGACCCTTACGGATGATGCTAAACATTTTTGCTTTAACCAGAGTCAAACAGGAATCTAGTAAATAACTTTAAGCAGAAGAATACCATAATCTGACTTATAACTTAACAGAATCACTCTCATTAGGGGATTACAAAAGGACTGAAGTGGTACAAGGTCAATACCACTGGAGGCTCTTGTAACAAATGAGATGAAAAGATGATGACGACTTGGAGCAGCCTGGTAGCAGTGAGTGTAATGTGAAATGGTGAATGTTGGGTATATTTTGAAAGTAGAGATGAAAAGATTTGCTGATGAAACTGATAAGATGTGAAAAATAAAAGAAAAAGTTAAGGTTGAAATCTAACTTTTCAACTATGGAACTGAAATAAAGAAGATTTTAGGAATGATCGCATGTATATAATTGTTTGGTTTATTTCTTTTGTTTTGTTCACTAGAGAGCAGGAAGGCATATCAGAAGCTCATTTTTTTTAACATGTTCAATTTAAGATGTCTATTAACCATCCAAGTGGAGATGTCAAGTAGATAATTGGATATACAGGTCTGAATTGATAGGAGAGGTTTGTGAGGAAGAAATGAATTTGGGAGTCATTAGCATATAGATGAAGCAGCATCAACAAAAGTGACTGAGAAAGAGCTGTCAGAAAGGAGAAGGAAAACTAGGTGAATGTGGTATTCTTCAAGTCAGGTGTGGGATGCGGTGGGAGGGTTGGAGGGAGACTCAACAGAGGGGATATATGTATACTTACAGCTGATCTGTTGTATAGCAGAAACTAACAACATTATAAGGCAATTATAATCTAACAATAAAAAAACAAAAAGAATTATTTCAAGGAGGAGAAAGTAACAGCCTGACGAATGCTATTCATAGGTCAAGAAAGTTGAGAACTAAGAGCTGACTGCTGGATCTGGCAATGTGGTATTATCCGTAGCCTCGATAAAAGTAGTATCAAGTGGAGCAGAGAAGTATGAATAAAAACTTGCCATTAGTGAAAGTTTTTGTTCACTAGGGAAAAATAAATTGAAAATAGTGAATATGGACAACTCTCAAGAAGGTATGCTGCAAAGGGATAGTGAGTAATAGGAGAAATAAATGAAGAGAAAACAGGATCAGGAAAGTATGGTTTACTTTGCTATTTTTAAAGAAAAGTATATAGGAAATTATGTATATGTAATTAAATATAGAGGTTGTCTGAATTAAAGTCTAAATAAAATTGTTAGTAGTTTTAACACTATATTCCAAAATTAACCATTTTTGTTACCTAAGTAGGACACATTATTATTATTAGGTCATTAAGTCTGCATGGTCTAATGAAATGTAACTATTTTCTGAACTCCGTATGTGGGTGGGTACCTCACCATCCAGGGACTCTCTCTATCACAGGCAACTAACACCCAGGGTATAACAATAAAATCTACTGTCTCCCTAAAGTCATTCTTCTACTTGTATTACTACCTTGATGAGCAACATTCACCACCCAAATTCCCAAACCTGGAAATTCCCCCAAGCAACTTCCTCTCCTATACTTCTCACATCTATTTAATCACTAACTGCTATTAATTTCACCCCAATTCTTTATGAAGTCCATCCTTTTGAACTCCACCGACAGTGTTCTAGGACATCACTTCCTGCCCAAATTACAAGAATATGCTCCTACAGTGATGCTCTTCTCTCTGATATGCTTCGTTGTTACTACAACCCCATCTGTCTATCCAAAATTACAACACCACCAACGTAATAAACTCGACACAAAACTAATGACGTCACAGCCCTGCTTAAGACTCCTAATTACATCCAGGATAACGTCCAAACATCTTTGGTTGACCCTGAAGCCCTGGGAGTTGGTAACTGCTGATGGCTATTACCCCATCAGCATTCACACCATGCTTGTATTAATAGAACATCTGTAACCACTGGGTTTCTAGTCCTGAACACAGATTGCTACATCTGTGTAGCAGCTACCAGCTCCCCCCGTCTGCAAACGAGAACTCAACATATAAAATGAAAATGATAATCAATTTACTAGATTATGAGAGAAATGCAAACTGTTTAACCTTAACAAATCATAGCTATTTTTATTTTCCATAACTAACAGTTATCATAATTTAAGCTTTTTCTTCTTTCAGTGTGTGCCTTTTAAATCTGTTTTTCTGAAAACACATTATGGCTTTTATGTTATTTATAAACATCATCAAATCATAAAGTTTCACATTGTTTTCTTTTAGTGCTTCAGTACAGGTATTTGCATTTCTGGGAAATTGTAAGAAAGCCTTCCAATTATATTGTACTTTTCTTCATTTCTCTTTAATTTGCAAATAAGAGTACCGATTTCCCCTGACATTCATGCTATTAGTCTTCTAAGGATGCTATTATTTTGTTCATTAATAAGTATAATTATCATCTTACATGTTGCATCTTAAATTATCCAGTAATTGCATGTATATTAGTTTTCAATTTTGTAAATTAAGCTCTTGAAAAGACACTCTTCTTATTACCAGGTAATTTTTCAAAGAATTAGATTTGTGAATCTATGTTTTGTTACTGCCATATTGTAATAATAATGTAAATTTCACAGTCCTTTCCATGAATGCTCTGTTATTTAATATTATGTTTAATATATAAACTATTGTGCTTTTATGTTAAATTTACCACATGATGTAATTTTTGAAAAAGACAAAAATAAGAAGTATTTGGTTTTCTGGGCACTGTGGTTAAACAATAAGGGCCAGCTGAAATCATCCGGATATATTCTGAAGGAAAAAAGTAGCCTGGATTTCAAGGTAATATATGCAAGGAAGATTTGAGGAGTCTCAGTACTCACCCCAGTTTAAAGCTGTTTTTAAGGATAAAGGCACACACCTCTATAAATATATATATATATATATTGCAATTTTATTAAAGATATTTTCTTTATTTCTTCTGCCAAACTGTTGAAGAAAATATATATGGCTTTCTAGATATAAATAATTCCAGAATTCTCCTAAGGAATCAAAACATGTTTTTTTTTTTCCTTTTTATAAGATTCTTTTTCATTTCATTTTCATTCAGCCATATTTCTCTTCATGTCTTCTCTCTGTATTTTTATTTTAAATCACATATATTATACAAGACAGTGGCCTCTGATTTATACCATTTGGGACCTGAGATTTGGCTGTGGGCAATTTTGTAGTATTTGTAAAAAGAATATATTAAAATTACCCATACGCCCAAATTCAATACATACACTTACCAACATAACTCTAATAAACAGATCATTGGATTCTAAAGCTAGAAGAGGCCTGGAGAGCAGAGAATCCAACCTCTACACATTGAAGGAAAACAAAGTGAAGCTAAGGAGTTTGAATTCACTGGTCAGTCACTCAACTAACAGAGAACAAGGAGTTAGACCCTTAGGTTCCCTGAAGCCAAGCCCTGTGCTTTTTTAACGTTCTCTCATGATATAGACTTCCAGTATTAGTCTGTCCTTCTGCACAAGGTGAAAATAGAGAACTCAGTTTGCTGTGAGCCTGTGAAGCTGCTGAGCATTCATTCATGAAAGCAAAAACTGAGAACCTATGAAATTTCATTATCAGAAGCTTTTCTCCAAGGCTGCCTTTTCTGTCTATTCCCATGCAAAATGCCTAGGGCAATGTCCTCCACAGGCAGTAGCTAATAATCTCTGACAATTTTTTTTTAAGAAGCAACAGTGCTAATTTTAGGCTACTATATTAAAAAATAACAATTTCTTATGCAGTATCTAAAGATCTTGGATATTCTTTACAGATCATGTTTTGTCTAAAACCACTTTTTCCATGCTCAGAGAAATCTGTAAACAATAAGTTTGGAGTTTGAAACGTGTGCTGCGACAGACCTCAAGTAAGAGTTTTTTGTTGTTGTTTTTATGAAGAATAAGGAGCAGCTGATTATCCTGACGGAAATCCCAGAGGCAGTGAACTCTCCATGGTAACTGACTACGGTGGAGCAGGGAAAGCTCAAGTTTCCTCCTCCGTTTATCCTTATGCTCTAAAAACTACCAACCAAGCCCCATCAAGAATATTTTGTGTGATGATCCAGCAAAGCATGCGGTAAAGTAGGAAAAGGAAGAACAGGGCACTTCCCGAGAGGGTGGGGTAAGAGGTTCTGTGAGCTTTCCCGCGTGACTAGAGCTGGAGAAGTTGATCTCTTTTCATGCCGCGGATGTGGCTGCTGCAGTCACGCCTCCCGCTGCCAGCCCAGCACTGGGATCTTAATCAGTCACTATGAAAACTCATTAGCTCCACAGCGATGAGCCTTCCGCTGCTGAAGCTTGGCGCTGTGCTCAGTACCATGGCAATGATCTCAACCTGGATGTCCCAAACTCTCCCATCCTTGGTAGGACTGAACACCACGAGGCTGTCAACGCCAGATACCTTAGTAAGTCACTCTGGTGGGTTTGGCTGTCTTGGGAAATAAGTGCATTAAAACAGTGGGCTTTTTTTTTTTTTTTAATAAACTGCAAAGGCTGAGATTTTGCTTCTCTATTTACAGGTCTACTTCAACGATACAGTATTTATGTGGTAACTATAGTCATGGATATTCTTTTATGAATACTTTAAAGTTACATCAAAGAATAAATGAACTGCCTGAGAAATTAGCTGTGACAGGAAATGCTAGATTCATTAAATTCTTAATGAAAAGCTTTAGTTTATATGATTCTGAGGTTTTAAAGGACTCTTTCTTTTTAAAGTATGTTTTGTTTCTTATGATTTCACTTCTTTTAACATATGTAAAATCCTCATAATTTGTCCTACAGAGTATGCTACAGAGTATATTCCAGCTAATCTAGATTTACTATAGCAGGCTCTTCTTCAGAATTCAATTCCTGTGACTGTTTGAAATGTATTCAGTTGGAGAAACCAATCTCTATTAAATATAAATGAATAATAATAATAATAAAAAGAAAAGCTCAACAACTTAAAGACTGACCAAAAAAACCTTTTTTTTTTTTTTTTGAGAGCTAAGAATCATGAACAACAGAAAACTTACTTGATAAAATCATCTCCCTGTATTGTTTCATAAAGACTTCTCCTGTTACAAGTTTAACTCCTGTACTCCTATAGTTTTTGCTCATTAATGATTTTTTAACCCTTCCCACATTATAACAAATGTCTTTTTTCATTTTATGTCATTTTATGTCTTTTCTCAGTTTATGAAACATGGTTGAATTAGCAATACCCTAAAATGGTTCAAATAAAAACTATTGTTCTGTCAAATAGGAGGTTACAAAGTAAAATAGAAGGAATATCCTAGAAAAACAATTTCTGTGTTAGCAAATAAAAATTACAGAAATCATTATTTTTCTATCTGTTTTTACCATTGGACTTCTCCAACAGATCAGAAAAAGTCAGATGCTTTAAAAAAAAAAAAAAAGCAACTCACCTTCAAGACCTGTTTGCAGTTACTACTAATAAACTCTATCAATCAATGTATAATTAACTGAGTAGAGTCAGATCAAATTAATTACGTAATTTTCCAGCTACACCCAGTGCTCAGGGCACCATCAGAGCACATGTGAGGCACTCTGTGACCTGCTTTCACATTTTTACCTCCCTCCAGTCACTGCTGCTACCTCAGTGTTTCCATGATTGAGAATGCCCTCCTTCCCTGTATGTGTGTGGCAGGAAGGATGTAAAAGGGATTATTCGTAGTTATAAAGAAAGCAGATAACACAAGTTTATTGATGTGGCATCAATAAGCAATGGCAAAACAAAGAAATGTAAACTATTTAATATTTACTGAACCAAGTATCTTCAATGTTCAAGTACCTGGTGATTTTTAACTACTTAGTTTTTGAATTAACTCTTTTAAGAAATGAACCATTGAAGCAATTCATGAATAAATTATATTTCAAACATGGTAGCTTGCTTCTGATATATATATATATTTGCATCTATAGATACTGGTTTGGTTATCTTCTATTTGTTGTTGACGGAGGAGAATCAACTTTCCAAAATCATAAATGATTCTTTTAGGATTTCTTACTCTTTTATGAGTTTAAAGTAAATTCATTCCTTTACATTCTGATTAGCAATCTTGGTTGAAAAATATAAAATATTGGTATGGCCTACAAATGTTCTGACACAACTGAATCTTGCTTTGAGTGACAAAAAACAAACTAGAATTCAGAAAAGTTTACACTATGGTACCCACTAGAACGGAGAAATCTGGTTGCAAAAGTGTATGCGAGTGAGTGTGTATGTGTTCCTATGTGCATGTTTTACAGAAGTGGCAAACTTTACAGAAGTACTTTCTCCACCTTAACTATACAAGATTATTGCTCATATCTTAGGATTCTATGGTAAAAAATGAATGAATATACATTTCCTAGCTTAAGATCATTAAATGTTAACGCTGGAAAAAATCTTAGAAACTATCCAGGCCAGTTATTTTTGCACTACTTTTGGCAGTGATGCCTCTTTTTTTTTTTTTTAATTAAATCTTATGTAATACACACAGAATAAATATTTGTTGAATGAATCTTGAAGTGGAAATCTAATATATAAAACAGGTATGGGTCAAAAAATAAATGATGCGGGGAGGCTTTACTGGGCCTCTATCATCTGTTCCCTCCCCACATAATCAAGCCCCTTCCCTGATCAAAATACCTCCACAAGAACCTTAAAACTTTTCTCAGGAGCTTAGCTGGAAATATGACTGATCTAATCCAACCTCCTTATTCTGCAAGTGGGAAGACTGACTTGCAGCCTAAATGTGTACATGACTAAAAAGAGTTCCCCTCTCTGGTTAATGGCAGAGCCAAGGGTGGAAGCAAGCCACCTGACTGCAGTCCTGGCCAGGGAAGTCATCTCACACACTTCTGCTCTCCCTACTCCTCCTGGACCCTGGTGCCACATGAGATTCTCTCTACCCAGTTCAAGTGGGTTCTATATCCCTGGACTCTACTTTCTTTCTTTCTTAGACAGTTCCCTTTTTAGTAAGCAGAGCTATGATGTCCAGCCCTTCTCAAACTCTCTCTATATTCACTTTAGGCAGTACAAATTGTATAAGCCTGAAACACCACCCCCCCCCCCCCAAATGAATGAATGAATAAATAAATAAAAGATGTTCGGTCACTCGGTCACGTCCAATTCTGTGAGACTCCATCATGCCAGCACACCTGGCTTCCCTGTCCTTCTCTATTTCCTGGAGTTTGCTCAAACTCTTGTCCATTGAGTTGGTGATACCAGCTCAAATAAATAAATAGTGTAGGTCTTAAAATTTGTTTTATGAGAGTCTGTGGGATGCACAGATGGCAAAAAATGCAGATTTACACAAATATGGATATGGTCTTTCTTTAAAATGGTAGTTCCAAAAAGACCTTAAAAAACAAAAATAAGATACAAAGAGTTTTAATCATTAAAGACAATTAAGCCCTTTTATGGCATGTACCTCTGAGAAAGGTAGTGTACATTTGATTGCTCAAAAGCTTAAACAGGTTTTTAAATTTCCAAGATATTTTTGTTAGTAAGTAAGTTAAACACAGCTCCTTATTAGGGGAAAAAGCTCTCTCTCTGTTTCTCTTAGAATCTTGAAACATGCCTTTATCCTTCTCTTTGGCCCTGTTTTCTTTTCCTTCTAATTGTTCCAGCCTTTGGAGGAGCTGGTGTCTGCAAAGGCAAAGCCTTG